>NC_072483.1:62302500-62976250 GCF_027574615.1 Eptesicus fuscus
TATACAGCTAGTTTGAAGGTCCCATTTGATGTCACTCACTAGCCCTTTGAGAAGGACAAAGTTTAAGTCATCTTGGGCCAAGAGGCTCTTTCCTGAGGAGCCTCCCCATGAAGGAGGTTCCACAGATTCATATGGACACCCATTCTAATGCTGAAACATCTTCACAGGTGGCTCCACTGACTGCTAATCTCAGTTGCTGGGCTCCTTGACCTTGTACAGGTGAGCCCAAAGCCCTCCTTCCACAGGGAAGAGAATGTCCCTCAGTCTCCAACTGCAAAGCACAAGGGCACAACCACTTACCTCAAAGGTGACTGGAGGGATGAGAGAACGCCGGTGGGGAGACTCGGGTCCCTCATGTAGCAAGGCCTTGACCTGTGGGTATAAATGTACAAAGCCATTGAGGCTGGGAGGTGAAGAGAAAGCAGCATCTTTGGGGCAGTCAAAGGGAGCACAGTCTGCATTCTCTGAGCAAAGAGGGGACCAAAGAGATGCCAAGAGAAGCTGTAGGACCGCCCCCCCAAGTACCTTATCTTCAATAGAGGACAGTAGACTTGTCAGTTGGCTGAGCTTGGTCACCATGTTGATTGGATTGGCCTCACCAGGCACCTGGGAGATGAGGAAACAAGCAAAGAAGGACACAGTCACAGAGGACCTGTTACTGAGAGGTGTAACACTCAGCACTTTCCAGGCCTCATCTCATTTCATCCCCCTAACAACCCAGGAGTACTATTATTATCCCCCTTTGCAGATGAAGAAATCAAGGATGTTCCCAATCACCTCAAATGTATCATGGCCAAAAAAATAAGTCATTTTTTCTTCCCTCTAAATCTGCTTCTCCCCAGAGTTTCATACCTCATCCACTCATTTGCTTAAACAAAACTCTAGGATTGGCCTTGACTATTACCTTCCTCTTCCTACATCTACTGCATCGCTGCTCCTGCTGTGCTCCCAAAATAGAGCCACCCCACTGCTGAAAGCCCTAGACTAGTTGCTTCCCACCACAGGGAAACTGCTTACCCTGCCCTCAAAGACCATATGATCTAACCCTCCATGCTCAGCCATTCTCAGTCTCACTTCTGATCTGCCCAGTGCCTTGAGCTACACTTTCTGAGGAATCCCCAGAGACATGGATTTCATCTGGGAAGGCCATCCCCTATCTCAGATCCACAAAGAGGGCTTCCCTCACCACGCTAAAGTAGCCAGCCACAGTCATCTCTATCAAATCACCCTGCTTTGCTGCATATCAATCACCACAATAATTTATTTGTTCACTGTTTCCCCTGCTAGAAAGCAAGCTCCGTGAGAATTGGGACCATGCGTGCTCTGTTCAGTGCTGCAACCTTGGGGCTTGGAACAGTGCCTGCCCAGAGGAGATGCTCAGTACAATTGTTCAAGGCGTACTTGAAGTCCAGAGAGCTGAAGTTACTTGTCGGAAGTCGAACAGCTAGTGACTGGCACAGCAGGACTTGAATCCTATTGGCCTGGCACCAAATTCACAGTCTCAAGCATTTATTCCCAGAACAAACTTTTCTAAAGCATCTATTCTGTGCCAGACACATTGCCAGTGCTGGAGGTATAGAGTTAATAAGATATCCCTGCCCTCCAGAAGTAGAATGAGAGTCAGACACATGCATGATTAACTTGAATACCAAGCAGATCAGAACCAGGGTTATCTCCAACCAAATGATGCCTTTTGACCCCACCCCTTGCTTAACAAGTCAGCCAGGCTATTCTTGCTTTTGACTTCAATTTCCCACCCAGCCACGATTTATACTACTTCTGCCATCAGTAATCAACCATCACTCCATCACCACCATCTTCAGCATCACCATCACTCCCCTCCCCACCATGACCACTGTCATCTCCGTCAGCATCATCACAACCACCTCCAACCACTAGCCACACCCCCACCACAACTATCACCATCATCATCACAACTATCAACACTTCCTCTGACTGCTTTGGTCAATAGATGAGACAGTTCAGGATCCCCTTGTTTTAAGGGTTTTCTCATAAAGGATTGAAAAGATAACAGATTTTAACCCTCTCATTCACCCTGTTGAACACTTGGAATTACCTGCTTGCTACGTGGGACAGTCACCTGGCTGTCATTTTTTCTTCCCTCTAAATAGCAATTTTTTGGCTGGTGTTTTTCACTCTCTCTTGCTGAATCTGTGTCTTTTGGAGCAGACTTGGCAAAAACTCACAGACTATAAATGAAGTTCCTGACAAACTGGGGGTGAGCTCTTGGACCAGAAGGTATGAGAACAATGCTGGAGCTTTGTCCATAGGTCTGAGTCTTATTCAGTGGAACGCACAGGAGGATCCAATGAGTTCTTACACTGTATCCATCTTAATTTGAACATATTCACTCATCTAATCTGCATGTATATTTATTCTTATAATCCTTGTTATGCAGATGGGGAAGTTCAGTCAAAGTGATGAGTCATCTTGTCCAAGGTCACACAACTAGTGTACCCCGGAGATCTGAATGCAGATCTAACTCAGTGGCTCTCAGCTGGTGGCAATTTTGCCCCCCAGGGGACATTTGATAAGTCTGGAGACATTGGGGTTGTCAGCAACTAGGGCAGTGATGGGCAACCTTTTGAGCTTGGTGTGTCAAACTTCGCCAAAAAACTGAGCATAACTCGGGTAGTATGTCACTTTGAGGAAAAAACATTATTTCGCAAATGTTTCATCCTCAGGAGCAGCAAATGTTTTATCCTCGGCATGCGGCCGCCTCAGCGGCCACGTGTCATCAAAAATGGCTACGCGTGTCAGTGCTGACACGCGTGTCATAGGTTCGCCATCACTGAACAAGGGTATGCTTATGGTGTCTAGTGGGTAGAGGCTAGGATGTGTTAACAACCAATAATGCCACAGCATAGTCCCCACAATAAAGAATGGTCCAGCCAAAATGTCACTAGCCTGGGTGTTGAGGGCATAATTCACAGCTCTGCCTAGAAGTGGGTGAATTGGTCTGAGTGCCACCTGTGGGTTTGCATAAACTGACAAGTTATTTCACTTTGCTTTTCAGTTGACTTTTCAAAGGAGGATGTGGGCTCCAAGGTCAATGACTCTTCTTTCTCACATAGGGCAGACTCCTGTCTTTCTTCACCCTTCAGGCCAGCAGTCATTTTAGTAATGTTACATTTTGTACCCCCCAGCAGTTCTCAAATAAATCCCACACAGGGACTCAGGAGTCTTGCCCACCTAAAAGCAAGGGTCTAATGTTGGTAAGAGTCCAGCACATTCAGATGGCTCACATGCGCAATTTCACTTAGTGCTTTGTGGGTGTAAATCTTTCTGGTCCAATTTCCACAACATACTGTACATACTGTTCCACCATTTACTTTTTTTTTTTTTCACCCTACAGTATGTCTTGGAGATCTTTCCACGTCATTGCACCCACCGTAGAAAATTCTGCACCATAGTTTAACAACTCTCTCTTTTGTGTGGTTTCCAATGTTTTTTTTGCTTTTAGAGTCAAAGCCACAATAAACATATTTGTCAACATCTCTTTGTCCCTAAGATAACTGTCTACATATAGAACTGCTTGCTTGTAAGAGGCATGCATTTAACATTTTCTTGCTGCTGCGGCCCAGGGCAGACCACCCATCAATATCACTATATGTGGCTTAGTGATTATTTCTAACTACGGTCACCTGGGAGGCAGTAGGAGCAGGAGCCCTACTCTCCTTCGTGCCCCTGAAAGTAGGAGAGAACTCTCCCTGGGGGGACAGGTGCCCGCCCTGCTCCTGAGGGCTGAGACAAAACCTTATCACATCTGGGAATCCGGAATGAGAGAGCTGTGTAAATAAGCCTATCTCCTTGAGCCCAAGCCCTGCTTACTTTCCCTTTAATGAGCAGTGACTTTCTCTGTCTGGTCAGTTTCTCATAAATGTGTTTTTCTAAAAACTATAAAAAGGTGCCTAGTTCAATCATTTCTTTGAGCCTCATTTTATAATCTGAGCATCATACTGTGGCTTTCCTGCATGCATGTGTCAAATTGTTTTTTTCTCCTGTTAATCTAGTCTTGTGTCAATTGTATTATTTTATTACTAGTCCAGCTGTTAAAAACTAAAGAAGGGTAGAAGGGAGTGAATGCTCTCCCTTCCCTAATAATGCAAATGGCCAAACAGTCTTTCAGAAAATCCATTTCCATTCCAGCAGTGCGGACAGGTGAGCCCTTGTGAGTTCCTGGTCCCCACACAGCCAAACCCTGACTTCACCAATCAGCTCTTGGCTTATCTGATATGCAAGTACACAGTTCTCGTTTTGAATGTCATTTTCTGGTTACTAACGAGGTACGGTCAAACACCTTTTCATGTGTATCTTGGCCATTCCAAGTTCTTCAGTAAAACAGTCTTCTTTATAGCCTTTCCCCATTTTAAAAAGTGGGTTGTTTTGACTGAATTATTTGTAGACTTAAAAAAAAAACACCATGTTAATCCTTTGTCTCTTATCTTGGTTGCAAGTACTTTCTCTGAGATATTAGTTTCCTTGTTTTTAATTCTGCAGATGACACCTCTTGTCACACAGATCTTTGCTCAAAGGACACTTGGTCTTGGCCCCCTGCTAGGCCGTGAGCAGGTGACTGTGGAGGGAGGGAGGTGCATGCATTCCTTGCTCTTCCTGGGGCAAAGGCAGCATCAAGAATTTAGGCACCTCATGTGCTTCATTCGGTTTCTGAAGAAAATGTTGGGAAGAGGCCCTGCCACCTTATGTAGCACTAATAAGTACTTTTGCAGATGGGTGACTAATTTAAAATCTTATTTCTCAAGTCAAAGTCAGGCAGTAGAAAATGCCTTATGGGGGGTGAGGTGGGGGGGATGGGCAGAGTTCTGTGGCTCTCACCCTTCACCCACAGCATAATCTGACGGTCCAGCCATCTGGATTCTGGCAACCTCGATAACCCACCCCCAACCCCAGTTTATCAAACTCATCTTTCTAACCCACAAACCCTTACCTGAGGCCGTGGACGGAGGCCCGGGGAGAGCTGCTGGTCAAACAACCTCTGCAGAGACTCCAGGGAGGGAAGGGTCCGGATGACTTCTCTGGGGGCAGGGGACAAGGTGAAGGTCAAGGATTAGTGAGGACTCCGGCTGAGGTGACCCTAGCTCCATCTGAGCCCCGTCTGGCGAAGGCGAGAATCCTTCCCAGAAGAACAAGCCCCTGCAAAGATGCAGGCCTGCCCATCCCCCAGACCTCCACTCCTTTCCATCCCACACTCCAGACCAAACTGAAGTTGTGATTTATAGACCTGATTTACCTCTGCTTAGTCATACAAGGCCTGTAGAAAATTTTGATCTAAAATCTCAAAACTACTTTGAAATCACTTAGTAACCCATGGTTCCAACATTTGCTGTTAATAAGAATCACACACACACACACACACACACACACACACACACACACACACATACACACAATCACACACATATACCTATGTTAAAAATGCAAATTTCTGGGTCCCAATCTGATTTGGTCCGGAATCTGCATTTTAAATATGTGCCCCAGGGCTTCCTGTGCTGGCCATCTGTGCTTCCTGGTTCAAGTCCCCTCCTCCAAGCTCAGATGGACGCCCAGAGAGGTTTTCCTTGGCCTGATCCTTGAGGAGCCAATACTAGGGCTTTATGGATTCTTCCTTCTCTTCTCATCTTTTTCAAGTGTTTAAGCATGGTGGGCAAACAATTTTGAGTTCTGCTTCTCACTTACTTCACCAAAAACTGTTTTTGTTTTTACAAATTTGACATTCTAGTGGTTTCCAAATAATCTATGGACTAAATGTGCCCAAATTGTTGTAGATATTAGATTATTTTAAGATCTTAGGGATCATAAATAAAGGCTTCTCTGAACAGCTTTGTTCATATAGCTCTTCCTTTCTTATTCTCAAGTGCAATTTAAGGATAACCAGAGATTACAGCTCTTGATCAATATTTCCAAGCCTTTGAGTCATTAGTATCAACTATAGGGTCATCAGCACTGTCCAAGCTAGATGTGCTGTCTGAATTCTTTCTATTATTTTATTTTTCTCTCTCTCTCTCAATGCTGCATTTCAATGCTGATGAATTGATTTGCATATCTTTAATTTCTAATGTCATTAAGTATTTTTCTTACAAGGTTGGTTGTAGCTGTATTTCTCTTTGAACAAACTGTTCATGTCCTTTGTTAGTTTTCTCCTGGGAATTTTGTTAGTAGTTTTATACATTGGTATAAACTTCATATATTGCTTTGCTTTTTATTTAATCTAGATGTTGTTGTTGTTTTTTCCATTCTGTTATTTTCATCCTCGGTGGACTGCATTTCATTATAAAGTGATCTGTAATTTTTTACTGACCCATTTTTCATCTTTCCTTGGTAAAATTTTTTTGCTTACCTTAATCAACACTTATTATCAGTATTTACTAGTGAGCAATTACTTGCTCATTTTAAATTGGTCTCTCACTCTTTTATTTTTTAAAATATGTCTTTATTGAGTTTTAGAGAGAGCTAGAGCGAGAGAGATAAACATCTATGTGATAGAAAAACATTGATCGGCCGCCTCCTGCATGCCCCCAACTGAGTATCGAGCCTGTAACCCAGGCATGTGTCCCCACTAGGATTCGAACCAGTGACCTTTGGTGCATGGGATGACATTCAACCAATTAAGCCACCCGGCCAGGGTGGTCTCTACCCTTTTTAAAAGTTATGTTTTACATGGGTCTTTTGTGGACCTGCTACACTCAGTATCCCACACCTACACCAGGTAGCCTATCACGGTGTCCGTTTCTTCCTTAACTCAGCTGTGACTTAGGAAACCATCTAAAAATGTCTAGATGGTTGAGTGGTTATGGCTAGCTCTGTTAGTTATTTCTGTTTTCATCATATTGTGTTCTGGGAGTTTAGGATGAACACTTTTGCTTTGAGTGTATTCATATCCAGCTGCTCAGTAAGCTGCTGGGTTCTTAGTTTTAGGATCACCAGCACTCAGAAATTTGGGGGAAAACAAATTCTTGGATCCTTTTTGAAGTATAGGCATGTGATTAATTCTATGACCTTGAATAACAGGTAGCAATCAGATGTCGGGGAACACTGCCCACGTGCTGAAGTGATTGGATAAGCTTAGTGGAGAGACTTAAAGGTATATTTTCTTCTGGACAAGGAAGGAGCAAAGAGTGGGATTTCCATTAGAGCAGAAATAAACGCTTGTTACCAGTCATCATGAAATTGTTTGTTAAAAAGAGAGTACCATGTGTCTATGTTTTCCTTGGTGATGAATGAATGATAATAACAGCATCAAATGGAAAAATATCTCCAACGGAGAACCTCCTGCCCATCCCTTCCCATAGCAACTGGCCTCCAATGAACTTCAGTTAAAAAAAAAAAAGGCACTACAATTCAAATACCATACAAACAAAACCTGAAACAAGCATGAAGATTTCTAAATCCCACCAAACTGTCTGATTATTCCAAGTACAGCAGCGGTATCTGAGCAGCCAGGGGGAGCCCTGGGTCACCCTAATGAGCTGGCTCCCTTGCCCAGGTCCCCGCCCTCTGCCCCATCGGCTTGTTACCCATAGAGCTCCTTGCACAGCAGCACGGTCAGTTTCTTCAGATGAGGGAGACTGCTGGAGCCCGTCTTCACAAAATCAGCATCCAGGGTGAGCTGAGTGCTTAAATAGTCCTGGATGGCTTTCAGATGCTCTTCTGGAAGCCTGAGGGGAAAAAAACAACAAATAAAAACATGCTTGTCCTGTTCGTTTGGCCACAGACACCAGCAAAAAGGAGAAGAAATCTGCACTCTGAGTCTCCTGCTGAGACAAGGTCCTTCAGGGGATCATCTCCACCTTTTTGGTTCCCTGGGTCTCACTGGGGCTAGAAAAACAGGTTGTAGCAAGATTAAAGGGTTGCGTAAGGGAGGGGGCCTGGTAACCTACCCATAAAGGCTCTTTCCCAAGCCAGTACTTGGAAGGTGGTGATACCCAGAAATGTTTATCCTCTAAAAAGAAGATAAAACAGTTTGGAAAATGTCCCGTGGAGTTGTTTCCCTACTTTATCTATTCCAAAACATGGAATCTGAGGGCTGAGTGATGGCAAATGGTTCCAGCTCACATGCCAACTGCAAATTCACAGCCAAAGGCCACCTGGAGCCCTGTGTCGGGAAGTTCCAAGTGATTCTAGGCTCCGTGGGGAATGAAGTCTCTGTGATGAGAGATGGGGCTGGGAATGTGGTAGTGGCAGCCGAAGTGCCCTGCCCTGAGCCTCCCTCCCAGTTCTGGTCCAGCCCCTTCATGGACTGCAGGTCAGACTTGCTCATTGAACACCACGTCCCAGCAGAGGAGAGCCCAGGCCATATCTGATCACACCCCTACATTCTATGTCCCAGCACCTTTTTTTTCCTAGATAACTTTTTTGTTGTTGTTAACCCTCACCCAACGATATTTTTTCTATTGATTTTTTTAGAGAGAGTGGAAGGAAGGGAGGGGGAGGGGGCAGAGAGAGAGAGCGAGAGAAACATTGATGTGACAGAGACACATTGATAGGTTGCCTCCCACACGTGCTCTGACTAGGGCCAGTGATTAAATCTGCAACGTGTCCTTGACTGGGCATCAAACCCGGGACCCTGCAATGCATGGGCCGATGCTCTAACCCAGTGGTCGGCAAACTCATTAGTCAACAGAGCCAAATATCGACAGTACAACGATTGAAATTTCTTTGAGAGCCAAATTTTTTAAACTTAAACTTCTTCTAACGCCACTTCTTCAAAATAGGCTGGCCCAGGCCGTGATATTTTGTGGAAGAGCCACACTCAAGGGGCCAAAGAGCCGCATGTGGCTCGCGAGCCACAGTTTGCCGACCACGGCTCTAACCACTTAGCTACACCAGACAGGGCTCTAGATAACTTTTGAATCTTGGTTCCTATAATATAAAAATTAATCCCAGCAAATATTTCCTGAGTATAACACCCCAGTCACTCTGCTAAGCACTTTATGCTCGTTTTGCCCTTTAATCCCCAAATCAATGTTATGAGGCAGGTATAATTCCTGTTTCACAAATGAGGAAACTGAGATTCAAGGATGGTGATATACCCGTGTGAAAAAAAAATTATTGCAAGCCTTAAAAATCTTTGTTCCAGCCTTGACAGGTAATCAAATTCAAACTGGAGGTCACAGGTTTTTGAGGTTTCTTTTGAGGATCCTTGAAAGAATGAAAAGTTGTTGCTCTTAAGATTAGCGAGAAGTGAACTAGCCATTCTGACTTCTCTAGTTTGAGAAATCAGCAGCTATTTACATACCAGTTGTCAGAACATTTAAGTTTAATCTATACTTGTTCTTAGTCTTGACATCATAAAAATCTCCATATATAGTAAGATATGTATTTTTAACCATTCTAATGACTACTGATTTATAACTTGGAGACCATGAAGCCTTGCTGTAGGAAGCGATATTCGTTAAAATGTTTGTCGTAGAAACGTGTTGACGTAAGATGGAAACTGCTGTTCAGAGGTTAATTTTACTCAGCGGTCGTCTTATGTTAACCAACACCTAACTGATTAGATCTAATTCACTTGCACAAAAGACTGTGCAGGTCATCTTATAATTAACAATAACCTAAAGGTGGACCTCGGTGTACAGAGCTATTTTACAAGCAAAATTGATTAACTTCCAAACACAAGGAAGAATCTCAGCTTTTCATGACCCAGAAGAGAACAGCGGGCCGGCCCTGTGTCCTCCACCATGCGCCATGTACTCATCCCCAACTCCATGCAGAAGTTTTAGGAAGGTTCTATTGCCGCATGTTAGCTGAGAAGCAACACCAGAGAGAGCATGCCTCCCCTGCTCACAAGCCCTCGGCTGCCCCCACGCTCCTCAGGAGGCTGCACAGAGGCTCAGTGGCATACACTGTCCTCCACTGGGCCCTAGAGAACACCTGTCCCTAGAGAGGAGGCACTGGAGAGGAGATGGAGTCAGTAGATGTGGGAGAGGCGGGAAGACTGGGGAGATGGTGGCACCACTGGGCTCCCTGTCTATTTCCTCAAGGAAGTCACTGCATTTGGCATCTAAACCTGGAGAGA
Source organism: Eptesicus fuscus (assembly GCF_027574615.1). Classification (NCBI taxonomy): domain Eukaryota; kingdom Metazoa; phylum Chordata; class Mammalia; order Chiroptera; family Vespertilionidae; genus Eptesicus; species Eptesicus fuscus. The sequence continues at coordinate 62,312,558 of NC_072483.1, forward strand.
AATGCGAACTCAAGGAAACCAACAATGGGCTCTGCATGAAATATTTTAATAACCATTTGTTATTTAGATGAGTATATCAGGATAATCATGATAATGTATGAACATATTCAAAGCACTGGGTGTGTAGCCAATTGATAAAAAGTACAGGTAACTCAGAGTGTGCAGAGCACACAGCTGGTGAGCCTGGAGAAGAATCAGGGGATGTGTCCCAGTGGAAACAGGAAACACCAGGTATCTTAGCAACTGGATGCTGGTAGGTACCTGCAGGCATTTCCTTTGTATTTTGTCCGATTGGGTGGTAGGTGAGCAGCCTCGGCTGCCTCAAGTTGATCTTTCAAGTTGGAGATGTTGCAGCAGCCTGCTACATCTTTGGGATATTCTTTGGGGGGCCCTTTTCTCACAAAGAAACAAAAATATTTCTAAATTATTAATGCATGGAAGTTACTGGTACTAACTAATTCATACACGAGGCAACATGCTGGGCACTGGGGACAAGATCCTCATGGAGCTTCCTTCCTATTGAAGCTGTTCCCAGGGCCTTGAAGTCAGGGCCTCTGATTTGCAAGTGCTGGGCCTTCTAAGGGAGGGACCACAGGGCAAAGAAGCCCCGGACCTTGTCAGTGTGGACCAGCCAGTATGCTGAGAACCCTGGATCAGAGCAAGTAAGACTTAGAGTATTGGAACGAAAGCATCTCACACCCCGCATCACAAAGGAAGGGGCGCCATGCTGTGCAGACCTCACAGTTCATACCACATATGGAACTATTGCTCTGACCCATTTACTGGTGACAAGGAAGGCGGCCCCCTTTGAGCGGGGCCCGGAGCAGGAAAGGGCTGTGTGGCTGATCGGGGCTGCAGGGCAGGCAGCTCCTCTGCTTGGGCCATCTCACTCAGTAGCTGGGGTGGTTCTAGAGGCACTGTGATGGAAAAGATGCTGGGTGTAGTTTATGGCAAGTCCCAGTAAGGGAGTCTCAGCACAGGTCCCTAAAGTCTGGACCACACTGATGGCAGCAGACGTACGTCATTCCAGAGCCAGCTCCTGCCACACTGCTGGGCTGTGAGACGGAGCCTCTGAGCAGGGCCACCCAGCGCCCATGCCGTGGAGCCACCAGGTGAACTGGGCTCCCTCAGACACACCATCCCCTCTGGGGGGCCAGTGGGCCACAACTAGCTGTCCTGGGGTGGAAGGCGTACCTCCAGGAGTGAGTTCTGAGGGGGCTGCCTGGGGGCTGTGGCTCTGAGGCTGGCCTCTGAGGGGACCCACCAGGTAGAGACTCACCCGCTGGTGTCCATGCTCTGTAGTCGTTGAAACAAGGTCTCGGAGAGGCTCGGCCGGCTGACCTCGGTGGCTCTCAGATTCTCACTCAAGGGGGGCACCTCCTTGGCCTCACATGGCCCGACAGATAAAGGGATGTTTCTTGGTGGCAGTTCAGGCGGAGATGGAACACCTTCTACCCAAGAGAAGAGCAGAAATGTCATTCGGACTAAGCTTTAGCTTCTCTCTGGGTCACTCGCCTACAGAGAGGGCCACATAGCTGATGCACTATGTCCTCTGTGCAGAACCCATCTGGGCCCACACTGTTCCTGCCGTCCCCACCCCCTCACTGCCTCCCCGACTGGAGGGGGAGCCCACTGAGGCCAGGGGTCTAGTCTTAGTGGTCTTTGGCTCGGGGGGCCTAGAACGGTTTGTCCCATTGAGGAACCCAGAAAACACTTGACATTTGGAGTCCAATGGCTGTGCCAGGCAGAGCGGCTGGCCTGGGGCAGGTGGAGCCAGCAGCCCTAGGCAGCTCAGCAGAACGGCCAGCTTTCGGGGCTGAAGCAGAGGCCCTTGACCAGGCAGAGAGAGGCCCCCTTCCCAAAACAGGAGGAGCAGGGTGGGGAGCAGGCAGGCCGACACCAGCTCATCCCTCTCCTACCTTGCCCCCTTTCTCTGCTTTCTCTCCAGCCTCTGAACCCCAGGCCTTCAGAGATAAAATAAAATAAAATAAAATAAAATAAATAAAATAAAATAAAATAAAATAAAATAAAATAAAATAAATAAAATAAAATAAAGCAACTGAAGGGTCTTCCTTCACCAAGAGAATTGAAATATAACACAAATGACTTGAACTCGCCTGGGAAGTGAAACTCCTGCCTATTCATCTTTAGGAGGACTTCCACCCTCCACTCATCAAACGGGTGAGGGTCCTGGGCCCCTGCATCCAGGACCCCCTTGCCTGAGCCTCTTTGCACACCAAATGGTCGCCCCACGGTCTTGGCCACAGAGCTACCTCTTGAAAGGATCAGCCCTCACTTCCTCTCCCGCTGGGCTCTCTGGCTCTTTAGATGGTTGAACTGTTATGAGCCCCACGGGGACTGCAGCGCCTTGAGACCGGGGCTTCGTTTGGGGAAGTAGAGCCTGCAGTTGGCAGACACTGCTTCTCTTTTGGCTCTTACAGAAGGTCTCGGGACTTTCTCAGATGGCCATCCCCAGAGGGGCAGAAAAGCTGGGCTGGGGCTGTAAGGCAAGTGAGGACACTCATGTGGAGGGCATTTCTGCAGAATGGTCTCTGTGTCAAGGCCAAGGCAAGCACATCTGGGGGGCGTCTGGGGGACATTCGGCTGTGGCACAGTCCTGGTGAATGACCCTGCACTCACACATGGATAGGTCGACTCTGACTACTTCACAACTGAGGGCACCTCTTACTGGGCTGAGGGAGGGAGAAGAGACATGGCCTGCCTGGGTCCCCCTCAGCCTCCATGGCTGCCTTTGGAAACCCTTTGCCTGGCCCCGCCCTCTCCACCCAGCTGATGAGGCCGCCTTGAGAGTTAACCCTTGGAGGCAGTGGGTGAGCTGTGTAGCCACTCAAAGTGGGTCGCCTGGAAGCAGGGAAGAAGGTGGGTGGCGACCCACAAGCCAGCCCACGGCAATGGGATGAGAAGGGTGTCTAGTTCATGGCTGGCAGCAGCCTGCCAGGGACAGGAGGGGAGACAGCCAGGGACCTCAGCGTCTCTGCTCTAATCTGCCCTCCCTTGGGGGCGACCCTGGGGGACCTGGTTGTTTCCAGGCCCTGGAATTTAGGAAGAGCCCTGACCTCCTAAGTTGAAGGGTTCAATCAATTCAGTATCTCGGGGGTTTTCTTTTAGGAAGTGAACTTTTAGGGGGAATAGAAGAGGGCCACCCAGGTGTGCCGCCACCTGCACGGCCTTCTCTGCCAGCTCTTGTCCTGTTCTGTCTGTCCCTCTGCAGCTTACAGGGCAGGTCAGATTCACACATGCTTTGAAGGGTCTGTAAGTTTTATTTTATTTTAATGATGATAAAAAGAAACACCTTTCTTACCCTTCCAGTTGGCAGCAAGGATTCCCTCGTCTTCCACTTCTTTCCCAGTGAAATGCAGCTAACTATTTTGATGATGATGGCAGCTGCATTTATTGAGCACTTACTATGTACTAGGCTCTGGGCTCTATGTTTATTGACTCATTTGATGACACCCTGAGAGGTAGATATTATTTTTACTGTCTCTTTAAGAGAAGTCTGTGGTTCAGAGAGGTTAAGTAATTCACCCAAGGTCACACAACTAAGAGGCTGAGGAGCAGGAAGTCCAACCCAGGGCTATCTGACTCCACAGCCTGTGTCCTTACTTGTCCTTAACCACTGTGTCACACTCTCTCCCCCTGACAATCAGACCCACCTAACCTATGAACACTTGTAGTGAGAGAAACACCCCACCTCTGCCCGGTGTCCCTTCCTACCCGTCTCCTCCTCTGGCTCATCGCCGGTGTCCTCTTCCTCCAGTGGCACGGGATACTGCAGGTGGGTGACCAGACCCATGTTTTCCTTCTTGTAGAACTCGATGAGCTGGTCCAGCTTGGTGAAGAACCTCATGGGGACACCTTCAGATGCCTGAGGACAGAACCCCAAACAGAAGCATGGTTGACTGGCTGGGACATCACCCAACCACAAAGGCCACCTGCAGCAGAGACCAGGGGCCTGAGAGAGCAACCACGATCCAGAAAAAGCCCTGGGCATGCCTACCTGCCACGCCCACACCCTCACATCCTGTGACCAGCAGGCCCCAAGAGCCAGTCTTCGGAAAGGCACAAATAGGACAGTTGGAAAGATTTTTTTCTTTTAGTTAAAAAAAAAAACACACAATACTTTTATTTTTTAAATTATTTTATTATACAAGTAATATATTTTCATTATGGCAAAATACAGAATTTTTAAAAATAATTTTTATTGTTGAAAGTATTACATATGTCCCCCTTCACCCCCCCCCCCCATTGGCCCCCTCCAGCCTACCCCCTCCTCCTCCTCCACCCCAGGCCTTCAGCACCCTATTGTCTGTGTGAAAATACAGACTTTTATTTTTAAAAAGAAATCACTTGTAATCCCACAACCTTGAGAGAACTTTTCAATAGTTTAGAATGTTTTTCTAGACTGTGTGTGTGTGTGTGTGTGTGAGTGTGTGTGTGAGTGTGTGTGTGTGTGTGTGTGTGTGTGTGAGTGTGTGTGTGTGAGTGTGTGTGTGTGAGTGTGTGTGTGTGTGTGTGTGTGTGTGTGTGTGTGTGTGTGTGTGTGGCGGGGAAGTTATCCCTCCACCCTGAAAAAATCACTTATTTTTAAATACAGGAAAAATCTATCCTAGCAATTATTTGGCTTTTATTCCTATATTTTTTCATTTGCTATACTTCTGCTTTATCAAAGCCCAGCAGATGAGTTAGCACAAAAATCTTCTCTGATTTGTATCTCTGTTGCTGATGACAGAGGAGACAGGCGACAATTCCCTGGGGCTGTTCAAATGCCCTGGGGCCAGTTCTTCCTCCGGTTCTGTGACTTGAGCAGGAAACTGCAGGAGGTCCAGGGGCAGTCAGCTCCTCTTGCTGAGACCCCACCCCAGGTCTCACCATGCCGGAGGCCCAGGCTCTGCCCCTGTTGGTTCCCCCTGAGGGGTTATCAGGCAGCAGGTGGTTGGGACAACTCCCAGCAGGAGACTTACAGTCTTATCAATGCTGTACCCTACATCTCCTAACCCAACAGGTTCCAGTGTCCTATCGAGCCTCCCTGTCTCAAAGAGTGCACTGTCTTCTCCCCATTAGCCCAACCAGAAATCCAGAGGCATCTTGGACTTCCCCCTCCCTCTGGCACAAAGGGCAAAGGCAGACAGAGTGAGGCAGGGTGTCCCTGATCCAGCCAGGGAGAGGCTGAGCAGGGCTGCAGCCTTGGGTTGGGGAGGAAGATGCAGCTGGGCTCCAGAGAGGGGCCTGGACACAGGGATGAGTACCAAGGAGGTACCCGCCTCTGGGTGGGGCTTCCCTGGCCTCGAAGGGGCACAGCACCCCTGGTCCTAACACCGAGTGCCTGTGATTCACCCTTGTTATCATAACCGCCATCAGGTCAAAGACAGTCATGCGATTTTAAAATGAGTTGAGAGAGTGCCGTCTTTGGAGTTGGAGGTCAGGGGTCCAACTGCTCCCCTGGGGACTGCCTGCTGCCTTCTTACTGAAGGGACTGGGTCCCATCGCTGGTGGAAAAGGAGGCCAATAGGCAGAAAGGGTGGGGGTTGGAAAGCCCACCCCGGTGAACCAGCGGGGTCTAGGGCTGTGTGTGGCTGGATTGTCGTGACTCATTCACCTTTAAGCCGGGTACCTCCTGCCCTAGCATGACTGGGCCTGACAGGGAGGATGGGGCGGTGCTCTGGTGTGAGGGTCTTCAGGGCTCCAGGTAAGAGGCATTGGGAGAGAAGACTAGGCTGGATGACCCAGACCCAGACCTCGGGGAATGGACCAAGACTCAGACCTGTCCCGAGCCCTTCCTCATTCCTGGTGGTTAACCCCACGTTGTAGTGAGGGTACGTTTGCCTTCAATGAACCCACCTCAACCTCTCAGCTTAACGCAGGGGTTTCCCTTTGGCCTCTCTTTTTCTCTCCAGGTGTGTTGGTATGTGCACATACACAGCACACCTGTCTAAATCTGTGCAGGAGGGGTGTGTGTGTGCTTGAGTGTGCAGCTTAAGTTACTCAGTACATTTGTAGAAAGTTTAACAAAAGGGTTTTTTAAAGTTCTTTTTAATAAACTCTCCTGTTTTCACAAAGCCCCCTGCTAAGCAACCTCCTTCAGGCATTATCGAATCAGAAATATCTGACTAGGGGCAGCCAGGCCTTCTAGAAAGTAACTTGAATAGGTTCAGCACCAAAAATGAGCAGAATAACAAAAATAATTTGCCATGATGCAAGATCCATGAGCTTGATTTCGTTAACGCAGTTGTGATAAAAGCATCATCCTGCCACGGAATGGGCAGCTAGTGACGACAGGCCCTTAGGCGTGTGGGGAAAGGATTCGAAAATATCAGAGAAAGTCAAAGTGAAACCAATGGTGCGTGAGCCTGGACGAGGGTTCTCAGCCGGGGAATAGGTGTTTGAGAGAGCACGTCGGATGTGGGAATCTAAGGTGCCGGTGCTAAGACTTTATTTTACATACTGCGGAAACGCTAACTTGCAAACCACCATACACCGTCGTCAATTGTGGACACATTTCATTTCAGAGACGTGAAAAAATAAAGGTTCTAGAACTGATGAAATATGCAGTGTACTAAGCATGCAGAATAATAGAACACTCTAAAGTTAAACAACCCCCCCCCCCCAAATAAATAAAATTAATCTAATCCCTACAGATCCAAGGAGGTGCGAGGACCTGGAGGCCCAGACTGGGGGTGGGTGGGTGAGGAGTATAGTCTAGACCAGTGATGGGGGGCTCCACATGCCCTGCACAGTCAGGAGCAGCCAGTCAAGGCATTTTTATTCCTAAGCGGGACCTAGAAAGATCCTCCGTCAAGGCAGGATGGCAAAAGAGGGCAGGGAGGGGGCCAGCAAGGCTCTGGGTCTGCAGAAAGGGCAGCTACCCCTGGGCGTGGCCTAACAGACCTGCAAGTCAAAGCGAGAGGCGGGAGTTGGGGCCTTCAGGTGAATAGTGCATTGACCATGGGCTGGTGGGAGCACGGGGCTCCGTGGGGATGGTCAAGTGCATGTCCACCTGACTGTGCACCTGCCGCCTGTTGTACCCCAGATGGTGCTGCCGCACCTGGAGTTGGAGGTGCTCAGCAATCAATGGTTGGATGGACTTGCTGCGTTTGGAGCCAGGAGAGGTGGCCTGATTGCAGCCCAGGCAGGTCGGGGACTGGGAATGCAGAGAAAGGTAGATAGCAGGGAGCACCCCTCCCCTCACCACTGCCTTTTCAATCATTTAAAATGCAAAATGTCCGAAAGAAGTGTCATGCATGTCAGTCAAGTCCTGGCAGGAAGCAGATGTCACATTAAACTGGGGAGTTCGGGGAGAATTTAGTGGACAGGGTGTAGGAATACCAATAAGAGGGGTGCCACACCCCAGAGCTAGCACCGGGGAGCAGTTACCACCCTGGGACAGGCCACAGCGGAGGGGGAGGCATGGGAACTGGAGAGGACTGCCTTGTAGGTGCTGCACCCCGCCCTGGAGCTGGAGCAGGATGGCCTCCACCTTCTCAACACCTGGCTGTGCCCTCCCCACCCTCCCACCCCCTTCCACCCCCTAGCCAAGCCCAGCTGGAAAGGAGGGGCCCGGACAAACAGCCGCCACTCAGCACGTCAAGTCCATGGAGGGTGAGCCTGTTTGTCCTGCGAGCACAGTCAGTGCTCACACCAGGAGGGGAACCACATTTGCTGCCAGGGAGGGGGCTGCCCTTGATCCTTAACGGTCAAGGCCTCCAGACTTTGTTCCTCATTCCATCGCCACTGGCTTCCTGAAGAGATTTATCAAGTCATTTTGAAACAGAGAAGGAAACCCTGATACCCTAGCCGTTCGCTGTGAACGTGAGCCCAGCACAGAGACAGACACTCCCAGGGCAGTGCCCATAGGTGACTGCATTTCTGCTCTGCAACAACTCTCCCAGCACCCGAACGAATTCCTTGTCTTCGCAGGTACCCAGAGCACAAACCAAGGCGCCATTTTGAACAGCAAAGAGCAGCATTTCCTAGTTAAGTTGGCGTGTTAACAACTTATGATGTGCAAGGCACAGAGCAGACGTCCCTTCGGGGTTTATGAGATCAACAGAATGGACATGAATTTATTTATGTTCATCACCAAAAGTCACACAGAACACAATGTGATAAGGGTTAGCCCAGACGGTGAAACAAAATACCCATCTCTTCTCCTGCCTCCCATTAAAATCTTTCCAGCACAGTCATTTCCATGAAGGCCTTGCAGACAGCGCCCCACCAAGCCCAGCTGGGCCTGCATCCCCACAAGCTTAGAAATCCTGGAAGGAGTGAGACCCTGCTCGGCCCAGCCTCATCTAGTCCCCCAGACCCCGTGCAGGGGTACCCACAGGCCCTGTCGCTGTCTGGGGAGATGGGCACATTGCATAAAACAGACCTGACGGTTGAAAAATTGCAGGAGACAGAGACGTGGATTCCAAGCGGGCCCTGCAGGGAGGGGCGCTTCTCCTGATGGCTTCACACCTGAGCTGACCCCAGGTGCCATACTCCCGGGGAAGGTACAGGGCAAGGGGAGAGGGCCACCTCCAGCCCCCGGGTTGGAGAAGAGACCACCTCTGGGGTCTTCAGAACAAAGGACAGCTGAACTTCCAGTCTGTTGGAGGCTCTGGGCTGTGAATTCTGAGAAAAGATGTTTCTAGAAACAGCTGTTGGCCTGTGCCTTTCAGACACCCTGCAAAGGTGGGGGAGGGGCAGGGAGGCTGGACAGGCTGAGCTCTCTGCGGGGTGGGGTGGTGGGGGGTAATTTTACTTCCAGCACTGTCCGCCTTCGCTAACGGGGAACCGAAAGAGGCACCTCGCGGGAGGAAGCCCGCACAGGAGTGGGTGGGAGCCGAGGGGCACTGCACAGCACCCTCCTCAAGGTTCTGCCAGCCTCACTTTAAAGGAACAAGCATACACAAGCACTGTGGAAATTTTACACAGGATTGAAAACTACTAAGTATCATTATCCCACTGTGGCAAAGCATTTTTTCCACATTCAATAAGAAAGCCACTAGAAAGGTCTTAGGCAGGGTGACAATACCATTTGGCTGCTGTGGAGAGAATGGCAAGGGTGGTTGTGGGGTAGCTGATGTCATTCTTTTCTATTTTTCTGTGGAGGTGGGGAAGGTGTTGGAGGCCTCGGGGGCCATGGGGAGGGCAGAGCTGGTTTCAGGCTCAGAGCCCCCAGACCCGGGGCTCCCACCCAGCCACAGAGGCACCGCACGGATGGGGCAGAGAGGTGCCCAGCCTGTGCCCTGAGCATCCCTCCTGCCCCCGAGGCTCTCAGCTGAGGCCCGGCAGTGTGTCCTCCACTCAGAGATCAGCTCAGTAGGGGCTGGCACCACCTTCCCGTCCACCTCTCACTGTCAGAGGTTGGAAATGATCTATATCTTAACCTGGACAGTGATTACATGGAAACACCTTTCTGTAATAAAAACAGGACGGCTCCAGGGAATGTGTAGTGGATGGAGTTCAAGTAGGAACAGGCTAAGGAGGAGGCTGGCCCTCTCAGAAGTGTGCACCCAGAGGTGAAGAGTTGGGCCTGGTGAGACGAGAACCAGGAGCGCCCTCTGAACATGGAAGACGAGTCCGCACGTTGAAACGTCCACGAGTGGTGCAGGACACAAAGAGCTGTTCCCTCGCGCCCCCCCCCCCCCCGGCCCCAGGAAGACTGATGGTAAGATGAGAGTTTAACTCTAACATTGTCTTTAGGACCTGATCACCGCACAGCACCAGTCACCACTGTGAAGCTGGCTTGGGCAGAAGCAGCCGAGGCCCCTGCAGGAGAGTGAGCATGGAGGGCGGAGGGCAAGGGCGAACCTCTGTGTGCGTTCTGGTTGAAAAGACAACCCACTGTATGGGAGAACATATCTGCCAATGATACATATGACAAGGGGTTAATATCCAAAATTTACAAAGAACTTATGTAACTCAACACACACACACACACACACACACACACACACACACACCCCAAACAATCCAATTTAAAAATGGCCAAAGGACCTGAATAGACACTTCTCCAAAGAGGACATACAGATGGCCAATAGACATATGAAAAGATGCTCAATGTCAGTAATCATCAGAGAAATGCAAATTAAAACCACAATGAGATATCACCTCACACCTGTCAGAATGGCTATCATCAATAAATCAACAAACAACAACTGTTGGTGAGGATGTGGAGAAAAGGGAACCCTCGTGCACTGTTGGTGGGAATGCAGACTGGTGTAGTTACTATGGAGAACAGTAAGGAGTTACCTCAAAAAGTTAAAAATAGACCTACCATATGAACAAAATAAACTAACAAACAAAATAGAAACAAACTTATAGATGGAGGACAGATTGACAGCTGTCAGAGGGGAGGGGAATTTCAGGTCTGGATGAAAAAGGTAGATTAAAAAACACGCATAAAAAACACTCATAGACACACACAACCGTATGGTGATTACCAGAGGGGCAGTGGGTGGGGAGGTAGAGGAGGGTACAGGGGAAATAAACAGTGATGGAAGGAGACTTGACTTGGGGTGGTGAACACACAATACAATATAGAGATGATGTATATAGAATGGTACCCCTGAAATCTATATAATTTTATTAATCAATGTCACCTCAATAAGTTCAATAAAAAATAGCTCCTGTAACCTAGTTCATTTAATTAATATTGTGAACATACATTCGCACGTGTGCACGTGCACACACACACACACACACACACACACGCCCAAAGATTAGACAGGTTTAAAAGGCATTTTGTCTAAAAGCATCAGGTTGTTTTTTGTTGTTGTTGTTGTTTTTAATATATTTTTATTGATTTCAGAGAGGAAGGAAGAGGGAGGGAGAGATAGAAACATAAATGATGAGAATCATTGATAGGCTGCCTCCTACATGCCCCCTACCCGGGATCGAGCCCACAACCGAGGCATATGCCCTTGACCGGAATTGAACCCAGGACCCTTCAGTCAGCAGGCCAACGCTCTATCCACTGAGCCAAACCAGCTAGGGCTGTTTTTGTTTGTTTGAAATTTTATTCCTGGTCTATATACTTCTGGAGGTTTCTGTACAAAAATAACACCTGGGAAACATCTTTGAGGCTCAGATAACCATAATAACCCTCACATACCAAAAATAGAAAGACATCACAGAATCTCCCAGTACATGTGGATAGAGGTGAGGTAGCGGCCACAGCCCCACAACCAACCACATAGTGGGTGCAGCCTCTGGGTGGATGTGAGAGCTCTCGACACAGACCAGAGGGGAGGGGCAACACCCACTTTGATCACACAGGTTTTGCAGGCTGGGGCGGAAATCAGGTGTCTTGGGCACTATGTGGAGGAGCTGGGCACAGGTCAGGTTCTGTTTTATCACTAGGAAAAGTGAGAGCCTGGGAAGGTGGGGGTAGACAGAGGACTGGGCCAGGTGTGCTAGATATGGACTTCTGGGGAGCCAAACCTGGCAGACTGGTGGACAGAGCGTTAGGCACCTGGCACAGAGCCCAGGCAGGAACAGGGACCCTGGCGTTCTCATGGTGCACAGGGGCCGTGTGAAGTTTCTTCGAGTGTCTTGCCACACAAGCAGCAGCTGATGAAGGAGAGAGGAACAATGCCATGTGGCTCCTGTAGCTGGCTGGCCAATGGAGGGCACGTGAGGGGTCTTCCAGAATGTCCCAGAGCTATTTTTGGAACCTCCTGAAGGGGCTGCTTTTTGGCAGTCAGACTGCAGAGCGCTGGAGCTGCCCTGTCTCGTAAATGGCCTGGTATAGGCCGGTGGGCTGGAAGGCTGTGGGCTGGAATGGCATTGCTGGGCAGAGGAGGAGGGTGGAGAATGAGGACTTCCCAGGTCCAGGGGAGTGGGGTCTCCACCTTTCCTCAGGTCTTTTTTGAAACAATGACTGGTCCTCTGAATCAGGCACTTAGGACACAATGTAGGTCATGGTGGCAAGCACACAGTTCTTGCCATGTCCTGTGTTGGGGCAGGGGGAGGTCCACCTGAAGGGTCTCCTCTTTGGCTCTTCTCTGTTGAGGACCCCACCCTACCCCCCAAATGGAAGAAACTGGAACTGGGCCAGGTGTGCTAGGTATGTTATCTAATTTGTATTCTATCTAATATTACAGGCGGCTACCATAGCTCCAGTGTACAGATGAGGAAACTGAGTCTCAGAGACATCTACAACTTGCCTGGGTGGTCAGAGATATTGTCAAAAGAGCAGAAACTCAGGGGACATTTCAAGATAAAAAAGAAGCTGTGGCCCTACCCAGTTTGGCTCAGTGGATAGAGCGTCGGCCTGCAGACTCAAGGGTGCCAGGTTCGATACCGGTCAAGGGCATGTACCTTGGTTGCAGGCACATACCCAGTGGGGAGTGTGCAGGAGGCAGCTGATCGATGTGTCTCTCATCGATGTTGCTAATTCTCTATCCCTCTCCCTTCCTCCCTGTAAAAAAATCAATAAAATATATATTTTTTAAATTAAAAAAAAAAAAGAGGCTGTGGGTGGGCATCTATAACTTGCTAGCTAGACAGGAGGGGGTGTTACCGGGCGCAGGGAGCTGCCAGCTCGGATGGAACCAGGCAGTTAGAGATTCTCCCCAAGACTCAAGCCTCCAGCTCAGGGGTGGGTTGGGTGGTGTGAAACCCGGCATGTGGGAGAAGCTTGTATCCTGGGAGGCAGCAGGCCTGCCCTCCAGGCTGTGATGGCTGGTGGAGATGGTGCAGAGGCTGGCATTTGCTGTCTGTTCACATTCCTGTCTCCACGGGCCTGCCCCATGGCAGGGTCCCCAAAACCACATGTCTAGGGCTTGGAGAGGGTGAAAGATGACACCAGGCTCATTCGAAGCCTTCTTTGTGCACAAGCCTTCTTTGTGCACATTTCGAAGGCTCTGGGAGGAGGCATGAAGCTTAAAGGAGAAAAAGTGGAAACTGCCAAGCCTGCCCAGCCCCACCCATCAGCTGTCGCCAGTGGAACATCATTGCTCTCTGCTCCTAGCAGGCTGCCCACAGGACCCTTTCCACCAGGACTGGCGGGCCTGGCACTCGGGTGGGTTCTGTCTTACACTCAGGCAGCAGGCGGGTCTCCCACCTACCACGTTGCCTCCAGCCCCCACTTTCAGAAGCTGGGCTCTTCAGCTTCTCTCTTGCTTTGTTTTGGGCAGACTTCCCAGAACAACTTGGCATAGGCTTTGTACTCACTTCAAAATTCACATCCCTCCAAGATTCTCAGAGCTAACCCCTTCCTTGGACTTGTAATCCCCCACCAGGCCCCAAGAGAGCTGGCAGCCACAGCAGCCCTGCCCAGTGCACTCTCCTAATGGAGAAACCTCAATGCTAGGTCAACTCCCATAGGCTGTTCGCTTTGTCACCTGTCAGCTGGGATCCCCCTGGGAGCCCCAAATCTCTGCCTTTCACTCCCAGATACCTGTGCATGGGAGTAAGCGCTGAGCTTTCCTCAAAGACCTGCATGTCTTACAAAGTGCTTTGAACCTCTGACATCAAAGGAGCTACCGGCTGGTAAATTCACACCTCAGCTGGTATTGAAATGACAGCGCTGAGATGTGTCCTCTGAGGTTGGTGGTGTCACCACAGTCCTTGCAAGGGGGTAGGGCACGACAATGCTCTCTGCCAGCATTGTGGTATGGGTGTGTAGACAGTGGAACTCTCATCTGGGGACCTTGAGCCCACAGTGAAGATGCCGGGCGAGGATGGATTCTTTGTCAGTAGAATCACAGTCGACAGCTAGAATGTATGCCTCATACCTAGCATCACAGTAAGGTTGACAGCTAACTATGGAAAAGGTTTCTGTGCTTTCTCCAAGAGCTCACATAAACAGAAGCCTAGAGAGAAGGAAGGAGGTAGTGGCAGAGTGGGTCTTTCCTGCTATAGAACCTTGCATCCAACTTCATTGTTGGATCTTGCACTCAAGAAGTCATGTCTTTGTTCCACTGATGTTGGGCTTGGCTATGCAGCTTGCTTTGACCAAGGCAATGTGGGTAAAAGTGCCAGTTCTAAACTTTGGACTTCACAGGTATTGTGGGTTTCTGCTTGCCCCTCCTGGGCCCTGGTGATCTGCCCCTGAGACTCTCCAGCCCTTCAGTGTGGGCCAAGAATGAGGAACAGACCTGGACCTGACTGGAAACCTAGAGTCCAGCTGAGTCCAGGAGAGCCCAGCCCAGATCAGCCAGCCACAGCTGACCTGCAGACCCAGGAGAGGAAAATAAATGTTTGTTAACTACTAAGATTTTTGAGTGTTTGTTACACAGCGAACACTGACAAATACAAATTTGAAGGGAAGAATGAACTTTTCCTGAGTCTTCCTCTTATTGAAACTTTATGACATAATTATCTCCATTTACCCACGAAGAAGCTGAAACTTCAAGAGATTTGGTAACTTGTTCAGTGTCATACAACTTGTTTTATTAGCGGGACTTCACCCCCACAATGGACAAATCTTCAAGTTCTGTGTCCTCATTCCCAGCATGTCAGCTCTCTGGTCTCCTAGAGGCCCCCATTCTTCAATCTCCTCCTCTGTGTAGGCCTTCAGACCTCTCTGGGCCCCATTATCTTTCTGACAAGCCCGAACCCCATTGTGGCCACCAGAGACCTGTTCCCAAGTCACCCTCCACTCCCTGTGTAGGCCCTCCCTGTGATTTAGGATCAGGTCCCCAATCCACCTCCTGCACCTGAGCAGGGCTGGAATAAACCAGAGCTCGGGGGCTCATCTAGCCAACAGGCAGCCCACACCTAGTTACTAATCACTTACCATGTGCCTCACCTGGGGCTCGGCCATGGGCATTCTGCAGGGACCCACACAGACCCAGAAACAAGACATGAGACAATAAACAATGAAGTAAATAATTACAAGGTGCAGAGGCTGTGTGGGGAAGACAACACTCTGGGAGGTTATTATTATTATAAGGGGACTTAGCCTAGTGGGTCCGGGAATTGTTTGTTAAAGGGGCAACACTTAAGCTGAGATGTAAAGGATGGTAGCAGTTGTCCAGACAAAGAGCAAGGGAGATACCACGATAGGCAGAGGGAGCAGCTTGTGCCAAGTCTGGGTGTTCATACCCATCGGTGGTTATAGTTAGGTCCTTATATGGAATGCTGTTGGTGTCCTACACAGCTCCTCTAGATCCCTGTACTGCTCTGTGGTCCCAACCTCCCTCTTCTGGGGGCTCTGTGCTTTGCTGCTAAAGGCTTCAACCTGTAACCTGAAATGATTATCCTTGGGCACTGGGGCAACCGAATTCCTAGGGAAATTGAGAAGAAACTGGGGAGTTCTATGTTCCCTGGGCCCACCCCAGGTAGCCAACATGTGCCTGGAGTGGATGTGCAAAAGCCCAGCTCTTTGCCTCAAAGCAGGACAAATCCTAAGGCACATTCACACTTCAGAGCTCCCTGTGGGATTAGGCAGGTCTGAGACTTCACCTGAAAATGCACCTTTGCTTGGTCCCTCTACTTCAGTATCCTGAATCCCTCTCGCTCACTGGTTCTCCTGGAAGCCATTCTTTACTGAATGACGGGTACCTAAGCTCAGGGTCAGCTTCTGGGAGAACCTGACCTATGACGGTCAACTCTCAAATCAATCCTTTTACTTGTCTATTTCAAGCCCTCCCTCAACAGCTGATCCAAGGATTTATCCTCAGGCCTTTCACCAAGAAATCTGGAACTCCTCCCCACTTTATGGAGGAATTGATCAGATTTGAATTCCTTAGCTTCCTTCCCAAACATGGCTACCTGAGAGGACCAATACTCCCACCTCCCCCCGACCCCAACCCTGCCCCGGGCTCAGCACACATCCTGCCTTAACTTTTGCACAGACCAGTTCAAAGCCCCACTGTGTAGCTGGGCCTCTGGCCCTGTGAATCCTTTAGCCAGTGACAAAGGAAAAAAAGATGCCCTAAATGAGACTGGGCACACACAAAAACCAACATTTACAAAATGCCTCATGTATTTACCTCCATGTTGAGAATGAATGAAGGAAAAGAAGAATATTTTTTGAATATCCAAACAACCTCACTTAAGTTTCTATCGGTCTTCCCATTTTAAGGATAAAGAGACCGAGGCTCAGAAGGGCCAAATGACTTTCCCTGTATGTGACAGCACCAGGACTTTGGATCCTTCA
The DNA here is from genome assembly GCF_027574615.1 of Eptesicus fuscus. Classification (NCBI taxonomy): domain Eukaryota; kingdom Metazoa; phylum Chordata; class Mammalia; order Chiroptera; family Vespertilionidae; genus Eptesicus; species Eptesicus fuscus. The sequence continues at coordinate 62,328,669 of NC_072483.1, forward strand.
CTGTAAGTTCCGTGCTCTTGGACTCCGAAAGGTTGCCATTCTCTAATTTCTCTGCTTGTGTTCTGGCCCCCGGGTAGGAGGCAAGCAAGCCTATTTTGAACTAATGGATGTTATATATTTTAAAGTCCTCTCTCCTGTCATTCCTCTCTTAAAGTCTGTGTTTTATAAAGAATCCCAGGAGTGCAGACCAGTGCAGCCATTCTGCTGAGCCATCAGACACAATGTAGACAAATTAGATGTGCAGTATCCTATGGCCCAGTGATTTCACCCCTGGCTCACGGTGGGCCATCTGTATGGAGGGTCATCACAAATTTGTGGTGGCAGAGATCTGGAGGGAAACTGGGTGCCCACGATTGGGGCAGTAGACAGGTAAAGTGTGCTCAAGGAGTACATAGGGTGCTATGCAGCAGCCAGAAACAAAGATTATTTAAACGCAGCAACATTGCCCTAACCGGTTTGGCTCAGTGGATAGAGTGTCGGCCTGCGGACTGAAGGGTCCCAGGTTCGATTCCGGTCAAGGGCATGTACCTTGGTTGCGGGCACATCCCCAGTAAAGGGTGTGCAGGAGGCAGCTGATCGGTGTTTCTCTCTCATCGATGTTTCTAACTCTCTCTCTCCCTTCCTCTCTGTAAAAAATCAATAAAATATATTTTTAAAAAAATAAATGCAGCAACATGGAAGATCTTTAAAAGATCCTTAAATCAAGAAAGTAGAAATCAGAATAAAAGCTACGAAATCACCTCAGTGAATTAAAAAGGCATGTACACAAAACAGCAATAAACTTTGTAAAAGAAGACATTCAAATAAAGACACCCACTCGAACAGTTGCCTGTTAAAGGAGGGGTTATGCAAGTGCATTCTGGGGCTAGAAGGATCAAGCCCGTGGTAAAGACCTTGCTTTAGAGTGAGGTTGCACTGCCGCACAGCAGTTTTGCTCACGGAGCCCGGTTGCGAAAGATGGGTTCTTCACTTTGTTGTGACCTTTCTGATTTGACTTGAATTACCAAAATCTTCTGTGTCCGTTTCTCCCTTGGTCAAGTATGGAGAAGGACTTGGCAAGGGGAAGTAACATTAAGTTAAAAAGCAGCGTGGTCCATAAGTATGAGCACAAAATCTGAAGCCCGACATGAGTGAAGCAGGCAGGGTGTAAGACACTAGGGAGAGCTGGGGACAGTGGCACATTGAAGAAATGTCTCTTTTAAGGGATTGGCTTCTACTTAGCTCCACCCCAGCGGGTAACATAGGCCTAGAGTTGTTAGAATTTCAGAATATTCAAGGGAAGGTAAAAATCCAGATTCTTAGGTAAAATTTCAGATTTTTAATGCTTGCACCTAACTTTAAAAAAAAATGACATCTGAGCTACAAATTCAAATCCTAGCCCCACCACTAACAAGCTGTGTGACCTGGAATATGGTATTTAACTCTCTACGGCTCAGCCAATTTCCTCATCCATGAATGAAGATTCTAAGACCTACTCAACCATATGTTTAAATGAGCTCATATATCCCTGGCCGGTGTGGCTTAGTTGGTTTGAGTGTCATCCTGTACACCTAAAGGTCGTGGGTTCCATTCCCAGTCAGGGCATATACCCACGTTGGGGGTTCGATCTCTGTTCGGGGTGTGGACGGGAGGTAACTGATCAATGTTTCCCTCTCACATTGATGTTTCTCTCTCTCTCTCTCTCTCTCTCTCTCTCTCTCTCTCCCCTCTCCCTTCCACTCTCTCTAAAATCAATAAAAGCATAACTTGGGTGAGGATTTAAAAAGCTCATATAAATCCAGGGCAAGGCTCTCAGTCAGGAAGAGTCATTATCCCCATGGAATTACCTACTGCGTGTTGAATATGCTAATATATGATCAACTCTTATTTTTCAGATAAAACACCACTGATGCTCAGAGGAATGGGAAATTAAGTAGAAGAGTCAGGTATAAAAAATATATCCTCCCCAAAGGTGATAAAAAAGGAACAGGCAAAATGGAATGAAAATAACTTATAAGCAAGGGTTTGGGGATTTAAAGGGCTCTAAGTGAGACAGAAGTGATTATTAATCTGTCTGACTGCTAATGAGCCACCAGAGTCTCTAATAAAGACACCTATAGTCCCAGCAGCATGCAGACTTCACCAGAACAGCAGCAGGTATGCGTTTACAATACCCAGGCTGGTGTGAGCTGCTGCTGGCTCATGCCAGCTTGTGCCAACCTGTGTTGGCTCAAAACCCAATTTCTCCAGAACACCAAGAGCTGGTTGCTAAATGTGGCCACCATGGTGAGAGTATTTACACCGCAGAAATGGGCAGCCACTGCAAATCGGGCTTTGTTTCCTTCCCTGGGGAACTGGTTGTCAAATGTTTGCCACTGGAGGTAGCCCAGCGACATGGACTACTTAGGCAAAATCATCCCTTCAATTCTTACAGGCCCCAGCCTCCTGAGCACACTGCCCTTCCTGTCAGCAAGGCCCAACCTCTAGAAGAAATACTGGGTCAGGAAAAGATATTGTTGACACAAGATGGTTAATCATTCGTTGGGGGAAATGTGGAAGGGGTTACTGTTCAGTTAGGAAAAACACTTTTTCACTTAAAGATGGCAAAAGCCTAGATCGAAAATGGGAAGCTTCCAGTCTGCCTTCATGGGTAGGTGGGATTGTCTGAGACTAGAAGCTGGAAAGGGATGATAGCAAAGTGTTGGTAAGATGGTGTGACAAATGTGAATCCTCCAGTTTCCCAGCAGGGCTCACTCTAGACTTCTGGGGAGAGAGGCTAGGTGATCAGTAGACGGGCAGATTCTGGTAAACATGTGCCCTGCAGAGGAACCGAAAGTCACCGTTTGCAGGCTCCTGCTGCTCTGGGGAAGTGATAAGGCACTCCTGTCATGGGACCAAAGCCCGACAGAAAAGGGGGAACGCCACTATATCTGCTCTGCAAAATCCAGGCCTCATCCAGGGGAGGACGGAGAAGTCTGGGTGAGAGAGCTCAACCACGGGGTGCTCACAACTGGCCGAGAGTGAAGAGGAGGGGGCCAGCTGGCCGAAGGCAGGCCAGGGAAGCTGTGATTTTCACAATAGGTAAGACGGCTCTTCTGTGGTTTATAATTGAGTGAGCACTATGTCCACCCCAGGCATGAATCTAGATCAGATTACTAAGAGTAGGGTTTGTAAGATGTGCCAAAGCAAGGAGTTCACTGGGAACAGACCAAGTCAAGTGAACTTTTTCTTATTTTATTTACATAATAATAGGTCAATGTACTGGTAAGTTTGCTAGCCTAATGAATCGGATCATTTGTTGCATCTGATAGAGATTACAGTTCAATTGCCTACAGAGGCCAGGCAGATTATGTAAACCAGTGGAACAGTATGGAAGTGAGGCAGTAGGGAGAGGTGGGGACTGTGGCACATTGAAGAGAAATGCCTCATTGAAAAGGGGATGCTTCCACTATACTCTGTTCATCCCCAAGGGGGTAATATAGGTCTAAGGTTATAAGATGTTCAAATTTTTCAAGGGAAGCTGAAAATTCAGACTATTATATAAAATCGCTGAACTCTAAGAAATGCTTTTAACTAGCTCATAATTTTTAAAAACATGTCAGGCAAACAGAACACTAAACTCAACACAAGCTGGGCTATGAATTTGTGCCCTTTGATATAATATATATATATAGATTTCAATAGAGCGTTTTGTGATATTCATCTGTGATTTTTAAAATATATTTTTATTGATTTTAGAGAGGAAGAGAGAAGGATAGAGAGATAGAAACATCTATAATGAGACAGAATCACTGATCAGCTGCCTCCTGCATGCCCCTACTGGGGATAGAGCCCGCAACCCAAGCATGTGCCCTTGGCCAGAATCGAACCTGGGACCCTTTAGTCCGCAGGCAGACACTCTATCCACTGAGCCAAAAGGCTAGGGCTCATCTGTGATTTTTGAAGGAATGTGGGCTAGGATAAGACTACACCAGTGGTCGGCAAACTCATTAGTTAACAGAGCCAAATATCATCAGTACAACGATTGAAATTTCTTTTGAGAGCCAAATTTTTTAAACTTAAACTATATAGGTATGTACATTGTTATTAAATTAATTAGGGTACTCCTAAGCTGGCCTTTGCTAAAAACTCAAGGGGCCAAAGAGCCGCATGTGGCTCGCGAGCCGCAGTTTGCCGACCACTGGACTACACCAATGTCAGGCTGGATATAGGTTTCTGGTGCTGTTGGGTTCTCCCTCTCATTTACATCAGTGATTCATATTAGGATCTAGGAGGTGGGCTAGAGAGATAGGAACATCAATGATGAGAGAGAATCACTGGGTGACAGGAAGAACCAAAATGAAACAGAGCTCAGTGGTCTGGAGCAATGGCCAAGGTCAGAGACAAGTTCCCATTGGGCACCGACCACTGGGCAGTACTTAGCAGCTTCCCATCTACTCCACCATTCCAAGGTGGGCATGGTTTGGTGGATGCCCTCCTCTTTGCACTCTCATTTTTCTTCTTGTCTTTGATTGGCATCCTCCTTCCAGAGCAGAAACACCTCGGCCATCAGAAACAAGACAATGACGAATGCCATTGCCACTGACCTGCCTCACAGCACTGCAGGTCCAGCCAGAGTGAAACAAACCCAAACAACTCTCCTTTCCCCAAATTAATCATATTGAAAAGAAGAAACAAATCTATCATTATTTGCAGATCCCAAGATCATGTACCCAGAGAAGCCAAAAAAAAAAAAAAAAAAAAAAAACATTCGAAAAAAGATTAAGCCCTGCCTGCATGGCTCAGTGGTTGAGTGTCAACCTGTGAACCAGGAGGTTATGGTTCGATTCCCGGTCAGGGCACATGCCCACATTTCAGACTTAATCCCCAGTGCAGGGCGTGCAGGAGGCAGCCGATCAATGATTCTCTCTCATCATTGATGTTTCTATCTTTCTCTCCCTTTCCCAACCTCTATAAAATCAATAAAAATGTATTTTAAAAAAATGATTAAAACTGGTGAGCTAATTCAGAAATACAGGTAAGAACACCCTCCAAAAACCATAACTTTCCTAGACATCAACAAAACCCAATCAGAAAACGTGTTTTCTATTTGCCAAAGTCACTAAAAATACTTCACACCCAGTAACAGGGAAGAAGTAAGAACAATATAGAACCCTGGCCAGTGTGGCTCAGTTGGTTGGGCATTGTCCCTATGCACTGAAAAGTTGCTGGTTCGACTTCTGGTCAGGGCACATGCCTGGGTTGTGGGCTCCATCTCTGGTAGGGGGCATGCAGGAGGCAGGGGATCTATGTAGTGCTCTCACATTGATGTTTCTCTCTCTCTCTCCCCCTCTCCCTTCCTCTCTCTGTAAAAACCAATAAAAAATCTTTACAAATAAAAAGAACTATATGTAGCCAACATAAACAAGATAAAAAAGAACATCTGAATAAATGGAGAGAGATGCCATGTTCGCTAATAGGAGAGCTGAGTGTTATAAGGATCTGAGTGACCTTCTAATTAACCCATGTAATTCAATGCAATTACATAAAAATTTCAACTGTCATTTTTAGGGGACTTTGCAAGCTGATTATAAAATTCACCTGGAAAAGGATGTACAAGGGGACAGGAGTAAAGAGAACAATAAATAAGCACTTGGTTGGATGGTTGGGCACACACACAGGAAAGCCTCAGGAATGAAACAGTAGGCACTGGGGCAGGGAAGGTTTACCAGCCAGTCGAACAGAATGAGTCCAAAATCAGATTAGGACTATGTGGGAATTGAGCATGTGGTGTGATGGCATTTTGAATCAATGGAAAAGGATGGACTGTTTAATAGAAGGTATGGCTATCCATTTTGGAGGACACTGTTAATAGTCCCTATCTTACATTAAATGTAAAAATAAATAAAGAGCCAGACATAAAAGCATATTACCAAAGTGCTAGGAAAAAATGACGTTTTCCCTGGATAAACAATATTGAAATGAGTGACTCATGAAACCCAGAGTCCATAAATGAAAACATTTGACTATAGAAAAGTTGTAAACTTCCACATCACAAATGAACTGTCAGCAAATATTTTTAGAAGTGACAGACTGGGAGAAATTATTTACAGCATACATAACCAAAAATTGTTATGCAAAACATATGAAGAGCTTTTTAAAACCAGATTTTTTTAAAAAGGGAAAGACTGACAAAGAATATAAATAGGCAGTTCACGAGTAAAGAAATGTAAACGGCCAATTCAGGTATGAAAATGTGCTTCTCCTCATTTCCAATGAGGGAAATGCAAAATAAAATATTGAGGTTGCATGTTTCACCCACTGTTTGGTGAAAATCACAGAGACTGTTAATATCCAGGAATGAGACAATGTGGGGACATGGTAGACATCACGTGACATCAGACGGATGCTGGCTCATTGGAAGAGGCTCTGGCAGGGTGAGGTTGCTGTAGCTACAGTAAAAAATATGCATTCCTACAACCTAGTAATATTTCATCCTGAAGGAAACAGAGGCACACACAAGCCTTGCTTATTGTAGTAATAACCAGGGGAAAAAAAAAAAAGAGGAAATTGTCTAAATGTCTGCCTGTGGGAGGATGGTGAACTGTACTGCATGACAGTTAAGCACAAAGTTAAAACACAATAGTTAAAAAACTATAGTTAACAATACTGTGCTGTTTATTTGGAAGTTGCTAAAAGAGCAGATCTTAAAAGTTCTCATCACAAGAAAAAAATTCAGTGATGGATGTTATCTAAACCTATTGTGGTGATCATTTCGCAATATATACAGATATCAAATCATTATGTTGTATACCCAAAACGAATACAATGTTATGTGTCAATTACATCTCACGAAAAAAGAAAAGAAAATACCCTACCCTGCCGCACCCCACAAAGCACAGAGGTATGGGAACTGCCTTGGGGAGATCTGAAAGGCATATTGTCATGGGAAGAAAGAAAATTTCGGGCAATATGGACAACTCATCCCATTTATTCAAATATACATATATATTTGTATAGGCTCATATCTCTATTTAAATGCACAAAACTGGAAATGCCATACCGCTGGCAGTGGTTACCCCCTTGGAGGAGAGAAGGGTAGGGATGGCGAGGGCCTACTCTCACTTTCTGCTCTCTGTGCTTATTTTGTTTGAATGCATTGCCCTGCCCTAGAGCATCTCTTGGGCTCTGCCTGAAGCAACCATGGGACTAACAGTGGAGGGAGCTCTGTTTGGCATAAGGACTCCAAGCTATGATGCTATTATTAATATGATTACTACTATCTGTTCGTAGGCAATGTTCCCAATAACTGTTTTTTACATTTTAAAAAGTGGAGATATAATTGACATATAACATTATATTAGCTTCAGGTGTACAACATAATGATTTGATATTTATAAAATATACTAGTATAGTGAAATAATCACCACAGTAAGTCTAGTTGACATCCATCACCACACAGTGACTTTTTTTTCCTTGGGATGAGAACTTTTAAGATCTACTCTCTCCACAACTTTCAAATATACAGTACCATATTATTAACTAGAGCTGCCATGCTGTGCATCACACCCCCAGGACACTTTATTTTATAACTTGAAGTTTGTATCTTTTGACTACCTTCACCCAGTGATTTCTATTTTATTTTATTAAATATGTTTTTATTGATTTGAGAGAGAGAAAAAGGGAGAGGGAGAGAAACATCGATCTGCTGCCTCCTGCACACCCCTACTGGGGATCGAGCCTGCAACCTGGGCACATGCCCTGACCAGGAATGGAAATGGTGATGCACAGGCGACGCCCACCAACTGAGCCACACCGGCCGGGCCACCCACTAATTTTGAAAGAGAATCATAGCATACTTGAAATTTTGCAAAGTTTGTTCTAGTTGACTAGGTGTGATGCTATTATTGCCAAATTATTGCAAATTTTCTCTCCCCCAAATATCATTTAAAGGATGCCTCGGTGAGCATCTAAGTGCTTTACATGAAGTATTTGTGACCATTTTCAAGATGCCAAAAACATTACTGGGTCTAGAGTTAAATTTTAGAGAAATGTATTTGCATTGACAGGGTCCCAAGAAGCAAGATCTGTTTCAGCACTGGGGGATTTTAGCTCTATTTTGTATTTTCGGTTTGAACTTCCGCACCCTCACAGACTACCTTTCTAAGAGACAAAGCAGAGATAGCACATGTTGATCTGCAGTAACCCTTCTTAATATAAAAAGAAAAGAAAAGTTAGCCTGAGAGTAATTCAGAGGCCCAAGGCAGGCTGTGTAGAGAGCAAGACGTGGGCAGCACTCAGATCGGAAGTCGGCTACTTCCCCATTTCTCTCAGGACTTGCTATTTGATCTTTCTGCTTCTTCCTGTGTAACCATTTTCACCACGGGGTCAAAATATGTTTACCCACATCAGCAGGAATAGACTCTTTTAGGTCAAAGCATGAGGTGGGGCCGAGGGGCACAGAGGGCTGGGTGCAGGGTGGAGATGAGGGACCCCGGAGGAGTAATCCCTGGGCACCTGGGGGCCAGAGCCAGTCATGGGCCTCGGCTCCGAGGCCTGGCTCAATCCGCTTCAAGACTGAAGAGAGCGTGGGAAATGGGGGAAGGAAGGGGTGCAGTTGGGAGTCTCTAAGTCCTCCTCCCCCTCCAATATTCAACATTTGCCTTTAAAAGAGCCATTTCCCTCTGACACATGTGAGGAAGGAAACTCATCTCCTTCACTGTTTCCATTTCCCCTTTTCTCTTAAATAATGACCCTAAGCAAAGGGCCATTGTTTAAGACGCTGCATGGTTGAAGCACCTTTCCTTCAAGACTGGACCCCCACACCGATGGGCCTGTGGGATGTAGATGGTGTTTATCATTGTACAGGCTCACCGGTACTAAAGGCCCATCCAGGTCATCTTTCAGAAGCTGCCCTGGTCCCAATGGTCCCAGAATAGGAGCATCCTCCATTTCCCTACTGCAGGAGCCTAGAGGAATATTTTCATCCTTAGCTACATATCCCCGAGAGGCTTTCTGGCTTGCCTCTTTTCTTTTTGTGAAACTCTCGAGGTACTCTGGCAGACAGAAGTGACAGCTGGCAGACAAGCTCTGAGTCCTCGCCTGGGAGTCAGCCTGGGGAGGAGCTGCCTCGGGGGAGATGAAGCCTGGGGCGGCCCCTCAATGAACTCTGCAGCTCGCCCCCACACTCCTCACTTCACCCCAGACCCTATCCCTACGGCAGTCACTGTGCCCGAAGCCACAGAGCAGATTATGAAACAGCCACCCTGGACAGTCCCCCCTCCTAAGCCTTTGTTGATGTCATTGTTACAGAAGGAATCACAGCCTTTTAGAGCACGAGGCCTTTGAGGTCTCCGGTCCACTGCCTTCCTTTTAGAGGAAAAGAAACGGAGACCTTTCCTCCCTCGCTCATATTGCAAATTTACCCCTTCATTCAACCAGTTAGCCAATATTTATTGAGCACCTACTATGTGCCAGATGCTCTTGCAGGAGCTGCAGATACAGTGGTGAGCAAAAGAGACCAAGGTCTTGCCTTGGTCGGGTGGCTCAGTTAGTTGGAGCATCGTCTCATACATCAAAAGACTGCAAGCTCTGTTCCTAGTCAGGGCACATACCTAGGTTGTGGGTTCGATCCCTGGTTGGAGGGCATACGGGAGGCAATCAGTTGCTGTTTCCCTCTGACAAGTGACAAATAAATGAGTGGATAATGAGTAAAGATAGTCGCTGTGGTGGGCAGAGCAATGACCCCCTCAAAGACCTCTGTGTCCTGATCCCCAGAACTGGTCAAGACGTTATGCTACGTAGAGGTGGGGGAACCAAGATGCAGAGGGAGTTGCTGGCCTTGAGATAAGGAGAATATCCTGAACTATTTAGGTGGGCCCACTCTAATCCTGAGGATCCTCATAAGGGAGAGAGGGAGGTGGGAGAGCCAGAACCAGAGAGATGGCCTGGTGAGAAAGCCTTGCCTGGCTTGAAGGTGGAGAAAGGGGTTATGAGCCAAGGAGTGCAGGTGGCCCCGAGAAACTGGAAAAGGCAAGAAAACAAATTCGCCCTTGAGCACCCAGAAAGGCTCAGTCTTGCCAACACCTGATGTAGCCCTGTAAGACCCATTTCAAACTTTCAGTCCCCAGAACTGAGATAATACACTTGTGTTGTTTTTAAACCACTACCTGTGTGGTAATTTGCTACAGTGGCAACAGGAAACTAATACCGATGCAGATAGTGTTGAGGACTAGGAAGAAAAATAAATAGGCATATAATGGAGAATGATAATTGGGGCAGGGCATGACTTTATATGGGGAGACCTGGGAGTAACATCAGGGCAGTCAGCCACATGGTGATCTGGGTGGTCACAGTCCTAGGCAGAGGTCAGAGCAAATGCTAAGATCCTGGGGCAGAGAGGAGTTTCTGTTCATGGGGGTAACTATCTCCTCAATGTTTTCCCAGGAAGAGAGAGCCATTCTATTGTCTGGTTTCCCGAGCAACCAGTGGTCTTACTTGCAGATTTCTGAATAACCTTTAATCTACTTGTTTGATGTCTGATTTCCCTCTTTAAAGCCCGGGACTATGTCCTCATGTCCTGTCCTTGCCCCAATATGAGGTGCTAAGGCCTCTTCTGAGAGACTTAAGAGTGTACATTTGCTGGAGACATTGGATTTTAGAAAGCACATATCTTCATTTCAAGATTTCAGAACCCTTTCTCCCAAGTCATGAAGGAGCAAAATTATGGTGGACAGACAGGCCGTCAGCCTCCCAGGGAACAGCTGAAAATGAAGGGACTTTGGGAACTTCCTAGTCTCTTATGGTGAATCTCTTTGTAAAAATGACTAACTGATCACCTCTACTTCAAGCTATATAGATCTGGGGTTCAGGGAATAATCTTTTTTTTTTTCTTAATCCTCACTCGAGGATATTTTTCCATTGATTTCTTGAGAGAGTGGAAGAGAGGGAAAGACAGAGAGAAATATCAATGTGAGAGAAACACATCGATTGGTTGCCTCCTGCATGCGTCTGTGGAGGGGCCTGTAACTGAGGTACGTGCCCTTGACCTGAATCGAACCCATGACCCTTTGGTTCGCAGGCCAACGCTCTTTCCACTGAGCCAAACTGGTTAGGGCTCAGGGGATGATCTCGATAATTACTTGTCTTCAGTTTCTCAGCTGAATGTCCCTTGAGGGCAGGAACTGTGTCTATGAGGTTGATTATCGTATCACCGATGCCCAACTAATATTTTCTGAATGAATGAGCAGACGAACAGGTGGCTCCAGGGAATCTCTGAGCTAAGTCATGCTAACCCTCAAGAAATATGGTCAGGAGATGCAGCTATACCCTGACTGGACTCAGCTTAAGAGCAGGGCCATCTTGAGCCTCATTCAAGAAGGCTAATGGCTCAAATACCATACAGCTCACAGCTGCTTCCACAGCTGGGCCCAACCTTCTGTGGCTAGGGAAGCAAAGGCCAGTAGCCAAACCTGAGAGCAGCACCAGACCCAATCTGGCGTTCACCTTCTAGCTGTGGCACCTCAATGACCAAGGGCCAAGCCAAGGAGGAGGACAGTGGTCTGACCCTTAGCCATAACATGGCAGGTCACTGACTAGTTTTATGAGCCAAGCAAACAGTGTTAGCCTGTCTGAGCACGAGTTCCCTTGTATTTAAAATGAGAATAATGATAATACCTCCTTCACAGGATTCAATTAAAGAGTGTATAGCAAGTGTCTGGCTCCTAATAAGGAGGGCTCAATAAGTGAGAGAAATGATGAAAAGGGATAATGAGGTGGGCCTCCCTGAGAGTTATGGGATCCTGCCTCTGACCCCCTGGGTATTCTCAAGGCTCTCTCTTATTGCTGCCTATGGGACCCCTGGCACCAACCCCTGCCCTGTCCCCTGCCTCTGTCTTCCCCAGTCGTTCAAAGATGGGGTGACACAGGCCCAATGAGCAGGCATATTCATTGATTACTCAACAATGATTTATTGAGTCATGTGTCAGGCACTGCACTATGTGCTTCTCATAAACCTGGCTTTGGTCCTGGAAACCTCCTTACGTGAGAAGCACTATCGTTACCCCAATATTTCAGAGGAGGAAACGGAGGCTAGGGAGAATAAGACCCGGAGGAAGCCTTCTCTGAAAATGCTGCGCAGGAACTAGTAAAACATGCTGGGAAGCAGCTGACATCCTCGTGTGGATGTGAAAAGGCAAAGCCTTTAATACCCAGGGGTAAAAACCCACAAGAAAGATAATAGACAGCAAGACCAGTTACAGAGGGCGTTGGTCACACAAGGCAGGCTTGCACCAAATGAAAAAGTCAACGTCAAAATCAAAACCCACGTCAGAGGGAGTGATAGCACAAGCGAGACTTCGGACCAGAGCACTGAGCCCAGAATGCAGAGGAAATCAACCAAGGCACGAAAAACAAGTCGATAGACACAGTGGACACTGTGGTGACCCAGTTTAAGAACAATAACTGCACCTGACTGGTTTGGCTCAATGGATAGAGTGCCAGCCCATGGACTGAAGGGTCCTGGGTTCGATTCCAGTCAAGGGCAGGCACCTCAGTTGTAGGCTCAATCCCTAGACCTGGTCAGGGGCAAGCAATTAATGTATCTTTCTCACATGGATGTTTCTCTCTGTCTCTCCCCTTTCCTTTTACTCTCTCAGATAAATAAATAAATAAATAAATAAATAAATAAATAAATAAATGGAAAACTGTTTCTCTCTGTCTCTCCCCTTCCCTTTTACTTTAATAAATAAATAAATAAATAAATAAATAAATAAATAAATAAAAAATGGAAAACTACCCTCCAGTGAGAATTAACAACAACAACAACAAAGAATGATAACCGAAACAAGGGAAAACAAGTCATAATTTTAAATGAAACATGCAGATTTTTCTAAATTCTTAAGGGAGCAGCAGAATTCATTCATTCAGTAAATATTTACGGAGTGCCCACCATATACCAGGAGCAGTTCTCGGGCAGACAATAAACACACCAAGTACTAAGTATATAAATTAGGTAGTTACAAGTGCCATGAAGAAGACAGAGCAGGTGAGGGGTTGGGGAGGGACAAGTGAGGGTGGGTAGGTAGTTTCATGGAGTAATCAGATGAGTTATTTTCTTAGAGGAAAGATTCTCTTCTGTTGGGCAACCTTAGGCAGCCTCTTGCATATATAGAGTTTAGACCCAGAACCTGATTTTTTTAAAAATTGATTTTAGAAAGAGAGAGGAAGGAAGAGAGAGAAAGCGCATGGGGGAGAGAAACATTGATTTGTTGTTCCACTTATTTATGCATTTATCGGTTGCTTCTTGTATGCGCCCTGATCAGGGATCAAACCCACAACCTTGGTGTATTGGGATGATGCTCTACCAACTAAGCTACCGGGCCAAGGCCCAGACCTGATCTTTTTTTAAAATATATTTTTATTGATTTCAGAGAGGAAGGGATAGGGAGAGAGAGAGATAGAAACATTAATGATGAGAGAGAATCATTGATTGGCTGCTTCCTGCACGCCCCCTATGGAGGATAGAGCCTGCAACCCAGGCACGTGCCCTTGACTGGAATCAAACCCAGGACCCTTGAGTCCACAGGCCAACGCTCTAGCCACTGAGCCAAACTGGCTAGGACCCCAGAACCTGATCTTGAAGGGTGACCTTGACAGGAGACCTTAAACCATTCTGCAATAAGCAAGTAATCGCTAAAATATTTATTGTTTTTTGAGCTTTTTCTGGCTAGAGTTGGAGAAAGGAATATTACCCCCCTGGCTCCCCCCCCGCCCCCCCACCCCCCCCCCCCCCAGAATGTTTGGCATAGAGACACATCAGACACGTCATAGGGAATGTCCGGGAGGTGGCAATGGTCCCGGCAGCATGGTGCAGGCCACAGCCTCAGAGAGAAGGAAGTCAGGAACTATGGGTACCAGACCATGACTTGATGTTCAATTTAAATTTTCCTTTTCTGCTCTGAAATTCCCAAAGGATAATCCAAGCCTTTGTACCTTATGATTCTTTTAGCAGCAGGTAACAGAAAACCCTAATTTGGCTACTTGAACAAAAAAGGAATCCATTATCTCACAAACAGGAAGTCTGAGGCAGGGCAGCGGCCAGGCTGGCGAATTCTGTTCCGTTAATTCAGTGGCATCATTGAGGACCCAGGCTCATTTCATCTTTCTGCTCTGCCCTCTGCTCATTGCCTCACTCTCCAGCCCCCTGCCCTTGGGCTTGCAAGACGGCAGCGGCAGCCCCAGCCATCACCGCCTGTGACAGCTTCCAGAGGGAGAAAAGGGACCGTTTCACCTGAGACAAATCAACCTTTACCAGAAGCCCCGCAGAACTTTCCCTTCACATCTCACTGGTTACGATTGCATCCTAATTCTGTGCCTAAACCCACCAACCGCCGCTGGTGTGGGTGCCGGGTGAGAACTGTTTTGGGCAACAAAGAGGAAACGGGTCCAGGTCCTGGGGTGAGGTGAGCCAGAGGCTCGGAGCCCGAGAAGCAGGGACAAGATGGCGGGGGGTGGGGACGGGGGAGTAAAGACAGTCGTTTGTAGGTAGGATGGCAAATAGAAAGCAGAAGGGCTGGAATAGAAATATACACAAAGACCAGACAAGAGGAAAGTCCTCTGAGCCAAAGCAAGACCCACGTTTGCAAAGCAAACAGGCTCAACACGTTCCAGGAACTAGCAAAGGAAAGAAAATGACAGGGATGGAAAGGAACCCCCACCAGCTTCAGAGCAGGAAAAAACCAGCTCTCTGCAATGCATTGGATGTTGCCTTTGCGGCTATTTATATTACTAAATTTCTCATGGCAGTGGAGCACCAGGATGGCATTTTGAGGGTTAACTTGGTTCCCAAGGATTTTATCTCCACCAAATTCCCTTTCGAATGGGGAAGGCAACTGGAAGATGTTTTGAGATATCCAGAAGCTTGGAAAACAGACCTGATAAAATCTATACTAATAAAAGGGTAATATGCTAATTAGACCCAATAGACTGGATGTCTTCTGGACATCCTTCCTGACAAAGCCAGGGGTGTGGCCAGCCTGTAAACCCTCAGTGGCCCCTTGCCCAGGCTGGCCCCGCCCCCCAGCAGGGACCCCCACCCCAATCGGGAGTGTGGCTGGCCCCTCGCCCAGGCCAGCCCCGCCCCCCAGCGGGGACTCCCCACCCTGATCCAGGGCCCCTGTCAGGGCAGGCCAGCTGGCCCCCACCCATGCACCAAGCCTCTATCCTATATAATAAAAGGGTAATATGCAAATTGACCCTAACGGCAGAACGACCACTGGACCAGTCACTGTGAGGCGCACTGACCACCTCTTGGTCCCTTTCCCCGGCCGGCAGGGCAATTGGGGAAGATGGCCCTGACCGCAGGCCAGGCCTAGGGACAGTACCTGCACACAAATTTTGTGCGCCAGGCCCCTAGTAATAGAATAAAATAAAATAAAATTGCAGGCTTCCAGAAATGGCAGTCAAGGCATAAAGGAACTGCTTGGCCACTGTGGACCCCCGCTGGGCCACCCCCTCTGTGGAGGCCTGCCTGCCTGGCGCAGTTGCCGGCATCTTTTCTGCCCCCTCTTGTGCAATGTCAGGAAGTGTGCGTTAGAGCCACATCCTTCACCGGGGGCTCGCACGGAATCTTTATTTCACTCAGTGACCACGCAGAACAATAACAGCTGCCACCCTCTTCCTGAGTTTAATAACAATGGCTAAACCGTTTACCCACCCGGACACTTGTGATGGAACGGCTTTTAGAAAGTTGTTTTGTTGTCTCTTTCCGAAAGCCACACTGCCCAGAGCAACGTGACGCCCCCCCCATCCCTCGCCACCCCAGGGACCAGGAACTGAGTCATGAGTCTCTCACCCAGGGCTCGAGCCACTGGCCTTTCTTCTAAATTGGGAAAGAATACCGAAAGCGTCTGTGAGGCAGATAGTTTCAAATTCCTTCTTCACCTACACTCGCATTACAAGCTGTGCGTGTTCCCGTCTTGACTTAGTATCCTGGATACGATCTCAACCATGAGAAACGACAGGAAGTTCACAGCGAATACTGACGTGACTGGGGACTAGGGCTGGTTTTTAGTTTCTACTTCTTCTTCTTGGTAGGAAAGATGTCAGAAAAAAATGAGCTAGGGGGCAGGGTTGTAGGAATGGAGCCTCTGTTATTTCGGGGCCTCATGTCTCAAGGGGCCCCATGAACTTTGTGGCTTTGGGTTTGGGGCAGTCAGTTAGGTGACAAGCCTGAAGGCCACTTCATGAGCCCTGTGGCCGCCCCTCACTCACGCTCCAGCGGGCCCATCAGGACGCTGTACTGCCTCAAACTTGTCCTCGGTCTCCCAAGGAGGAAGTCATTTTATTTTATTTCATTTTGTTTTATTTATTTGTATTGATTTCAGAGAGGAAGGGAGAGGGAGGGAGAGATAGCAATAACAATGATGAGAGAGAATCATTGATTGGCTGCCTCCTGCACGCCCCTTACTGGCGGTTCAGCCCGCAACCCAGGCATGTACCCTTGACCAGAATTAAACCCGGGACCTTTCAGTTCGAAGGCTGACGCACTGAGCCAAACCAGCTAGGGCAGGAAGTCATTTTAAAAGGCAGCAGGAGCCTCGCAGCTTGTTCTGGACCCAGACTCCAAGAGCAGGTCACTTCCCTTTCCAGTCAGGGAAGGAGTTTGGGTTTTACAAGAAACCCACTCTTGGTGTGGGAAACTCAGGCCTGAGGGGCTGAGCTGCCCTGCCTTCCTTTGGCCTCCCCTTGCCCTCAGCGATGCCCACCCCTGAGGACCAGTGGCTCAGGCTCTAGTCCAGAAGGTTCTCTGGGTCTGAGGGTCACAGGGGCTGTTGGACAACTAGTTAACACAGAAATCCACAGTGCAAGGTGCAGAGCTGATGGCACAGAATCTGCCACCCAGATGCTGCCTAGAATCTTCTAGAATACCACTTGTCTCCCTTCCCCTCCCCCTCCCCCTTCTCTGCCATCTCTTTGCCCCACACCTATTTCCATCTCTTCTGTCAAAACTGCCCCCTGACCCTTATCCACTCCACTCCTCCCTCTTTCTTCCTTCACCTTTTCTTCCTTTCTCTGTGCCTCTCCTTTTTTCTTTTCATTTGTTCTTTACTTCTCTCCTCTCTCCATTCTCTTTCTCCCTCTCTCTCCTCATTTCCCTTCCTCCCCTCACCTGACCTGACTTACGTTGGTTAGCAGACGAGATCCTTTGTTTGATGTCGGCTCCCTCTCACAGCGAACAAAGACAGTCATGGGGGTGGCAGCGGCTCCCCAGGCCAACCACCCACCTGAGGTGGGTGTTTTACACATGCTCAGAGAGGCACATGTGTGTGTGACTTCCACTTTCCAGAGGAGTTACATCCTCACCCAAGGCCACATGACTGGCAAAATCTGGAATTGAACCAGCTGGGAACAGATTCACCACAAGACCAAATGCCACTTGTGATCAAAGGTTACCTCCACCGTGGGAAGGGAAAGAGGCCTCTCTCCTTGAGAAGCTACATCGCCTGCCTCCCTGTCCTCCTGGCGCCAAGGCCATCCTTCCCCAGGGCATCCCACACCCAGCCAGGAATGGACACACTTGCTGCTGTGAGCCCCACTCCTGCAGTCTCAGCTCTGTCCGTACTTAAAGCAAGGGCTCCAGTGAAGTTAGTTTAATCTTTCCCACCCAGCTCTGATTTTTCGTAAGTCTGCAAAGGTGGAGTGAGACCAAAGGCACCGAGTGTCAGGTTCTTCTTCTTCCTGACCGAAATGGGGCTGTCATGGGCCGCGGGGCGTGGTCCCACTTCTCCAGGTCACCCTGCAAAGAATGAAGATGCAGGGGTGCTGGCTTTCACAGAAAGAGGGCAGCCCCGTGAGAAGTGCTAAGGTAATTAACATAAGAAAGCGATGAAAGCCTTTGGTGCCACACTTGGCAATGTTTCAGGCCAGATTCATATTTTGGGAGCCTTGTTTTATTTGGTGGCTCTATGCAGACTCAGGTGTAAGGAATGAGTTGTTTAGAAACTGTGGCTAAGCTCAGAAAAGAGTATGAGGTTTTGTCTCCACATGAAAAGAGGAACTCGAGTTAAAATAAGCAGTGATCCTGCTGAAGCGCCACCAGAGCTGGGTGTGGACAAAAGGGGCCATGTGCGAACCTGACAAGTTCAGGGAAGGCCTGCATGGCGGGTTTGCAAACTCCCTAAAGTAACCACAAAGAATGGTCTGGAATTAAACTTTAACTAAAAGCAGTTATGGTGGGTAGTTACGTCCTAGGCTGGTATCTTCACTGACAGGGTCAACCTTTACCTTAACTGAGCCTATCTGTCTTTTTGCATCTATGATAACATATCCTTGAAATGTCTGGGTAACTTGTAACTTCCCTTTTTCCAGACCCCTTGGGGCACAACCTAATGTCCTTAGGTGCCAGGACAGATACCACAAATTCCTTCATTGTTATTGTTATCATGTTAATTGTTGACTGTTAACTATCCTATCATTTTACTTTTTATCCAATCCCAAGGGTTCTCCCCTACTTAGCTTTCTCCCGCCTCTCTAATCTATCACCAGAGGATTTCATGTAACCCACCTACGTCCCCTCCTTTGATTGCAATGTATATTATGAAAAACCACCATTCTCTGGAGCATTATCCCAATTCGTTAAGATACTGCTTCCTGGCAATTGTCAAAAGTTTGGCTCAAATAAAATCACAAAAATTCTTTACAGGTTTGAATGTTTTTACGTTAACATGGGACTCTGCCTAATTGCATGCCTGCTTTAATTCGCTCCCAGTAGGCATACTCCTATTATTTTAGTAAGGTGTTATCTTTTTACAGGAAGGTGTATCTTAGGGGTGGGCACTTCTTTGGGCCATCTAGGCCCCACAGCTCCCTATCTCCTGGTTAGTCGGTGTTGGCCACCAAGGAGGTCACAGGCCCAGTGCTGGGGTCAGGAGCAGACATGTCCAGCAGGGCCACAGCTCTCCTAGGAAACCTGCTTGCCTATCACTCTGCCCGAGTGTGGGCCTCGGGTAACCATGTTCTGCCCCCACAACTCTACCCCTATCTCAGAGTGGTGGGTGGGCACCTGCTTCAAGACAACTGATTTTTGCACAGACCTGTGGCCCCTGATTGGCCCACACAGAAAATCCAACCACATTCCCTCTTGGGACTGGGAATTGAGAAGTGAGCCTGTTAGTGGGCAAAGAGCAGACTCACAGAGAAGGGCTGAGTTGCGGCAGGTAGCACGTGGGGTGTGGGGCCCCAAACCCTTCTGGTCCCAGGCCTTCTCCCTCCTTGCCCTGTGTATTCCCACAAAGGCTGCCCACCCCTTACATGAGTTAGCAAACTGAGTCTCTCTACTTTGAGACCCCCAAAACCTAGTGAGGCCCCCTGATCCTGAAGCTGCTGCAGGACTGGCAGCAATTCACAGGAACACACGTGGAGATGAGAGGAAACAGATGCTAGACAGGGTCTAACATTTACAAGCCCTGGGTGCAAAGTCACGTATTTTCCAGCTTAAGGCCTAGTCATAATTAAAGTCTTCTTCACTTTGAAGGAACAGAACAAACCACAAGGGGAAAAAGATCAAACACATCAACCAACTTTTAACTTAAGAGAGTTTAGACTCCTTTCAGCAAAGCACCTATCAAGGATGCCACCCAGCCAAGAGGCCATCGAGGCCCACTGCCTGCCCCATGCAGCCCTCCCCTTGGTGGCCACGTTCCTGGCAAGTGAAGCCCATATGGGAGATGACTGTTTTAATGCCACCAAGTACTTGAAAGGACGGTCGTGTACCAGGTGTGCTAACATTTGTTCCTGGGGAGCAGGCCAAGACATATGGGTGTCCCAGACTTGCTAAGACATTGAAATGGATACCCTTCAGATACTGGTGCAGATGGGAGGGATGCAGAAGCCAGAAGCAATACTCAGCCTGACCTCGATCAGGTGGAGCAATTCTGCTTGAGCCCAAACTTGCATCTCCCATGGAAGCTGTGCAGTAAACAGCTTCTGACTCCTGAGAAGACAGCTTCATGACTACCTGTGTGGCTCAAGCATGACCCTCCAGGTCTCACTCTTCCCAAATGGCTCATTGATCCAAGTGATTCCTTTGATCCACAGAACTAGCCTCCCTAGAGGCATTCTATTCAACACAGCTTCCTCCTGTTGACACATTTCCATTGACTTGTGCTCCAGGGTCCTGCCCTCGAATCCAGCTGTTTGTATTACTGCATCTTAGTCCTGCACAAAACGCACCACCCCCTTCCCGTTCTGGAATCAGGGATTGTTTCCCTTCCACTTCCATTTTCTTTTTAACTAAACCCCGCAGACCCTTTCACTGCTCCTCCATGACACGGTGTCCCAACCCTTGTCTATCCTGGCTGCTCTGGCTGCTATAAGGGTACACTTGGCCTTAGTCCAATGAGCCAGGAGTAACTCCTCTGCCCCCACTGAGGACAACTGAGAGTGTCACCTCCTTCATTCTGCCCACCCCCTGCTCTCTTCATGCAGCCAGATAAAAATAGCTCCCCTGGCCTCCACATCATTCAGTTGTCATGCACTGAGGTCATACAAAGCCCTGCTGTTTGTCACATAAACTGAGAGTAGGGTGGTCCTCCCGACTTGGGCCGGCGCACGCTGGTTTTTCTCTAACATCTCACAGCCAGTTTTACACACTCGGACTTTACATGGTGCAACTGATGCCATGAGCACCCGTCAGCCTTTGACAGGACAAACCTCTACGAATGGAAAGTACTTTTTCAGGTACTGTTTCCTCTGGACAACCTTTTAGCCCCTTGTAAAGGACAGTCTATTCTCCTGCAAGTTCCCCTCCTTTTCTCCTTTCCGGTCCACTGAATGTCACTCCTTTCAGCCACAGAAGAAAATAACCCATGAGCCACAGTGGCTAACTTTCCTTCACTTCTGGGTCCTTTTTTACCATCGTTTCCCCTTCACACCCGTGAATGCAAATAATGTCTATTATACCTGCGCCATCATGTCACAGAGCAGGGTCACAGTTTCCCTGCTAAGCCACTCCCACCCATGAGAAAGACAGGCTCAGTGAGGTCTTACTGTCTAGGCTACTTGGGGTCCCTTCTCTTCTTCCTCTTTTTCACTCTTTCTCCACCAACATAGGCTCTAATCAGCTCAGATTTCTAGGTTTATTACAGGCTTACCTGAACAGTGAATTTATCATCTTCGTTGGGCAGAATCCTGTAAGTGTAAACGCAATTCCGATACCTGAAATAGACCAAAGACCTTATTAGAACCCACGCAGGAACATTTTTCTGGTACCCGAAATGATGAGAATTCCTGACATGGCTCAAGGAGTCTGAGTGTGAAGTCTCTGAACTTTGGAGCTGACTGTTCTGAGGGGCGATCAGCCCTGACATACAGTGGAGCGTCAGGAAAAGGCAGGGGGGTCTTTGTGGCATGATTTACATTGGTGCTTGACAGCTCTGCGGTCTGAGCTAAAGCCCATCCACCAGCTGGAAGGGTTTCCACAACCTTGGAGTTGTCATGTAGGCCAAAGAACAGAGCCAGACGGGGTGTTTCAAATGTAAATAAGACTCCACGGGGCTAAACAAGGTGGGGATATGCTGAAAGGGTATCAGACACAGCCACAGAGAGGACCACACTGGCCAAGGAGAGGCTCTGGGTAGAGCACCTCCCTCCTCCTGAGCTACCCTCCCACCCTGTGGCCTCTCCCTGGACACTTGGCCCCATAAGTTCATACTCTCAAAGGTCAGCCACCATCCCATCAGAGACCTGGATTTTCCCCAACAGCTGGTGAGTGAGTTTTAGGATTGCTTCTAATGAGGAAGAGCCAGAGGCCCTGGATTCTCTTCTCTTTCTAGAAGCTCCACTTTCCTTTTGTTCAGGAGTCCCCAATGTGAGGGGGAGGAACAGGAGGAGGAGGCGGAGGAGGAGGAGAAGAAGAAGATACTTTTTACTTTTCTAACACCTTTGGGAGTAAGGGAAGTTGTCAAGTCTGAGCACCTTGGGAGAAGAACACATTGAGGGGTGGTCGAGCCGGGCCCAGAGGCATAGGGAGTTTCAGGGAACTCTATTTGGGTTTTATACTCTTAGTTGAAACTGCTGGTCTGTTCTCACCCACCATAATCTCCCCCCATTTCCTCCACTTGAGAGCCTCATGAACCTTGAACCACTCACTCCTGCTGAACCTCTAGGTGGGGACCACATTCCAACTCACAGATGCTCATTTTGTTTCTGGGATCAAGACAATGAATAAATACCTCATTACAAAAATTTCACTTATTTAGCCTTGCTTGTGTGCCTGGCACTTCACTAAGCATTCATATGTGTTACTGTATAATTAGATTTTTTAAAATTATACACTCGTCTTAAAATTTTAAGACCATATAGAAAGATATGAAATAAAAAACAAATGTCTCCTACCCCTTCTCCTGTGAGTCAAGCTTCTTAGATTTACTGCCCCCGTTTGTAAATCATTCCAAAACTTTTAAACATGCACACAAATTTTTATTTTTTAATTTTTAAACTAGAGGCCTGGTGCACGAAATTCGTGCATGGGGGCGGGGGGGGGGTTCCCTCAGCCCAGCCTGCACCCTCTCCAATCCGGAACATCCCTCTCACAATCCGGGCCCTCTGGCTCCTAACTCCACCTCAACCCCCCCAGCCTGATCATCCCTAACTGCCTCTGCCTGCCAGCCTGATCGCCCCTAACTGTCCCCCCTCCCGGCCTGGTCACCCCCAACTGCTCCCCTCTGCTGGCCTGGTCACCCCTCACTGCCCCCCATGCCTGCCTGGTTGCTCCCAACTACCCCCCCCTGCTGGCCTAGTTGCCCCCAACTGCCCCCCCCCCCCACCAGCCTGGTCACCCCTAACTGCTCCCCTGCCAGCCTGGTCACCCCCAACTCCCCCCCTGCCAGCCTGGTCACCCCCAACTGCCCCCCCCCCCCAGCCAGCCTGGTCACCCCACGCAGCCTGTTGTTCAGTCATTTGGTCTTCCCTCACTAATCCCCCTGCCGGCCTCGTCACCCCATGCAGCCTCTGTTCAGTCATTTGGTTGTTCCTCACTAACCCCCCTGCCGGCCTGGTCGCCCCACGCAGCCTGCTGTTCGGTTGTCTGTCTGGTTGTTTTGATTGTGATGGCCCCTAGCTTTTTATATATTAGGATATGTTTTTATTGATTTCAGAGAAGAAGAGAGAAGGAGAGACAGAAACATCAATGATGAGAGAGAATCATTGATTGGCTCCCTCCTGCATGCTCCACACTGGGATCGAGCCCGCAACCTGGACATATTCCCTGACTGGGATTTGAACTGTGACCTCCTGGTTCATAGGTCAAAGCTCAATCACTGAGCCATGCCAGCTGGGCTAGATGCATGTCTTTTTAAATGCAAATAATATCATACTATATTTGTTGTTCAGAAGTGTGTTTTTTTTCTCCATGGGGCTAAACACTGAGAATATGTTTTACTTATTTTAGAGAGAAGGGAATGGACAGAGAGATCAATGTACGAGAGAAACAGTGATGGGCCACTTCCCATGTGTGCCCTGACCAGGAATTGAACCCGCAACCTTTCTGTGCACGGGTCGACACTCCAACTAACTGAGCCACACTGGCCAGTGCCAAAAATGTGCCTTCTTTCACCAAAAAAAAACCATATCTTAGAAGTCTTCTCAAGTTATGTTCCACCTTTTGGCTGCACAATCATTTACTTGACTAGACCATGCTTTTTCTTATTGTAAATAATGCTGCAGTGAACATCTCTGTCCCTATACCTTGCATATATTGGTGAGTTCAAAGTTCAGTTTCTCTATCAGTAAACCAGGGTCAACAATAACACTGTATCTACACTGTTTCATGTAGACTAAGTGAATTCATATGTGAAAAGCATTTGGAATAGCACTCCCACCGCCTTCCTGACCACAATAAATACTCCATGCTGAGATTCCTGGTGATCCTGGACTAATCACTGGAAAGAACAGCTGAGCTAAAGGACAGGTCTCTACTCTGATAGAAACTAGCAATCGCCTCCCAATGAGGTGGTGTCACTTTTTGTTCTGCTAACCGGATATGAAAGTGTCTATTTCCCCACACCCTGCCAACTGACTGTTATCAGACATTTCAATCTTTGCAAATCTGAGAGGTGATAGCTTGCTTTATGAGAAAGGTTGAACATGTTCTCATATGTTTTGCTATTGGTATTTCTTTTTTTCATATGTTTTGCTATTGGTATGTCTGCCCCCAGCCCCTCACCTCCGGCCTCCACTCCTCCACAGAACCTGCCAGACAAATGCCAAATAGCTGGAATCCTACTGTGCTTTTATCTTTCATCTCTAGTCCTAATGACACTTCCTCCTTTAACATGCAAATGAGGACAGGACAAGAACCGCCTCTTATATGGCTGAGGGCAGCTAATTTGTGGAAGAGGTTGACCAGGGCCAAAACATTAGCTTGTAGGCAGAAAGAAAGAACAGAGTCACAAGGAGAGGGACAGAGACAGCCGCACAGAACAGGAAGGCCCTTTATGACTTTTTCAAAGATGTTCCAGACACTGAAACAAAGAAGCAGCTCCACATGACTTAAATAGATCAAAAGCAAGTACAAGAGGAAGAGGGATACTTTGCTCTGGACAGTCACATCTCAGCCGCTCCAGTGCCTGGGGCAGATACCGTGTTCCTGGGACCAAATCAGTTTAGATCTTCAAGGGAAACTGACGCACACGCACACAACCCACACAGGAGCAGTCATTCCAGACTGCATACCATGGGGTGCTGGGGGCTCATAGCGAGTGGAGGAGGCACCTCCCCAGCTTCCCTGACCAGCAGCTGCATTTCAGTCTGGTCCTATATGGATACATGTGTACATGCCTGTACACACAGTATGCCCATGGATATATATATATATATTCACACACAGAGAGAATATTACATGGAAAATGTTTAGAGTGAAGATTCCACAACTAAATCATCTTTTACAGCTACTGCTCTAGAACATACTCCAGACAACATACCCATTGCTGTCTGGAAAAATCAATTGTGAAGGCTGAGCAACGTGAGAGGAGGAAATCTAATTAGAAGGGTAACCTGGAGTCCCAGAGTCAGCATTAAACACCACAAGAGGTGTTATTTGTAATACATAATTGAACCCAAACCATTTGGGTCCCGGTACTTGGGAATACAATGTTTTTCTAATTAATGGGCAGGGGAATGTGCAATGAGCAGGCCAGGGAGGAAGGACCTGGTCTGCCGACGCTTGTTCTCGCCATCTCCCACGGGGCCCAGGCCCGCTGCGGCCATCAGCACTGACCTCACCTCTCATGCGCTGCACTCCTTCTGGCTTCCTAGGAGTCTAGGACTTCAGTCCTCAGCAACTCCCTCCCAAATTGGAACTAGTCACTCTGGAGATGGCCTCCATTCTGTCTCACTTTATCTTCACTCTATCTGGTTTCATTTGGTGGTTATTCCCAGCATCCATGCCCCAGACCACTTTCTCCCTCAGGCTTCCAGGCACTGAGTCCTGGTCCCAGCAGCCACCGCCACAGTGTGTCACTCACGTCCTCTTCCTGCCTCATCTCTTTGAGCACTTCCTCTGAGGAGGCCCCACAAGACAGCTCCGTGTCTCCCGGCGGCTCCTTCGGGCCTCCAGGAAGTTACAGAAGTGACACGCTGCCTCCATTCTCCTCCTTCTTTCTGTGAATTCTCTTCACAGATGGGCCCTGTACTCCTGAGATGTCACTATTCACATTATAGCTTATAAACAAGAGCAGCCAGCGTTCAGTAGGTGCTTACCATGTGCTGGCCTTGGGTTATATATGTTACCCACATTCCCCCCTTTTATCCTCTGAGTAATCCAATGACCACAACAGAAAGACACATAGCCCAATTTTTGAAATGGGCAAAGGATATGAATAGACATTTCTTCAAAGAAGAGATAAGATACAAATGACCAAGAAGCACGTGAAAAGCCGCTCAACATGGTTAATCATCAGGGAAATGCAAATCAAAGTCACAATGAGATGTCACTTCACACCCACGAGGATGGTTATTATCAAAAAGATAATAGTAAGTGTTGGTGAGGATGTGGAGAGATTGGAACCCTCCTCCACTGCTGGTGGGGATGTAAAATGATGCAGTTGCTATGGAAACAGCATGTCAGGTCCTTAGGAAGTTAAACAGAGAATTCCCATAACCCAGCAGTTCACCCAAGACAATAAAAATCATATATCCACACAAAAACTTGTATGTCAATGTTCACCGTAGCATTATTCACAGTATCCAAGAAGTAGAAACAACCTAATGTCCATCAGCTGGCGAACAGGTAAATATCCACACAACAGGCTATTATCTACACTAATAAAAGAGCAAGATGCAAATTGACTGTACCTTCACGACACCCACCAGCCAATCAGGAGTGAGTATGCAAATTGACACAACAAAGATAGTGGGATAATTTGCATATGCAGGTGCCATGGCGATGACACAGGTGTTCCGCACTGCCCCCAGCCTCTCCGGGCCTCTGGGCAGCGTGGGAAGGCAGAAAGGAGGCTCCAGGTTGGAGCAAAGGTGGTGCCGGCAGTCAGGGAAAGGAAGGCCCATTCTTGCATGAATCTTCATGCATCAGGCCTCTAGTTTAGCTATAAAAAGGAAGGATTTGTGCTGCAACATGGATGGACCTTGAAAACATTACGCTAAATGAAAAAAGCCAGGTGCAAAAGGCCACATATTGTCTGATTCCATTTTATGAAATACCCAGAAGAGGCGAATGGTTAGAGAGAGAAATTAGACTAGTGGTTGCCAGGGGCTGGGAGGAGTGTGCACAGGGAATGACTGCTAAGGGGTACAGGGTTTCTTTGGGGGATGATATGATGAAAATATTCTAGACTTAGAAAGTGGCGATGGTTCACAACATTATGAATGACTAAACACTACGGAATTGTACACTGTACAAAGGGTGATCTTATGGGATGTGAATTATATCCCAGTAGAAAAATTAACCCCATGAGTGGGCATTTCATCAATGAGGATGTTGGGGGCGTGTACGGAGGCTAGCGTCTCACAAAAGGCTAGAATTCACATCAGAGCAACCACAGAGGGCTCCCTCATAAGGACTGTGCCACACGGCATGAATTAGGGGGAGAGCAGACCTCCATCAATGGGTGGGGAGGAAGCCCTGGCTGGGAGGAGCACATCTCATCCCCATGCGTGGGTTCACACTCCAGGAGGTGGGACCATTCAACAGAGAAGAGCTGATGTCTGTGCACAGATGAGTTTAACCTGCCAGGTAGGCAAGCTTGCGAAATGACCAAAGCCAGAGCCCACATTGGAGGGAAGGATTGCCCTGGGATGCTGGGCATGGGCACAGACATTTGACTTTACCACAGTTGTTACAAGTCACTGCCCATAGAAGATTCCAGGAATCCACCATCCAGTGGCCTTCGTGGCCTGCCCTCCCTCCCAGGCTTGCACAGAGAGAAAACTCAGGGGCGTTGTCCTTGGAAAGACTCTCATGCAAACCAGACTTCAGGAGCTTGTGGTCCTCCAGCTCTGCTACTGGCCACTGTCTGTGCCAGCATCTCCCCGCCCCCCCCCCCCCCGCCCCTTTCTGTCAACACCAGGTACAAAAAACAGCATTTTTCTTTGCATTTGCACAAAAGTAATTAATGAGCAGTGTCAGCTTTACCACATCTTTGAAAGGGGATTGAAGGAAAGAGGATCCTATCACATTCACACCACAGGAAATGGCTTCATACCTCTCCTGGACCTTTCTGCTCTCCCAAGCGCTCTCTGTGGTTCTTTCACCAGGGGTCTCTCCTCCAGGCCTCCCTCCCCCCAACCCCACCCATAACCAGGCTTGCTGGCTCCTCCCTGCTTCTCCCTCCCAAGAACAGCATGAGTTCAAACCCTGGCCCTTCCATTTATTAGTCCTGTAAACATGGCTTGTCACCTCCCTCAGTTTCTGCATCTGTACAGTGGGAATAATAATAGCACTTTGTCCAAAAGCCATTGTGGACAGTAAGTGAGGCAATACACAGAAGGAGCCTAGAATAGAGCCTGGCACACATTACACCCTTTATGAGTCTTTTGCTGTTATTTTTAGGCAGAACAGGTTAGTAAACACCTTTTGTTAGTGGAGCAAGGTTTGGAGCCTGCTCTTTCTCAGGGGGACTGTCACACTCCTCTTCCCAAAACAGGTAGAATGCCTTCTCCAAGGGACTTTGATGGCTGTGTCCTTCTTATGCTTCTTCATCTTTCTGGCTCTGCCAATAAGGCCACCAAGTCCAGGCTGCCTGGTACACTGTCCCTGGGGAAGGAGACTGGGCAGGCCATATGCTGAGGAAAACTGAGGCTGCCTCCCTGCCACAGCTGCTGGACCAGACTGTGGCTTCTGAGCCAAAGGCAGCAGTGCATGCCCCTCCCCCAGCAGGGGAGCCAACTCTCTCCAGTGTGGTTTGGTGGGAGCACTACCCAACTAGGCAGCTCCATATTGGATGATGAACCCAGTCCCAGCAGACGCTCTGGGGCCCCAGGATCCTCTCGCAGGGAGGGCAGGTTGTAATCCCCACCACCCTGGGCCACTGTTCTCATTCTGCCTGTGCAGCCCAGGCAAGAGGAGGCCGTCCCTGGCTGGCCCTTACATTGATGGGTTCCCAAAGGCATATTTCTTCTCTGCAGCACAACACAACTGACAGGTGCACTGGGCCCTGCGTAGAAGTACAGTCCTGGCAGGAGAGGAGGGCATGACCTTGACGGCCTCTTAGCATGCCTCATCCAGGACAGGCTGGGCAGCCCCCAAGTGCCCTGGAGACTCCCTACAGTGGGGCCAACTCTGCTGGCAGCTTTGAGTGGGGCCAAGTAAAGCTGACATAGACCTTACCCAGAAGAGCCCACTGTCACTCATGTTCTCAACACCCTCATCGTAGATGACATAGCTGGACCCAAACCATGTGGTCGGCAGCCTGGGGTCTTCCGCCTCCATCTCTCTGTACCCAAAGACGGGCCCCCAGGGTCTCCCCAAAGCAGAGCTTTCTGGTCTGCTAAGGAGAGAGCTGGGCTTTCCTGCCACTGGCAGGTGGCAGATGGCAGGGCTAACCTCTCCAGAGGAAGTACAGGTTTGCTAGGCCTGGGGTGAATGTGACTCTCAGGTCACGCTGGGCAGCACTGAATTACAGCCTTATCTTTGGTGCCCCCCCCCCCCCCCCCGCACCTACCCTTCCAGTTCCATTTAAATAGTCAAATCCTGTCCTCTTTTCTGAGCATGAAGGCCACTTCTGGGAAGCTCTACTCAGTTCCTGGAGCTCCAACACACTGCCTACATCAGCAGTTGGACCCCCGCTGTCCCCTCACCAGGGGGCACCAGGAAGAAGCTCTGGCCACACGGGAGGGCACAGGAGGATGAGGTGAGGGCCCCCTGGGCGGTAAGGTCTTTTCCATGTGGGTATTTCTAGAGCAGGAGAGGTGGCTTCCTCCAGCTGCCCTGGCTCACTTTTAGGGCAGGGTTATTAAGAGGCCCTGACCTCACACCTGCACCACGCAGGGCCCTGCACTCTCGCTGACTTCCTGACAGCAGAGGGGTGAGCGTCACTTCTGAAACTGAGGAAAGCCCAGCTGCTCTTCCCCCAGCAGGGTCCCCAACACCAGGCCAGGGACCAGGATGGCGGGGGACCAGCTTTTCACTGTACACGGAGAACAGAGAAAACGGAGGATGGTGGGTTATTTTTCAGGAAATTAAACCTATTTGATTTAAAGGATTGGCTTTTTAAATTTTTATCTTAAAGAGTGTGTTCTTTCTGCTTCTTTGGTGTTAAAGGACGCTTTCTTTCATGAAATGAGCTGTTGGGAGGTGGCAGCTGTCCCTCATTTAGTTTTAAAATCTCTTTAATTGGCAAAATTAAGGGTAGCAGCAAAATGAGGAGGTCTCCCAGCTTTGGGGGAAATTTGGTGTCCATGGTATCCCCCCGCCCACAGTGGCTCCTGACCCCTCAGGAAGGTGGCTTTCCCCACAAACTGAAGAGAAAGCGGAGCCCTGGGCCTGGTGGTGGGGGGAGGTGGGGTGAAACCTGGCCAAGGGGCGGGGCTCCCGGGAAGGGCTCCAGCCCTGGTGTCTGGGGCTTTGGGGATGGGAGGCGGACAAGTCCAGACTTGGGCTAAGAGGGAGGTGGCAGACCCCTAACATCTGCTGCGGGTCTGAGAGGAACTTGATGCGTGCGAGGGGAGAGGAGGGGAGGGGAGATGGAAGAATGAACACAGGAAACCAGGCCTGGACCCCAGTTTACTACCAGCTAGCAGGGCAGCACTGACAAAGGCCTCAAGCCCTCTGAGCTCCATCTGCTCACCTGCAAAGTCAGGGGCCTTCAGACCAGAGGTTCCCGAGGCGTCTGGCCCCAGCTCTGGCTGGCATGACACTCTCCGTCTGGAGTGAGAGAGACACGCATTCCACGTGTGCAGCCTGAGCACCAGTGCAGCCCGTCATACAAATCAGGGAGCTGAAGCCCTCTCCCTGCAGAAGGCTGCCACCCAGGGACACCTAAGGAATCAGCCCCGACCACGGTGCTGCTGGGACAGGGGACAAATCTACACGGGCCAGTGGAGTCCCATCAGAATCTCCTTACCTGTTCCAAGGCCCCACTGGTGGGTCCCCACAGGAGCAGTGTCTTCAGGGAAGTCTGGGCCTGAGTCCCTTGCCCGGAGTATGAGAGGAGGCGGAGGGAGTGGAGCTCAGGAAGCTGGCCTTGGGAGGTCAGGCCCCTGTGAGCCTGGGTTATTTTCTAAGTACTCCCAGCTGGCCCTTGTAAACACTATGGTCTCCCTGGCTGTTACCTGGAACCTATCCTCATACCTGGCTTGACAGGGACAGAAGTCTGATTGTCTGGGGCAGCCACTGGGGGCAGATGGCCCTGGCTTTGACGATGGTCACGCATTTAACCTGTCTAAGCCTCAGTCTCTTCATCTGCAAAGTGGGTGAGAACAGGACCCGTACTTCAGGTTGTCGTGAGGATGAAATGGGATAATGCGCAAAGGCTTAGACACGATGCTCGAAACAGGACCGTGTTCGGTGACCCACTTTCGCTCCTGCCTGGAGAAGGGCAGGGCCCTGCCAGCTCAGAGCGGCCTTTCTGCAAGCCCAGGGCCACTGCTGAGAAGTGCCTGTGGACACACCCTTCACCCACCAGGCCCTGGCGCTGCCTGAGGCCCCAGCTGGACGGTTGAACCACAGGGCTGGAGGCCAGGGCGGGGGGGAGAGAGGGGGGGGCGGCGAGGGCCTCCTTTAGATATGGGTCAAGAAGGGTATTTTTAAAAGGAACCTTCAGCAAGTGGCTGGTTCCTCAGTTGTTAGGACAACTGGCCCATTCAGCAACATCTAGAGTCGTGGAGCGGGGAAGTTCACGCAGCAGAGAGGCCCCAACGGGAGGGGACGCAGCCGAGCGCCGAGACAAGGAGGAAAGAGGCTGTAGCTGTGACGGTGACTTCCTCTGTGCGCAGGGCCCCAAATGTCACGTCTGGGTGAAC
The DNA here is from genome assembly GCF_027574615.1 of Eptesicus fuscus. Taxonomy (NCBI): domain Eukaryota; kingdom Metazoa; phylum Chordata; class Mammalia; order Chiroptera; family Vespertilionidae; genus Eptesicus; species Eptesicus fuscus. The sequence goes on from NC_072483.1 coordinate 62,360,103, forward strand.
TGAAAGTCCTTTCTGGAGTGAACCCACCCCATACTCGTGGTTCCCCCGATAACGGTTTTCTCCAGGGGCCTGGAGCCTGGGCATGGGAGGGCCGTCTCGCCACATCTGTTCTCCATGACGTTTCCACGCGAGGCATCTGCGAGCAGCCCCTGAGCTGACCGAGCTCTGACACACCCACCCCCCTGGAGCCCTGAGCTTCCGCCAACCTCACAGAGCCTGCACCCCTTCTCCTGCCCCTGGAGCCCCGAGGACGCTGCCCACCCGGGCAGCTGCGGTGTGTGACCAGGCCTCGGGGTGGCTCTGGAGGGGTCCAGCACTGCCAAGCCTGAACTCCGGGGACAGAGGTGCACCTCAGGCCTCGGCGGGCCCCGACAAACCTGAGCAGTGTGCAAGCCGGACCACTCCATGCCATGCCATGCCATAGAGACCCCGACTCAGTGCCGGGCCCTGGCTGAGCCCCCAGCTGGTTTCCCCTCTCTGAGCGGCACCTGAGCATCTCTGTGCCCGGGGGGCAGGGGAGGCCAGGCCGGGCGGAGGGGGGGCACTGGCGGGGACGAGCATTGTACTCACAGCACGCAGAGCGCGTAGGCCCGGGAGATGGACTCGCTGGCGCGCACGAGGAAGCTGCCGTCCTTGCCGGTCCTGGAGAGCAGCTCCTCCGCCTTGGAGCGGGTGATGTTGCCATGGTTCCAGCAGGGGACCATGGCGGGCGTGGGCCTCCTGGGCAGGGCCGGGCGGGGCCGGCAGCCTCCCCCACGACCAACACACCACCAAGGCGAGCGGAGGCCCCTGTGCTGCCACCCCCTCTTGTCCCCTCTCTGTTGCCCCGGCTGCTGCCACCAGCTCACTGACCGACGACTTCCTGTTTCAGGCGCTTTGCGAGGGAAAGGAAACGAGCTGCAGAGAACTTCCTCATTGCAGAGACCAAGCAGGAGCCCAGTCCTCCACCTTCCCACCCCACCCGCCCGCCCTTTTTCTCCTGGGATGGGACTCAGTCCTCGGAGGGTCAAACGCCAGCTTAAGTCCTGGGGAAACCGGCAGCTCCTTTGGTGTCAGGGGGTTCAGCTGGCTGCTGCAGAAGCAGGACCTGACAGGCGTGGACATGCCACAGCTGTGGCCATTCAGAAGCCTGTCCCTCTGTCCACGTGGGGTGGCCACGCCCTGGACAGATCTCTCAGCCTTCTTCCCTACCCCAGGGCTTTTCGACTCACTGACCCTCTGGCCCACAACATAACCAAGGAACAGAGGCTCCCAGAGCAGGGCTTCTCAGCTGGGTCTCAGCCCGCACAGGGCCGGATTAAATGGAGGGGGAGGGATACAGTCAAGCCCTCCTCCCCATATCGGAGACGCGCGGTCATTCAGACACCATACAGCCCTGGGTCCCGGAGGGACCCTGGGTGACACCACATGATGGCTCCAAGGGCCCAGGTGGCCGCTCTGTGACACCTTTACACTCATTCTCCGGGGCTGGTGAGTGTGAAGAACCTGGGGAAACCTGTTCTCCATGGCAACATAAATGCAGGCTGGGTTTTTACCTATGGGTCTTTCCAGAGCACCCAGGAAACCCACACATCCCCAGGGGCAAGCTGGCCACCTGGCCAACAATGATGCTCCTTCCTGCATTCTGTATTGGGGGTGGCCAGGCATGGCTGTCTTTGCCCACAGCTCAAAGGGAAGCTGCCTCCGCGGGGCCACCATCCAGGACCAGCAGACTGAGGACTCCAAAGTGGCATCCACTCCTTGGTCCCCAAATGGGCTGCCCTCAATCCCCACCCAAGTCAGACCCACCAGGGTGAAGGGGCAAGTGCTGACCTCCTGCACAAAGGAGCCCCCCAATTCCACACTTAGGCCTTCCCCCACAGGACATGACAAGAGAATCCCCTCCAGGGCCTGAGCCAGGCCTCTACCTTGAGGAAAGTAGCCCCTAAAGGAGCTCATGTGTGCCACAGGGTCCCCGCACCTGCAACCCACAGCAGCACACACAGCAGGAGATTCCGAGTGAGCAAAGTGCTCCCATCCAGGTGGACTGACCCCATTCTGATTCTGAGGCCAAGAGCAAGTTTGTCCCGCCTCCTGCCCACTTCTGGGCTCCAGGCGAAGAACTCCCATCCTCACCCCCACCTCCCCAAGCCAGTTTCTCCTAAGCCCCCTCCCTAGCTCCTCCCACTGAACCTTCAGCAAGCCCGTATCAGGGGCCCTCTGGGCAGGCCCTGATTGGGCGTGGAGACTCAGTGGAGATGAGAGTTGGCCTTCATGCTCTGGCCTTTCCCAAGATAGCTGGGCCCTGGGTCTGCCAACTCTCCAGCAGCCACTCCTTCCCTCACCCCCACCTCAGCTCTACCCAATGCTGATGCTCCCACCATGTTCTCCCTTCCCTGCTGACCTGCACCACCTTCCACCCTGCTCTCAGACTCAAAGCCCCTAGGTCACTCTAGGGTCCATCAAAAGAAGGCTCCATCCAAAATTCTGGCCCCTTGGTGCCTTGACCAGTGCATCCCTAGAGTCCCTCCATCACTTTTTACCTATAACCATCACCCCCCCACACCCACTTTCCAGCTTCCCACCCTCCCTCTCTCATGCCTCTGTTCTCACTGAGCCCTACATCTCAGCAGACTTGTTGGACAGTGCGCCTGTCCTTGCCATTTGACTCGTGTGATTTTCCTTTGACACACATATGACACCTGCTTGACACATATATGACACACATGTTTCCCTAATTTGTAAGGCTCATCCCATCTTCACTTCCTCCCCAACCCAATTGCCTAAGCCATCTGACATGGTCAGCTTCCTTGTCCCTCTGATCTTATCCCCCGCTTCAGAAAATCCCAACATCTAGATCAGGGTTGCCCTTAGCAGTGGGTGGGGCCTGGGTAAATACTTTTTGCAAGGCCTCATCTACATAAACAACGTACTAAAAACTTGTGTTATGAAATTAATGGACCCACTGAGGCACCGTGATTTATCAAAGAAGATCTAGAATAGTGGACAGAGAGGAGGTAAGTTGTGTATATTCGATGTCTAATCAGTGTAACGTGAAGCATCTTCATGATGTCAGGTCCTCTTTTCTAGTTCAGTTTTAGTTTCCTACTGACAGACATCATTCCTGGCTGTTTGTGTATCTCCTACAGCGAGATGAGGGTAGCAGTGTAAGCCTGTCCATTTTGAGATGACACCGATCTTGCCTCTGCGTTTCCCAGCGCCATTGATCTATTGCTGGGTGCTTCATTACCCACGATGCTGCTTCATCCATGGTGCCAGCATGAATACCAGCTTCCAGTAATTCCTTCTGAGGTTGCTTTTTGCTTTGTAGATAAACACAGATGCATGTCTTGCCCAGAGCATGCAAAAAATTATTAACAATAATTTATTTTTTGGTCATGTTAAAGCTCCTTTTCTGAATTTATAGCATAAACATAGAACAACACATCTTCTAACCAGCTACTCTTGAATTTGGGGGCCATAATCAACATGTTGCTATGTGGTGATCTCTTTCACTGATGACAACATCCCTGCCTTGCACACATGAGAACAGTCCCATTCTCAAGGAGTGACCATCCCCACCGGGCATGATTAAGATCAACCTGGAGAGCTCAATGTCAGCTGATTGGAGGAGCCCACAGGCAGTGAAGAGCAATGGTTTCAAAAGCCATTAGAGGAGATGCTGCTGCCTGACACATGGACAGGGCCCTCCAGAGTGGGCAGAGTGACTGCCCAAGTGCTGTTGGCAGGTGTGCAGAGGGCAAGAAACACCTGCCACTCTCCCTGCCATCCTCATTGCTATTGGATGGAGGCAGCGCCATGGGTGGAACACTGCAGGTGAGTGGTGACCTGGGAGCAATTCAAGGCCAGGGATTGCCTATGAACCATTAGTTGCCCAGAACCCTAAACATGTCTTACGTTTGATGTAAGAGTCACCCCAAATCAGCATCTCAGCACCATTCTAGTCACCCAATCTTGTGCCATTGCACAGAGGAAATACTACCCTGCTCCCAAGGCTGTACTCTTGAATCACACCCAGCCACGGGGCTCCAGAAAGATCCCATAGAATTGAGTCTCAGAGCTCTTTGGGGCATCTGGGCAACCCTACATGTAGGGGAGAGAGTTGGAAAGCACCTGACAGGGAAAAAGTAGGATCAGGGTTCATGTGGGCTCAGATCAGACCAGAGCACTTGACCCAACTGCACTGCCAGCCCTGGCCAGTCCCAGGCGCTGGAAGGGGACTTGGAATATCTCTAGGAAGTCAGGGAAGTGAGCAGCATCAGGGTGGTCTGGCAGACACCAAGGCACGGTCACTTGGTCTAGAAGCTCTGGGAAGAAGAGATGAAACCTCAGTGTTGAAGAAGTGAGCTTATGTCCCTCTGCCTTCCTTCTCCTCACAAGGAGTCTCAATTTCACTTCTGCTACTGGCATCTTCAAGTAGGCCTTTCCAGATCCTTGCTTGGACCTCTGCAGACACAAATTTGGTGCCAATTTGGTTCAACAGTGCCTAAGCTTAGGGCCTCTTGGGGCCTGGAGCATCCTGAAGAGTAGGCAGGTGAGGTCTCAGTTCACAGCCTCGTCAACCCTCTTCCCCTCACAGCTCTGATAACTATTTCTGAGCTGTAAATCAGACCCTGGAATTACACACAGGTGAGGCCAGGGTCTGAATCCTGGCTCTGCTACAAATATCTAGCATCTGAATCTCAGTTTGCACCTCTGTGCAGTTATGGAAGGTGCCTGGTGCAAAGTAGGTGCCTGAGGTGGCCCTCCTGATCGATGCTTGGAGGGCAGAGCCTGGGTTGGCTCCAACCTGCAACCAGCATCAGTGACCATCGCCATTGGCTTACCAACCCAGGTGTGAAAGAGGATGAGATTCTATCAAGTGCTCTTTCCCTGCAATTAATAATAACCTAATTGGGTCAGGTTCCGAGCCTAGTGATCCCTACCATCTGGGGGGAAACTCTAGCCCCATCCCAGAGTTCAGGTGTGACATTCTGTAGAGCCCCAACTCTCATGTTCCCATAGGAACAATGCCAACAGGGATGGAGGTGATTTCTCAAGAGGTTCAAAAGCCAACAGTGTCCTAATTGTGCTCAAGGACATCCATGAGCTGCTCTGTCCTTTCACTGAAGATACCAGAAAATCAAACTGGTGAACAGCAATAAGGAGTTTGACTCTGGGAAGAATCACATCCACAAAAATAATTTGGGTCTTTTGCCAAGGCTGTTAAGAACACGGGGAAGTAGTCATAATAATACAATGGTAAGAAAAAAAATAATCAGGAAACCAATGGAAGATATTGATTCCAATGATGGAAAAACTTTATTTCAGAAAATCACTGATTTTGAAGAGTCCTCAGGTGGCAACTCTACAAGTACTTTTTTTTCTTCCTTCTACTTGTCCAGATTTGCTTTGTGATCACACACTTTTTATAATAATATAATTAAGTGAATAAAGACAACTCTGATACCTGAAGTGTGTGTGAATTCCTCCGAGAGAGCTTGGCTTCATGTGATCTGCTGGTGGAGTCCCCAGAGACACACATCCCTCAGGATTCATAAAGAGACTGACCCTTTTCTTTAATCTTTTTAAAATTAAAAAGTAACTCATGCTCACACTAAAAATTCAACTAGCACAGTGAAAAGTAAGTTCTCCTGCTTGCCCAGATGCCCAGTCCCATTGCCCCCAGGCCAGCATCTTGGGTATTCTTGCAAAACTCTCTATGCATATACCTGTACAAGCATATTTTTGCAAGGCCTCTTTTCTTTTTACCCTGTGTGTACCTTGCTCTTTTCATTAAACAATATTCTGAACATTTCATGGAGGTTTTTGTGTTGGTCACACTTTTTTTTTAAAGCCAGCATACCATTCTGTGCCATAGCATAATTCATGGTACCAATCTGCTGTTGGACACGCGCAGGGTTTCCGGTGTTCGCTATCACAAACCATGCCACAGTGCACACATATGGCCAGATCTCTATGTACTATGCAGTCAGGGTGCCTGCTAGGTAAATCCCCAGAAGAGCAACCCAGGTTCAAAGGCAGAGCACACTTTCAGTTTTGATCAATTATGCTGTATTTTCTTCGTTTTTTAAAAATATATTTTTATTGATTTCAGAGAGGAAGGGAGAGGGAGAGAGAGATAGAAACATCAATGATGAGAGAGAATCATTGATCAGCTGCCTCCTGCATGCCCCCTACTGGGGATCGAGCCCACAACCAGGTATGTGCCCTTGACCAGAAGCAAACCCAGGACACTTCAGTCCACAGGCCAACGCTTTATCCACTGAGCCAAACCAGCTAGGACTATGCAGTACTGTATTCTAAAGTGGTTGCACCTCCTGGCTGGCATGACTCAATGGTTGAGTGTCAACTTATGAACCAGGAGTTGCGGTTCGATTCCTGGTCAGGGCATATGCCCGGGTTGTGGGCTCGATCCCCATTGTGGGGAGTGCAGGAGGCAGCTGATCAATGATTCTTTCTCATCATTGATGTTTCTATCTCTCTCTCCCTCTTCCTTCCCCTCTCTGAAATCAATAAAAATATATTTTTAAAAAATAAAGTGATTGCACCAGATGCCATACCCACCATCTGTGAGAATCAGCCCAGAGGGGCAATTCTGGAGCACCCTCTTTAAGTAAGTGACTTTCATGAAGATCCCACTTATGAAACAGATTTTAAGAAACAGGCCCTGGTGACTTTTTTCAAAAAGATTCTTGACTTTCATCACAGTCTTCATTTAAATATGAGCTGTCCCCTGTATCTAAGACATGATTTGAATTTTTATAAAAAAAAAATGTATAAATTTTCTTTCCGAGAAAGCTGCCTGGATGTTTCCTGAGCCGAACATGGAAAATATGAAGGTTCTAGCTCAATAAACTTGAAGGCCCTGATAACTTTGCATCTTTGTGGCCAAGGCCCACACCTAGGGTATAAAGCAAAACACCCCAGTGATCTCCCCAAGGTAACCATGTTGCCATAGCAACTGTCCTCTCCTGGTTCTCTGCTCCCAGGTCAGATTTGCCAAATTGTGGAGGTAGCAACTCTCTGGCCCTGAGCCAAGCCATTGCCGCACACGTCAGCCTGCCTGGCTGCTGCTGTCCCATGCTGGGCGGCCACTGCCCAGGCCCCTGTGCAGCCTCCAACCTCTGTTCCGGTCCTGAGCACTTCCCAAGCCTGAATCATGACAACCCTCTTTGGCAGGGTCTATGACTGCATTTCCTAAACGCATTTTCTGCCAACAGCCACTCACTTTCCGCAGTGATTACGTGTCAAGCTCCTTTCCAGCTGCTTCTTCTGTGCTGTCAGCACTGCTCCTGACCAATGCACCAAAACAAGACACATACCGCCCTACTGGTTCCAGCCTCATTGCCACCAGAACCTCTGCCCACTGTCGTCTCCCGTTCTCTTCCTCCTGTGTGGCTGCCCTGGGTCTCAGGAAGCCTGGGGTTTTCCTAACTGCATCTGTGCTCATTGATCCGCTCTCAAAGCCACATGAAAGTCACCTCTGTGGTGCCCTGCACTACCCTTCCTGCCGCCTTCCCCCCCCCCCCGCCCCCCGCATCACTTCTTCCCTGAGCTGTTCCTGCCTTGTAGTTTTTTCTTTTTTTCCCCTTTCTTTTCTTTTTAATCTTTATTGTTGAAAGTATTACATATGTCCCCTTTTTTTCCCCATTGACTCCCCCAGCCTGCCCCCACCCCCCACCACAGGCCTTCACCATCCTATTGTCTGTGTCCATCTGCCTTGTAGTCTTTTCTGACTACACTTCTGCTGAGCACCCCCTTCTCTGTGAGCCCCCAGCCTGTTCAGCTTTGCCTGGTCTCCACTCAGAGCACTTTCCTATCGCAACTTGCATTATTTTGTATGCACCTCTCTGCGTCCACATGTGTCTGATTCATCCCTTGAGGCTGCAGCTCCCACCCGCATTGCCATGTCCGTCAGCTTGGGCTGCCATAACAAAACGGCACAGACGGGGTCTCCAACAGCACACGCTGATTTCTCACAGCTCTGGAGGCTGGAAGCCCAAGATCAGCGTGCCAGAGTGGTCAGGTTCTAGTGAGGACCCTCTTCCTGGCTTGCAGATGGCTGCCTTCTCACTGTGTCCTCACGTGACCTTTCTTCACTACCTGTATGAGGAGAGAGAGAGAGAAAGAGAGAGAGATCTCTTTTATAAGGATTAGGACCCCATCCTTATGAACTCATTTAACCTTGATTACCTCCTAGACGCCCTATTTCCAAATACAGTCACATTGGGGGGTAGGGCTTCAACATGTGCATTAGGAAGGGAATCATTTCAGTCCAGTAAATATCTGCTAAAGTATCACAACAGCTCATCTCTATCAGCCACTATGTGCGAAACATTGTGCTAACCACTCAGCATGCGTTGCCTCACTCAATCCTCATGATACTTCAAAGGTGATCTTACTGTTATCTCCATTTTACTGGCAGAGAAACTGAGAACCATAGAAGTTAAATAATTCATTGGCAAGTTAGTGGCAGATATGAGATTCTCGCTCATGTCTGTTTGATTTCATAGCCACTATGCATAGTACATATTTTGAGTTATAGAAGCCTGAGATTCTGTGCTGAACTCCGAAATTCTTAGGCCAGAGCCTTTGACCCATTCACCTAAATTCTCCCCAGTGTCCCCTTGGGCACCCAGGTGACAGTTACTAGACCATTGTTAGAGTGGCACAGATGAAGGAGCAGCTAAATTCCAGGCTTGGGGTGCTGGTCCCCTGCATACAAGAGTTTTGGATGATCATTTTAAGGGTCATTGGAGATGTGTGTGGACTGTAGAATTAGAATAGGTTCCTGGTGGGACAGAAGTATGGGTCTCAGCCTATTCTAGATATTGTTTTTATTGTAAACGCAAATATATCTTTTTAAAAATACATTTTTATTTATTTCAGAGAGGAAGGGACAGGGAGAGAGAGATATATAAATATAGATGGTGAGAGAGAATCATTGATTGGCTGCCTCCTGCATGCCCCACACTGAGAATTACGCCCACAACTCGGGCATGAGCCCTGACTGGAAATCGAACCATGACCTTCTATAGGTCAATGCTCAACCACTGAGCCACACTGGCCGGGCTCAAACATGTTTTGATGACCACTGGTTGAGGTGTGGTAGAGAGGACAGGGCCTTGGCTAGTTGTTGAACCTGTCAAACTACAAATCCCTTCCCACCTGGAGGCCCTTGTTCTCATTGCAGCTGTGACCTATTTAATCTCCTAGATCTACAGTTTTAAGTTCTGGTGTGTAGCCACATTGCAAAGAATGTCCAGGTTCATCTTCCCAGGACTTGCCACTTCTGTACTGAAAATCTTTGAGTAGCTTTTTACTGCCCAGAGGACAAAGCCCCAAATTCTTCACGTGCAAAGATTCTCTAATGTGGTCACCAGCTGCCTCTCTTCCTATTTCCCAAGTCCTGGGGACTTGACAGGAGTCCTCCTTACTTCGTGTCTAGATCGGCATCTATTCCCATCTCTGCCCATTGGAACTTGAACCCTGACCCCAGGCTCTCACTCCACCCTCTCAGACCAGTCTTCTTCCCTCCACCTCTCACAAGCCCCAGTTCTTGAACTCACCCCGTCCTGCTCCATCCCTGCTTACAACACTCAGCCTCAATCACACTTAGCATTCACATTCTGGACTCCTCTCTCAGGACCTTCAGCCCCACTCTTTCCACCACACCTCTCTGGAAACCTCCAGCCAGACTCCTCCCTCTTGACTGGGTGACTGACCTTGCCAGAGAAATCTCCTGCCCGGCAGCGTAGGACCAGGACAAACCCACAGTTCCCAGCCAGCATAGTGGCTAAGGTCTCCCAGACATCCCTCTGCCTTCTCCACCGGTTCCCACTCTCAAGCCTGTGTTTTCCTAGTCAATCTTGCTCCCTACCTCACCTCCTCATTCTCTGCAGAGCAGCTCACTTCCAGAAGCCATCAAAAAATAAATCCCTCCCTTTTGTGCCCACAAACAGTAGATGTGCTGAGGCTACCTTCAAATGCATCCACAGCCCTAGCCAGTTTTGCTCAGTGGATAGAGCATCAGCCTGCAGACAGAAGGGTCCCAGGTTTGATTCTGGTCAAGGGCACATGCCTCATTTGTGGGCTCGATCCCCAGTAGGGGGCGCGCAGGAGGCAGCCGATCAATGATTCTCTCTCATCATTGATGTTTCTAGCTCTCTCTCCCCCTCTCTTCCTCTCTGAAATCAATAAAAATATATTTTTTAAAATAATATATCCACATCTGCCCATCATTCCCCTGCTTCTGCAGGTTTACTCACTGCACTGGACAGCACCTAGAGCACAGAGGCCCTCCTGGACTGTCTCCCCTCTCTGTCCCCTCACCCTATAAGCAAGCTTATGACTTTTCCACCTTAAAAACAACCAACACACAACAACAATGGCAAAGACACTCCCTGCCAACGGCTCTCTGTGCATCTGAAAGGTCTCACACCAGGTCAATTAAACAGAAGTCTCTTGGGTGGGGCCTGGGCATACTATGGTTTGTCCAGAGGGTGACCAAGACTAAGAACCAGGCTCCCACCTGCTTCCTTCTTGCTCAGGGATTGTTCCATATCTTCATCCTAAACCAGGGGTGGGGAACCTTTCTTCTGCCAAGGGACTTTTGGGTATTTGTAACATCATTTGCTTAATATCATTAACTTAATATAAATTTATGTTGCTACGAAAAAAAAACTCTTAGATTTATTAAATTTTGAGTCCAACCTGAAGTTGCCTTGGCAGGGCCAGACCAAATGATTTTCCCAGGCCTTATATGGCCCGAAGGCCGGATGTTCTCCACCCTTGCCCTAAACTGATGACCTTTGGATAAACTGTCCTCTCTCACCGTCACAGTGTCATCTCCTCCCCCTACAGCCTGTCTTCACCTTCCCCCTGCCCCACTGAAACCTCATCAAGATCTCCAATGAGCCTGGCTGTTGTGACTCAGTGGTTCGATTCCCAGTTAGGGTACATGCCCGATTTCGGGCTCTATCTCCAGTAGAGGGCATGCACGAGTCAGCCAATCAATGATTACCTCTCATCATTGATGTTTCTATCTCTCTCCCTCTCCCTTCCTCTCTCTGAAATCAAATATATATATATTAAAGATCTCCAATGATTTCTTTCTCCCAACATCTTTCCACCTTCTGTGGCCTCCCCACATTCTTCTGACTGCTCCCTCCAGTTCCCCATCTTCCTCCACTGACCATCCAGTCTCAGCCCCACCCTCTGCCCTATTGGTGTTTCCCTAGCTTTTGTTCTTGGCTTCTCTTTTATCTAACCTTCTCTCTCCCCAGGGCACTTTGCCCCTATGACTCCCAAATCGCATTTCTAGCCTAGATCTTCCAGAGCTCCCACCCATGGTTCCCGCTGTCTCCGTGAATACTCAATGAACACTTAAGCCCCACCTCCTCTTTACACTGAAAACCTGTTCTATATGCTCTGCCCATCTAGATTCCTGTCACCGATCCACCCAGTCTCCCAAGCCAGAACTCAGATGACATCTTCATCCCCGCCCACATCGGATTGATCTTGGATCTGTAGGAACTTCTAGAATCCACTCCCTTTGATGCATTGGCCCTGGCTGTGTTCCACCCTTGCATTGTTCATCCCCCAGACTTTTCAAGGGGACCTTTAAGGGCTTGTCCTCCGTCAGGCGCCACCCCACTCCACTCACATCTCTCTGTCCTCCCATTTGTACCAGGGCTTTCTTTCTAAAATGCAAATCTGAGTCTGCTACTCCTTCCCTCTATGGTAGGATGAAATGCAAGCTCCCTGGCAGACCACCAAGCCCTTTACCTCGCCCGTCTTTTCTGACCTTCTCCCACACTCATGCTGGGCTCTAATACCACTAAATCAGTACCTTGCCTGTGTCCATTCATTCATTCCACAAATATTGCCTAAAGAGCCTACCATGTGCCCAACCACTGTCCTAGACCCCAGGGAGGTAGCAGGGAACAAACCGCCCTGCCCTCGGGAGCTTACACTCTATGTGGGAACTTGTGTCCTGTGCTGTGGCAATTGTCTACAAGTCTAACTCCTCCATAGCCAGGTGGGGAAGGGCAGGCTCAGGAACCTAACTGCCTGGCTTGGTCATTTACCAGCTTGTAAAATCATGGTCAAGTGGCTTAATCTTTGTATGTCTCAGTTTCTTTCTCTGTAAAGTGGGAATGATAATAGTAGCCTGTCTCATAGGGTTGTCGTGAGAAATAAGAGTAAACACACACAAAGGGCTTAGAATTATGTCTGACGGTGCACAGTCAGGTCCCAATAGACTTTTTTTATACCCTCAGTTCAGTACTTAACACATAATGAGTATTCAATAAATGTTTTCTGGTTGGATCAAAGAATTAAAAAGTGTAAGTAGCCCTGGCCAGTTTTCTCAGTCAGTGGTTAGAGCATTGGCCTGAGGACTGAAGGGCTGCAGGTTCGATTCTGGTCAAGGGCCCCTACCTCAGTTGCTGTCTTGATCCCCTGTCTCAGTCGGGCAAGTGCAGGAGGAACGAATCAATGTGTCTCTCTCAAATTGATGTTTCTCTCTCTATCTCTCCCTCTCCCTTCCACTCTCTTTAAAAATCAATGGAAAAAATATCCTTGGGTGAGGATTAACAACAGCAACAACAAAAGTATAAGTGTTAGCACATTAGAAACTATGTTATCACTGAATTCCAAGTGGCCCTGGTGTTATAAAACCACACTAGGAATGCCATTGAAAGATCTAGAAAGAAAGAACATGCTCCATGAATGGAAGTAACGTGTTCAGATAACAATGGCCAGCTGAGTACCCTCTGACCCAGAGCCTTCTTGTGCAGAAGGGAGGAGGGCCTGAAAACTCAACCAATGACCTTTCAGGTGTGAAGGAAAAGGAAAAGAGGTGACAATGGTCGGGATTCCATCTGTGTTTGCTGGGAACCTTGAGCTTCTGGACCAGGGCAGAAGTGGGGAAGCGGCGGTGCCTGCAGGGACCTGATACCATCTAGGCCAGGACTGTATGACTTTGAACAAGTCACTCACCTCCCCAGGCCTGAGTTAAACTCTCATCAAATGAACAAAGTTAGACCAAAGAATATTCTGGGCCCTTCTGACCTCTACAGATTCTAGAACTTTCTATATTATATACCTAGATTATAGACGACATCAGGGAGAAGCAAGGACCATGACATGAACTAAAGAATAAATGCTCAGAGCTCAGAGCTCAGGTGTCTAAAAGTATAAAAGAAGAAAGTCATTTTAGGACAGGAGAATTTAACTCATAATGGGAGTTGTACTTTACATCTACAAGCAACACATTTTAGGAGATTTCAAATGTTCATCTCTGACTCGATAATTCCTTTTAGAGCAAGGGTCCTCAAACTTTTTAAACAGGGGGCCAGTTCACTGTCCCTCAGACCGTTGGAGGGCCGGGGACTATAGTTTAAAAAAAAACTATGAACAAATTCCTATGCACACTGCACATATCTTATTTTGAAGTAAAAAAACAAAACGGCAAAAACATCCGCATGTGGCTCGCGGGCCGTAGTTTGAGGACACCTGTTTTAGAGGAAATAATCAAAGATGTACAGAAATAATCAAAGATGAGCACCAAGAGTTGCTCACAAAGATGTTCATCTCTGTATTTATAATAGAAAAAAATTAAAATAACCTCAATTTCTAATACTCAAGGAATGGTTAAATTATCCATGTTATGTGTCTTTTGCAAGAAAATAACATGGAGGAAATATTTATGATATATAATGTCAAGTGGGGAGAAAAAGTACCATCCTGCATTGCCTCTGCTTCATGATCTCAGTTCTAAGGGGAAAAAAGTTCACAGATGAAAGACCAGAAGAAAATGTACCTCTGGTTATTGGGATTTGCGGGGATTTTTTTCCTACTTCTTTGCACTTCTAAATGTTCGGCACCTAGTAATTTGAAACCCTCCCCTAAAAACAGTACAAAAATGGAATTTGAAGAAGTAATACTTTGCCAAAAGTACAGTCAGCTTTCTCACCTCTTTGAGCAGTGTGATGCAAGTATCCCATTTAAATACTGGATTCCTTCCTTTCTTCTTCACATGGTGGGGGTGGGGGGCAATCTGGCTCCAGCATGGAAACCTCACGATGTTGAATAGGGCCTTGGAGCTCTGGGCTCTTCACTCTTCCTGGCTGGGCATGAATCGCTGCCTTTTTAGATACCCTGCGCTGGCAAGTCTTCAGACCAGGGCTGTCATCCAAGCTGCCATTTCCTTGCCCATTCTGACAAAGCCATGAAGGAATTCCAGGGAAGGTGGCACTGTGCCCAGGAGCTGAGGGCACAGGTTCTGTAGACAGACCAAGCAGAACTCTGCATCCCAGAACCTGGACACACAGACCCTGCACCTCTTGGATGTTCAGGCACAGACAATAGAGACAACTCAGAAGAGAGGCGGGAACGTTGGTCTGGGCTCAGAAAACCCAGTTGCTCTCCTGGCCCTGCTTCTACCTGGCTATGTGGTCTTGAGGAAGTCACCAAACTTCAGATGGACTTCGATTCAAGGTCACTTTCATCTCTAAAGGTCTAACCTGTGTCTTGCTGCTATGTGTGGCCTTACTTATAAGAATGGACATGCTTCGGCTAGTCTATTTGGCCACATGTTGTCCCAATTAATCTCAGCTGTGCAGAAAGAGGGTCTGTCCTGAGAGAGGCAGACCCTTCCTATCAGTACCACTGGGTTTAGCAGACCACCTTCCCAGCCTCTCCACAGGGGCAGGCTCTGGGCCTTCTAAGGTGAGCACCCTGGACAAGGCCCCAGCCCTCTCTCTCCTCTCCTAAGCCTCACATGCACTTCTGGCAGGGGCCTTCTTGACCTCCACCATCACCCTATCCTAGGTGTCCAATGCAGAGGAGGGTGTCTCCTGGGAGGAATTGCAAGCCATCTTGGTGTCAATCGAGGGCATCTGTTTAGGAGGCACAGTCTTTTGTGGCATAAATCAACATGACAAACTGGTCCCTGGAGGAGGAGAGGATAGGAGCAGAAACTCTATGTGAATATATGCATACATGTGCATGTGTGTGCACATGTGTATGTGCACATGTGTGTGTGGCTTTGGCATGGTTACAATTCTTAGGGGAGGAGACGGAATCTAATATGGCTATAGTGGACCTGGTCTAAAGGTGGCTCTTCAAATTTGTCAATTGAAAATGACTTTTTCATGATCAATAGACAAATTTCAGACAGTTTCCACTGTCATGGGACAGCCGTCCAATGGCTGACTTTGTGTATGCTCATGTCCCATATCATCACGCACCTGGCACATGCATCTGTCAGTGGAACAAAGGCAGGTGGTGGACTTGCCAAGAGCAGACAGGGGTGGCCCCAGCTCAGGGCCCTGAACACACAAAGGCTGTAGAAGTTCTTTGTGTAGCTTTATGACTTTGGAATCATGTAAAAAGTCATTACCAGCCTTCCTATTGAGTTATGTCAATTAGAAACATAGGTTTGTTACAGAATGGCCAAGAAGGGCCCAGATTTACCTTCCAAGAGCCCACTGATGTTGTAGTTCGTTGCATAGATGTATGACAGAAAAAGAGCCAGGTCAGGGGTGGACCACATCTTACGGGGGGTTGGAGGGTGCAGTAAGGCAGTAAAAGACCAGCAGAAAACAAGAGGTATGCATGCCCACTATTACCAAGGGAAGGTTCCCCAAGGATCTTTATTCGAGGCCCAGAGCACATCCTCTTCTAATGATTTTGACCAAATTAGAAGGATGTCCCCAGCAGTACATTCTTCCTGCTCCATCCACATATGCTGCTGGCAGAGAGAGAAAGCTTTGCTAGACTCTTACTCCTAGCCCAGTCATCAACCACCTTCACCTGAGGTCCCCAGAGTTTCTAAGTCTTGAGTCCCGCAGGCAGCCATTGTATCAGTAAGACCACCAGGGTGGTCAAGGTGGTCTTACAGAACTGGGAGGAGCGTACCGCATCTTGAACAAAGTCTTGGCTAGGTTGAGGTTTACACCAGGGTTTCTCCAGGTTCTCAAATCTTGCACACACCAGAATCACCTGGAAGGCTTGTTAAGACAGATTGCTGGGCCCTGAGTTTCAGGTTCAAAGGGTCTGTAGGACTCAGGACGACCCAAGGACTTGCATTTCTCACAACTTCCCCAGTGATGCTGTGCTACAGGGGCCACTCTAAGTACAGGTAGAAACCCAGGGAGTGGGCTCCAAGGGAAACCCTAGGGAAAGGTAGGAGAATATGTCCTGTGGGCCCACATCCAGCTAGACCCTGGCCAGGTCCTCAGTCCATGGTGATGGCTCCTTGAGGAGAACAATCAAATGTATTATCTCTTCTGGACCTCTGTTAAGATGTCACTTCCTCAGAGATGTGGTCTCTGATGATCCAGGTACAGCAGCTGCAGCTCTTGATCATATTGTTCCCTTCTATATTATTTTTATCACTAATTAGCAGAGTTGCATTTCCTATTTAGTTGCTTATGTGTTTATTGTCCACTTTATTCCATGAGATGAGGGTTTCTTGAGAGTGTCTTGTCACTATTGAATCCTCATCTCCTAGAACAACATCTGGTCTCTTACTGACACTCAACGCACATTTGTTGTGGAATTTTGGTCTTCAGCCATCCCGGGGAACAAACTGAACTCTTGGTGCCTGCAGTAGGTGGTGTGGACCCCAATCTATTCCGAGGGTCCTTAGTAGACTAGCTCTGCAAAGACTTTGTAATACTTGAGGGAATAGGTGAGACCTCAGCATGAAGCTCTCAATACTCCACTATCATTTAATGAGCCATTATATGCCTTGACTGAACACAGAGGAGAAATGAATGGGGACATGATGGAAATGTTGAACCTGGCCCTGGGGGTTCCTAATGGTGATAACAGATCCAATTTCTCCATGCTGATAGCAGCCCTGAGTCAAATATCTGCAAGGACCAGGACCAAGGGGGCTCCCCAAACCTGGAGCTCTGCTCTAAGGGTAGTACACTGGTGAGATCAGGCTCCCTGATACCTGCTGAGTCTGCGCCCTGCTTGTCAGGTCACCAGGCAGAATATTAACCACAGCTGCTCTACCAGACTCCCTCTCACTTGGGCAGTGCAAGGACAGTGACCATGTACCACACACACACACACACACACACAGACACACACACACACACACACACACACACACACACACACACACACACACACTTTCCAAACCAGTCCTCCATGTCCCAGGCAATGGCATGAAGGAAAATGTTTAGTTAGCACTGGGCTTAAAACTGACAAGTCCCCCGGACAATGTGCCACATCCTAGACCTGGAGCTCTGGGGTAACTGACCTGGGGGTTCCCTTTCTGAGCCTTTAAAGCCTGAACTTCTGACATTTGCAGTCCAGCAGTCCAGGCCTGAAGCACATATTCTTGGCATTTGCTTGCTTATTTATATGTTCAACAAGTGTTTTTTAGGGGAAGGTGGGTGAAGGGGAGGGGCCTGTTGTAGCTGTGCACCAGTCTCTGGGTATGTGTGTATCTCTATGGACACAAATTATAGTAAAAATTCAATTTCACTCAATGCACTAAATATATCCTGAATTGGATCCTAGGACAGAAAAAGGACATTAGTGGAAAAACTGGTGAAATCCAAATAAACTCTGGAGTTCAGGTAATAGTAATAGAGCAATGTTTATCTCTTAGTTTTGACTAATACACCAGATATGTAAGATACTAACACTGGGAGAAACCCGGTGTGGGATGTATGGCAAACTCCATACTATTTTTGCAAATTTTCTGTAAATCTATCATTATTCCTCCAAAAAAGTTTATTTAAAAAATTCAGTTCCAAAGTTTTACAATCCAATGTAACATATTGATTTGGAGGTTTAATTGGCAAATCCACTATTCAGTTCAACTTTTACATTTTATTGAGGTATAACATGCATACAGTAAGGTACACAAATCATATGTGTATGACTCATTGAATTTTCACATTCGGATGCACCCTCCTGACCAGCACCAGGTCAAACATTAGAATGTTCCCAGGACCTTTCACAGTGAACAGTATTCCTCGACCAGTATCTTGATGTATATACCATAGATTACCATAGATTGGGATTTGCCTGTTCTTGAACTTCATGTACATAGAATTATAAAGTATGTATTATTTTGAGTCTGGCTTCTTTCACTCAACATACCATCTGAAAATCAAGCATACTATTATGTGTAGCAGTAGTTCATTCTTTTATTATTGGGTAATATTCCGTTGCATCAATAGTCCCTAATTCAGTTATTCGTTCTGTTTTCAATTCACATTTGGGTTGTTTCCAGTTTAGGACTCTTATGAATGAAGCTGCTGTAAATATGCTCATCCATGAATTTTGCAGCTATATGCATGCATTTCTCTTGGATGTATACTTCCGAGTGGAATTGCTGGGTCATAGGGTATTTGCATGATTAGGGGGACAAGAAGAGGGGGTAGCACATAGCGGGCTCACTGAGCCAAAAATTCAGTTGGGAAGGCTTGTTTCAGGGTGAACATGAGGAAGATGATCTCCTCATAGTTATCATATTCATACAGACACCCAAACTGGGGTGAGCCATCGGGGCCGATACCCAGGCTCTGAAGGTCTGAGTAGGCGCAGCTGCCCTCAGCCAGCAGGGCCGGCTGGGACCAGGCGTTAGAGGCCGGGGGCCGTGTATTGAGGTAGGCACCTAGGTTGGATCTCTGCCGGGGGTCAGTCGGGTGAGTGTAGAGCAGCCACTTGTCTGAGGGTCCTGACCCCTCTCTGGGGCTGGGGAAGGTGATCACACTCCCATGGCAGCCATGGGGAGGCTCCACAAGCTTCTGTACCAGTTGGGCCCCCCTGAAATCAAGCCCGTCGTTAACACTCTCGGCCTGAATCCTGGCCCCACGGGGGCTTCTAGCATTGAGATATACCATCCTCTGTTTTGCACCCCCGACCTCAGCCACTTGGCACTCCACGGTTTCCGGGGCCACAAAGTTGCCTCTTTCCCACGTGAGCCCGTGGTTGTGGCTGATGAAGCAGAAAGCGGCGGGGCTGGGCCTCCCGTGGGCACGGATTTTCCGGTAGGCGTAGGCTGGCACCACCAGGCTCTGTGCCTCATTGTGCAGCTGCAGACAGTGCCCCGGGCCCACCGCAAAGGTGGCCCATTCCTCGTGGGCCGAGCCAATGGCAGAGGTGGTGAGGTCCTTGGTGGGGCTCCAGGACCTGCCGTGGTCAGTGCTGGTGACTTGGCACAGCCGCGTCACATTGACCCTGGTGTGGAGTTGGTGTTGCTCAGAGATGTGCCTGGGGATGGCAATGAAGAAGAGGAAGAGGGTCCCCGTGTTCTCATCATACAAGGGACTTGGGTTCATGGACCGGTGGCCTTCCAGCTGGGCTTCGTTAACCACTTCCTGAGCGTGCCACTGAATGTGAGGAGAGGAAGAAAGACAAGCACTGCCTTGAAATGACCAGTGACAGTGACAGAGTTGCACTCTGGGTGGGGGGTGTCTCATGGGGTTAGGTCAAAGGTCATGGAGGAAGTGTTCATCTACCACTCACTCAACTCACATCACCTCCCAGAGCTATGGGAGGCAGGCTCCACCTCACCTCCTGCACAGCAGCCCACTCCTCCTGAATGTCTGCTGCCTCCATTCCCACCAACATGTATCAGAGCACCTACGGGGGCTAGAAGCAGAGATCCTTTGGGCACAAGCCATTCCCAACTTCATCCTGCTTCCCTCAACCTACCAGCCCAGTCCAACTTCCCATTCTTTAAAAGTAAAGCCCTAGTAGTAACCACAATAGTCTGACCTGTGTGCGACAGAATATGACCATCACTCTCCATCTTCTATACACCATACTCTATTATATAGTCTGGGAGGGGCAACTACATGACACTAGGACTCGCATGGAACTCCCATAATCCCAAAGTCTATGTCATATATGCGGCAGCTCTGCCATCTACCCCCATTCATTAACACCTGTCCCCCAGTGAGCCTTCTAAAGGCAGATACTGTGCCAAGAGCCTAACCCCTAATTCCTGGGGAACAGGTGTCATTAGCTCCAACCTACGACTGGAGAATGGAAGGCTTAGATAAGGAAGGTGAGTTGCCCAAGACCATACCTCTAACTGATAGAACCAGGACTTGAACCCAGGTCCATCTGCTTCAAACCCCATGCTCTGAACAGCTGCTATGTAATAATGACCACAGAGTAATGATAATACTGATAGTAATATGTGATAGGCCAGCCTTGGATGTCTTTGTCAAAATCAATTACTTGATCTACATGCTGGGACTTTAGAACACAGCAATTACTCCAACCCTTCCCAGGTCCCACTCCCCAGGTTGATTTTACTCAAAGGATACAACCCAGTTATGGAATTCTAAACTAGTCCTCCCTGGGTTCTCAATCACACAGGAAAACCCTTCCGAGTACCAGTATCCCTGGACTTGTCCCATCCTGCACTGAAGCCGATGCTGCCAGGCCAACTGGACTTGGTCCCAGTGAACCCACATTTTCTGGGTGACCACTTTGGGGAACTTTCTCTGCCCCATCCATGGTAGGGCCCTGAATCCCTCCTGGGTTTCAATGTCTCCTTTCCCTCTGTTCCCTAGACCCCAGCCATCTAAGAATGTCATGGTCCCCATATTCCCAGCAGAGCTAGTGTAGCCTCATCCTGCCTTACCTGGACCTGGTGGGTGGACTCATCATAGCTTCCCCTGCGCAGGACAATCAGCTCTGCGTCCTCGTCCTTCTTGCTCTTGCGCCTTTCTGCGAAGGCCAGCAGAGTCTTCTGCTGCGGCAGGTAGAGCAGAGCAGGGATTCTGTAGGCCTGTGCTCCCGACTTGAACACTCTCTCCTTCTGCAGGACGGGGAGGGATGCCATGGGGTCTGGGGGAGGTGCAGAAAGAAATGAGTTCTCTGAAGTCACATCCTGAGATGGGGCTGAGCTATCCTCCCAGGCAGGGGGTGCCCACTGCAAGGGCGAGGTAGCTGAGGTTGGTGGCCTGTCCTCCTTCCCCATGTCTCTCTTATTACCTTCCAAGAGCCTATCTCTGATGCTACACGTGCCTGCCATGGAGTTTGGCAGTGCTCTGTCCATGACACTTCAGGGAAGGGGTATTTGGAAAAGCACATTCTGTGTTGAATTTTTATTATGAGTTAACAAACCTTGCTAGGACAAATCTGTGATAACCTTCAGCTGCTTTTGCCCATCAAATGCCAAGCCTTGGGTTGGATAAAAGTGTTTGCCAAGTGGCATTCTGCAGCTGTCCAACTGCCAGAAAAGGACACATAAGAACTTTTTATAACTCTGCAGGCCTGGAAGTCACCTTAGAAAAAAGGAAAAAAGTGGGGGGAAGCCTTGATTTTGCAGGCTTGCTTTCCAGGCTGCCTGAGGCTGAGTTCCCAGCTGCCGCTAGTGTGGGGACCCCACCCCTGGGGGAAGAGGAAACATCTGGAATGGAAGAGAGAGGCTGGGAGGGTCCTCCAGAGGTACAAAAAAAATTTTTTTTTAAATAAGCTTCCAAAGTGTTGAGTTCAGTTCAGGGCAACGCCCCGGTTCTGTTAATTGAACTTTGGGACATTGAAACACAGGCTAGGGGAGATGACCGGATAGAAAGCATTGCCCTATTCACTTACCTCACAGCCTACAAAAATGCTTGATCAGATGAAAATATATCAACAGGTTAAAGATGTCCAAGAGAGAAGTGATTCTGAAGGGACTGAAGACTGAGCTTGGATTAGCAGACGACTCAATTCCTTCAGCTTTTGGAAGTTTGGCGATCTGTTGGGCTATTGGAGATATAATGACAATGAATAATTTTTACACATGGCTGCTTTTCAGAAAAAAAAAAAAAAGGCATTTGATCAAAAAGGGTAGTCACCGAGTTAACTTGGTGACTATGTGTGACAGTGGTCTCCATGCTGGGTCACCTGGGGTCTCCTTCAGGGGGATGTACCCCCAGCTGCAGGGAGTGCTGGCTGCAGAGCAGATGGCTCTCAGCTGAGCAGGAGGGACGAGATTCCCATCAAATAACCCCCTCCTGGTCATCCCCAGGAAAGGCTGCATCTGATGGCTGGCCGGCCCAGAGCCTGAAGACCTGGCCCCATGACCTATCTGGATCTCTGAGGGCCAGCACAGGTCCAGGGCTCCCAGGGGTCAGCTGCAGCTGCCCTAGGAGGCACACCGCCTCTCCGCTATATACCTGTTCCTCTTGCCTGCATTTTTTTCCTACTGTGTACATTATTATAGATTTAAAACTTATTTAACATGTTTGAGAAATCTATGCAATCTATCAGTATTTCATTCAATCCATAATGAACATTTTTGTTAAGACAATATAACAAAATAAAACTAATAAGGGCAAATACTGCACAAGGTAAAAATGCATGGCTGCCTAAACGGGGTGGCGGGAACGGCGGGGCGGGGGGTGGGGGGGAAGAACTAAGTCGTTGTGATAAAATCTCCACGTGGAAACTGTAGTCCAAGAATATAGGGCTTGTTAGCCAGAAACTTTGTTATGAAATATAGGTGGGAAAGAATCAAATACGATTCAAAATTGAAATGAAAATGGGGAGACGATTCAGCATAATAGTGTTTTCTAGAAAATTGATCAGGATTTATTTATTTATTTATTTTTAATCCTCACCCGTGGATATTTTCCATTGATTTTTAGAGAGAGCGGAAAAGAGAGGGAAAGACAGAGAGAAACACTTCGATTGGTTGCCTCCTGCACACGCCCTGTCCAGGGCCTGAGCTGGGGAGGAGCCTACAACCAAGGTACATGCCCTTGACCAGAATCAAACCTGGGACCCTTCAGTCTGCAGGCCAACGCTCTATCCACTGAGCAAAACCAGCTAGTGAGAAAATTGATCAGGATTTATTTAGCTCTTGGGTATTTACCTAGGAGTGGAATTGCTGGGCCCTGTGGTAATCCTATGTTTAACCGTTTGAGGAGCTGCAGGCTGTTCCCATAGCAGCTGCAGTGGTTTACAGCACACCAGCAATATATGAGGGCTCCAGTCTCTCCATATCCTCCTCACCTCTGCAGATTGTGTCCTTTTGATGATAGCCATCAGCGTGGGTGTGAAGTGCTGTCTCACTGTGGTTGTGATTTGCATTTCCCTGAATGATTAGTGATGTTGAGCATCTTTGTATGAGCTTATTGACCACTGGACTTGGGTTTTAACCTGGAGGCAAAGGGAAGAGTTCAGATGTGTTTGGGCAAGGGAGGGATCTGATCTAAATTATTTTTAAGGTAGTCCTTCTTTTGGCTTCTGGGGACAAGGGCAGAAGGTGAGTCTGTTGCAATTTTCCAGGTGAGATAAAATAAAAGCATGGAGTAGAGTTGTGATAATGGAGCGGGGAGCCTGGCTCTTAGAGATAAAAAAAACAGCAATTCATACGATTTGGAGGACAAATAAGGGAGGATTTAAGAATGCTGGCTCTAGCCGGTTTGGCTCAGTGGATAGAGCATCGGCCTGCAGACTGAAGGGTCCCAGGTTCGATTCCGGTCAGGGGTACCTGCCTGGGTTGCAGGCTCGATCCCTAGTAGGGGACGTGCAGGAAGCAGCCAATCAATGATTCTCTCTCATCATTGATGTTTCTATCTCTTTCTCCCTCTTCCTTCCTCTCTGAAATCAATAAAAAATATATTAAAAGCAAAAAAAGAATGCCGAGTTTAAAGTATTCTGAATTTATTTCCAGAGCAACTCTGATTGTTTTCCAGATTCCTCCTTTAGACTCAAATCCTTTAGGGTGGGAACAAATGTATTCACTCATATAGCAAAGATTCACTGTGCTTTTATTTTGTGCCCTACATTGTTTAGGAACTTGGGATGCTTTATGAGTAAGACACACTAACCCCAGTCCCCACAGGCTGCTAATATAAAAAGTATTTGCCGGCCGAAACCGGTTTGGCTCAGTGGATAGAGCGTCGGCCTGCGGACTCAAGGGTCCCAGGTTCGATTCCGGTCAGGGGCATGTGCCTTGGTTGCGGGCACATCCCCAGTGGGGGGTGTGCAGGAGGCAGCTGATCGATGTTTCTCTCTCATCGATGTTTCTAACTCTCTATCCCTCTCTCTTCCTCTCTGTAAAAAATCAATAAAATATATTTTAAAAATAAAAATAAAATAAAAATAAATAAATAAAAAATAAAAAGTATTTGCCCCTTAAATATTTAGAGCCACAGCTGATGCAGGAGGAGATGGGGTAGAGGAAAGGGGGATCTTGGGGTCCATTCTAGAGAGCTCTTCTCTATTCTCAGTAACTCAGCACCAGCCCAAATTCACACACTTATCAGCAATACCAATCCCCACATGTCTTTAGGATAATAGCAAACACAAAAGTGGCCCTTACCAATTGCTGAGCACTCTTTAAGTGCTCTATAATATTAAAAAAAAAGTTTTTTTGGAAGTTATATTTACAAATTATATTATTTTACAATATGATTCACAATTATGTACTCATTTCATCCCCACAACACCCCCACGAAGTTGATGCTATCATTGTCCACCATTGTACGGATGAGGAAATTGAGCTCACCCAGCCCTTCAGTGTCAGAGCTGGGACTACAGACTCTTCTGACCCACACAGCTTGCCTCTCAGGGCAGTTCTGGAAGGTGCCATCTTCCTGTACCTTGTCACACGATGCCTTAGCACCTCATGCAGGTAGCTAGCTGGCCCACTTGGCCCCAGCCCTAGCTCCAAATGTGGCAGCAGCTTCAGGCTAAGATAGTGGAAAGAAAACTGAATTAGCAATCAGATTCTGGGCCTACGTTCATGTCCAGTAAGTTGTGTATCTTTGGGCAAGAACCTTCCTCTTGGAGGTCCATCTCCCCACCTGGCAAGAAAGGGGCTGAAGAAGGTGATTGCGTTGGCCCCTTCATCTCCAGAGCAGGCACGGAGTTAGGCCCTGACTCTTTGGGGGAGCCTGAGCAGGGGCCCCGACACAACCCAGTCCCACATGGCAGCACAAAGGCAACCAGAGAGATGATAAAGTCAGTTTGCACCATGAAAAACTGCCATTTGGTAGGCCAAAAATGATTGAGTAGTGACGATTCCAGATGGTCCCACCTAAGGCTACCAGCAGCTGGCAGGGCTTGTAGTCTTGTGGGCGCCAAACCTGGAGCAAAGCATCTTACTTCTCCTCACTCTGCCTACAAGGCCGGCTCTCGTGCTCCCATCTCAGATATGGGGAAACCGAGAAGTGAGTCAGGGAGGCGGTGGATGACTTCCTTAAGTCTGCGAAGGTGGGTGGATTTGAGCCTGGATCTGCCTTATTTCAGAACACACGCCCCTAACCACTGGATTCTCCTGCCACAGACCCACAGCTGGGACCCTGAGGTCTGAATGCTTCTTAACCAAAGGCGAGCGGTGGAGGGCCCCTGCCCCCCTCCTCTCTCTCTCCTGTTGGGAGCACACTGGCTGCTGGCTTCCCTCACCCACTTCAGGAGGCATCTTTGCCAACTCAGATCTGTATGGAACACCTTCCCTGTGCCTGGCAACAGGTAAACACACCAGCCTGGTCCCTGCCCCTCAGAAGCCCACAGTAAGTGACAGCCAGTGCTTCTGGGAGCAAGAAAGGCGCACTTTGCAGCTTTCCCCAGAGGAATAGCCCTGGTTCTTGGGGCCAGTTTTGGATGGAATGTTGGCCTGTTGGCTACCACGTTGAAATAATGCCATCTCTCCAAAGAGCAGACAGGGGCTCGCATGTGGTCTGCCATCAGTTCCAGCAAAGCAAGCGTATGTGGCAGCAAACCCAAAGAGCTCTCCCCCCGCCCAGAAAACCCCATTTCCATGGGCTCAACGCAGCTGAGAGGAGCTCTCCCAACTCCCACGCCAGGACAGGAGTCCGAGCAGCCTTCTGGAAGCTCAGACCAGCAATAACTTGGAGGCAGAATGAGGAGTTTTCCTGAACTGGCTGATCTGAGCCTTCTCCCACATTTCCCATCCAACATCTCCCCTGGATACCCCCAAAACAGAGTGAGCACTATATCGGGGGTTGAGGGGCCATGAGCTAGTACACTTAAAAAAAATGGCCACTGTCTGAGGCATTCCCAAGTATGGCACCATCACCCCGTAATTACCTGGTACAGGAGAACTCTTGTTTATATCAACAAAGGAACAGGTGGGTCAATTCCAAGAGAAGCCTTACCTCAGGGAGTGCTCCAGGTAGGATCCCGGGGCCTGGATTGGACGTCAGAGTGTGTGAGAAGAGGCAGTGGGAACCAGCTTTGAGAAGGTCAGCGCAGCTCCTGTGTTCCCCTGGCTTCACCCCGAGACTCACGGCTCCACTACTGGGCCTGTGCCTATAAACACCTGAGGGAGGCCCCAGGCAGTGTCAGTGTAGAGGCCCAGCCCTGGAGGGCACTGCCTCTCCTCATCCGGGGAAGGACTTATCTACAAGTCACGCTGAATCAGGGTGAGCCGCAGGCCACCTGAGTCAGGCTTGCCTCTTAAACGGATGCAGCGGGCAAAGTGTGTGCATATCAGGGAACAGACCTCCAGGGCCTGGGAGGGTGTGGACGTGCAGGAGGACCTGGAGCCACCCAGGATGCAACTCCTCTTTGGGCTCTGCCTGGGGCAGCTAGGTGAGCAGGGCAGCCTTCTTGATCTCTTGAGACCTCAGTTTCCTCTGCTGAAAAAATGGGAACAAATACATCACAGTAGACTAAGTTGCCTGGAGCAGACTATATAACTCACCTGTCTATAACCCAGTTACCAATGGCGTTTCAGATAATCATCAGTGCTCTATCCATACTCATCAATTGAGTGAATGAATGGACGAGGCTGCCTTTCCAGGCAGGGCTGACAATGTGAGACTTTAGATAACCTGTCTAAATCTCTTAACCCAGCATCAGCTCATGATAAGGACTGCCATGGCAACAAGCCCTTTTCTTCTGGACCCATCACAACATGTCTAAACAGCACCATCCATGGGCCCCAAGTTCATTCCCAGGAGGACGAGTCAGGAGCTGGCACACTGTCAGAAAATATAACCCAGCTCACCCAGCCCACTGCCAGTGTGGGTGAGGCCTCAGGAGCTGGAAAAACCTGAAGGCAGTCCATTCACTTCAAAGTGCACTTCTTGGCTTCGTCTAGAACTGAGGGATGAGGGAGGCCTCCCTAACTTATTTCCCTTCCCTCCACTGGCCATAGTTCTCCCATGATTATCTTCAGCTCTAGGTGGTTCCTGTGGCTCAGAGCCAAGTTCAGCTCTCCTTGGCTGCCCCCCAGGTCAGAGTGACCCCTGGATGGCCAGTTCTGGGTCCCCTTGTTCCTGCTCTGGTCTAAACCTCTCATCAGTTTGCAGAGAAAGGTTTATGGTCTGGCCTTAGAATTTATGTTTGAAAGTCCCATGCAAAAGCCAGTCCATGTGAACACCCTCGTAAACCCAGACCCTCGCTCTGACTCACACCCCCTGGAGGTCTAGGAATCACCTTGAAGTCGATGCTGTTATATACTGGCTGTGTTCCAACTAATTCAATGGGCCATAGAAGGGGTATTTTAAAAGCGAGGTAAGTGTAGGGTGGTGACTCATTAAAGAAATCATAACACATCCATAAAATGGAGTATATTAGGCAGCTGATTAATTAAAACCATGTTTTAAAGATAATGCATGAAAATGTTGGGATACAAGATAGCATATAAACTAGGATCTTACTCTTGTAAATCTGCATATTATATACTCAGAAATCTATATTAAAAATAAACAAAAATTATACCACATATGTATTGCTGCATCCCCCAAAACTTAGCACAGTGCCTGTGACAAAATAGATACTTAGCAAATATCCAGTGAATATAGAATGAATAAATAAATACTATCGGTAGTCAATTTTAACTAGTGGGATTACAAACGATATTTATTTACTTCCTGTACTCTTCCAGGCACATATGATTTAATTATTAGTTTTAAAAGACATTTTTTTAAAAAAATAAGTTTTTATTGATTTCAGAGAGGAAGGAAGAGGGAGAGAGATATAAACATCAATGATGAAAGAGAATCATTGATCAGCTACCTCCTGCATGCTCCCTACTGGGGATTGAGCTCACAACCAGGGCATGTGCCATGACCAGGACTCAAATTGTGATCTCCTGGTTCATAGGTCGATACACAACTACTGAGCCACTCCAGCCAGGCAAAAAAAATACATTATTTTAAAAATGATGATAAGTAATAATATGTGGACTAAGAGTGCCTACTCACTTTATCCTGGCCAGACCATCAAAAGGGCTCAAAGAACTTATAAAACTGAGCTTGACTCAGCTTGAAAATTTAACTTATATTTGACTCCAAAGGATAAATTTATTGTGTTCAAAAATGTTCACTGAGCTCTGGCTGGTATGGCTCAGTTGATTGACCAGAAGGTCACCGGTTTAATTCCCCATCAGGGAACATGTCCAGGTTTCAGGCTCGATAACCAGTAGGAAGCATGCGGGAGGCAGCCGATGATGTTTCTGTCTCTCCCTCTCCTTTCCGCTCTCTCTCAAATTAATAAAAACATAAAAATATATATATATTCACCAAACACATACATGTAGCCAACACCATACTAACTTGGAAGGAGTAGAGAAAGATCCTGGATAAGGTCCCAGAGCTTCCCGTGTTTATTAATTTGTGTGGGGGGGAAAGGCAAACATCCAAGGAACAGAAGCCAGTCACCCAGGAGTCAGGGGTGGACTGTAATGGTGACAGTTACTAAGAGCAAGGGGAAGTGGTAAGAACAGGGGTAGTCAGGAAGACTTCCTGGACGAAGGCTTATGATCTGAGCTAGACCAGGAAGAAAAGTAAAATTTACAGAAGCAGAGGTAGAACATTTTAGCAGCACGTAGTGGATGCAAAGTTTGAGTGTGAGGAAGCAAGAAAGCAGGACAGAGCTGGCTGACCAGGATCATCATTACTTTGATTGCAATCTGTTTTCTCTCTTACCTTTATTTTTCCTTACCTTTGATGTTCTGCAGTCCCACTATGGGCTGGCCAGGTGTGAATTCATTTTTATTTACCTTGTGGACTCAGAATGCTTTTCCAAACTCAGAGGACATGTCTTTCTTCAATTGTGAAAATTTCTCAGTCATTAATGCTTGAACATTGCCTCTCCTCCCCTCTCTCCTTTAGAACAGCATCTTCAATGTATACTTGGTTTTCTTGATTTGTTCTTCAGATGTCGTTTGACTTATTTTTCATGTTTCCCATCTCTTTGCCTCCTGGTGCTTCATTCTGGGTGCTTTACCTGATATATCTTCCAAATCTCAAAATCTAGAGTTGTAAATCTAGAGGTGTGTTTTTATTTTTTTCTAATGCAATGTTTTGGGGTTTTTTATTTCTACAATTTCTACTTAGTTCCTCTTTGAATTTACTTTTTCAAAAACTAATTTCCTCAGCATTAAAAAGCAATGCACTATTAAGCCATGAAAAGACATGGAGAAACCTTAAAAACATATTACAAAGTGAAAGAAGCCAACTGCTAAGGCTGCACACTGCATGATTCCAACTCTGACATCCTGCAAAGAGAGTGAAAAATCAGTGATTTCTAGTGGTTGAGGTGGGAGGGTGAATAGGAGAAATATAGACAATTTTTAGGGCAGTGAAAATACATCTGTCCAAACATACAATACTGACTGAACCCTAATGTAAAGTATGGATTTGGGTGATAATGATGTATCAATGTAGGTTCATAAATTATAACAAACTAGAGGTCCGATGCATGAAATTTGTGTAAGAGTAGGCCTTCCTTTCCCTGGCTGCTGGTACCGGCTTCCCTCTGGCACCCGGGACCCGGGCTTCCCTCTGGCCCCAGCTTCGTCCAGAGTGATGGCCTGAAGGATGTCTGGTCTAATTACATATTACCCTTTTAATATTATAGATGTACTGCTCTGGTGGGAATATTAATAAGGGGGGGGGGGCTATACATATGTGGGGACAAGGAGTATATGGAAAATTGCTGTACCTTCCCCTAAATTTGGCTGTGAACCTAAAACTGTTCTAAAAAAAATGGTTTTAAATTCTAAAAAAAAAAAAAAATGACTTCCTATTTTTGTTTTTACAGATTTTTACTCCTTTATCTTTCTAAACACCTTAAATTTATTTATTTTTTAAGTCTCTTTTTATATTACTCCATTGTTTCTATTTTCTCATTTCTTGTGGGATGCTTTTCTTCAATTGGATTTCCTCAAATGCTGTATAACTTGTTAGAATCTATTTTAAAATAATTCATAATTGTTTATATTCTTCATATTGGCCTTCCTCAAATGTTTTATAATTTCTGTGTGTGAGCTCATCCTCTATGAAAATTATCTCTCAGAGGTGGTGGTAGAGGTGTTCCCACTATGCCCCAGATGGTGGAAACCTCCCCAAAGTTGTCTCTACCTCAGTGTTAAGGGCTCATGATTTCTCAAGTTTCTTCCTCCATCTCTATCTTAGAGTTTCTGTACTTCACGAGTGGTGAAGGTTTAAACCTCATGTGCAAACCCAGATTTTCTATTTTATTGTAGGTGATTCTATTTCTACTCATGGCCTAGGACAATTTTTAACTTCTGTGCTGTAATTTCCCTCCCAATTTCTTGCTGTGTTCAAGTTCAAAGGTTTTGATTTTTGTTCCCCCAAAACTGTTAAAACAAATATATCCCTGGCCATGTGTGTAATAGTTCCTGAAGCATTAACTCACCAGGGTAGATATAAAATTACCTATTAACTTATGGCATCTAGAGATTTATCTTCCTTGCTCTTAAAATAAAATATCTATATATATAAAAGCCTAAGCGACCATTCGACCGGTAACTATGTCGTGCACTGACCACCAGGGGCAAATGCTCAATGCACAGGCATGGAAACATGGAATAGACTGATGAATCTCAGAGGGAAGGAGGGAGGGGGGAGGGCAGGAAGAGATTAATCAAAGACCTTATATGCATACTAGAGGCCCGGTGTATGGATTTGTGCACCGATGGGGTCCCTCAGCCTGGCCTGTGGGGACTGGGCCGAAACCAGCAGTCTGACATCCCCCAAGGGGTCCTGGATTGTGAGAGGATGCAGGCCAGGCCGAGGGACCCCACTAATGCACAAATTCGTGCACTGGGCCTCTAGTATATTTATAATACATACATGTTATATATATGTTTATATATATATATATATATAATGTCTATATTCAGCATTTCTTTGTGTTCAGGAAATTTCATGTGACCCTGGGCAAGCAGTTTAACCTCTCTATGTCTGGCTTCTTCATCATAAGAATGTAGTGATGATTAAACAAGTTAATTCATGTAAAGTTCTTAGAATATAGCCTGACCCAAAGGTTGTCAATAGATGTTACGGCAACTATTCTGGCTTCTGCTCAGTTATTTTTCTTGACCAGGCCTGGTCCCTTGTCTTTATGTATTTCAAATGTATTTTTAAAAGTAAAAATGCAATTTTTAAAACATTTTAAACATTTACATTTCTCTCCTCTTCCCACTCCTAACAGCAAACTTTATACTGAAAGTTAGTAGAAAAAAATTTTAAATCCTATATAATAAAGATGTAATATGCAAATGGTCATTACACTGTGAAGCGTAATGACTGACCTTGTAACGACAGGATCACGGATCAGCAGGCAAGTGGGGCAGCGAGCTACAAGCAGGTGGTGAAGAGCTACATGATGGGGTAGGGCAGCAAGCTATGAGGAAGGGGCGGGGGGAGCTACAGGAGGGCAGGGCAGCAAGCCACTGGCAAGCTACTGGCACACGGATTCATGTGCAGGGCTACTAGTCTCTTATAATGAATTAAGCTTATTACATTTGACCATTCAATTTCCGCCAATGTGCAATTGTAACAATCACCTTAAAATAGCTGGTTTATGATTATTACGTCCATTAATGATCTATCAAAAATTATCACCCAAAAAACATCACAAAAGCTTCTGGTCAAGGACATCTCAGCTCTTGAAATGATTTCTCGTGTCTTGTCCATTAAGGCTGCTGTAACAAAATACCTCTGACTAGGGGGCTTATAAACAACAGAAATTTATTTCTCACAGTTCTGGAAGCTGGGAAGTCCAAGATCAAGGCACTGGCAGATTCAGTATCTGGTGAGAGCCAGCTTTCTTGTTCATAGGTAGCCGTCTTCCCTCTAGTGGAAGGACAAGGGCGCTCTCTGGGGTCTCCCCTATAAGGCACTAACCTGTTCTTGAGGAGTCCGCCTTCATGCCCTAATCACCTCCCACAGGCCCCACTTCCTAATACATCACCTTGGGAGTTAGGTCTCAACATATAAATTCTGAGAGAACACTAACACTCAGTCTACGGCACTCAGTATCACCCCAGAATATTCCTATAGCAGAAAAATAGACCATCATTAAAAAGAGGGAAGGACTTTAAGGTGTGCTGAATTGGAAAAGTACCAAGACAATAGATAAAGAATAGTACATACATGCTGTGGTTCTGCCTAAATAAAACAAAAGGAAGTAGGTGTGTGTGTGTGGGGGGGGGTATGGGGGTAAGAGAGAGAGTATGTAGAGAGAACATTTCTAGAATACTCAGCAAACTGTTAACAGAGGTTACATAAGATGTTTTCGCGAAGAAAGTGACAGGTTCAGGACTGTGTCAGCATGTTCACATGGCATATTGAGTGGGAGAGAATGAATTGGGAGAGAATGAATCCAGGAGACCATTTAAAGGACATTGCAGTGATCCAGGTAGAGTTGAGGGGGGCCTGTTCTGAAGCAGAGATGGAGTGGAGGAGAAAAAAAGAAATGAGATTCACTTTCAAGGTGCTCCCAGTGGTACCCTCAGGGCCTAGCACAATATCTGCACCTACCAGGTGCTCAACAAATGCATGGAATGAATAGTCTCCCATATAAAGACTTACAATACCAGGTCCCAAAGACATCCCTCTGCACACCTTCAGAGCCAAATTCCACAGACCTTGTCACCCTCTTCTCAGAGTTCACTCACCCAGCCCAGGACCTGTGCAAAGTCAGCAGGCGGGATCCACAGGAGGGTGAGGCTGGGGTGAGGGAAACGCAGGCACAACTCTGAGCTGGTCCTGTTTGCACATGGCAAGATGCTTGTCTCCAAAAAGCTGTGGCCCTGCTTCCCTTGGGAGCTAAGGGGAGACAGGAAAATTACTAGGGAGAAAATCAACCCAAAAAATCAGATCTAACTCTACAAACATGCACACACATGCATGCACACACCAGCTACCATTAGTCCTTGCACTTAGGAGGTGCTTAAAATAGGTTTTTGCAGTGGTCGCCAACCGGTGGTCCGCGGACACTGGTGGTCCATCAAGTCCGAAAGGTTGGCAACCGCTGTTTTAAAAAATAAGATAAAGACAGGGGAGTGAGCAGGAGGAAAAGGAATTTCAGGAATGTGACATATGAAGACTGGTTGGAAGAAAGAGAACTTATGCCCCTGAAGAACAGAGCATTCAGTGGACACCACTTCAAACCTTCATATGTGAAGGCTCAACTGGAAGCCTTGGTGGCAGGGAGAGTGAATGGTATCTTCTGAGCCTAATGTGGGGTCTGGCTTGTAGTGTCCTGCTCAAATGTTTGTTGGATGGATGGATGGATGGATGGATGGGTGGATGGATGGGTGGGTGGGTGGATGGGTAGGTAGATTAATGAATGGATGGATGGGTGGATGGGTAGACAGATGGATGGATCAATGAATGGATGAATTAATGGATGGATGGGTGCATAAAAGACTACCTCTGTCTGGCTTTCAGAGGCAAAACTGAAACCATTGTTTCATGGCAATCAGGTGGCTATGATGGACAGCTTTCAAAGATGGACCTCAGCAATCCTACCTCCTGGTGTTCACATCTGTGTGTAATCCTCTACCTCTGAGTGTTGGCTGTACCTGATGATTTCCTCCTAATGAGTAGAATACAGCAAACGTGATGGGATGTAACTTATGTGAGAAGATTACAAAGGACAGTGGTTTCTGTCTTCCTGGACTCTCTCTCTCTGTTGCTCACCTTGGCGACAGGCTGCCCTAGTGGAGAGGCCTCTGTGGCAGCCTTAGGCCAACAGTCAATGAGGAGCTAAGTCCTATGGCACACAGGGAACTGAACGTTGCCAACAACCTTGTATGGAAGGAGATCCTTCCCCAGTGGGGCTCTGAGACTCGGCCCCATCCCTCCCGCACATTGACTTTGGCCTGTGAGGGACCCTGAGCGGAGAACCCAGCTAGTTGTGCCAGATCCTGATCACAGAAACTGTAAGAAACAAATGTGTGTTGTTTGAAGTCACGGTGTTTGTGTTAATCTGTTGCCAGCAACCAGTAGCTAATACAGTGGCTGATTTGAGTTTAACATAAAAGTGGACATTCTGGCCATTAAACTCGGCAAATGACGGTAGTGGTGAAGAGCCTAAGTTTTGGTACCAATTGGCCTGAGTTTGAATTTTGAACCCCCAACTTCCTAGCTGTGGGGCTTTAGCAAGATCATCAACTTCTGAGGCTCCGTTTCTGCATTTTTAAAACAGACATAATTCTCTTCTCATAGAGATTACAAAAGGACTACATGAAGTGACTATATAAAATACTAAGCCCAGTACCTGTCACTGAATAGAAGGTAGATATTAGAAAATAATAATAATAACGGAGCAAGTTCCCTCCCAAAGCAGCAAGTGTCCCATTCCTGGAAGTGATCAAGCTGAGGCATCATGGTCACATGCAGGAAGTGAAAGGAACCCTAGAGGACCCCAAGCCCTTTCCCAAGCCTCGGATTCAAGAGCCGTGTGTCTGCCTGGCCAAGGCCAAGGGGCGGGGAGCTCAGGTGTGCCAAGGAACCATCGGAGGCACCTTGCACCAGGGAACAGTACCAGCTGTCGCCAGCCTCCAGCAAGGGTGACGCCTTCCCTCCTGCACAGCCTCGGGGTCAGGTATGTGGCCACCACCCCAGCTGGGCCCACGGGGCCCAGGAAGGTAAACACCCAGCCAGGAAGTGATTGTCACGGGCATGGGGCCAGCTCTGGGCCGAGGCAGGTCTGAAGGTCAGGAATGCTTCCCAGGGAGCCTTCTGCGGGAGAGGACAAAGTGTTTGTCTGTGGGCTCTCCGCGACGGAGCGGAGGGCAGGTGGACCTTGCTGGGGACAGGCCAACGGACAGGACAGAGGACAGGACAGGAAGAGCCGTCAGGGAGGCCCAACCCCAGGAGCTCCTCACTGGCAGGTGAGTAAATAGTTTTTATATTTTTAAAATGAAATGCGATGAAATAAGAGATGGCATGGAGGTTGCAGCCAGGACAGAATCGGAAAGACTCCAGGCAGGTGTGTGAAGGAGAGGAGACCATCTGCCCCTGCGCATTGAGAGGCAGCTCCGAGAGAGAACAGCCCAGACTTCCCTCCCCAGGTCCAGTCTCGTCTTGGCTTCACACACCACGCTTCCAGCCAGTACTCAGTTTCACCATCTTTGAACTGGGGTGGTGTCTCCCTCCGGTTCCTCTCCTGTGATGGCCATGGGGGCAAGGGCGACAATCAACAGGACCGGCTACATAATTTGCAGCGCCCCGAGCAAAGGGAATATGCGGGGCCCCTTGTTCAAAACTTATTCCGAATTTCAAGAATTAAGAATGTTAAAATTATTAAGAATGGCAACATCAGAGCCTTAAACCAAGTGATCGGCCCTGTGCAACGGCGCAGGCCACGAACCATGCCGCCAGCCCTAATTATAAACCTGCTGCCTGGAAACTGCGAAGTGACAAACAAACCGTGATTGCTACGAGCACGTGGCTCCAGTCTCAGGGTCGGGAAGCACACCTGTGGAATGTGGCTCTTACGGCGCGCAGAGGGATGTCTTTGGGAGCCATGAGGTGACAGCTCCCTGCAAGGCCACCCTACCACACTGGCCCCTGCCGCTCAGGGTCCCACCTCAAAAGAACAGAAGGCTCCGCCCCTCTGAACCTTCTGGACTGTGCACCTGTCTGGCATCAAGCCAAAGCCTGGTGCGACTCCCTGTCTGGGGACACGGCTTTCTTGGATGTGGTGGGGGTAGGCTCCTCTTTTCTGCCTTGATGTAAAGATTGGGATGCTCACAGTCACGGGCTGCACAGACCGGGCTGTGGTTCCTGTCCTTCGGACAGTTCTGCCCTGTTCTGATGATGACCAACACATGTTCAGCTTTTGGAAAAGTGCTTCTGTTAATGTAGTCAGACCACTGGTGGAATCCCCCTGTCCCCCTTGGTTCCCCTTCCCTTCCCCCTCTCCACTTTCTGCCCAGATTTTCCCTTTCCTCTTCTCTCCCACCACATCTCCAGCTGCCCCGGCATTGCTTGGCCTTACGTAGTAGAAACCAGTGTCTCTATGGGTGTCTTAAACTTTCCGGTCCTTGAAAGCTGACAATAACCACTTCCCTTGACTCCTTACTGGAGTCCAAATTGTCTTGAAAACCCACCATTGGGAGGGGTTCCCCACAGGAGAGACGAGGTGACCCCAGCGGCCAGAGGTGGAAGGAGACAAGTGTTTGCCTCTGGAACTGGCCCAGGCAGGGGCAGCCCAGGAAACCTACACCAATGGCCAAACAGCCCGGAGACCCAGCAGAGGAGGCCAAATCTACCCGCCCACGGCTGGCTCTGCCCACCTGCTGGCTCCACCGGGGACAATGGAGTCACTATTGATCTCAACAGCCCTAGGCCAGACACCCCATCTCCCAGGAAGGGGTCCTTTCTCCTCTCCATGAGCCAGTGCCTCCCCAGTAAAGGGTCAGCGCTGACTCTCTGAGGTTACCACCAGCACCACCCTAAAATGGCACAGATTCCTTCCTTTACTCCTTCATCAAATCATTGCCCTGCCGCGCCCCTCCCCGCCCCCCCCCCCCCAAAAAAAAAAAATCATTGCTGAGCATCCTGGCTGGGGAGGCTTTGAAGAGGGGCTG
Source organism: Eptesicus fuscus (assembly GCF_027574615.1). NCBI lineage: Eukaryota > Metazoa > Chordata > Mammalia > Chiroptera > Vespertilionidae > Eptesicus > Eptesicus fuscus. Next base: position 62,396,914 of record NC_072483.1, read on the forward strand.
GGACACAGATGGGAGAGGCAGAAGTCAGAGGCCAGGTTAGAGGCCCTTTCTTCACGAAGGGGGCCCAGAACACCCTCCTCATCCAAAGAAGGTTATGGGGGTGCTGAGAGGCATTCTGACTGACTGAGCAGGAGGTACATCTCTGAGACTACATGCTGCCTTATTTAGAACTCCCCTTGGCATCTTTGGGAGTTTGGGGGGGCAGGGCATCCAAGGCCTCGGAAGGAATTTTCTTTCTGATCACCTTGGGCTCAGCTTTCCCCGCTCCCCCAGTGGGCAGAGCTCTGCTCCTGGACCTCGAGGAAATGCCCAGAGAAGCCAATGGACTGGCATTCCTTTCCTTGGTTGACAGCAGTCCTTGAGGCCCCGCTCCGGGGAAGTCTGCACTGGGTCTGGGCAAAGATTTTGAGCACTAAAGAGGGGGCTTTTTCTGAGAACACCCTTCATTAAGGACCTAGGTATCTGGGAACCTGGGTCAGCCATCTCTCAGTCTTTCTACTTCTACTCACCTTACTTTTGGAATGGAAAAAATAAAATTGCACGTTCGAATGAGTGGGGGCTCGTCAAAGAGATATCAGGGAGGCCAGCATGGAGGAGGTGACCTTTGAGCTAGACGTTATTAAATGATCTTACATCACTTATTAATTCTTTTGCAAGAGGAGAAGGCTGAGGGATATGGCTTTATGTAAAGTAAGGTTCTGTAACTTGAAAATAAGGTAGTAATTTTTCACACTTACCCTAGTTGGATGTTGAAAGTTCTTTAAATAGCACACTTGCACAGAGGGCACCTTCCCAGCAAAGGGGCAGCAGGGTTTTAACAAGGTGGAAGAGTGCATGGGACCCCAAAGGCTCCCAGAGATCACACTGTATGGCCAACATGTCTCACGGGGCACACTGCCCTGCACTTCTGTACTCCAGCACCGGCTGGCTTTGCCTCAGATTCTCCCTTCCCTCTTCACTTCTGGCTGAGGCTCCGGCTCAGGCATTGGTGTCTGCCACAGCTCTGACCATCAATTAACTAGGGGTTTGATGCGTTGTAAAATGGGGTGCTGATTCGTTATTAATTAACGACTATGTTTCCTACCAGAGACAGACCCTTCAAGACATAGCCTCTCCAGAGGATGAGCAGCTTAAAAGGCTTGGAGGAGCTTGGGAGCCACTGGGGCAGGGACAAGGAAGAAAGACAAGCTGGGCCTGAGGACCTTGACCCCCAGGCTCTGCCTGGAAGTGTCAGTCCTGAGTGGCTGGTGGGAGGGTTGCTCAGTTCACATACAATATGACCTGCTGTCTCAGTATTTCAGTCCATCATGACCGTGGGCTCCTGCGGACTGGCTGCTTAGAGAACACATTCAGCCAGTCAATATTTGCTGCACACTTGCTCTGAGCCGGCAGTGATAAGATGTGATAAGATGGATGATCTCACTGTCCCTCTCCCAAATGCCCACCTTCATTCCAGCCCCTCAGCTGCCCCGCCCTCTTTGTTGCTGCCCAGATAAGCAGAGTAAGAAAACCTAGTTTCCATTCACAGCTGCTTCATTCAGCCTTCCCGAGCCAAAGCAGGTTCCCATTAAATCTCACTAATGGGATAAAAAAAACACAAAACTTCCAAGTATTCCCTGGCTGGGTGCTCAGTTGGTTGGAGCATCGTCCCTTACACCAAAATAGTTGTGGGTTCAATTCCTAGTCAAAGCACATACCTAGGTTGTGGGAGGCCACCGGTCGATGTTTCTCTCTCTCTCCCCTCCTCTCTCTCTACAGTGAAAAAACAGCAACAAAGCCCTAGTTGGTTTGCTCAGTGGATAGAGCGTCAGCTTGCAGACCAAAGGGTCCCAGGTTCGATTCCCAGTCAAGGGCAAGTACCTCGGTTGCAGGCTGCTCCCTGGCCCAGGCCCCGGTGCAGGAGGCAATCAATCGATGTGTTTCTCTCACATCGATATTTCTCTCTCTTCCACTTTCTCCAAAAATGAATGGAAAAATATCCTTGGGTGAGGATTAAAAACAAACAAAAAAACACACAATATATCTCGGGTGAAGATTAAAAAAAACAACTTCCAAGTTTTTTAAGATGATAAAACTCTGGCATAATGGGCTCTTCCGTGATGCTCTATAGACAGAAATCCACTCAAGAAAGGGAATTCGTCTATAAACAGTTTTCTGCTCTCATCTGAGTGACAAAAACATTTCTTGGTGGGTCCTTGAATGCTGGAGGAAAGACTTGTTTCCTGCTGAGTACCTTTGTGAAGAAGTTAGCTTTGAACTTTGAAATGATGTTAAGGTTCTTTGTTTCTGGATTAAAAAGGCATATGGCACATGGACAATTTTTCCTAGTGCCTCAGATATCAGAGCCTGGGACTTTCTTTCTACTGTTTTCTGGCCTCTTTGGAATCAGTTCAGTGTCAAAATCAAAGCCACTTGCTGTCGGCTAACTTTGGTTTCAAGTCAAGGTTAAGACATGGAGAGATTCTAACTTGGGGTCAGAAAGAAGCCATCTGATGTTCAGCCTAGGATAAACAGATCCGACTAATGTTTGGAGAAACATTATTATCACCAATTTGTGTATTCACTGGAGAAATATCACAGAAATTGCCAAAATAAAGGAACATCTTTTAACCACAGGCACAGGCTGTGGAGGCTAAGGTGGCCTTCCTGTTACTGCTTAGACTCTGTCTACTTTTATTCCTCTCTGAATCTCCATGACCTTATAAGACTGTGTTCTCAGGAAAGGCTGTTTGCCGTGAGTCAGAACGTTCTGAATTAAAGGGGGTGAGAAATAGCTTAGCAATCATGCTCTGAACCACTTGTCCACAGCCAGGCTGCCTCCACCTCTGGCAGGCTGTGTGACCTTGGCTGAGTCAGTTAACCTCTCTGAATCTCCATGTCCTCCTCTGTAAAAAAGCGGGAAATGGGACAGTAACAATTCATATAGGATTGCCCTGAGTATTCAATGAGGTGATGATTATAAGGTGCTTACACTCAGTTTCAGATATTTTTATCCCAGTAGGCCTTGAGAAATAAAATAGATCCTTCTTTTCAATATAAAAGTTGACTTTGAGCAGCATGGAGAGAATTTATCATTTTACATTGAGTATTTAGCATCTATAGGAGTGTATGCAGAGAACTCTCTTAAAATATATATATATATATATATATCCGCGCGCCCCTGGATCCGGGTGAGGCTGGGTCCCGGGTCCGGGTGAGGCCGCGCACACCTGGGTCCGGGTGAGGCCACGCGCCCCTGGGTCCAGGTGAGGCCATGCGCCCCTGAGTCCGGTTGAAGCCGTGCCCCTGGGTCCGGGCGAGACCAAACCAGAGGGAGTCGGACCTGCATTACCACCATTTGTCCACAATCCAGAGCTGAAAAGTCAGTGCCGACATGTACACATAAGGAACTGGTGGACATTGAAATTGGGTCTCAAAAGAACTGTTGGTCCAGAAAGAAACTCACTACAGACTGATTCATTTGCCTGTCAGCATTATTGCTCGTCTCACATTCGGTTCTTATAAGTATATTTCTAGTAACACATGATCTCACTCATCTAGGGGAAATGATGAACAACATAGACTGATGAACAAGAACAGACCCAGAAAATAGGAGGTATCGATCGGACTGTCGGGCCTCAGAGGGTGGGTAGAGGAAGGTGGGGGTAGGGGGGAGAGATCAACCAAAGGACTTGTGTGCATGCATATGAGCCTAACCAATGGTTAAGGATAATAGGGGGGTGGGGGCATCCGTGGGGAGGGGTGTGGGATGGGAATGGGGGGATGAGGACAAATATGTGACTCCTTAATCAATAAAGAAATTTAAAAATATATATATATATATATGTATATATATATATATGTATATATATATATATTTCAGAGAGAAAGGGAGAGAGAGATAGAAACACCAATGATTAGAGAGAATCATTGATCGGCTGCCTCCTGCATGCCCCCCATGGGATTGAGCCTGAAACCTGAGTCTGAAACCCTGGGCATGTGCCCTGACCGGGAATCGAACCATGACCTCCTGGTTCATAGGTCGATGTTCAACCACTGAGCCATGCCAGCAGGGCCAGAGAACTCTCTTGAAGCATTCACCTGTCCCAAGCGCTCTGAGCAGCCGACTCTGAGAAACTCCTCTCGAAGGGCCATTCAGGCCTGATGTCCGCCAGCAAGACTGTCCACCCCTGAGGGTTCCCTCTAGGTGTTGCCTCAGGGGACCTGATGACTACTTCCCTCCAATCTATAATAATAAAAGCATAATATGCTAATTAGGCCAGATAGCTGAATGACCTTCTGGATGTCCTTCCAGATGACCTTCCGGACAAAGCTGCAGCTGCGAGGGCCGAGCCCCTTGTACAAATTTCGTGCATCAGTCCTCTAGTGAATAATATTTCTAATTAAATGAAGGCATTTTTTTTCTGACAAATTTAGCTGATGCTTCAAATGTTTTAAAAAAATGAATTTGGCAAATGCTGGTATGGAAACAATTTGAGGAAATCAGTGGTGGACCAACCACACAGATTTCAGGCCCCATCTGTGGAAGAGTGAGTTAGCTTTCTGTGGCTGTTGTTCCAAATGACCAGGTCCCTAGTAGCTTAAAAAAACACAAATTTTCATCTTACACTTCTGGAAGACAGAAGTTCCACACAGGTCATGCTGGGCTAACATCCAGGTGTCGGAGGGACTGCCTTCCTTCTGGAGCCTCTGAAGGAGAGTGTTTCTTTGCCTTTTTCAGCTTCCAGGGGCCGTCAAAAGTCCTAGCCTCATGGCCTCTTCCCTCATGGTCACAGCTGGCAGCGTAGCCAGAGAGAGAAAGGGGTCGATGGATGGACAGAAGTCCATGCACCTGGGTGGGTGGGCTGTGCATGGACGGGCTTCTAGAGCCAGGGACCAAGTGGGCCCTTGGAAGATAGACCTGGAGGAACAGAGCACCGGGCACCGGGCAGGGCCACGGGCAGGAGCTCAAGGGCTGGTGTGAGCTCAAAGCCCTGGCCAGAGCCCGGTCAGTGGGGACAGAAGGAGAAGCCTAGAGGGAAGTCTGCTCAGGTCAGAAAGGATCAGAGGCAGGGATCCGGCCCTGGGGAGAGAACACTCCATGCTGCTGTCTTTGGGTTGGGCAGCCTCGTGGGGAAGCCCCCAGCTGCCTCCCGGAGGGTATCCTTGGTGGGGGCAGGCCTCAAACGCCTGCCACTGCTCTTTCGTACCCGTTGAATATGCCCTGCCAACCACCTGGCAAGGTTTGGGTTAATTTATAATTAAAAGCACATGGATTTGTGAACATAAGAAATGGGATGGCAGGCAGCGAGCAGTGGCCTTGACCCTCTTCGGCTGTGGTGAAAGCAAGCATGCACCCTGCACACCATTTCAGAAGATCTTCAGACACGCTGAGGTCAGTTCCAGAAAGCTGAGTGGAGCAGTGAGTCATCAAAACCCCTGCTGGCCTTGTGACAAGGTGTCACCGCCCCCCCACCCCTCCCCAGGGCACCTGGGTGAGCAGGTCGGGTGTAGGGCCCAAGGGCACCGCTGGCACAGAGCGGGAGAAAGCCTTAGTTCAGGAGAGAAGGAGACTCAGTGAGTCTGGCTCCTCCAGGTAATTTCACGGCATTGTTTCTGGACTGTCAATTACTTTCCCCATTTGCCATTTTTAAGGTATGCACATGCCACCTGTGCTGTCAATACTTCCCACAGATTGGCTTCAAATTAAATTCTCTATTTATTTTCATCCTAAGCATTGACATCTGTGAAGTCGCAGGTTCAATGTGCTAATTGGATTTTTCTAAAATAAATAATATTAATGTTTTGAATGTTTGATGTACCTCCTATAATAAACTCCCATTTCTGGCTCACATCCCACACTGGAGGGGAACAGGGGACTCTCTGGGTTCGTCTAAACCCTATGGATAGTTTAAGAAATCACAGCCCCTCAACATCTCTGCAAGTATCGTATCTCCCTCTTGCATAACTTGTTCACCCAAACCACATCCAAAATCCCAGCCCCACAATTCCCCATGACTCTGTCACCTTCCACCTCTCTCCAGTGTCCCATTCTCTCTGGTTGCTCCCACTCCCCTCTCTGCCCACCGTCAAGGCCCAGGCACACTCCATGAGTCTTGACCCCCACAGCCGGTGCCTCTGTATGCCTCACTTCACCGTGTGCCTCGGTAAACCCTCCCCAGGGCCAGAGTCACCTCCCTCCCACCTGTAGGGAGAGCACAGGATCATACCTGGAGGGGCACAAAGGCACTTGTAATGTTTCCAGCACTGCACAGATGACAGAAAGTTCCAGAAGGGAAAGAAAGGCCGGAGGAGGGGCACTCACATTTAGGATGATGGGGAACATCACCAAATTCCTTCCCGCTTGCTCTCTGGGGCCTGAGCAAGGGGGCCACCTCTTGTCTCATGACCTGGGGCCTACAGAGGGCGAACACAGCTGGGCTCAGAGTGTGAGTGGACAGAACCCACCAAGGACATGACTGACCAGGTCAACCTCCTGCCCTAAATCAGAGTGTTGAAAACCTAGATAGACCACTAATTGGGAAGTCCAGCTTCAGACCACTGGGAAGTAATGCATAGGAGTCCCTTCAGACTGTAAGAAAGGTTTTTAAGAGATACTATTGGAGAAAACACTGAACTAAAGGGCGCTATGAACACCCCGGCCTGCTGAGGGCGAAAACCAAGGACAGGAAATGGTAATGCTACACATCTCTCTCTTCCTCTCATTCTTCTGCTCTGTTCTCTGCCCCGCCCCCACCCCTCCCCCCTCCCTACCTCCCCCCTCCCCTCCATACACAGAGCTGGCCCTACTACACGTATATCTGGCCCATCCTGGCCATTTCAAAATACCGCCCCGATCCCATGGCCATTCAGCCCAGAGCCCCTGCTCACTAGCTTGGTCTCTGTCTCAATCCTCTTCTGAGAGAAAGAATCTGATTGGCTCAGCCCAGCCTCTGGGTTGACTCCTCCTGGGTCAAAGGTCCACTCTGTTCTGGTCAGTTATGACCAGGAGGCTGGGGGTTGTGGCTCTCAGAGTCCTCCTCTTCCAGGACTAAGGGTGGAGCAAACCCTCTAGGAAGGTTCTGGAGCAGGAGGGAAGGATGCTGCCTTCCAGGTCAAGTTCTGGCTGCCCAGAGCCATTCTGAGAAATCGGGTTGGGATTCAGATTTCCCAACCAGAAATCCAAGTACCCCTCCATTCCTTTGCCAACTGTTGTGAACTGAATGTTCATGTTACTCCCCACACCCCAATTCATATGTTAAAGCCCAAAGCCCCAATGTAATGGCATTTGAGATGGGGGCTTTGGGAGGCAATTAGGGTTAGTCAAGGTCATGAGGGTGGGGTCCTTACAATGGGATTAGTGGCCTTATGAGAAGAAGAGCATATCCTCTCTCCCCTCTTTTCCTTCCTCTCCCTCGTCCACCCTCCATCTTCCCCTCTCCCCCTCCTCTTGTCTGCCTCCCTCCTTCTCTCCTCTCACACACACACCCAGGAAAGGCCACGTGAGGGCACAACCAGGCAGCCGTCTACAGGGCAGGAAGAGACCCTCACCAGAACCTGACCATGCTTCACCCTGACCTCAGACTTCCAGTCTCCAGAACTGAGAAAACAAATGTCTTGTTCAAGCCACCCTATCTATGGCATTTTGTTAGGGCAGCCTGAGCTGACTAAGACACCAGTATTGGCCCTGTCGTCGTAGCAGGCCTTTTTATACCCGCTAGGCTAGGGGTTGAGTGATGAGCTCACAGCAACTCCGACATGCAAATGGTCCCACCACTGCAAACCCAACAAAGACTCAGTGTTGGTGTGCAGCTTCCTGCCCATAACGATCTCCGTTTGGCTGTGGAAATGACATTGCCTGCTTTTGTGTAGTGTCTGCTCTGCCCGGTGACTCGGAGCTCAGCAGCCCTGCCCAGCCTCCCTCAGGCTGGGACCTTGGACCACAGGAGGGTGGGAGCTTGCCAAGGGCGGTGCTGGCGGAGGCTCACCCAGAAGGAGTGGTCCTTGTCCCCAGCTCACTCCCTGCTATTGCTCACCGCCTGGAAACGGTGGCCAGGACATGAAAGAGGCTCAGCTTCCATTAAGTAGGTAAAAGTTCTCTTAATGGGAAGGCGGCACAGCTAGCTCTGCCTTCACTTTGAGAAAGTAGGTTGAACCTTCTCTTCCCCGACCCAGCTGAGAGTGGCTGCTGTCACTGATGTGACCAGAGGGGATGGGACTCTCGGGGGTGCCACCAGCCAGTCCCTGGAGACGAGGCATAGTTTCACTCACTGGGACCGAGCCGAGGCTCTGATGGACCCTCAGTTTGTTTTCAAATTTTTATACCTACTTTTTATATTGAACATCATATGGCACCTTGGTTTCTTTTTACACCAAAAAGGAAAAACAGTTTAAACAAGTGGTCACTCATTGAGTTGCAAAGAGTAAAAAGAGCAGCAGCGGGCGTGTCGTTTATGGTGTGTTGATGGGATGCCAGGCACGTAAGCTCATTCCATCCTTGCTCCATCACTGCACACGCGAGAGCCCCTTCCAGAAGGAAAGGGAAGCCACAGGAAGGGCACTCACGTCTGGGATGATGGGGGATATTAGGAAATTCCCTTCTGTCTGCTCTCCAGGACCCTGCCCTGGGGACCACGTCTGTCTCACAACCCTGGGCCTGACACAGGGTGGACTCAGCCTTACTCAGCGTGTAGCTGCAACCCACTGTGGACACGGCGGACCGGTGCAGCTCCATGTGAGCTAAGTGGGCATCACCCTCCAGATGGGAAGCTGAGGATCAAGTTGTGTCAAGAACTGGGGGAGACCCATCCCCAGAGTCCGGTCAGGACATGCTGAGGTGGACACCATGTCTTCCCCTCTGCACCAGGGGCCCCACAGTTTCAGCCTGACTTAGAATAAGAGGCTGGGAGCTGGTAAGAGGCCTCACCCCCCCCCCCACCCCCCTCACTAAGAAACCTGGCTGTGGCCATTGTTCTCACGTGGGCAACTGGGGGCCACAGCCACTTTGGGGCGGACACTTCTGCGCCTGGCTTGAGCCCCTGCCCCCAAACTACCCAGGACTCCCCATAAAGAAGCCTCCACACAGTGTGGAGGGAGGTTCTCTGAACAGTGAGTCCCTGGGGAGCCTGGTGGCTCGGCCCCCAGAGAGGACAGGGCTGGGCTGTCCTGGCTCAGGCTTTGTCCCCCGAGTGCTCGGATCCTGATCGCTGCTCTTTGATAAGGGCTGCATTGCTTCCTAAGCCATCTCCACTGCCGCAGGCAGTCTCTCCCCCTCCCTCCAACACTGGCCATTCCTGTCCTCCCAGCGGCAGGGAGGGCTCTGTGGGACCGCAAGACCCAGGTTCGAATTCTGCCTCAGCCACTTCCCAGCTGCCTCTCGAGCAAGTGACTAAGTTTCTCTAAAATGTGACTAACAACAGTCCCTTCCTTCCCTCCTCCCCAAGGGCTATATGAGGATCAAATGACTTAAAGGGAACGTGCCTGACACAACCCCCCTTTTGGTTCCCCCCAGGAGCGAGAACTGCGTGTCTGCAGCTCAGCGTGGTTCCTCTCTGGGCAGGGCGGCCTCCGTCACCAGCTGTGGCCCTAGGTACTGCTGTCTCCTCAGCACTCCAAGCTGACCCGCCCCCATGCTGTCCTCTTCAGAAACCACTGGGAGGGTGGCTGTGGGTGGCCAGGAGCCTCGTCTATCCGTTCAGGACACCCTGTCTCGACACAGTGCGGACTTGTGGCCTGTGGGCAGCTGCCCAGTGGTGTCAGGTGGAGACTGGACCGTCAGCCACAGCTCGGAGGGAGAGCAAGGCCATCTGGAAAGAACAGCCAGTTCAAGCCCTGGCAACAGATGAGACCCGGGCAAAGGGGTGAAGCGGGAGGACAGAGACTGAGGGAGGAGGGGACGTGATACATTAGCAGGGACGAAGGAGGCAATGGAGAGGCTGGTGGCTCACACGCATCTGAAGCCTGGGAAACAGATATTGGAATGAGGAGGAGCGAGTGAGCCCCTCACCGGAGCCCCCTCTGAGGGCTGGGGTGGCCTGGTGTCCAGTGGGTGACAGCATCAGGGGTGGGGGAGGGAAGGAGACGGTTGGTGCTATGTGCATGCAGCAGGACTCTGGGAACCAGTTTATGTTCCGGAAATTTCCACCAGACCCTATCCACTCCTGAAGGAGACAGAAAGCCAGGCTCAGATGTGCCCAGCTCATAAGCCCAGAAGCCCCAAGGAGTCAAAGTGCAGGAGTCCCTGTCAGGAAGAGGCGGCCCAGAAGCTAAACCCTCCCTCTGACCCGCGCTGACCAACAGAGGCCGGCTTCAGCTCAGGACAGGGTCTGGTCCTCCCCCGCCCTGGACATGGCCTCCACACTGCCCATCCCTGCACCAGGCCTGCGGGTCAGTGTTGTCCCTCGGCGGTTCTGGAAGCAACCATAATGACAAGCCTAGATGCATTTCCCAAAGGAAAGGGAGTTTGCCAGACTAAAGAAGCGGCCGTCATGGCGTGGTCCCCAGACCAGCCGTAGCAGCAGCAGCTGAGAATCTGTTAGAAATACAAACTGTCGGGTCCAACCCAGGCCTCCTGCATCAGACATTCCGAGGGTGGGGCTCAGCAATCTGTGCTTTAAACTCTGCAGGTGGTTCTGAAACTCACTCCAGGGAGAGAACCATTATTTTCGATGAATGGGAACAAACTCTTCAACAATGTGGAACAGCCTGCAACAGCATGGAATAGCACTGAACAACACGGAACAGCATGGAACAATGTGGACTAGCATGGAACAGTGCAGAAGAGCATGGAACAGTATGGAACAGCATGGATGGATCTTACAAGCCTGATATCTTGGGAAGAAGTCAAACACAAAAGAGAACATTCTAAAGGATTCCATTTACATCAAGTACCAACACAGGCAAGACTAATCCCTGCTGTTGGAAGTCAGAAGCTACCCTTGGGCCGGGGAGGGGAAGGCGCACAGAGGCTTTCTGGAGTACTGGAGATGCTCTTTCTGGGGCTGGATGCTGTTACACAGTGTATCAGCATTTAGCACTTAAGATATGGATACTTAAGAATTTTATAAACTTAATTAAAAAAATTTTTTTTACTATATGAAAGTGTAAAATAGAAGTGCCAGCTCCCTCTTCATTGCATAGCCTAATAAGTGGTTAAAATCACGTGGGAAAGACCTGAGGGTCTGTGCCCCTGCTCCAGAGAGTAAAAAGTTAGGCATTCTTTCATCCTTGGCCAAAAGGGTTTCATGAACTCAACCTAAAAGTGGCCTCAACAGATGGCAGCTAATGAAAGCAAGAAAGAAGAGCTCTTGGTCGTCCCACCTAAAATCATGTCGCCATTTTTGGTAAAAGCTGCTGTTCCCACTTCTTCCCTGGTTTGTAGATACATTTACAGAGAACAAAAGGCCTCATTCAGTTGCTTTGGTGGATATTACAGAGAGTTTATCTTGGAGGGGACACCAGGAAGTAATATTGCACAAGACAACACTCTGTGGATGTTTTACTCTGCTGGTGGTGGCGGGGGGTGAGTTGAAAGCCAAAAGAAGAATCTCGCCTCACCAAGGAATTTTCCAGTTTAGACGGTTCAGGGCCTTGACATCCTAGAACTGAGCTCTGTGGCTCCATCCCCTATCTACAGTCAAAACAATGTTCTTAATGAGATAATCTTGGTCCTCCTGGATTTTTCTTAGGGCTGTTCACCCTCCCCAACCCCCTAATCTACTCCAAGCAGGTAGTTAGCAGACAACACAGATGAGCCATATCTATATGAGCCATCTAGGAGCTAAATCTCATGATGGTCCTAACTAAACATCTATCAAACCCTCCTCCGAGAGGAAGATGCAGAGTCCATGTCCCCTCTGAAATCCCCGCCGTCAGGCAGAAGCCTGGATGGTGTCACCTGTAGAGTGACTTCTGCTGGTTGTGTCTTGTGTGAAGCCATCAGTCTACACTGAAGGGCACAGAGGAAGGGTCTTCAGATACCTGTTTGCATGAGCGTGTACAAGCCTTGTATTCAGGAGACAGACCACCTAATAGAATGAGTAGACGGGTCTGTGCATCACCTTGGAGGGACACTCTCTAAAATGCATGTTCCTGGGACCCACTTCAGCCTTAGTCCAAATTCCGGGCATGGGGTCCAGGAATCCATATATTTAATAAGCTCTTAAAAGTTTGAAAATCACTGCACTGCACTTCCACAAAACCCCAGAAGAGAAATCCCTTAGCCAACCTTAGCACTAACTACTAACATATTTTCTCCTAAACGACTGGTGATTTTTATCCCTGAACACAATAGAATGGGTCACTGGCACATTTCCTTTTCACATTGGCTGCTAGGAAGCTCAGGGGCGATTTGGGCCCATTCATAGCAAGTCTTTGTAATAGAAATTTTTTAACTTTATCCCCTATTGAATTTGTTTTTGTTTTTGTTTTACTTTTTAAATGTTTATAATTATTTATTAGAAAAAAAAAATATCTGAGTGCTTTCTCTAACCCATTGAGTTTTATGGCCCCACCTTTTTATTCTTCTTTCTCTTGTCCTCTTTTTAATTTATGCTGTGTTGAATAAGTGAAATATAAGAATAAACATGCATTATATTTATAGATGGAAATATTATCACTGTGTATTAATTTGCACAATAATGTACAAACAACTACCATGAATTGATACTTAGGTAATGCTTTTGCACCCTACATGACAGTTGAGGAGCATGGGGTCCCAAGAGAAAGCCACATGCCCAGCTATAATCAGTGAGGAGGGTGCAGGGTTGACGGCCCATGCTTGCTTGGCTCTACCCTCCAGTTCTAAACACCTGTACTGCTTCCCCCAGGGTCCTCTGGAAAGATTTGGGAACCATTTAATTCCTTCTTAAAATGTCCTATTTTTTACCCCAACAGAGGTGGAGGAGCTGGCCCCAGAGTGCCTTGGCCTAGTCTAGACCTCCTGTCTTTTTTTTCAGGCTCCTTTCCCTGAATGATTGTCTCTTCTTACAACCAAAAAGAACCTAACTTACATGCACATTAAAAGAGACAATGGAAACAAATAAGATAAAATAATGGAACTCTAAATGACATATTATACAGGCAGTCCTTGGGTTATGTCGGAATCGACGTACATCGTTTCATGGTTGCATCACCATCTCCCATCCTACATAATAAAAAGGTGATATGCAAATTGACCCTCACGCCCTCACGTCACAAGATGGCCGCCCCCACATTGTCATAAGATGGCCATTAGGGGAGGGCAGTTGGGGGCGACCAGGCCTGCAGGGGAGGGCAGTTGCAGGGGACCAGGCCTGCAGGGGAGGGCATTTGGGGGCGACCAGGCCTGCAAGGGAGGGCAGTTGGGGGTGATTGGGCTGGCAGGGGAGCAGTTAGGTGTCAATCAGGCCGGCAGGGGAGTGGTTAGGGGGCTATCAGGCTGGCAGGCAGAGTGGTTAGGGGCAATCAGGCAGCCAGGCAGGCGAGTGGTTAGGAGCCAGTGGTCCCTGATTGTGAGAGGGATGTCTGATCCCTAAACCGGCAGTCCCCCAAGGGGTCCCAGATTGGAGAGGGTGCAGGCTGGGCTGAGGGACAACCCCCAATGCATGAATTTCATGCACCGGGTCTCTAGTTTATTTATTTTTTTAAAAAGTTCTGTCATTTCGACATATGTACATATGTGCTTTATGTTTTTTATTATTTAGTTACCACAAGTAAAGGTCAGGAATTATTATCTTTCTTTAAATTTTTTTTTACTGTTTCATGTTATTACTGCTGTGTATGTGCTCCATGTGAGTGACGTAGGTGCTTATGTAGGTGGGTTCCGACTTAGGGCGAAAATCGCGTTACGTTGAGCTGTAGGAATGAATCTCTGTCATAACCTGAGGACCTACTGTAGAATATTATGCAAATACTAGAGGCCCAATGCACAAAGATTGGTGCAAGAATGGGCCTTCCTTCCCCTGGCTGCCGGCACCGCCTTTGCTCTGGCCCAGAGCCGTCTTTCTGCCTTCCCATGCTGCCCAGAGGCCCGGAGTGGCTGGAGCAGTGCGGAATGCCTGTGTTGTTGCCATGGTGATGACACAAGCATCCCACTCCTGGCCACTCGGCACATGTGTATGCAAATTAAGCCACCACCTTTGTTGGGTTAATTTGCATACTCACTCCTGATTGGCTGGTGGGCGTCACGAAGGTACAGTCAATGTGCATCTTTCTCTTTTATTAGTGTAGATTAAAAGTGAATCTATACATCCTACCTCATTGAAATAGAACATCCCACAAACCATTGTTTAATGGGAGGAAAAAGTAATAAAACCATAGGAAAAACATTCTTTAGAACGCTCTATAGTCTAGAGCATGCTCTATAGTCTAGAATAAAATACTTAATGCTTTAATTCCTTTGGAGTTTATTTAGGGAATTTACTTTGAGGATCTAAACTGATATTTTTCCCAAACTGTGAACCAATATTCCAAAGTGTTATTGCTACCCCTCCTTTTTCATAACAACAACTTTATGGAGATATAATTCACATTCTAACAATTCACCCTTTTAGAGTATACATCCAATGGTTTTTAGTATGTTCACAAAGTAGTGCAACCATCACCACTACCAATTTTAGAACACTGTCAACATCTCACCAAAAGAAAACCTTGTCCCCAATAGCAGACACTCACTCCCCATAACCCTTCCAGCCCTAGGCAACCACTAACCTACTTTCTGCCTCTATGGATTTGCCTATTCTGGGTAGTTCATACAAATGAAATCACACATCATGTGGTCCTTTGGGACTGGCTTTTTTTACTTAGCAAAGTGCTTTCAGGGCTCCCTTATGCTGTAGCGTGTGTCTATAATTAATTCTTTTTTAGGACTGAGTGATATTCCATTGTATGGATACACTCCAGTTTACTTACTCATTCATCAGTTATTAGACATTCAGGTTGTTTCCACTTTTTGCCTATTATGAATAATGTGACTATGAACATTCATGTACAACTTTTTGTGTGGACACATATTTTCATTTCTCTTGGGAATACACTTAGGAATGGAACTGCTAAGTCATTCTATGGTTAGCCTTTTGAGGAACTGCCAAACTATTTTCCAAAGTGCCTGCAAATGAACTTAAAAATCATGTTATCAAAACATTCCAGTGAGTTTTTTCATTGGAATTTTTAAATTGAAATAGCACAAAAACTATATATTAACTTGGGGAGAATTAATATATATTTAATTTTTGCCATCCAAGAAAAACTCACCCACGCCTCTCTAAACATGCAAGTCTCCTTCCGTCTCTCAAGTTTTTCCTTTATTTAAGGTGTTTGTGTTTATTCACACGGTTACACCGTGTTTTCTGGGTTTGTTACTACTACTTTCTACTTTCTTGTTATTGTTGACATGTAGTAAATCTATCTTATTCTGGGCCTGGCCTGAATTCTTTATATTCCGATAGTCTCAATTGGTTCTTTTGGATTTTCTAGGCATTCAAATCATATCAGCTGCATATTGTGATTAGTTCATCTTCCTTTCTGATAATGCTTGCTTTATGTCTCATTATGTTGGCTAAAGCCTGAGAAACATCCTATCTAATAATAGACAAATATGCAAATTGACCATACCTCTGACATGCCCACAAGCCACGCCCACCATCCAATCAGAGCGAGTATGCAAATTAACCCAAACCAAGATGGCTACAGCCACAGAGAGCAAGGTTTCCTAGGTAACAGAGGAAGCCAAGCTTTCCACCAGCCCTTGCCAGGCCTAAGCCTCCACTCAAGCTACAAAGTTTCAATTATAGAAGGTAAACAAATTCAAACAAATGGCGGCAGAATGGAGCTTGAGAGAGCAGGCCAGGGTTGCCGCCGGCAACAGGGGAAGCAAAGCTTTCCACACACCCTGGCCGGGCTCACCCGCTTAAGGCAACAAAGTTTCAATTATAACCCCAACACAAATGGCTGCTCGCCTCGGATGGAGCCCCAGGCTTGGCTCCGATCCAGGCTACAAAGTTTCAATTGTAGAAGGAAAATAAATTCCAGATACCAGGGCCTCCACTTGGGTTACCAGGGGGTGTGGCCAGCCTGCAAACCACCACAGGCCCCTCGCTCAGGCTGCCCCACACCCCAATGGAAACTCCACCTGATCCAGGACGCCCTTCAGGGCAAACCAGCTGGCCCCCACCCCTGTACCAGGCCTCTATCCTATCTAATAAAAGAGTAATATGCAGATTGATCATCACCGCAACACACAATATAGCTGCTCCCATGTGGTCAAAGATCCTGCCCCCATGTGGACACAAGATGGCCACCACAGATGGCCAGCAAGAGAGGGCAGTTGGGAGGCACCCGGTCTGCAAGGGAGGGCAGTTGAGAGGGACCAGGCCTGCAAGGGAGGGAAGTTGGAGGTGATCAACCCTGCAGGAGAGGGCAGTTAGGAGTGACCAGGCCAGCAGAGGAGGGAAGTTGGGGGCAAACAGGCTGGCAGCGGAGTGGTTAGGGGGTGATCAGGCTGGCAGTCAGAAGCGGTTAGGGGCAATCAGGAAGGCAGGCAGGCAAGCAGTTGGGAGCCAGCAGTCCTGGATTGTGAGAGGGATCCCAGATTGGAGAGGGTACAGGCTGGGCTGAGGGACAACCCCCCTCCGTGCACGAATTTCGTGCACTGGGCCTCTAGTGTTAATAATAATGAGAGCAGAATCTCTTTCAGATATTCCAGCATCCCTGTATTTGTGATGTGCACAGTACTCTTTATCATTTTGAGTTTTCTTCTAGTCTCACTTTTAAAGGTCTTTCCTGAAGATTGGTATTTAATTTTGTCGTTAACCCACTGATGTGTTTATATTGCATTAAGACTGCCTCATGATTATAAAATTGCCTCTGTTTTATTTAAATCACTCTGAGAACATTTTAATCAGGGAATTAAAACACCTCATTTAACAGCTCATTCTTATTCTCTATCTGATTTGGTGGGGGAGGGAATCTTGATTTTTGAAGATATAAACAACATAGCTTTCTTTTTCCCCTTCATGGCTATCCGTTTCCCTGGCTAAACTTACTTCACTGATGCCTAGTAGGCTTCTTGGTCATTTCACATAACTTCACTCTTTCCGTTTTTAGAAGTGATTCATTTCCTTACTGAAGATTCGGTCCTACTCAATTTTTGTCAAGAGATTTACCTATTTATTTTTGAATAGCTTAATACATTGCATGATTTTTTAAAAATAAAAAATATATTAAAAAGTATGTTAATTTAAAGTCTCTTTCCCTCCCAATCTTACTCTCCATCTGCTTAGGTTTTACACAATAATTTAAAAAATATATGTGTATATATGTAACTTATTTCTCTTAACTTCTTGCACATTTTTTTAGGCACGTCCAAATAAATTTGAATTGTCCCTTGTTCCCTGATGGAAACATAATACATACTCTTCTATCCTTGTGTTTCTTTTAGTCTTGAGATATCCTGGAATCCTTCCTTAATCACTATATAGAGCTTCCTCTTTCTTGCTTTTACATCTGCATTTTATTCCATTTGTGGAAACGTTCAGAATGGTCTAATTGGTGCTACCAGTTCTGGCAGAGAGGCATTCTGTTGTCTTCGATTACTTGCGTCACCTGCCCACAGACCCCTCCCCACGTGTGTAAGCAGATCCGTGGACCAACGTCCTGCCGATGACATTGCTGGGCTAAAGTATAGTTGTTTTCGCTTTGATAGACGTTGATGGGGGGGTGGGGGAGTGGGAAGGGGTGAGCTGCCTATTGCCCCTCAGCTTCACCAATCACCTTTCAAGCTTCTGTTTTTTGGCCAATGTGTTAAGTGAAAAAGGAGCTCAGTGTGTTTTGGATTTTCATTCCTCTTATGAGACACGAGGTTCCTGGGGAAAGTCCCGTTGTTAAAGTCTCTCCGCCCTCCCTATGCCCGCCATCACCTGGAGTGCCTTCAGATGACCTCTCCTTCCTCCATCCCCGGCGACGACATGCCGCCAGCGTGCTTTGCCTTCTGCGATTTATGCTCCGCTCATGGTCCCTCCTCTCCCTGTGTTTGGCACTGACCATTTTGCCAACAGGAATATCTAGTTTGTTCTTTGAGCCTCTGATTTCTTCCTTCCTTGCAGGCTTTCTTCCTATTGCAAATTATATATAAAAATAGATAAATGTAGTGTATATGCCACCACTCTCTGGCATCGGAATATCTTCCTGAAAAAAGAAATGTGCTCAGCCCCTCTCTACCACTGTCTGGTTCCCTGGTTTAAAATTAATTTCACCAATTTCTGTTGCATCGTCAGGAAAGGGGGCTGGCTGTTCACACTTGATTGATCACAGTCTATTTTGTCTTGTGGATGAATTTGGTCACTGTGTCTGACCCAGCCTGCCAGGATGTATAAGTGCTGGTGGCACCACATGGCGGGGAGAGGGTGGCTCCAGCATCTGGCCTGGACTCATCCAGCTGGATCTCAGCAGTCGCCTGGCCCTATCTCACCATGTTAGAGCGCTCTCACCTCTAAAGAGATGTTGTTGGGATTAGAAGCTATTATTAAGTCCATGCTCCTTGAGCTATTACTGTAATTAGTAGTCAGCCTTCCAGGTTGCATTCTGGCTAGTTCGGACCTTGTCACAATGGGCCATTTTCAAGTCCAGCTTCCTGCCAAACGCCGCTTCCCCTCTGATCTCAGGCCCAACTTCTCCCTCAGACCCCACTTCCTTTCTCAGTGTATCAACAGCCTGAAGGAAAACCGTCCAGAGCTCATGTTTCCTTTTCTCCCGCTTGAACAGAAGCCAACAGACAAATCAGTTTGGAACTTTGCCTCCTGGGCTGGCTCTCTGGCCGCCTTCAGGCCTCGGCTCAGACTTCCTCTCTCTAGGCACCCTGCTGAACCTAGAAGCCCCACACCCTTCACTCACTCCCCTCCTTCTCCTCCCCTCCCCACTCAGTTATTTCTGTACCGTCCTCTTTCCTGCTTGCTGGGAAGAGAATCTCCCTCCAGCCCTTTAGGCACCAAGCAGGTCACTTTCTGCAGTCGGCCACAGTCTTGGTTCTACAAGGACCCCCACCCCTTCCCTCAGCCTGGAGACCCCTCCTCCCCTTTCCTGAAGCCAATGCTGTCCCCACATGGCCATGATGCAGGTGGGGTTTCACCCCAATGTTGAGAGCCAGCGGGGGTCTGGGCCTTGCCCTGAATTCCCCTTCTGCTGCCTTTTGGATCCTGTCCCTCTCCACCCTTGCTCCCCAATTTTCGAATTTCCACTTCAAACTCTTTTGGGATTCTCTCCCTCTCTTTGGGTATCCCATTTCTTTCCTCTTTTGTTCATGCTGAGAACACCAGAATGTTCCCAGGGCCTCTCCGGGGCAGGGCACCGGCTGTCATCCTTTTGCCCAGTGGTCACATGATTCTCGCAACACAGGTCGTCCCCACAGCAGAGCACCTTCCGGGGCAGCTCTCCAAGCTCCATTCCTCGCTGGGGCTTTTCTCCCAAGCCAGAAACGTCATCTGTTTTCCCCTCTGCTACCTAAATTTCTCCTCTACAGCACGCACCCCTCCCCCCCCCCATTTTTTTTAAAGCCTTTGTTGTTTACAGCCCTCGTAAACACTGCCGTTTACCTGGGAGGAGTCTAAGGTACCAATGCTAGGAGCAGGAATGAAAGCTGAAATGATGCAGGTGACTTGGGATCATCCAGGCCTGCCTCCCTCTTAGGGGGCCCATCTTGCCATGGAGACCTGCCTGCAGGTATTCAAGCCCTTCCTGTTGTCACAGTCACAGCTAAGGTGACTTTCAGGCCACATGTCTGGACCATGCTCCCATCCCCCAGCTGGATGGCTAATATACCCCACAGTCGCATTGCCCTGGGCCTCCTACCTGAAGACACGTACCGCCCTGTGCCCACCACGCCATGGTCCCCCCCACCCCAAGCAGCTGGCTTGGATTGCCGGAGCTGGATTTGTGGCAGCTTCCCTCTCCTCCCCACCACCTTCTCTCACGTGTCCTGACCTCCCAGACTGCCACTGACTCATGCAGGGAGGTCCCTGGCCCTCAGCCCAACCCCAGGAGGTTTACTAGTCACTCCTGGCTCGCATGCCCAAAGCCACATAACTAGGACTGAGAGAGCAGCCTAGAGCCCTGCTTATGCCTGATTCACCCAGGCAGTCTTCAGCCAGTTTTTACAGCAGTGTCTTCTGACCACATCCCATGCGTCTCAGTTTCCCCCAACAAACAAGTCAGACCGATGAGTTGTGATTCCAGCTTTACCCTTTGCCAGCTGCCTGATCCCGGGCAAGTTACCAGAGCACCCGGTCCCGCAGCTCCCTCATCTGCAAGATGGGGGTGATGGACACATCTGCCTCCTGGAGTGAATCCGTTTACAGAGTGCTGTGTGTGCCTGGCACCAGGGACGCAGGGAACAAAACAGACTAAGCCCTGCCCTTTCAGAGTGTCCTAACGAGGGAATGTGGGCAGATGTGGGGCACAGACATGGACAATAAGCCAGCCAAGCTTGTTGTGTGAGTAGCGAATGAATGAATGGCATGCCGATGCCACTTTGCCATCAGCCCTCCCCCTTCCAATCACAAGGCTGACTCTATGGACTTCCACCCTGAAGCTCCCGGGACAGAAACACGTGGGCTTAAAGCTCCCAAGGAGTTTCAGAAAAACATTAGATTTGGGGTAGGGCTGTCTGGCTTCCAGCAGTTAATGGATATAGAAGAAATGGAGCAATTATAAAAAAATATTTCAGATTTAGAACACAGTTGCCTGAAATAGGCAATAATTGAGGTGGAATTAGAGTTGTTTTCCAGAGAGTTTCACAAATTCTGTGTGTGTGTGTGTGTGTGTGTGTGTGTGTGTGTGTGTATGTGTGTGTGTGTGTAACGGCCTTTAAAATGGTATGATTTGGAATACATTTTCTCAAGGTTTCAGAGCCCACTCATTTAAAGAAAATGATAGAGAAGTTTTGAGGGCAGTCCCCAGGGCTCTCTCTAGATAGTCCCTCTGTGGGCTCTCTGAGCCGCCTTTGATCACAGAATTTGAGAGACAGCTATGGAGCTCAGAGACATCCCTCCCCCCTCCCCCCCCTCACACCCCGCACCCCTGCCCCATGTTTCCTGGATGGAAAATGAGGCCCTGACTTCAAGTTAAATAAGTGATTACAGGCAGCAGGATATGGGGATTCAAACCCAGTCCCTTCACTCCCAGCCCAGTGCCCTTCACATTACATTGCACAGGCCTCCATGAGTTCATAGTACCGCACGGTCAACACTGGCCATCAGCACGATACACTGGGCTGAATCTGAAAGACATCACGCCAACCCAAGGGATGGGGGAAGGGCTGACTACAGCAGGACACTGGGGAACTTTGGGGAGAAGGAATGTCCTGTATTTAGGCTGTGGCGCTGGTTATGTGAACTGTATGTGTTCATCATATCTCAAAGACCTGGACACTATCAAGGGCAAGTTCTACTGGGTGTAAATTATACCTGAATTTTTTTTTTAAAAAGCAGCCTAAAATCAAAATGGCGATGATAATGGTAATGATAACCTTAAATGCCAAAAGGCAGTCATGTTCGTGGCTACTTCAAGGAGGTTTTCGAGATGCTGTGGTCAGAGCAGGAAGTTGCCCTCTTTGTAACAGTCAGTCAGCTTCAGTCCAGGACTTCCCACTGCAGACTCTGCTGGGAGGCTTTCCACCTGCACGTCCCCACGCTCCAACCCCAAGCCAGCTTTGCTCCCACTTCCCCGACTGGCGGTGTGTGGCAGTGGCCTGCCCAGTCACCCTGGCCACCACCCGACGTGGGGACAGCCCCTCCTTGCTCCTCCACAAACCACTGTGACTCACCGATCCTGTCATTCTTCTGGCACAAGGTCCCCAGCCCCACCTCCACCCTGGCTTAGGCACTCACCTGCCACACCTGGGTGATACTAGTGTAATACCGGCCCTCTGGCCTCGGCCCCTCAGCCCAGCCTGCCCAGAGTTCCGGGATCCTGCCACCTCCTCACTCATGGTCATCAAAGATGTGGCAGGAACTCCCTGACCTGGTTCAGAGACCTCCACAGACCAGCCCCAACCCACAATTAACTCCTACATTGCCCGCCTTCCACCACCACCACAGGACCCCTGCCCACTTGCTGCCCCCAAACCAGCTCTCAGCTGAAAACAGCCTCAGTATCAGAATCAGAGTCAACCCTGGTGGGAGGCATAGAGAGCAAGGGAAAGGAGAGAGGAGGAGATGTCGTAACCATTAAATCCTAAATTCCCCATGGCCCTGCCTGGACACCTCCGGTGACGGGAAATTCACTGACCCCCAAAGCAGCCACTGCGCCTTTGGACAGCTCTGAATTTCAAGCTGAAGTCCACCCTTTCCTGTGGTCCACAGCCAATCTCTTCCTCAGGCTCCAGAGAGCAGATATGTGATGACCTTGACCTCCTCCCTCCTGGGTGCTCTCTGCCTGTTCGCTCAGCCACTATATGAACTCAGGGCAAGGGGTCCCCCAGTCATTTGGCCAGAACAGAACCCTCTCACTCTCTCTCATTCTACTGTGTGGCCCAAGAACAATTTTGCTTTTACAGTAACCACATCCTCTTGCCGAGTGGGGTGGCAGGACCTGTCCCTCACCGACAGCCCTTTCTGTTCTTCCCAGAACTCTTTCTTTTCATGTCTGCACAGCTTCCTTTCCCTGGTGTTGGCTTCCTGGAGTTCCCCTCCTTGTTTTTTGCTACTCCTTTTCTCTTGAATTATTCAGAACATGTTTACTTGAAAATTAGTTTTACAAGCCACTCTAAGCATTTTCCCTCAAAGTGCATCCTATGAATAGAATAAACAAGCCTCAATTATAAAATGATACATGAATGCATCCAAATTGCAGTGGTTTAAACTGTAATTTTCATTGACAAAGATGCAGCCCCCAGGATGTACAAATTACCCCAAATTTCATCAAATTTGAATAGGAGTGGAAAACATACCCTGAATGGAATGGTTAACCTGATGATCCTAACTGAAAATAACTGTTCTCTTTCCATTCTAAAGGACTCAAAACTGGTGAAGTTTGGGGAGCTTATTGATCTCCCGTCGTTCTATTGAGAAACAACCAGCTCTATTTCCATGGAGACCAAGGACTTTGACCACTTGGAAAAGCCCCAGAAAAAATCAGCGGATGGTCCATGGGAAATTGCTAATGGACCAGCCAAGGTGAGACCTGAGTTACTCTCAGAAGAAGAGAAAATGCCCCAAGCCGACCCGATCCAAGACAAAGAACCCCGTTACTACAACACAATTCAGAGAAACTCCATCTTCAATCGTACCGTGAGACGCAGAAGCAAAGTCAAAGCCAGAGACACTCCCGAGCCAAACGCTGGGCACCTGGCAGGTCAGTATGAGGGACAGCTGTCACAGCTGTTCCTTGACACCCAGCTGGAATCACCAGGGCTGAGCAGCCCTAATTAAAGGAAAGGAGCATAAGAGGCAATGAAAATGATCAAGGATAGGTCCAACATTTTGAAGCCATTATCTAAAGAATTCAAATACCTCCAATAGGATGATGTGAATACTTCAGGAGAAAGTGTTGACCCAAATGATACAATAAATTTTTAAAAGGCGTTTGGTTTTAGGACCCAACAAAATACCCCCGGAGGGAGTCTGGGAGCTATCTATGTTTAGGGACATCTGGGAGCATGAGGCTCTGTCCTGTCTTTTCACTGTCACCAGAGTTTCTGCTGTTCTGAAAATACGTGAGATTAATACCTTGAGAAGAGTTTGCAGCAGGAACCCTTAATCTTTTAATCCAGTTTTTGCACAGTTTTATCTGCTCAAAGACTGTTTGTTGAGCAGAATAAACTTCAGCAACATTTACAAATGGGGATGTGAGAGCTACAGACTCCCTTCCTTGTGACTGGTTCACATGGCTGAGTGGGCAGCATGCTGGTGTCCCTGGGGGGTGGCAGCTGCCACTAAACGGACAGTATGGCAACCCCTGTGTTAAATCCAGTGGCTTCATTAACTCAATCAATGACTCCTTACTTAAACTCTATCTGGTAGCCTTCTGCTACATGATAAACCACCCTCAAATCACAGGGACAAAACAATGTTTATTATTTCTCACTAGAGGCCCGTTGCACGATATTCATGCAAGAATAGGCCTTCCTTCCCCTGGCTTTGCTCCCGGCCACCCGGGAGCCTGCAAGTCCTCGCTCCTGGCCAGAGCACTGCTCCTGTAGCTCCCTCTGCCGCCCCCCCTCCCCCTCATAGCAGGCGTCCCGCCCCTCCCGGCCACTCTGCGCCTGCATATGCAAATTAACCCACCATTGGTGGGTTAATTTGCATAATCACTCCTGATTGGCTGTGGGCACAGCAGAGGTATGGTCAGTTTACATGTTTGTCTATTATTAGGTAAGATGATTCTGAGGGTTGGTAGGGTGGCTCCTCTGTCTGGGCCACTTTGACCTTTGCAGTCAGCTAGTGGCTTTGGCTTATCTGGGTTTGGAAGATTAAGGAAAGCCTTGCTGGCCTCTTTGGTGGCTAGTGAGCTGGTTGGCCCAAGGGGGAACTCAGCTGGGACTGCTTGTCTCTGCTCCATATGGTCTCTCATCCTCCAACAGGCTAGCTTGAGCTTGTTCACATAGCAACAGGCTTCCCAGAGAGCAAGAGTGGAAGCTACCAAGCCTTGAGACCTGGCCTGAGGTCCTACACAGTCACTTCTACCACATTCTTTGGGTCCAAGCAGCTCACAGGACCAGCCCAGATAAAAGCAGATGGAGAAACTGACTCCACTGCTTGATGGGAGGAATAGCATAGAATTTGTGGTTATTTGCCATCTACCAAAAACACTAACAAAGTCACATGTCAAGTACCGTGCCAGCAAGAGAAATACAATGATTGAAACACAACAGTCGTGGAGGTACATTATATTACTCTCCCAACTTTTGTTGGAAATTTTCCATAAATTAAAAACTTACAAAGAAAGTTGGAGTCTCTGCCCAGGAGGAATTCACAAGATTGTAATGATGTCGTTTTATGGCAAGCAATGTGTCAAAGTTTACAAGAGAAGAAAAGGCAAAGAATTAGACCCTTCTGGTGGGATTAGGAAAGATGAGTCTTAAAGGATGAGTAAGGACATGGCCAGAGAGACAATGGGAGCCAACTTGGCTAAGCACTTATAGGTACTTATAGGTACAGTTACTATGTCAGGCTGGCATTTTAAGAGTATCCTTACCATACCCATTTTACAGATTTTTTAAAAAGAGCAACTGAGGCACAGAAAGGTTGAAACACCCCAAAGCACACAGCTAGTGAGCTGCATCTTGAACTGGAGTTCAGATTCTTCTAGTCCCAAAGCCTGTGCATATGGAGAAACAGGTAAAGCAGCTCTGTCCAACAGAAATATAATGCAAGCCACATGTCATTTTAAATTTTCCAGTGACAACATTAATAAAGTAAAAGGAAATGGGTAAAATTCATTTTAACAATGCATTTTACTTAATGTAATAAATCCAAAATATTATTATTTCATCACATAGTCAATAATCAATATAAAAATTAGTAGTGAAGTGTTTTGTAATTTTTTTTGCACTATGTCTTTGAAACCCGTTGAGTAGTTTATACTTACCACCCCTCTCATTTTCATTGGAAAGGCTTGATGGGGATTTAGATTTCATAAAATGTACAGTTGGAAAAGTGATTTACATACCCAGATTGTTCCAAATATCCTCCAAAGTTTTCCAATAACTGACTGGAGTGCCAGTTTTTCTATTTAAATTTAAGTTAATTTAAGTTTTAAAAATTAAAGATCTACTTCCTCAGTCACACTAGCCACGTTTCAAGTGTGTAATAGCTAGCAGCTGCCCCATTGGACAGCACGGGTTACAGCATGAAATCAGAGGGAAGAGCTATACAGCTGCCTAGGGTCAGGGGTGGGGGCTTTCTGAGCAGGAGAAAAGGTGGTGGGTATGGGGCTGTGTGTGAGATGAGGCTGGAGAAGGAAATGGAGTCACTGGAGAAAGAGCCTCAAGTTTGTGGCCTCCAAGCCGAGCGGAGAATGCTGGCGCCTGGGTAGACTGCAACAGCCCCAAAGATGCCATTTACTAGTATGAACAGACCAGAAATTTTCAGCAGACTCACAGTTTTATTTTTAAAGTGACTGCCTCTTTTCACCCTCGCCTCCTTCCCCCCCCCCCCCACCTTCACTCCATGAGTTAACTCCCCAAGACAGTCCAGCAATGCCTGACCCAGAGTCAAAGGGAAGAAATGGTGTCCTATACTCCGCCTGCAGGGAGCAGACTAACAGCCTCCTGGCATCAGCCTGCTGTGGAAATGCTGTGCTTTGGGAGTAAAACATATGTCTTTGTCTTAAGTAATTTTAGGAATATGAGTTAGTCATGAGACTTACTCATCTTCCTGGGACATATGGATTGGTCTATTTTTCTACAAAACTGGAAAAATGAACCCAGTTCTAAATGAATGCATGACAAAAGAAAACATGTGAAGCAGTTTTGATTTTTATTTAAAAAAAAAAAAAAAGTGAGTCACTTCCTAATTCCCTAACAATAAAAGCAGACACACTTGCACTCTGGGTTCACGGTTTGTGATTTGGGTCTAAGAGGTGAGGACATTCCCCGTTTCATCTGCTAAATGGGCACCCTTTGAAATCATACTAGAGCATTGACGAACAACCCCCTATGGGTGATTGGACACTCTGCAGAAAGTAAATTATTTAATACTAGAGGCCCAGTGCTTGAAAATTCATGCACTGGAGGGGGGGGGGTCCCTCAGCCCAGCCTGCCCCCTCTCACAGTCCAGGAGCCCTCAGGGGTGGGAGGCAACCTGGCAATCATGGGAAGGCAATGCCCCATCACATCTCTGCTGCTGCCACTGCCAGCAGTGCAAGCCTCCGCTGGTTCTGGTTACCTGAGCCTCGGGCCAGCCCTGGGCAGCTGGGCAGCCGACATCTGAAGCTTGCCTGTGCCTCAGGCCAGCCCTGGGGGGCTGAGGGAACTGGGGGACTCAGAGGCAGGCACGCAGAGGCGGGGCCTAGCCTTGCCGTGCACCTGCCACCACAGTGGGGCTGAGGGGACTGGGCGCCGCCATCTTGTGGCTGTGGGTGCCGCCATCTTTGAGGGCAGGGCAGTCAATTAGTATATTCCCTCCTTATTGGCTCTGGGTGCTGCTATATTTGTGATGGCATGAGGGTCAATTAGCATACTCCCTCTTTATTAGATAGGATTGACTTGGACATTGTAAAGTCCATAAAGATTAAGTGGCAAATGATTTTGTCCTGTAGGAACAATAACACCATAGGTTATGATTTTATTGCCATCTAAGACACTAATTCTAAGTTTACAATCTCATCTCCAATATTCTTTCTTCCATGTACGTATGTATGCACTTGTATATATCCGTGTGTGTGTATATGTGCATGGATACATAAACTTTCTTGTATCGTCATTCTAATTTTCAGAGAGATGGTCACCAAATACAGCACAAGGTGTGCCGCATCCCCTCTCCCCCCAGGGGTGTGAGAGGAAGGACACCCCTCTTCACTTCCCCTCCCTCCCCTGCTGGGGTGATAGTTGTTACTGACCTAGTCAGAGACTATTGCCTGAAAAGGGGAAATGCACATTTTCTAACTTGCCAACATTTCTTAAATGTCACAGATTCACTGGAAAATGGAAAATCTGTAAAAGAGCCCCCAGCGTTGAATTTTTCCCAGAGCAGAACACCCCTTTGGCCAATAGAAACTCAAACG
Source organism: Eptesicus fuscus (assembly GCF_027574615.1). Classification (NCBI taxonomy): domain Eukaryota; kingdom Metazoa; phylum Chordata; class Mammalia; order Chiroptera; family Vespertilionidae; genus Eptesicus; species Eptesicus fuscus. The sequence continues at coordinate 62,424,586 of NC_072483.1, forward strand.
GACCCAGGAGCCAAGAGAACGAGGTGAGATTCAGGGAGTCATGAGGAGCTGGTTCATGACAAGCTGGAGCAGGGATATTGTGCAAAGTCTTGGTGGGAGACAAGGGTGTCTTGTGTTATTTTTTTTGTTGTTTTTTTTTAAAAAGGTAATTTTTAGTTGTTCATGTTTTAAAAATCCACAATTTTCTTTTTTAAAAATAACCCCATTGTTACTCTTCTGTCACAAAACTAGGAAATTATAGATATTATATACATTGAGAAGCAGGAAAAAAAAAAAAAGAAAAATCACTATATCACCACCACTGAGAGAGGTTTTAATCTATTGTATTGGCTTCAAGTCTTGTTTTCTATATTCCTTATACATACTTTCTCCTCATAAATCAGGATCTTACTATACATCCAGTCTTGCAAATTACTTAATGGTATGTCACAAACATGTTAATACATATTTACATGTTAATACATATTTTTCTACATAATCTTGTAGTGGCTATAAAATAACCTACAGTATGATTGGATTGTGATTTATTAATCATGCTCCTGTTGTTGGACATTTGGGTGTTGTATTGGTTAGGAATAAATATAGCTGCTTGTAATAACAACAACAACAGACCCAAATAACACAACTGAACAAGACACAGGCCTATTTGGCTCTTGTGTGAAGAAGTCTGGAGGGTTGTGACAGCAACTCTTTCATGCCTTCAGGGACCGAGGCTCCTTCTAGTTTCTACTCTGAAATCTGACGAGATGACTACCAAAGTTCCAGCCATCACAGCCACAGTTCAGGTGGAAGAGAAAAGGAAAGCCAGGGAAGTGGGGGAAGAAGGAGAGAGGACATTTGCCAGCCTAGTCTGACCTTTTAAGGAGCTTCCCTGAAGCCCACCCACCAATTGGTGCTTATATTTCATTGGCCAAAACTGGGTCACATGGAGGCCATCTACACCTACAAGAGAAGCTAGGAAATGCATGTGTTGTTTAGACCAGGTCTGTTTCTGTCCCCCTAATAAATTGGTTCCATAGTAAGAAAGAAAGAAGAAGAATACAGGGGAGGCAGCAGCAATCAGGGTGTTACCATGGTAGTGTTTGGGAGGGCTCTCTTTTTGGCTTGCAGATGGCCGTCTTCTCACTATGTCTTTACATGGCAGACAGAGAAAGAAAGAAGCTCTGTCTTTATTTCTTTATGTGGGTCCCACCCTCATGACCTCATTTAAACCTAATTATCATCGCATTGAAGGTTAGGGCTTCAACATATGAATTTGAGAGAGGGGGCGCGAAATTTGTCTCTAGCAATGAATTTTTAAATACATATCCACCCACTGACCATCAACCAGACCAAGACATAGAACATTTCCATTGTGCCTTGAGGCTCCCTAACGCCCTTTTCCAGTCAATATCCTACCCTCTCAGACATAACCATCTCCTGACTTTTATCACCATTAAATTAATTTTGCAGGCTCTTGAACTATATATAAATGGGACCATACAATATGAGCTCTATTGTGTCTGACTTATTTATTCAACACAATATTTTTGAGATTCATTAATGGATGTATGTTCTTTTTATTGCTGAGAAGTATTATCATAATGTGCTTATCCACCCTTTTGTTGATACATATTTGGGTGGTCTTCAATTTTTGACTATTATAAATAAAATTGCCATGAACGTACTTAGATGAGTTTTTCTGTGGATGTATGCACTCATTTCTCTAGGTTTGTACACAGGACGGAAGCTCTGGATCTTAGGACAGGTGTATATTTAACTATACTAGAGACAGGCAAATAATTTCTCAGAATGGTTATACTATTTCACACTCCTACCAGCAAGGTATCAAGGTTCCAGTTGCTACAGATCCTGACCAGTGCTTGGGATTGTCAGTCTTTGTACCTATATCCATTCTAGGATATTGTGTCTGACTGCAGCTTTAATTTGTGTTTCCTTGATGACTAGTGATTTTGAGCGCCATTTCATATGTTTATTGGCCATTCATCTTCTTTTGTGAAGTTCCCATTTAAGTCTTTTGCCTATTATTTCTTTATTTTAATTTGCAATATTTCTTATATATCTTGAATACAAGTTCTTGGTCAGATATATATATACAGAAAATGCCTCCTATCAATCTGTAGATTATTTCTTAATTTTTTTGTCTTTTAATGAGCAGAATTTTTTAAATTTTGTTGAAGACTAATTTATCAATGTTTTCCTTTTATTATTTGTCCTTTTCCAACCTAAGAAATATATGGCCCTAGCTGGTTTGGCTCAGTGGATAGAGTGTCGGCCTGTGGACTGAAGGGTCCCATGGCTCGATTCCGGTCAAGGCCACATGCCCGGATTGCGGGCTCGATCCCCAGTAGGGGGCGTGCAGGAGGCAGCCGATCAATGATTCTCTCTCATCATTGATGTTTCTATCTCTCTTTCCCTCTCCCTTCCTCTCTGAAATCAATAAAAATAATATATTTTTAAAAAATTTTAAAGAAATGTATGATTATTTCAAGGTTATAAAAATATTCTCCTATGCTTTTCTCATAGAAGTTTTATACTTTATCTTTCCCTTTTAGTGCTGTGGTCCACATGCATAAGATTTGCTATAATGTCATTTATTAAAAAGAATTTCCAGTGCTCGCTTTGGCAGCACATATACTAAAATTGGAACAATACAGAGAAGATTAGCATGGCCCCTGCACAAGGATGACACGCAAATTCGTGAGGCATTCCATATAAAAAAAAAAGAAAGAAAAAAAGAATTTCCATTCCTCCCAATAAATTGTATTGATGTTATTTTTCAAAAATCCACTGATGCAGACATGTGGGTCTTTTCAGACTTTTATTTTGTTTCATTGATCTAATTGTTTTTACTTATGCCTATTTCACACTGTCTTGAATAACTGTAGCTTTATGCTAACTCTTAAAATCTGCTAGTGAAACCCTCCTACTCCGTTCTTTTTTAAGATTGTCTTGGCTATTTGAAGTCTTTTGCATTTCTATATAAATTTTAGATCAGTTCGTCAATGTCCAAAAAAATGTCTGTTAGGATTTTGGTTAAGATTACATTGTCACTAGAGATAAATTTAGAGATCAACAACATCTGAATATTGGCACCTTAAATTGTTCAATCTATGAACATATCCTAGCTTTCCATTTAAATTAATCCAGCAATGATTTGTTGTTTTTAGTATAGAGGATTTACACATATTCTAATTACATTTGTTCACAAGTATCTAATGTTTTTTATCCTATTTTAAAGTCGATGTTTATTCACTTCATTTTTAACTGTTTATAAGTAGGATGTTTAAAAACAATTACTTTTTGCATGGCCACCTAGTATCCTTTGATCTTGATATTCATTTATTAGTTCTAATTGTTTGTTTATTCCTTTGGATTTACTAAGCACACAACCAATCCCGCCATCTGTGAATATAGACAGTTTTAGTCCTTTCTAATCTTCAGGCCTTGTATTTTTTTTTTTCTTGTTTTATTGAACTGGCGAGGACTTCTATTACAATGTTGAACAGAAGTGACGAGAGTAGATATCCTTGTCTCAATCATTGGTCAGTTGCTTTTGATAACAGAGATCAGAAAGTTACTCAAATTTGTTCAAGTGAAGGATGCTGAAATCCCACAGAACCCAAATATAAGAAAAGCCCAGCTTTACAGGAACCAGAGCCACTTTCTCCTTTTCTCAGGGTCATGGGGCCCTCTTTATGGATCACTCTGTTCTCCTGCTCTCCCCAGACCAGCATTTCTCTCTGTCTGTGCACTTGCACATGACCTAGATTGGCAGCCTTAACCAGAGGTTAAGCTTGGTTCACCACAGCCAATTGGGACTTCTTTCTGTATCTCTTAGAGAAAGAAAAATTCTAAGGAAAAGAATCTAGTTGGCCATCCTTGGGTCAAGTGTTTATCTCTGGTCCAATCAGCTAAAATAAAAGGAGGCAGGATTGCCGAAACCGGTTTGGCTCAGTGGATAGAGCGTCGGCCTGCGGACTCAAGGGTCCCAGGTTCGATTCTGGTCAAGGGCATGTACCTTGGTTGTGGGCACATCCCCAGTAGGAGGTGTGCAGGAGGCAGCTGATCGATGTTTCTCTCTCATCAATGTTTCTAACTCTCTATCCCTCTCTCTTCCTCTCTGTAAAAAAAATCAATAAAATATATTAAAAAAAAAAAAAGGAGGCAGGATTAATGGGGCCATTCCAACATCATCAGTGCAAGCTGTGTTTGGGAGAGTCTTTGAGAAGTTTGTGAAGAAGGTACCCAAAACATATCTCATGTAGAGTGTGGGTCTCCCATACAAGAGAATGACAAAGGGGACTTGGTGTGAACATTAAAATGGCGGCAGAGTAGGTGGATGCTGCATGGATATGCTCCCAGGAACAAGCTGGAATTACAACTGAAATATGGAAAAGCTTCCTGAATAATCCACGGAAAACTCACAGGAGAGTACCCTGATATCCAGGGACCAAAGGTGGAGACCCATAGAGACTGGTAGGAGGGGCAGAGACTCGAAAGGGCTGGCCGGGCACCAACAGACAGCAACTGAAGTCCCAGAGAGATATCTCAGTTGCGGGGAGGGGGTGCCACTCAGAACTCTGGGATCTAATCCCCAAGCTGGGCTCCCCAGCAGAGAGCACCAAATATGAGGAGGGTACCCACATAATATCTAGCTGTGAAAAGCAGTGGGGTGCTGTCTGCCAGGGTGTAGCAGCTGAAAGTTCAGGCACCCTCTTGAAGGGCTAATGCACAAAAATTCCCTGTGGAGCCACCCACCTTGTGCTCTGGCAGAGGGTGGGTGAAGTGGACTAGAGTTGTGAGAGCAGAACCCAGGACTGGGGATGCAGAGGGATAAAGCACAGAAGGCAGACACCACAAGTTGCCTGGGCTGAGTCATTCCCTCACACAGTGGAGAACATCTTTCCCACACAGACATTTGCCTTGCCTGGGGGGAAGACTGTTGACACACCCTATTGGAAAACACCTTGCCTTGAGGCCATGTAAGAGATTAAAAGTAATAATTGGCCTCCAGGCAGAAGCAACCGCTCTACCCTGTTGAAAAATCTCTCCATACACCTGAGGACAATTTTTGCTGGGGGCAATTCAAGTTGGAATCCTATTAGTCTGTAGACAGAGATGGTCTCTGGAGGCTTTGAGTCTTTGCCTGATCCAATTTGTCAGAAACAGTCTTTAACACTGTCCTGCAGTAGAGATTGAGAGATGTAGAGGATCTACATAAACATAGTCACAAACACAAACAGGCAACCAAAATGAGGAGACAAAGAAATAAGCTGTAAATGAAAGAACTATAATATTCTCCAGAAGAAGAGATAAATGAAGCAGAGATAAGAAATTCATCTGAAACAGAGTTCAGAGTAATGATGTTAAAAATGCTCAACAGAATGAAAAAAGATATAGTAACTATGAAAAAAGAACAGTATGAGATAAAGAATGACATAACACAAATAAAAAACACATTGGAAGGAATACACGGCAGATTAGGGTAAGCTAAGCATCGAATTGGTTGAATTAGAAGACAGAGTTGAAAATATTACTCAATCAGAGAACTAAAAAAATAAAATAAATAAGAAACAACAGGAGGACAGCTTAAGGGAGCTGTGGGACAATGTGAAACATAACAATATTAGAATAGTAAGTGTGCCAGAAGAGGCAGAAAGGGAGAAAGGAATAGAGAAGATGTTTGAAGAAATAATGGCAGAAAACTTCCCTAACATGGTAAAGGAAAAAGTCATACAAGTTCAGGAGGCACAGAGAACCCCAAACAAGAAGAACCCAAACAGACCCATGCCCAGACACATAATAATTAAAATGCCAAAAATTAAAGACAATCAGAGAATCTTAAAGGCAGCAAGAGAAAAGAAAACTGTTACCTACAAAGAAGTTCCCATAAGGCTGACACCTGATTTCTCATCAGAAACTATACAGGCCAGAAGGGAATGGCATGAAGTACTCAAGGTATTGGGAAGCAAGGATCTGAGACCAAGATTACTATATTCAGCAAGGCTATCATTCAAAATAGATGGTCAAATAAAGAGCTTCCCAGACCAAAAAAAAAAAAAAATGGCTAAAGGAGTTAATCACCACTAAGCCAGTTATTACACAAAATGCTAAAGGGATAAGGGATGGCTGAGAAGAAGAAACAAAGAGAAACCTAGCCATACAGAATTAAAATGGCTATAAATAAGTACTTCTCAATAATAACCCTAAAAGCAAATGGATTAAATGCTCCAATCAAAAGGTGTAGGGTAGCTGAATGGATACAAAAACATGACCCAACTATATATTGTCTACAAGAGACCCACCTCAAAACAAAAGACACACACAGGTTGAAAGTGAAGGGATGGAAAAAAATTTCCCCTGCAAATGGAAAAGAAAAAAAGCTGGAGTAGCAATACTCATATCCGACAAAATAGATTTTAAAATGAAGGCCATCACAAGAGACATAATTACTACATAATACTAAAGGGATTGATCCAACAAGAGGATCTAACCCTAGTAAACATATATGCACCCAATATAGGTGCACCTAAATATATATATATATATAAATATATATATATATATATATATATATAAACTTCTAGAGGACTTTAACGGAGAGGTTGACAACAATTCAGTCATAGTAGGGGACTTTAACACCCCTCTGACTTCACTGGACAGATCTTCCAGATAACAACTTAACAAAGAAACAGAGACTCTAAAGGACACACTGGATCAGATGAATTTAATAGACATTTATAGAACATTCCACCCCAATGCAGCAGAATATACATTCTTCTCAAGTGCACATGGATCATTCACAAAGATAGACCACATGTTAGGACATAAAACAAGTCTCCACAAGTTCAAGAAGATTGAAATCATATCAAGCATCTTCTTAGATTACAGTGGAATGAAATTAGAAATCACTTACAGTAAAAATACCCAAAAAACATTCAAAGACATGGAGGCTAAATAGCATGTTATTAAACAATGAATGGGTTACCAACGAGATCAAGAAAGAAATCAAAAACTCCTGGGAACAAATGAAAATGAACACACAACAACCCAAAATCTCTGGGACACAGCAAAAGCAGTCCTGAGAGGGAAGTTCATAGCACTACTCAAAAAACAAGGAAAATCAGCAATAAACTATTTAACCCTACAACTTAAAAGAACTAGAAAGAGAACAACAAGAAAAGCCCAGAGTAAGTAGAAGGAAGGGAATAATAAAGATTAGAGCAGAAATAAATAACATAGAGGAGAAACCAAGATGGCGGCATAAGGTAAACACCTGTACATGCTGCCTCTCACAACCACACCAAAACTACAACTAAAAGACAAAACGACTATCACCCAGAACCACAGGAAAGCTGGCTGAGTAGAAGTTCTACAACTAGAAGAAAAGAAAAAAGCTCATTGAGACTGTGTAGGAGGTGCAGAGCCCCAGAAAAGCAGAGGTACAGAGGTGTGCAAATCGGGCTGGCAACTGGGTGCACTGTTGTTTTTTTAATCGGGAAGGAGATACAAGCTCCCGGCTGCTCTGAATTACAGTTTCCAGTGAGATTCTGGGGACCCAGACTCCTACGGGGAAAAACTGGACTGTCTGGCATCGGGTCGGAAAGTGAGGGTGGCTTTCTCGCAGAGGTGCACACAGGAATCATTGTTTACTGCACTGGGGCACGGGATGCGGGAATGTGGAAACACGGAGATGCGGAAACGCGAAGATGCAGAAACAGCTGACTGGCAGCCATCGCTGGTTGCCACACCCTAGTGATTCCCTGAGACCCCACCCCACCCAATTTACAAACTCACCTGAGCTGTGCGCAGCGGCTTTTGCATATGAATGGCCTGCCCTTTCGCAGCTTAACCTAACAAACTGCAGCTGGGTCAGACAGCTCCAAAATTTACAAATCCAAAACAAAGAGGAGAAATCTGCAGATCTCACTGTAGCTCCTACTGGGTGGCCTCAGGCAGTAGCTGACTTGCACCTCCTTGAAGATCCAGGAGCCAGTGTACCTAGTGGTCAGTGTGAGACGACACCAGATTTCAACTCTTCACATCCATAAGCGACACACTCAAGAGGCAGATTCAGTGAGCACCAAAGCCCCACTGAAGCAAGTCCTGCCCCATAAGGGTGTCTCCAGCACAGCAGTTCTTCCACTATAGACACAGCTGATCCTCACAGCCAATTGGCCTGGAGGTCAGTTCCTCCCAGTGTACCAACAGCAATCAAGGCTTAACTACAACAAGACTGTGCACACAGCCCACAAAGGGGTGCACCAAGAGTGTCCACCTTAGGTGATTGGGGAGGCTAAGCCACTGGGCCATATAGGTCACCTACCACACAAAGCCACTCCATCAACACAGGGAAGCAGCCAAAATGCAGAGATAAAGAAACATGTCACGACTGAAAGAAATGGAGGAAAGCAAACTACTGGATATAGAGTTCAAAACCACAGTTATAAGGTTACTCAAGAACCTAGAAACCACCAAGAAACTTAGTGAGACCTCCAAGGAACTTAGTGAGACCTTCAAGGATCTTAGTGAAAATGCCAAAAAAATTGAAAAGGACCAGTCAGAAACTAAGCATACACTGTATGAAATAAAGAATAATATACAGAAATCCAACAGTAGACTAGAGGGCCCCAAGAATCAAACCAAAGATTTGAAATATGAGGAAGCAAAAAACACCCAACCAGAAAAACAAAAAGAAAAAAGAATAAAAAATATGAAGATAGTGTAAGGAGCCTCTGGGACAACTTCAAGCATACCAACATCTGAATTATGGGGGTTCCAGAAGAGAGAGAGCAAGATACTGAAAACTTATTTGAAGAAATAATGACCGAAAACTTCCCCTACCTGGTGAAAGAAATAGACTTACAAGTCCAGGAAGCGCAGAGAACCCTAAACAAAAGGAATCCAAAAAGAACCACACCAAGACACATCATAATTAAAATGGCAAGGGCAAAAGACAAAGAGAGAATCTTGAAAGCAGCAAGAGAAAAACAGTTAGTTACTTACAAGGGAGTACCCATACGACTGTCAGCTGATTTCTCAACAGAAACTATGCAGGCCAGAAGGGAGTGGCAAGAAATATTCAAAGTGATGAACAGCAAGAACCTACAACCAAGATTACTCTATCCAGCAAAGTTATCATTTAGAATTGAAGGTCAGATAAAGAGCTTCACAGACAAGAAAAAGCTAAAGAAGTTCATCACCACCAAACCAGGATTATATGAAATGCTGAAGGGTATTCTTTAAGAAGAGGAAGAAGAAAAAGGTCAAGATAAAAATTATGAACAATAAAGTGACAACAAATATCTATCAACAAGTGAGTCTAAAAATCAAGTCAATAAAAAATCTGATGAACATAATAAACTGGTGAATATAATAGAATCAGGGGCATGGAAAGGGAGCGGACTGACAATTCTCAGGGGAAAGGGGGCGTGAGGGGTGCGGGAAGAGATTGGACAAAAATCTTACACCTATGGATGAGGACAGTGGCGGGGGGTAAGGGCTTGAGGTGGGGGGGGATCAGGTGGAGGGGAGCAATGTGGGGGGGGGAGAGGAACATCTGTAATAATCTGAACAATAAAGATTTTTTTTTTTTAAAGAAAAAGAAATAAATAACATAGAGACTAAAAAAAAAAAAATACAAAAAATCAATGAAACCAGGAGCTGGTTCTTTGAAAGGATAAAAAAAAAAAAAAATGATAAACCATTAGCCAGACTCATCAAGAAACAAAGAGAGAGGACCCAAATAAATAAAATCAGAAATGAAAATAGAGAAGTAACCCTGGATACCACAGAAATACAAAGGATTGTAAGAAAATACTATGAACAACTATAAGCCAACAATCTGGACAATGTGGATGAAATAGACAATTCCTAGAAAAATACAATCTCCCAAAACTCTGAATCAGGAAGAATCAGAAAACCTGAATAGGCCAATAACCACTGATGAAATAGAAGCAGTAATCAAAAAACTCCCCCCAAACAAAAGCCCAGGTCTGGACGGCTTTGAATGTTTGGAAAATCACAGGGGAGTTTTTCCAAACATTCAAAGAAGAACTAATACCTATACTCCTCAAACTATTTCAGAAAATCCAAGAGAAAGGAACACTTCCAAACTCTTTGTATGAGGCCAGCATTATTCTAATTCCAAAACCAGATAAAGACACTACAAAGAAAGAGAATTATAGGCCAATGTTCCTAATGAGCATAGATGCTAAAATCCTCAACAAAATATTAGCAAATCACATCCAGCAATATATTAAAAAGATCATACACCATGATCAAGTGGAATTTATTCCCGGGGATGCAAGGCTGGTACAATATTTGAAAATCAATAAACGTGATACATCACATAAACAAGTTGAAAGATAAAAATCACATGAACATATCAATAGACACAGAAAAAGCATTCAACAAAATCCTACACCCATTTTTGATAAAAACTCTCAGCAAAGTTGGAATAGAGGGAGCATATCTCAACATGATAAAGGCCATACATCATACTCAATGGGCAAAAACTAAAACCCTTTCCACAAAGAATAGTAACAAGACAGGGATGCCCACCTTCACCACTCCTGTTCGACATAGTACTGTAAGTGCTAGCCATAGCGATCAGACAAGAAGAAATAAGAGGCATCCAAATTGGGAAAGAAGAAGTAAAACTGTCATTATTTGCAGATGACATGACATTGTACAGAGAAAACCCCAAAGACTCCATCAAAAAACTACCAGACTTAATAAATAAATTTGGCAATGCAGCAGGATACAAAATTAACACCCATAAATCTATGGCTTTTTTATACACCAATAATGAACTCATAGAAAGAAACTAAACAAATAATCCCCTTTACCACTGCAACAAAAAAATTAAGATACCTAGGAATAAACTTAACAAAAGAGGTAAAAGATCTATACTCAGAAAACTGCAGGACGTTGAAAAAAGAGATAGAGGAAGACATAAACAAATGGAAGCATATACCATGTTCATGGATTGGTAGAATCAACATCATTAAAATGTCCATACTACCCAAAGCAATCTATAGATTCAATGTAATCCCAATTAAGATACCAATGGGATATTTCACAGACCTAGAACAAACTCTCCAAAAATTCATCTGGAATAAAAAAAGATCCCAAATAGCTGCAGCAATTCTGAGAAAGAACAAAGTTTGAGGGATCACAATACCAGATATCAAGCTATATTACAAGGCCACTGTTCTCAAAACTCTCTAGTATTGGCACAAGAACAGACATATAGACCAATAGAACCAAGCAGAGAACCCAGAAATCTACCCAAGCCATTATGCTCAATTAATATTTGACAAAGGAGGCAAGAGCATACAATGGAGTCAAGATAGTCTCTTCAATAAATGGTGTTTGGGAAAATTGGACAGATACATGCAAAAAGAAATGAAACTAGATCACCAACTTACACCATACACAAAAATAAACTCAAAATGGATAAAGTAAATGTAAGACAGGAAACCATAAAAATCTTAGAAGAATCCAGAGGCAGCAAAATACCAGACATACAGCGTAGCAATATCTTTACTGACACAGCTCCTAGGGCAATGGAAGCGAAAGAAAAAATAAACAAATGGGACTACATCAAAATAAAAAGCTTCTGCACAGCAAAAGAAACCATCAACAAAACAACAAGAAAGCCCACTGCATGGGAGAACATATTTGCCAATGTTATCTCCGATAAGGATTTAATCTCCAAAATTTACAGGGAACTCATACAACCTAACAAAAGGAAGATAAACAATCCAATAAAAAAAATGAACAAAGGACCTAAATAGACATTTTTCAAAAGAGGACTTACAGAAGGCCAAGAGACATATGAAAACATGCTCAAAGTCATTAATCATCCAAGAGATGCAAATCAAAATGACAATGAGGTACAATCTCACACCTGTCAGAATGGCTATCATCAACAAATCAACAAACGACAAGTGCTGGAGAATGTGGAAAAAAGGGAACCCTCTTGCACTGCTGGTGGGAATGCAGACTGGTGCAACTACTGTGGAAAACAGTATGGAGTTTTCTCAAAAAATTAAAAACGGAACTCCCATTTGACCCAATAATTCTACTTCTAGGAATATATCCAAAGAAATCAGAAACACCAATCAGAAAGGTTATATGCACCCCTATGTTCATAGCAGCACAATTAACAATAGCTAAGATTTGGAAACAGCCTTAGTACCCATTAGCAGATGAGTGGATTAAAAAACAGTAGTACATCTATACAATGGAATACTACGCTGCTACAAAAAAAGAAAGAACTCTTACCATTTGCAACAGCATGGATGGACCTGGAGAGCATCATACTAAGCAAAATAAGCCAGTCAGAGAAAAATAAATATCACATGATCTCACTCATTTGTGGAATATAATGAACAACATAAACTGATGAATAAAAATATAGGCCAAGGGAAAAATAATATTTTAGACTATAATAGAAGTAATCCTGTTATTTGCAGATTTTTAATAGTTCCTACAACTTTTGTGATGTCATATTATGTCAGTACAATTTTGGTAATATTATACTTAAAATCCTTTTTTTCTTGAAATATTAATGTTTATTGCATGTAATATTATATGTAAGATAGTTTTTCTTGAATAATTGGTGTTTACTGCATGTAACATTATTATATTTAAAATCATTTTTCTTGAGATATTAATGTTTATTGCATGCAATAGTATATGTAAGAGTTTTTCTTGAATAATTGGTGTTTATTGCATGTAACATTATTATATTTAAAATCATTTTTCTTGAGATATTAATGTTTATTGCATGCAATATTATATGTAAGAGTTTTTCTTGAATAATTGGTGTTTACTGCATGTAACATTATATTTAAAATCATTTTTCTTGAGATTTTAATGTTTATTGCATGTATTATTATATTTAAGATAGTTTTTCTTAAAACATTAACATTTATTGCATGTAGCATTATTATATTTAAAATAATTTTTCTTGAAATAAAAAATAAAGTTCCCATTTGAAAAAACAAACAAACAAACAAACAAACAAAGGGGACTTGGTGAAGTGAGAAGCAGCAGAATGGAAGTAAAAGCAGTAGAGATTGGAGGCAGTAGGTTAGAGTGAGGTTTCCCCAGACCTGGAATGGGCCCAGGAACCAGCCCTCCATATGAAACAAGCTTGGGGGGTGCTGATATGGAGTGTGTGATGTTCTTCTTGGTGGTCAGTGTTTGTCCCCAGAGGTTCTACAATCATCTATAGCTCACCCAAGGTGTTCTGCAAGTTCTCTTCCTTATGCCAACAGCGGGGTGAGCAGGTCACAGTGCTGTTGGGCAGTGGAGCAGAGGGAAGTACAGTTACTACTGGCCGATGTGCCATAAAGAGGAGCACAGGGAGGGAACTAACGTTTGTGGAGTGCCTTTGTGTGCACTATCTCTTTAAATTCTCTTATCATTATGCCTATTTCACAGATAAGAAAACTAAGGCCCTACAAAAGTTAGTAACTAGCCTGAGGTTGTACAACTAGTGATACAGTAGACCACGAACCCTGAGGCTTCAACTTCCCATCCCATGATCTCCTACACCTCAGGCAGCCCCAGATGGAGATATTGCCAGAGTAAACTTGGATGTGAGAAGGAGATTTTCCTGTTAACCTGTTGACTGGAGGCAAAGCCCAGAGGCACAGGGGGCCCCCACTCCTAGTCCATTGCCACACTGGTCCCTTACAGGTCCTCTCAAGTCAAGGTTTCTAAATTGGGTCTCTACTATAGATGCAATGTCACAAATCAGGGTGCTAATCCCAGAAATTATTTCATATCACAAAAATACCAAATTGAGCCCAGCCAGCATGGCTCAGTGGTTGATCATCGACCTATGAATCAGGAGGTCATGGTTCAATTCCCTGGTCAGGGCATATGCTCGGGTTAGGGGCTTGATCCCAGTGTGGGGCCTGCAGAAGGCAGCTGATCAATGATTCTCTCTCATCATTGATGTTTCTGTCTCTCTCTCTCTCCCTCTCCCTCCCTCTCTGAAATTAATAAAATTATAAAATAAATAAATAAACACACAAAACTACCAAATTGATTATATATATATATATATATATATATATATACATATATATATATATATATATATACATATATATACACATATATATATACACACACACATACACACACATACCTCAAAATATATATACACTAGTGGCCTGGTGCATGAAATTCGTGCACATTAAAAGGGGGACCCAGAGTCAAGTCCCCGCCTACCCACATGCACCTCAAAATTGCATGAGACCCAGACCTGGCCGCCTCCCCCCTATTGGGCTAGATCCAGACCCGGCCAGTCCCACCCTTGTCCAGCCCTGCCAGGCAGGGGGTGTAGCCTCAGGTCCCCTGGCCTGGCGCCAGGACAGGGGCATGGCCAGAGGTCCCCCAGATGGGGTGGGGGGCGTGCCTTGAGATCCCCCATCAAGCCCTGCCAGGTGGGGGACATGGCCTGAGATGCCCTGTCAAGCCCCGCTGGGTGGGGGGCATGGCCTGAGGTTCCCCCATCAAGCCCCACTGGCAGGGAGGGTGCAGCCTCAGGTCCCCCGTCAAGTCCAGCTGGGCTGGGGGTGCGGCCTGAGTTTCCCTGACCCAGCACGGGGGGTGCACCTTGAGGTCCCCCATCAAGCTCCGCTAGGTGGGGAGCACGGCCTGAGGTCCCCTGGCCCGGTGCTGGGGCAGGGGGTGTGGCCTGAGGTCCCCCGGCCTGGTGCCTGAGTGGGGGGTGCAGCCTGAAGTACCCTGTAAAGCCCCACCTGGTGGGGGGCGTGGCCTGAGGTCACTGGCCTGGCAATAGGGCGGGGGGAGCAGCCTGCGGTTCCCTAGCCCAGTACCAGGACAGGAAGCGCACCTTGAGGTCCCCCGTCAAGCCCTGCCGGGTGGGGGTCATGGCCTGAGGTCCCTGTCAAGCCCTGCCAGGTGGGGGGCATGGCCTGAGGTGCCCTGTCAAGCCCTGCTGGGTCGGGGGGCGCAGGCTGAGGTCCCCTGTCAAGCCCTGCTGGGTGGGGGGCGTGGCCTGAGGTCCCCTGTCAAGCCCCACGGGGGCGGGGGAGGGTGTAGCCTCAAGTCCCTGCTGATTGTTAAGGCTCCTTAAGGGAACTTGGCCTCGGCTGTGGGTGCAGCCATCTTTGTGACGGAGTGATGGTCAATTAGCATATTCCCTCTTTATTAGATAGGATATATTCTAGAGGCCTGGTGCATGAAATTCGTGAATGGGAGGGGGGTCCCTCAGCCTAGCCTGCACCCTCTCGAAATCCAGGACTGCTGGCTCCTAACCGCTTGCCTGCCTGTCTGATTGCCCCTAACCACTCTGCCTGCCTGCATGATTGCCCCTAACCACTCGCCTGCCTGCCTAATCACCCCTAACTGCTCACCTGCCTGCCTGATCAACCCTAACTGCTCATCTGCCTGCCAATCGCCCCTAACCACCTCTGCCTCAACCCCTGTCACCATGGCTTTGTCCAGAAGGACGTCCAGAATGATGTCCGGAAGGTCATTTGGCTGTCCAGTCTAATTAGCATATTATGCTTTTACTAGTATTATTATAGATATACTAGAGGCCCGGTGCACGAAATTCGTGCATGGGGGGGTTGTCCCTCAGCCCAGCCTGCACCCTCTCCAATCTGGGACCCCTTGAGGGATGTCCAACCACCCGTTTAGGCCCAATCCCAGTGGGTTGGACATCCCTCTCACAATCCAGGACTACTGGCTCCAAACCCCTCACCTGCCTCTGCCTGATTGCCCCTAACTGCTTCTGCCTGCCAGCCTGATCACCCCCTAACCACTGCCCTGCCAGCCTGATCAATGCCTAACTGCTCCCCTGCCGGCCTTATTGCCCCTAACTGCCCTCCCCTGCTGGCCTGGTCACCCTTAACTGCCCTCCCCTGCTGACCTGGTCACCCTTAACTGCCCTCCTCTGCAAGCCTGCCCCCCCTAACTGTCCTCCCCTGCAGGCCTGGTCCCCCCCAACTACCCTTCCCTGCAGGCCTGGGTTTCCCCCGTCCAACTGTCCTCCACTGCAGGCCTAGTCCTCTCCCCCCAACTGCCCTCCACTGCAGGCCTGGTCCCCCCACTGCAACTGCCCTCCCCTGCTGGCCTGGTCTCTCCCAACTTCCCTCCCTGCTGGCCTGATTGCCCACAACTGCCCTCCCCTGCAGGCCATCTTGTGGTAGTCATCTTGTGTCCACATGGGGGCAGCCATCTTTGACCACATAGGGGCAGCCATCTTGTGTCTTGGAGTGACGGTCAATTTGCATATTACTCTTTTATTAGATAGAATATGAATAAAAAATAGAACTTAAACATGTGCTGTTAAAAATTTGCACTTCTATATAAAATTACACTGCATTATAAAATTTCACAAGGGGCAATTTTCTGCATAAAGTAACCAGGCTGATGCTTTTTAAAATATTCTCCCACTGACCTTCAGACTGAAAATACCTTTGTGTTTTCCTGGTGATGCCCTGAAGGAGTTGCAGTTCTTCACTGTTCCAGGCTTGGTGGGCCTGCTTTCGGCATGAGAGTCACCCAGGGCTCATACTCCATGGGGCAGCCAGGTCACAGCTCTGCTCCAGCTGGTCCAGCCAGACCTTCCTGGTTATTAAATATTGTAACTATTATTCCTAGATCCATCTCCAAAATGGTCATTGCCACCAAAGACTCATTCGTGCGTGCACTGAATCTTTGAATACTGACTCAGGGCAAGAACCAGTTTCTGTATTGGAAACTAGATGCTTTCCCATGGAGATATACCAGTTCCATGTACCATAACCTCAGGGGCAGCTTATCAGTTGTTCATAAATGCTAGTTTGAATTGTTACTAGGAGAGTCTTAGTCTTTACAATCTGGAAATGCAAGATTGGTTGGCGGGTGCCTCTTCTACTCAAGAAAGCTATTTTCGGGTCCTACCATCCATTTAGTCATTTGAGGCAATATGGGAGCTGAAGAAATGCAGTCCTGCTCTAATCAGCCTCTAGATCTACTGATTCACAGGAAACCACAGGCGAGAGAGGAACGGGTAAGCCGTGCAGATGCCATCAGCAAAATCCAAACAGGATGAATGACTCAATTTCTCATCAAAGTGCAAGGAGAAAACAAGAAAGGGAGGGGGCAATTCAAAGAGACTAAAGCAATATCAAGTGCTACATGCAGACCTTACTTGAATCCTATTTCAAGTAAGGCCTTCAACGTTCCCTCTGGGAGGGACGACTGAAGAAATAATCGGGGAAATTTGAACACGGATCAGTTATTTGATGATGTTATGAAATTATTAATTTTAAGAGTATTAATAGTATTATGGCTATTTTTTAAGTCCACATCTTTTAAAGATACATTCTGAAATACTTTGTATAAAATGGTATGATGTCTGGGACTTACTTAAAATAATTCTGGCCCAGGAAGGAGTATGTGGGAAAAGAGATTAAAGAAGACAGGTGGGAGTCTTTAATTGTTGAAGTCGGTGAAAAGTATTCGGTGAGTTCATTATACTTTTCTGTCTACTTTAGTGTATGTTTGAAATTTTCCATAATAAAAGTTTAATTTTCACGTTTGCCTGTTGTTGTTGTTTTAAATAATTCTTTTAAAAATGAAAAGGCAGGCCCTGACTGGTGTGGCTCAGTTGGTTGAATATTGTCCCATACACCAAAAGGTCACTGGTTTGATTCCCGGACAGGGTACATGCCCGAGTTTCTTCTCTTTCTCTCCCTTCCTCTCTCTCTAAGATCAATTTAAAAACAACAACAACAACAACATTTTTTTTAAATGAAAAGGCAGGAGCTGAAGTAAAGAGACCCTCAGCCCCCACCCGCACCCCCCTGCTGTGTCTCCTGTTCCAGGAGGTTGGGCAGAATGACCAGTTCCCATCAAGGTGGCTCCTCAAAGGCAGGATCATACAAAGTTTTGTTTTCTCTTGAGCACTTAGCACATAGCTGATACACTAGAAGCATTCAATATTTGCAAATGATTGACTGATGAATGGATGGGCAGGTGGGTAGGTGGGTGGGTGGGTAGATGAATGGGTGGATGGATGAAATGAATGAATACAAATTCCCTGGGCAGAGGTTGCAACCTGGGAACTTAAAAACCTCTTGAAGGCACACCTGTGCAGCCTGGTCCAATGGTGGCCCAGGACTGTGCAGAACAGGCTCTTGCAAAGCCAGGACACAATGTCGCAGGGGTAGGTAAACCTCTCTGCAGCCCTGGCAGGAATGCAGCGTCTCTAACTGGGAGGGGTTTGCCTGCCCAGCTGCCTTTTGGTGATAACTCACTTCCCCACCTCCCCGAGTCAGACAGGAGACCCAGTGCTCTCAGCAATAAAAAAGCAAATGGAGCATCATAAATCAGTTTCCTCTCTGGCATCCTTCCACCTGGGCTCGGGCAGAGGCTCTGGCAAGGCCTGGCCAGTCTGTGGACCATAAACAAAGGACACTAGGATGTGGTTCCAGGGCCCAACTCTAGAGGGCACCACTCACATGTCCTCTATGTAAAAGGTGCCCCTGGAGTTGGGCTGGGCACACAGCCTGAGCTGCTTTACACGATCGGCTGTTATTTAAACATCGATAGGAAGAATTAATCATTTTTGTGGTTAGATGTTCTAAAACAAAAATCACTACTCTTGGCTGGTGCTTCACCCCTGCAAACTGGAGGAATACGTTCATTTATGTGTTTATTCATTTAACGAATATTAATTGAGCACTTCCACTGTTCTGAGAGCTGATTTCTATCAGAAAACGCCTTATTTGGTCACTCGGAGACATTTAGCAACCAGGCCCCCTGGAAGCTTCCCAGAAAGCCACAGTGTCCTTTAGCCCACTGTTGGCCTTAGTTGTGTGGCTCGAATGCACTCCTGCTTGGTCCCCGTCACCTCAGTCATGCTCCATGGCCTTGACTGCACATGTCTTAGAGTAAACCCAGAACTGCTCCTCTAGGGAAGACTCTTTCTCTGAGCAGATCACCCCTATGCAGGGGACATGGATACTGAGAATCTTATCCTACTTACTAATTTTTATAAAAGGATATAAGTCAACCATCCTCTGGGCCTATTTATTTCTTTTTTTTTTTAAATATATTTTATTGATTTTTTACAGAGAGGAAGAGAGAGGGATAGAGAGCCAGAAACATCGATGAGAGAGAAATATCGATCAGCTGCCTCTTGCACACCCCCTACTGGGGATGTGCCCGCAACCAAGGTACCGAAATCGAACCCGGGACCCTTGAGTCTGCAGGCCGACGCTCTATCCACTGAGCCAAACCGGTTTCGGCTGGGCCTATTTATTTCTTATGTAATTTCTCACTCATTCATTCATTCAAGTACCTGGGTTGTAGGAGCAGCTGTCTCAGACAAACTATCAGTGTCAAGAAGCAGATACACTGACCACTTTTCCAAGGTAGATTGATCAAGGCAATCGGTCATGTTTCTGAGACTTTCCAGCAAAAAGATGGCAAAGCAAGAAAATACAAACACTTAAACTGTTGTCTGGCAATGTTAACATAAGAAACATTCAAACCTGTAAAAATTGTTGTGAGTTTATTTGAGCCAAAATGTCAACAATTGCCAGGGAGCTGAATCTCAATGGATTAAGATAATGCTCCAGAGAATGGTGGTTTTTCACCTATTTTTATAAATTACCATAAAAAGAGGAGACATAAGTGGGCTCATGAAATCCGTTTGGTTATAGATTAGGGAGGTGGGAGAAAGTAAAGCGAGGAAACCTCTGGGATTGGAAAAAAAAAGTAAAATGATAGACACCTGCTTCCTTTACTTAGGATAGTTAACAGTCAACAATAAACACAATAGCAATAACAATGAGGGAATTTGTGGTCTTCACCCTGTGCATTGGTTGTGCCCTGAGGAGTCCAGAAAAAGGAAAGTTACAAGTTACCCTGACATTCCAAAGATATGTTATCTTAGAAGCAAAAGACAACAGACTGGCTTAGTTAAAGTAAAGATCGACTTTTGTCAGGGAAGAATCTAATCTAGGACCTGACTATCTGCCATACACTGGTTTTAGTTCAAAAGTTTTAATTTCAGGCCATGCTTTGTGGTTACTTTAGGTCTCTGAGTTTGCAAGGCCACCACGACGCCTTCCCTGAGCTAGTCGGGGTAACATGTGGCCCCTTTTCTTCCACAACAAATAACACTATTTCCTCATAGTAACTGACCTGTGAAGTTAACTAATCTACCATTAGAAAAGCATGGCAGCCTGACCGGTTTGGCTCAGTGGATAGAGTGTCAGCCTGCGGACTCAAGGGTCCGCAGCAGGGGGTGTGCAGGAGGCAGCTCATTGATGTTTCTCTCTCATCAATGTTTCTAACTCTCTCTCCTTCTCCCTTCCTCTGTAAAAAATCAATAAAATAGAAAAGCATGGCAATCTCTGTGTGACTAATCAATAAAAAGGTACCAGATGCAATTATACGAAGGTGGGAGAAAGCAAAGCAGGGACTGGATGACGGGACAGTTACCAAGATTATGAGCTCCCTTGAGGGCAGTTATTTCAAAGGTGTGTTAACCTCAATGCATGGAAACAATGGACAGGACTTGTTTAGGGCAAAAATAAACATTTTACTAAAGAAGTTATAGACCTGGCTCATGACTGCCCACCAGGACCTGCCCAGTAAGGAATTTAAGATCCAATCACCCTGTGGTTACTTTCCAGCACTGGACTTGTCTCTCTCTTTTTTAAAAACATATTTTTATTGATATCACAGAGGAAGGGAGAGGGAGAAAGAGATAGAAACACCAATGATGAGAGAGAATCATTGATCGGCTGCCTCCTGCACACCCCACACTGGGGATCGAGCCCACAACCGGGCATGTGACCTTGACCGGAATTGAACCCTTCAGTCCACAGGCTGATGCTCTATTCACTGAGCCATCCCAGCTAGGGCTGGAGTTGTCTCTTTTTTTTAGAAACCCCTTTTTGGTCCACATGGAGAAAGCATGTTCAAGAAAATAAAGTGAATGCCAAGGAGCAAAAACGCTCCTAGAATTTATAAGTATTACCCTACTCTGCAGACTTGTGAGAAATCAATGAATTTCTTACAATTATTTATTAAAAATATTTTTATTGATTTTTAGAGAGGAAGGGAGAGAGCAAAACATCCGCTTGGATGCCTCCTGCACATCCCCTACTGGGACTGATCCTGCAACTCAGGCATGTGCCCTGCCTAGGAATCAAACCAGCAACCTTTTGGTGCACAGAGCAATGCCCAATCAACTGAGCCACATCAACCAGGGCTTTCTATATTAGCAATTCTTATATTACATGATTCATATATATTGCGCTTGGAGTTTGTATTCATATTTCGGTTCCATTAGCATTCCTCTCTATATATATATTCTATTGATTTCAGAGGTGAAGGGAGAGATAGAAACATCAATGAGGAGAGAGAATCATTGATCAGATGCCTCCTGCATGCCCCACACTGGGGATCGAGCCCACAACCTGGGCATGTGCCATGACCAGGATGGAACCATGACCTCCTGGTTCATAGGTCAATGCTACCACTAAGCTATGGAGCTCGGGCCTTCTTATTAAGGACCTGCCTCAATTACTGTGGGGAGCATGCACCTTCCAGGTTCCTGCTTGAGGCTGAGCCCTACCTATCTCTCACAGAGCCCTCTGAAGGGCAGCTGAAGGCTTTGAAACCCATTCATCCTTCCATCTTCCCAGTAGTCTGGGTGTTTATCTCTGGACTGCTCCAGGATCCCACAGGGCTCTGTGCTTGGTCTTTATCATGTTGTGCTTTTCGTCCAACTTGCACTCACTGAGCTTCATCTCCGTATCCCATCTCTGGCTTATGTTAAAAGCTGCTGTAAAAAACTCCCACCCAAATTTTCCTGTTACACTGACTATAGTCATGCTCAATACCGTTGAGGACATAACTCATGGGAGAAATGACTTGTTTCACCCATAAACAATGTACTGGGTTTCTATTGCATATAGGAAACAAGGGAGGGGAGACGCAGGCTACAGAGAAGAAAAGGGGGTGATGTGGCCCTGTGGTGGCACCCCAAAGCAGCCAAGCACACAGTACCCTGAGAGGTGTCAGACCTTCCCAGTTCCTTCTTTCTCCCTGACGTGGGTAGTCAGTGCTGTCAACCTCGAATCCCAACACTACCAATCATGCATCTATAAAACCTCCAAATTCGGATGGACTCCGCGCTGTAGAATAATAGCATGCTCTATTTTGGTCAAGTTTAATTACTGCGGCAGGAGTCAGGCCTTTGCAGGTTGCCAAGAGAAGGCTGGCATGCCTGGACTGGGGAGACAGAGCCAAGAACCTGTATTTGAGCCAAAGAAACGAGACGGCTGGATTTGGTACAGGACGGAACATCAGCTCCCAGGTGCCTGTTTCACAGAAAGGGTCTGCGGTGTCTAAAGAGGGCGCCCAGAAGTCCCGGGGCGATGAGCCCACGGCAGACAGCTGAAGGGACAGCAGAAGGACCCAGCGAGGGCCCAGTGTCTTTGTCCACGTTGGAGTCTTTGCTTTGGCGGGTGTCAAAGTTAACAAATGGGACAGCGGCCCTTATTGTCCTCAGCAATTTGCAAGCAAGAAAGCTGAAGGCACGTGTGCTAGTCCGCCTGCCAGGTGGCTCCCAGTGGCCCCGCCACCAGAACTCACGCCCTCCCGTGGAGTGTGGGCTGGGCTGGTTTTCATGAGCACTTCAGTAGATGTGACGGTGTGTGCACTGGAGGCAAGGTCACAGAAGGCAGTGGGCGCCTGTCTCCCATGGATCACTCGCTCTGGGGAAGCCGCCATCCACGTATAAGGACACTTGGTAGGCAGCCCGAGGAAAGGCCCAGGTGGCGAGAAGCCGCGCTTCCTGCCCACAGGCGCATGAGTGAGCTGGGCTGCAGCCTCGAGTGAGACCCCGAGCCGGAGCCACAGGAATCCTGACCCGAGGTCGCCACGTGAGAGGACAAATGCGGCTATCAGCTGTGAAGTCTCAGGGTCACTTGTTGCACAGTAATAGATAACCAAAACATCGGGAACCTTCTATAAACGTATACACATCAGACGCTGGACAAAATGCTTGACATCAGGTCCCTCTCATTCCCCCTGCCTTTCCCCTGTTCCCATGCCTGCGAGTCTACCTGCGCCCCCCCCCTCTTACCCGCACCCCCCCAAACACATTCCGCACAGCCCTTAGGCAATGACCCACCCCTGCCAAAGTATAAAATTCCAGCTTCCTGTCCCAGGGGGTCAATACCAAGAGGTGGTTTCTGCTCCAGAGCCCCCAGCAGGTGCAGCTGAGGCTAGAGCTCAGCCTGACACCACTCCCTTGTTACTGAAATGTCCCCTTAAAGTTATCAGATTCTTCAAGTCTTCCATTCATTACGATAACTTTTAAACAAAGAACATACAGGTTTACAACTTTAAATATGTAATGTATCCAGTAATTTTTCAAAAATTATTCACTAGACCTCTATTAAGGGAAAGAATAAAATAAATCCTCCAGAGACTATAATGGTGAAATAATGTACCCTCAAAGAGCACAGTCCTTTTAGGAACTTTGTCAGCATCTCATTGTTGGACATTTTGGGATTCCCACATCACCATCATTTTAAGTTAGTAGCAGGCGGCCACAAGCCGGAGGCTACGGCAGGCGCTGAGGCCTGATCATCTATGGGGGCTTTGTCGATAGTGGATGCTCAATAGTCACTCGTGTAATAAATTAATTCCTGAACAATTGGTAGTTGCTATAAATTGTTAGCTGTTCTTCCTTCCACATTTTCCTGCTGCACATGGTGAAGTCAGTCATATGTTAGTGAAAAGAGACTAAGCCGGCAGACAGGCAAGTCTGCTTTTCATGGTGACAGTTTCAGGTCAAACTGTCTCTCCAGGGGGAGGCGACCTCCTGAAAGTACCCTGAGATCACAGGAACTGTCAGGACTGAGGAACCTCCCCCAGCTCCCACCCGCCCACGTGGACCTGGACCAGGTGTGTCCAAGGAGAGAGGCCTGCCCCTTGCTTGTCCTTTCTATAAAACTGCAGTACATCTGTCTTGGAGCTGGGCCAAAGGACCCTGTGAGGCTCCTCTCTGACCCCCAGGTCCCTGTCTCTGGTGGGTCCAGGGGCCAGTGGCTGCAGAGCCAACCACTGCCCTCACTGAGCACCTGTCAGCCCTCACTGACACTTTGACTCATACACCCTTTAGAAATAAGTTAAAATAACTCATTTTAGGGTTCCTATTTTTGTAGGAAAACCTACAAAGTGAGCCATGTTCTAAAAATATACTCCTACGAACACCATTGCATACTATGTTTGCAAATCAGTTAGAAGAACATATACATTCTAAAATTAAAACAAGCAAAAGACATGAAAAGAGTATTCATGAACGACTACAAAACTCTCATAAAATAAACAAAAAAATCAAAGCCACTAGTAAAGAAATGCAAAATAGAGCAAGATTTTCTTTGTGTATCAAATTGGCAAATTGCTTAAAATTCTAATCTGAGTACTGGAAAGAGTGTAGAGAAGAGATACTGGTTTGGTGTAAACCACTATAACCTTTGGTAATTTTTAAATATATTTTATTGATTTCAGAGAGGAGGGGAGAGGGAGAGAGAGAGATAGAAACATCAGTGATGAGAGAGAATCATTGATCAGCTGCTTCCTGTACAACCACACTGGGGATCAAGCCCGAAACCCAGGCGTGTGCCCTGACCAGGAATTGAACCGTAACCTCCTGGTTCATAGGTCAATGCTCAACCACACCGGCTGGGCACCTTTTGTAATTTTGTAAAATATGTGAAAAGCGATAAAAATGCTCTTAATCTCCGACCAAGAGTGTATCCTAAAAAAATAATTTAAAAATCAGACAAAAATATTTAACACTAAGCTATTTACATGCCACTGCTTTGCTCTGGGCCTGGGGAAGCAGCAGTGAACACAGGGGAACACAGTTTTGCCTTACTAGGCTCACATTCCTGAGGGTGCTGGCACCCCAAGGCGCCCCGCTTGGCAAGGATCCCACACTCAATACTCTATACCTTACATCTGACTGCATTTCAATTTGGTCGTTTATACTTTTTTTTTTGTCATTGTAAAATATAATTTTATTAGGATAATAATTTAGATACATAAGTCACTGAGAAAATTCTAAATCATAATGCCCTTCCCCAATTATTTGTTTTTCATTGTTAATTTATCCATTTCTTAAACCAAATGAGGTATTTCTCTAAATATTATTTTTCCTTTCCCCAACTTTTTATTTTAAAAATTTTAAACATATAGAAAAAATGGAAAGAATAGTACAATGAACTCCCATGTACCCTGAACCTAGTTCAATAAATTATTAAAACACCTTGCAGCTTCAGGTCAAGAGGTCACACAGGTAAATTCAGTACACGGAACCTCCCACAACCACATCAAAATTACAACTAAACTACGGAACAACCGTCATTCAGAACCGACTGAAATCTGGCTAAATGGAAGTCCTACCACTAAAGATTTAAAGAAGAAGCCACTGCCCTAGCCGGTTTGGCTCAGTGGATAGAGTGTCGGCCTGCGGACTCAAGGGTCCCAGGTTCGGTTCCGGTCAAGGGCATGTACCTTGGTTGCGGGCACATCCCCAGTAGGGAGTGTGCAGGAGGCAGCTGATTGATGTTTCTCTCTCATTGATGTTTCTAACTCTCTCTCCCTTTCCCTTCCTCTCTGTAAAAACAAAACACACACACAATAAAATATATTTTGAAAGAAAGAAAGAAAGAAAGAAAGAAAGAAAGAAAGAAAGAAAGAAAGAAAGAAAGAAAGAAAGAAAGAAAGCCACTGGCTGTTAGGAGGGGTGGAGACCCAGAACTGGCTGGCCCCGTAGCCACGTGTGGCTGATAAAAATCAGGAGGGATATCTCACCTTTGGAAGTCCTAGGTGTTCCAGCCACACCAGGCCCCCCAGCCCAGGGTTCCAGTGCCAAAAGTGAAGTTCCCACAACTTCTGGCTGTAAGACCAGCGAGGATTTAGACAGAGGAAGACACAGCTGCTAAGATTCCCAGGTGTTCCTCTTAAAGGGCACACACACAGACTTACTCGGACTTGGGACCAGGGACATACTGGGAAGAAGTGAATTGTCTGGCTTCAGGGCGAGAGCTGGGGGTGGGGAGCAGCTTTCTCCCAGCCAGAAGTGCTGGCAGAGACCATGGTTCCTTTTGCTGAGCCCCTCCCGACGCAGAGCTCTTGGCCTCACCGTGGTGATTCCCTGAGGCTCGCCCCACCCAGCTTGCAGGCCCACCCACACCACTGCCAGTGGTTTCTCCATACAAATGACCTCTTTTGGTTCATGCTTTGGACGTACCTAAAACCTTTCAAACACGAAGCATCTGGCCCCTGCTACCCCGTTACTCTCACCAAGTGGCTCCAGGCCTGGCACTAGCGGCAACCAGCCTCAGTTCACAGCTTAGCCTCTCCTGGGCATCTCCGATCCCAGCACAAGCAGCAGCCATCTGTAGATAGCTCCATGGGGTCAGCCCCTGCGCAGCAGCTCATCCTCTGTAGTCACGGCCAGGTCTCACAGCTGATCAGCCTGGGCCAATCCCTCCCAGTAATGTGCGAACAGCAATCAAGGTTGGCCTACAACAGAACAGGGCACACCTGGAGCACCCAGCTCAGGTGACGGGGGAGGCTGTGCCACGTGGCCCTACAGGACACCTCCTGCCTAAGGCCACTCTACCAAGACTGGGAGACACAGCAGCTCTACCTAATACACAGAAACAAACACAGGGAGGGAGCCAAAATGAGGAGACAAAGAAAAAGGTCCCAAATGAAAGAACGGGAGAAATCTCCAGTAAAAGAACGAAACAAAATGGAGGCAAGCAAACTACCAGCTACAGAATTCAAAACAATGGTTATAGCACGCTCAGGAAACATAGTAAGAACAGCATACAAAGGAAACCATTTTTTAAAAACCAGTCAGAAATGAAGGATACACCAACTGAAATGAAGAATACATTACGGGGAATCCACAGTAGAGTAGATGAAGTAGAGGATCAAATCAGAGATTTAGAAGGTAAGGAAGCAGAAAACTCCTAATCAGAACAGCAAAAAGAAAAAAAAAAATCCAAAGAAATGAGGATAGTATAAGGAGACTCTGGAACAACTTCAAGCATACCAACATTTGCATCATGGGGGTGCCAGAAGGAGAAGAGAGAGCAAGAAATTGAAAACCTATTTGAAAAAATAATGACAGAAAACTTCCCTAAGTTGGTGAAGGAAATAGACCTACAAGTCCAGGAAGTGCAGAGAGTACCAGACAAGAAGAACCAAAATAGGCCTATACCAAGACACATTATAATTAAAATGCCAAAGATTAAAGACAACGAGAGAATCTTAAAAGCAGCAAGAAAAAAGCAGTTATTTACTTACAAGAGAGCTTCCTTAGGTTGTCAGCTGATTTCTCAACAGAAACTTTGCAGGCCTGAATGGATTGGCACAAAATATTGAAAGTGATAAAAAGTAAGGGCCTACAAACAAGATTACCCTACCCAACAAAGCTATCATTTAGAATTGAAGGACTGATAGAGCTTCCCAGACAAGAAAAAGCTAAGAGTTTATCACCACCAACCAGTATTACAAGAAATGTAAAAGGGTCTTCTTTAAGAAGAAGAAATAAGCCAGGCCAGCATGGCTCAGTGGTTGACTATTGACCTATGAACCAGGAGGTCATGGTTCGATTCCCGGTCAAGGCATATGCACGGATTGTAGGCTTGATCCCCAGTAGGGGGGTGCAGGAGACAGCCAATCAATTATTCTCTCTCACCATTGATGTTTCTATTTCTCTCTCCCTCTCCCTTCCTTTCTTAAATCAATTAAAAATATATTTTTTAAAAGATTAACATTTAAAAAAAGAAATTAAAAAAGGTAAAACATATGAATGATATATGGTAATAAATGCATTATCTATCATCAATTACTTTGAATGCAAATAGATTCAATATTCCAATCAAAAGACTGAATAGATAAACATTTCTAGCAAGGATGCATCCAGGTGATGTGTACTTCAAACTGCATCCCCATAGGAAGGCATTCATATCAGCCGGCCCACTGTTCCTGATGCTAAGTTTCAGCGTTTGGTTAATTTAGAAACTGCCAGGTTGCTCTGAAGTAAAGGTACAATTTTCCTTTTTTGCAACTAACAAGTGGTAGTTTGACATCATATAAAGATCCTCTTTCTATTAACCTTTCACATAGGGCTTTTAATATCCATTGATGATCCTTCCTGAAACAACCATCACATTGGGAACTGCAAAATGGGAGAGTTGTATTATCCCTCCTTCTTTTATTCATTGGTTTTCTCCTGTGAAGACGACCCCTCCTTGATTTTTTGTTTCATTGTGAGTATCACTATGGATTCATGGTGGTGGCTTGTGGTTGTCTAGTTCAATGTGTTTTAGTTCATTACTGTCATATTCCTTTTGATGCCCAAATTGTCACAAATTCGGCCAGTAGGGGTCCCTTTTAAGCTGGTTCCTGTGTCCCTTTGATATATATCCCTTCCTGCCTTGGAGCATTTTTTTTTTTTTTTTTTT
The DNA here is from genome assembly GCF_027574615.1 of Eptesicus fuscus. Lineage (NCBI taxonomy): Eukaryota > Metazoa > Chordata > Mammalia > Chiroptera > Vespertilionidae > Eptesicus > Eptesicus fuscus. The sequence continues at coordinate 62,453,145 of NC_072483.1, forward strand.
TTTTTTTTTTTTTTTTTTTTGCCTTCTGACACAGCAAAATACTTTTTCTTATACTTTCTATATCTGAGATCTGGAGTCAGCCATTTCTCCCAGGAGCCCTAGTTCCTCTGAGTGCAGAATAGTATTTAGAATCCAAGATCTGGGGGTTATATGTGCTCATTAATACTGGAAGGTCATTGCTTCCAAGACTTTCCAGTGGACAGAGCTAAGAAACATGTGGGTGAGTTCATACAAATACCTTTGATTCCAACCCAATATACAGCAATCCTCCTCCCTCTCCTCATTCCATGTTTCCATCTCCGTTTTCTAACAGTGAGGACCCTCAACATCAATATACAATATTGTAGTCTATTTCTCTAGTCTACAAATACACACAGAACAATTTCACAATTACTTCACTTGAACCATAACCAACGATGAATCTAGAGTATTAGTTTCCCAGGGCTGCTGTAACAAAGTACCACAAACTGGACAGCTTAAAAATTTGAGCAGGAATTTGTTCTCTCACAAAACTGAAGACGAGAAGTCCAAAATCCAGCATTGGCAGGTGCCCCGGAAGGCTGTAGGAGCAGATTTGTCCCACGCCTCTCTCCTAGGTTCTGGTGGTTGCTGGCAACACTTGGCATTCCTTAACTAGTAGATGCATCATTCCAACCTCTGCCAACGTCTTCACATTTTCCTGTTTGTTAGTCTCTGAGTCTCTAGGTCCTAATTCCCCCTCTTCTTATAATGACACCAGTTATTGGGTTAGGCCCCACCCAAATTTTTTTTTTCTGTGTGGTTATGTTATCAATTTGATAATTAGGTTCACTTGTTTCAGGTTTTTGTTTTTTTTTAACTCTAGGGTTTGATCCCCCCCCCTCCCATTCTTTTAGGTTTTTAAAAATAATTTGAATATGTAAAACATCTACATATTGGTATGCAAGTCAAAACTATATAGAAAGGGCTTACCTTCTACCCCAACTCGGGAAAAAATCATCTTTACTAGTTTCTCTTTTTTCCTTCTTCGGTTTCTTATCAGGAGGGAAAGTGTGTGTATAACTGTATATCTTCACCTCCTTTAGTTCACATACTGCACAGGCTCTTTTGTCCCAACACTGGACCACTCAGTGTCAATTCAGGCATTGCCCTCATCCTCGTCCTCCAGCTGCAAAGGACTCCATTATGTGGCTATCCCATAGTCTAGTCAACCAATCTTTGATGGGTATGGAGTTTGCTTCCAATATTTTACTATCAATGCCCACCGGGGGGTGGTCAGTGGTTGAGTGTCAACCTATGAACCAGGAGGTCATGGTTCAACTCTCAGTCAGAGCACATGCCTAGGTTGTGGGCTCGATACCCAATAGGGGGCGTGCAGGAGACAGGTAATCAATGATTCTCATCATTGATATTTCTCTCTCTTCCTTTCCCTTCCTCTCTCTGAAATCAATAAAAAAAAAAAATTAGTTTTTGCCCTAGCTGGTTTGGCTCAGTAGGTAGAGTGTCAGCCTGAGAACTGAAGGATCTCAGATTCAATTCCAATCAAGGGCATATACCTGGGTTTGTGGGCTCAATTCCCAGCCCTTGGCTGGGTGTGTGCAGGAGGCAACCAATCGATGTGTCTCTCTCACATCGATGTTCCTTTCTCTCTGTCTCTCCTCCTTCCTTCCACTCTCTAAAAACCAATGGAAAAATATCATCAGGTGAGGATTAACAAAAGTAAATTTAAAAATATATATTTTAAAAATAATAATGTCATAATGAAGGTCCTTGCACATATCTTGTTTCATGTTTCAGGATATCTTTGGGGTAAATTCTTAGAAATGGAATTGCTAAGTCAAAGGGTAAATGCACGTTGTCTTAGTCAGATTGGGCTGCTATAACAGTGTACCATAGACTAGGTGGCTTATGAACAACAAATGTATTTCCCACAGTTCTGGAGGCTGTGAAATCCAAAACCAAAGTGAGGGCTTTCTCTGGGGTCTCCTTTATAAGGGCACTAATCCCATTCATGAGAGCTTTGCCCTCTTGACCTAATCACCTCCCAAAGGCCCAAGGATTTCAGCATAGAATTTGGGGAGACACAAACATTCAGTCCATTGCATACATGCTGTTCTGTTATAGTCAAACAAGGCCCCCCCCCCCCCTCCTGAAGCTGGACAACTTTGCTCTCCCATCAGCAATGTATATGAGTGCCTGTTTCCCCAGAAGATTTTCAACTTGGTTAATAACAGTGTATTTCAATGCAGAAAATTCAAAGCACTCCATCCTAAAGACAGGCACACAATCGACTGAGATTCACAGCGTGTGAAGTGCTGAAACTGAAAGCCGTGGGTTAAGGAAGGTGTATTCTAAGGTGCTCTCAACAGGAAGGAAATTTTCCACTCGGTTCTGTCATTTCTCTGACTCACTCTGTCGAGAAGAGTTTCCTCCCCCTGGTAAGAATCCATCACTTAGAGAAAACAGTTGATGACAGGTTAGAGCCTCTTTTCTTTTCTCTTCCTATCTTTGTCTTCTTCTTCTTCTTCTTCTTCTTCTTCTTCTTCTTCTTCTTCTTCTTCTTCTTCTTCTTCGAACAAATGCTATTTTCAAATGGAAGAATGTATTTCTGTAGAGCTTTGGACCCTTCTCTGAGACCCTTATGAAATCCCCTCGTGGTTAAGCAGAAAAGAGAGACCTATTAAGGACCATTGTTTTACCCTGAGCCTGAGAAAAAAACAGCCTAGAGATCCCGCTGACTGTGACAAATAAAAGCCACTCCGAAGGCTGAGCAACGTTTTAGAAATAGCAATCATTTAGCATGCAATCTTCACTGCATGGAAAAAATGAGACATAAGTTTAAAATTAGGGAAAGAAACATCCACTGGTCAGCTCGGGGGAGGGCTGAACAGTCAAGAGGTACAGAAATTACACTTCTTTGCTGGTAGCCTGACTCTTTTTCCCCCCAGCTAATAATGGTACTTTAGCTAAAGGTGCACTCACCTTTTAAAGGAGTAGCAAGGAGAGGAGGTTTGTATTTAGTGAATAAAAGGAAAGCGTTTGTGAGATGTTTCTGGGCTATAATTTACCCAGAGGCACTGGAATGATACCAAAGGAATGCCTGTGCTTTCAAGCCTCTTTCAACTCCGCCTCCACGTGGCAAATATGTCCTGAGCCTCAGGGATGTGCAAGCTCTCTGCCCGAACAGGCAGGGGGGCAACATCAATCAGACTCCTCCTCCTCGAGGAAGTGATCAAGTCTTAAGAGAAGCCCTGAGGAAGGCTATGGAGATCCCAAGAGGGAGCGAATGCAGCCAGTTATGGGTTGGAACAGGGGGTGGGCTTCACAGAGGAGGTGGCATTTGAGCCTGCATAGGTGGGATGTCTTCATGCTACTGGAGGGGGAAGGGGCATGAGAAGGGCTTGTGGTATGAGGGAGACCTGCCTTTGATGGGAGGCAGTGAATTCTGTGATGACTCCTTCAACAGGACCTTGACTTCAATAGAAAAGGAAGAAGCATTCTGGTTAGCAGTTGTACGTGTCGATTTATGGAAGGAAAGGGGGAATTTCTGGAAAAGGACTATTTTTATCACTGGGCAAATTAGAAAAGCAGGTAAATGCTTTAATTTTAGAGATGCCAGGAAGTCATCCTATATAATAAAAGGCTAATATGCAAATTGACCGACCTGTAGAACAACTGGTCGCTATGATGCTCACTGACCACCAGGGGGCAGACACTCAATGCAGGAGCTTCCCCCTGGTGGTCAATGTGCTCCCACAGGGGGAGTGCCGCTCAGCCAGAAGCCCTGAGCCGGGCTCAGGGCTGGCTGGCTGGCAAGTGCAGCGGCAGTGGTGGGAGCCTCTCCCGCCTCTGCAACGGCGCTAAGGGTGTCTGACTCCTGGCTTAGGAGCGGCCCTAAGCAGGCTGAGGAACCCCCCCTCCAAAGGCACGAATTTTGTGCATCAGGCCTCTAGTCTACTATAAAATTTGAATTCGTGATTCTTTAAGGACCATTGAATTGACACTGAAGAGCTTTTGAAAAGATAGATTTATATAACGAATTGAGGTGTTTTTCCCCAAAGTAAATCTAGAGAATACAAAACAGCTCAGCCCAATTCGTCAAGTTCCTTAGGGCTCCCTCCTGTTACGTGAATGCTTTCAACTCAGCTCTAAATTTGTGCACATTAAGGGACTGATGTTGTTTTTTGAAGTAACTTTCCCCTTATTACATAAGTGACACTTTGATTGTAGAAATTTTTTTTAACACAGATGAGTAAAAAGAAGAAAATTCCCTCAGATTCCAACTGATCAACTTCAAGTACAGAGAAATGTTTTTGCTGATCATTCTTCCAGTCTTTTTTCAGATTATGAGACTGATGTGCTGCCTACTGCGCTAAGAGGGCAACTTTCTTCCAGTCTTTTTTCAAATGTGTGTGTGCTTAAACTTCCATCTCGATAAGTCTATTTATAAACAAAATTAGATCATTTATAAATGAAATAAGATCATACTACCATTTAGTTTGGGAATCTGCTTGTCTATTCAATACATTATGGACATCTTTCCAGATTATTAAATACGTTAAAGGTCACTTTAGTGATATTCCATTTTAGATATTTGTCATAATTTAAATAATCAATCTTCTATTATTGGACATTCAGGTTGCTCCTAATGTGTCACTATTATAAATATAATAAAAAAGTAATATGCAAATTGACTATCACTCCAACACACAAGATGATCGCCCCCATGTGGTCAAAGATGGCTGCTCTCATTTGGACACATGATGGCTGCCACAAGATGGCCGGCAGGGGAGGGCAGTTGGGAGGGATCAGGCCAGCAGGGGAGGGCAGATGGGGGCGACCAGGCCTGCAGGGGAGGGAAGTTAGGGGCAACCAGGCTGGCAGGGGAGGGCAGTTACGGGTGACCAGGCCAGCAGGGGAGGGCAATTAGGGGCAATTGGGCCATCAGCGGAGCAGTTAGGCGTTGATCAGGCTGGCAGGAGAGTGGTTAGGGGGTGATCAGGCTGGCAGGCAGAAGAGGTTAGGGGCAATCAGGCAGGTGGGCAAGCGAGCAGTTGGGAGCCAGCAGTCCTGGATTGTGAGAGGGATGTCCCAGATTGGAGAGGGTGCAGGCTGGGCTAAGGGACCCCCCCGCCCCCGCACGAATTTCATGCATCAGGCCTCTAGTTATAAATAATGCTGTAATAAACAATCTTATAGCTAATTTTCCCCCATGGATTTTATATTCCTAGAAGTAGCATCTCTTCACTAAAGGTATGAACATTTATGATATGGGTGGTCCAGACTACCCTCCAGAAAGGTCCTATCAATTCACATGCGCATCCCAGAGGCCAATGACTGTTTCCAAGCCTTGCTAACTGCCTGTTCATTTTTAAACCTTTTTGATGGCTGTGCACTCGGTATGTTTTTGAAATGATGTGCTTTCTCTTTAGGATAATATTCATTTGTTTGGTGCTAATTTCTCCGCTGCAGCCCCCAGTTTCCTTGTTAGAGTCTTTAAAACAGAAGTATCAGTAATGGTTAGAAGCTTTGAATTCCTGGGAAGACAGGTCTTGTCAACATGATGAGCAGTCAAGGACTCAGAACGGGCCCCTGGTCTGGGGGCACACCTCCCTCATGTCTCAGATGGCCCTTGTGAAGCGATCGGTCTCTACCAAAGACATACTGCTCTTTTTACGGGACCCTACGTCCTTGAATGCTTCGTTCTAGTGACTCAACAAAGAATATTCTTCCTACTGGATAGAGAATGAAAAGTTGTCATATTACTTCTTATTATGAAAAATACTTATCTAAAGTCCAGTTATTTGCAATTTTCAAGGAACAACGTGTGAATAATAGCTAGTTATTAATTTTAACTACATGCTATTTCTTCAAGTCTACTTGGTTTATGAATGGACATCTTTTTCTTTCTCATTTCATACTGTAAGCAGTTTTGCTACATTTGTATGTTTTGCTATTGGTTAATACAAGACATTCTCCATTATAATAGTGAATGTATTTTAGTGCTAAATGCCGGCTTCCTAAATAATAATTAATAATATCATTTTTTACTTGTGTGCTACATAATAGGACTCACTATACGTAGGACTAAATGAGATCTAACTATATAGTTTACAAGGTGATTTAAAATGAATAAGCTAAGTGGAAGGGAGTTATGAAAAGCTATTGGTTCCTTTACAGTTTGAATTCCAACTAAGAGTCTCTGAACTCCCATAGCCTAAGGTGACCAGACATCCCGCTTTTGGTGGGACAGTCCCGATTTTTAACAATTTGTCCCGCGTCCCGCGGCGTTTCAAAAAAGTCCCGATTTTTGGAAAGAATGCACGACAAGCTAGGGAACAGCGGGAGAACAGGAAGGGAATATATGGTTTTCGGCGGCCATGTGGCTATTTAGCCAGGATATGAGTTTTATATTATTTTTGTTAATTTTATAATGTTAAACTTTAATAATAACAAATAACTGTTGAGAACTGATTATCGAAAACTGCTTATCAAAGTTCGCATTGTTGATCAGTTGTTAGAATTCGACCACCATTGTTTGGACTTAGTGAACAAAGGCATTTTTTGGGAGTGGCAACGACGAAAACATTTTGTAACTGTCTCTCAGACGATACACATCGTACTGCATGCTAGTAAGCTAGTTAAACAAGTGATGTCATTACAAATCAGCTATTCACATAATTTAGGTAAATCATTTATTTATTTATTTCATAAATACATAAATTTTCTTGAATTTAGCAGACAGTACTCGTATTATTTATTGAAAGTGACACTTACGACTTACGTTACGGCAAATTCAGAGGAAAAATAATACAAGTTAGTATTGTTATTATTTAGAAAGAAATATAGGATTAAAATAATTTTTAAAATATAGTTACTTTATAACAATCAAATTAATTTAATTTATAAACTAACAATAAAATATGTTCATGTAATTATGTACCTACTTACTGTGTTTTAAGCAATATGTATATAATAATTTATAATATAATTTTAAATTATTTTTTTTAGATTTTTAACATAATGAGTAAGAAAAGAGGATGCAAATTCAACGATGATCTAAGAAGTGAATTTCCTTTTATTAAAAAAAAAAAAAGAGCGATTACAATATAGACCAAATTTTTAATCAAGAACCCCCCCCCCCACCGGGCCGAAACCGGTTTGGCTCAGTGGATAGAGCATCGGCCTGCGGACTCAAGGGTCCCAGGTTCGATTCCAGTCAAGGGCATGTACCTTGGTTGCGGGCACATCCCCAGTAAGGGGGTGTGCAAGAGGCAGCTGATCGATGTTTCTCTCTTATCGATGTTTCTAACTCTCTATCCCTCTCTCTTCCTCTCTGTAAAAAATCAATAAAATATATTATAAAAAAAAAGAACCCCCCCCACCCCGGTCAATGGTGTCCCGCTTTACCAATGTTAAAATCTGGTCACCTTACCATAGCCACAACCTAAAATGTCAAGTATGTATGCCCAGACAACTCTTTATCTAATTTTCTCCACATTTTATCCTCAATAGTATTTTTCCTTAGGTCCCCTTGTTTCAGAATGCTTCTGTTGGTCAAAAGCCATAATCCTTGAACCCTGTGTGTCTCAGACTCCGTGGATAGGGATATTCCAAAGAAACCCATAGCCCCAGGCGCTGGTCTCATGTCCCACAGTTTCAGATAAACACACCAGCATTATAGCATCTTATCCATGAGTTATTTGGGGCAACCTGTTTTGAGAATACATTTCTATCAAGGCCATACAAATTGTCTGCATCTCATAATTGAAGATATGGCTACCCTTTCTCCCAGCATGTGCCCCGATGGGGTAACCCAAAACCTAGGTGTGTGCCCTAACAGGGAATCAAACCTGTGACCTTTCAGTGTACGAGACAATCCTCCAGCCAACTGAGCCACATCAGCCAAGGCTGAAAGGCTGCAAATTTATATCAGCCAAGGGCAGAGATGCATAGAGGTCTATTCAGAGCTTCTAGTTACCTTGTCCCTGTGGTACTGTGGCCAGCGCTAACATTCTCCTGCAGCAATCTGTGACGACATTGCCAACTAGGGAAACTCGCTTGAGCCTTAGTGTCCAGAGTTTTTATTGGAGCCTGGTCAGCTAGAACTGGTCAGTCTTCAGCTCCTCTGGAGATTAAGCTATTACCATATGGCCCCAAATCCCAACCTTTTCTGGTATGGCCCCAGGATCCCAGGTAAGCAAAGATACTCTTAACAGACATAACATTCTGAGGGCTTAGCGATCACCTCCCAGGAGTCCAGGGCAAAGCCCAGGCCTCTCTTTGGGCACAAATAATGCTTTACTACACGGGGCTAAACTGATTGTGCTTAACTTATTTCCACAGCATGTTACAGTCCCACATTTACAAATTAGCCTTATGATCCAAACTAAGGAAAGACATCCACCTCTCCCTCTCCAGTAAAATACTTCCAACCATACAACAGGACAAGTCTACTTGGGACCACTCTCCTTACGGAGAAATCTTTGTATCCATCAAATATGGGTTTCCAGGTTTCTTGGAGCTTCGGTGAGAGAGGCTACATCTTGTCCTTTCCCTAACTTTCTTCCTAGATTTTGGGGGTTCATTTATCTCTTCTAGCTTTCCATGGATTTACTGCCGGGGCTGCCTACGTAGTTTAAATTTGTTGATTTTCAAAGCAACTGAAAAAAAAGTCTTTTGAGAGTGATAAAAATAAACTGTGTTTATGGATGTGAAAGATGCAGTTAATTAAAAGTTATCCCGCACCTGTTTCTAGATGTTTCCAATATATATTTGAGGATTATCTCCTCACTACAAAAAACAATTCCATGTCATTTTTCCTACTAGATTGAAGACTACAAATGTATTTTAACATTTGATTGTCTGTTGGCAGATCATGTAACCCTAAAAATATTTAGAATAATTAAATAGAAATGTGCAGTTCCTTATCCCACACAACACAGTCTTGACTTAGTAGTATATTCTTCCAAAATCTGCCATTAGCCAGCTGTGTGACCTTGTCATTTTAACCCTCTGGTTCTGTTCCTCTTTTCTGTCAAATATATGTGTTGGAACCGATCATTTCTAAACTTCCTTCTGCTTCTAGCAATTCTCCCTCAGAATAAGGTACCATTTTATAAATTCGGATTCCTGAAAGCTGAGATGGCTATATAAATAAGAATCTACTTTTTCCCAACATTTACTCTTTGTAGTTCAAAGGAAAAAATAAACAATCTTTAGATAAAATATATAAACTAACTAATGTTCAAAAAACAGAGCTCAACTGAGTAAATTTGAAGATCTAATTGGTTTTACTAAGTGATTCATGAGTCAGGCAACATCCCATCTAGCAACTGGAAACGTGTTCCATTGATTCCCTCCAAATGGAAGATTCTTTACAGGCAGAAAAAGGGTGGGACTAAGAAGTTGAAGGAGTTGAATTATTTCAGACAAGGACACCTTCCCTTAGGGAAGGCGGGGGTCTTGTCAAGCAAATGACCCCCACTAGTGAGGACCAGGAAATTCAATACCGATTGGCTTAAAATTCCACGCCTGGCAAAGTCTGAGACTTCGTTAGGTTAGTTATTAAGTTTTGTTTTGGTGACGTGGCTTAGCAAAAGTGACTTCCTTTTGGCCCATTGATTCTTCTTTCTTTTCTTTTTTTTAATCTTTATTGTTGAAAGTATTACATATGCCCCTTTTCTCTCCCATCCACTGACCCTTTTTTTAACACTAAATATTTTTTAAAACATACCATTACTTCCTGGCTGGCACGGCTCAGTGACTGAGCATCGATCTATGAACCCGGGTTGCTGGCTCGATCCCCAGTAAGGGGCGTGCAGGAGCCAGCCGATCATTGATTCTCTCTCATCATTGATGTTTCTTTCTCTCTCCCTTCCTCTCTGAAACCAATAAAAATATATTTAAAAAAACAAACAAACAAAAATACCATTACTTCCTTAACAAATACTAGTACTTATAGAGCACTGACCATGTGCTAATCAGGCATATTTGAAAAACTTATCTACATTTTGTGAATAAATTATATTGTGAGTAAAATGTCAGTTAAACGGAGATGTTATAATTTCCTAATAAGCACTAAAATATGATAGAAAATAGAACATGGGGAATTTAGCTTAAGGTTATATGCCTTCAGAACTCAGTGACTTTCTAAACTGATTTTATAATTAGGAAGATATTTTTAGCTTATTTTTCAACGGGAAGGTTTTATTATGCTCACCTTCATGCTCACAGCTGGCTAACAGTTGTGAGTATGTGAAACACAGTTTATTCTTGTATTATTGTTTATTAATTATTGTACAAACAACTATAAACCTACTTTTGCCCACCCCATATGTAATTTCACTTGAATATTTTCTGATTTAAAAAAAAATTTAATCTTTTTCCCTTGGTGCAGCAAAGTGCAAAAGTAACAACATCACTGAATGCTGCACCCAGATTGAGAGGTGGTGAAACCCTGCAAAGCAGGAGGTTCTGGTGATTGCCACACATGCTCTTCCTTGGACCCTGGTGAAAGCTGAGTAGGACATGGTAGTGCCCAGCCTGGAGGAGCCCGTGGCTTCGTGTAAGGATAGCCCTGTTCACAGAGAATTACAGTGCTGGCCAACGCTGCTGGTTACACAAAGGAAAGGGCCTAGGGGAGGGGCGCCCCAGTGCGCCTCCACCCACCAGAGTAATTACTTGACCCCAGGAGTAGAGAGCCCAGAGCCTGGAAAAGTGTGTGAAACCAAAGCCTTGGAGGAGTCGCAAGGACAGTGGCTCTAGGAAGCTGGCAAGGAACTGAAGAGCCCATTTCAGTGCCAGGAGGCTGGCCTTCCCCCCACCCCCCCGTGATGGTACTCCAAGGCACGTTGTTAAGCAGGGGAGGGGCCAAAGTAGCCCCGTATTTTAGAACGGGGACAGAGAGAGGATGAGCTGGGTGGGGACAGGCCCAAGGATTGGGGTAGTGCTTTAAAGGACCGGGGACGCAGGGTGCTCAGTGAGGCACTGACGTGTAGGTGGCGGGAGGTGCAGGAGAAGTGGAGGCCAGCTCTCACCTTCTTCTGCAGGCCTCCTGGTTGGCTGCTGGTGGCAGGGGGGGATGTGAGTGTCCTGGTGGTGTGTTTAGGGCACATCGGAAAGAGATGGCCAGAGAGCAAGTAGAAATGGAGAGCTCAACAGGAGGCTGTCTGTCTGGAGACATGTGGAAAGAGCCAAGGAAGAGAGGAGCTTGGCTTGGAAAAAGAGGAGACCAGATGGCTGTCACGAAGACATTCTGAGGCCTGAAGGGCACGAGGAGATGGGAACTGTCCATTCTGGGCCCTTGAGGAAACTAACTTTTACACAACTGCCAATCTAGACGGCTGGCTAAGGAACCTAGTAAAGCTAACACCCTCCCACCAGTATTTGCATCCCCAAACAAGGACTTTGTTCATTTAAACACATTTAGAGGCCCCGGGTTCTGGGAGCCCCACCCCTGTCCGCAGGCACCCTCTCGCACTGGCCCTGGCCCGCAGCCTCAGAAAGGACACCGGGCAGTGTGCCAATTGGATGAAATCCCTGTAGATTTCCGCGGGCCACGGGATCACTCACACTCCACTGGGCTCCCGTTTGTATTTGCTTTCTGTATCCAGAAGCGGATTCCACTAGCTAACACGAAGATGCAGATTCCAAGAGTCAACGTGACAGAGCAGGGACGCCGGGTGGAGGTTTGGGGCACTTTGTCTCTCCTCCTCTAGCTCCACCATCCCCACCCCGGGCCGGGCCGCCAGGGCCTGCGGGTCGCTGGGGGCGGCCAGACGCGCCGGGAAGAAGTCTGTGCGCCTGGCCCCTCTCCGTAGCCAAGGCGCAGGGGCTCCCTCAGACCCCAGTCTCGGCCTCGGACTCCCTCAGACAGAGGCTTTTCCGGGCTGAGCTGGAGAGACCGAGGCAGGGTTCCCCGGCCGGGTTCCCCGGGAGACCGCAGAGGATGTGCGGCATCGCCAGGCGGAAGTTTGAGGGCGCGAAGGGCAGAGGGTCACCTCGCCCGGACCTTCCAAGTTCTCCATCCGATCCGGTGGGGTCCGGCCAGGCGGCGAGGAGGGGACGGTAGGCGGAGGGCGCCGTTCGCTGACCCCCACGCATCCTGCCCTCCTCCTCACCCCCGAGCCCGGTGCGGTGGCGGCGGGAGAGCGAGGCGCGAGCCCCGCGGGAGGTCCGCGTCCGCCGCCAGGGTCGCGCCCAGCCCCGCTCCCCGCCCCGCGCCGCCTGGACTCGCCCCCGCCGAGCGCGCCCCTCCCGCCTCCCCCGTTGCCGTGGCAACCCCGGGATCCTCCAGGCGCGCGTCCGCCCGCCCGCCCGCCCGCCCGCCTGCGGGAGCGCTCGGCTGCGGCGGCTGCAGCTCCGACTCGAGCAGTGCGCCGTGCGCCCCGGATCCTGAGCCCGCTCCTCGCCCCTGGCCGGGCTGCGGGCCCCTGCGCGCCCCTTGACCCGGCCCCCGCGCCGGCCGGCCGCTGGCCCCATGGAGCTGCTGGCCGCAGCTTTCAGCGCCGCCTGCGCTGTGGACCACGACAGCTCCACCTCGGAGAGCGACACGCGCGACTCGGCGGCGGGACACCTGCCCGGCAGGTGAGGACTAGCCGGCGCCCGGACCCGCGCGTCGCCCCCGCGTTCCTCTGGCCCCGGCTCGCGCCCCCCTACCTCCCGTGGCCTTGGCCCCGTGGGCCCCGTCGTCCCTCACTCCACCCCGGCCCCTGTCGTGCCCGCACCCGACTGGGGTGAGAGATGAGTCCTAGCCCGGCCGCTGACGCCCCATGTCCCTGCCCCGGGCCGCCTCCCGCGCCCTCCCAGGGGCGCCCTGGGCGCGCGCGTCTTGCTAGGCATCCCCTTCTCCACGTCGAGGGACCCTGGGACTGGAGGACCCAAGCCCGAAAGGGACTGGGGACCGGTGACAGCGGGCGGTGCGGGGTGCGCAGCGCGGGCTGGGCTCTTGGCCGCGGGACCCGTTGGGGCGTCCGGGCGGCGCCGCCGTGGAGAGAGCGGGGAGCGCCAAGTTTCCGATGCCTGCCCGCGAGCTCCGAAAACATGAAGGCTTGGGACGGGCCGGTGTGGGAATGAATCACTCGGTCGCGCCCTGGTGCTGTGACAAAAAGGGTCTGTGGGGCCCGCCTGGATGGTCCCCGGCGGGTCCAGCTGGCCACGGCCGCGTCTCTCGCCAGCTAGCCAAGGTGTGTCGTTGCTTAAAAATAACTGGTCCTGCCCCTGCTTCTTTCTGGCAGTGAGTCATCCTCCACCCCGGGAAATGGGGCCACGCCCGAGGAGTGCCCAGCTCTGGCCGACAGCCCCACCACACTCACGGAGGCCCTGCAGATGATCCACCCCATTCCCGCCGACTCCTGGAGGAACCTCATCGAACAAATAGGTGGGTACTCGAGCGGTGGCTGCCCTTCGCGGGGCCAATGTGGGGTCCCCCTGCTACTGAGATACCCTTGCGTTTCTGTGAGGAGGCTAGGGAACGTTTTTGTTATTGTTGTTTTTAATATATTTTTATTGATTTCAGAAATGAAGGGAGAGAGAGAGATCAATGATGAGAGAGAATCATTGATCGGCTGCCCCCTGCTCGCCCCCACACTAGGGACGGAGCTCACAACCCAGGCATGTACCCTGTTGAGAAATTGAACCATGACCTCCTGGTTCTTGGGTGGATGCTCAACCACTGAGCCATGCCGGCTGGGCCTAGCGAACGTTTTGACGTGTTTGATTCTAAATTGTTCTATAGGCAAAACTGCCCCATTTTAATAATGCTGCATAATTGGGCTTTAGCAAATGCATTTCTGTCCTGCTCTCTCTGGAGAGGTTTACCCGCCCAGGCCCTTGTCACTTCTCTGGCAAAGACCAAGAGTGAAGTGCTGCTAGGCCAGGCACGGGGGAGCCCAAAATGAGGTCTGGGGAAGACCTGGAAAGAGAGAATCTGCAAAAAAAAAAAGGGGGAGGGGGCCTCTGGGGAGAGCCTGGCTCACGGGTGCAATCCAGGAAGAGGAGGCAGTGGCAGACTTTGCACAGGGGACAGGTAAAGTAGAGAGAAAATGGGGACCTCCCCTCCCAACCCCTGGATTAAGAAAGCCTAGTTCCACCTGCCTGTCCAGGACTGTGGCCGAGAGGTGGGGGGTGCATCCGTTTATGTCCAGCTCAGCACAGCTGCAGCTGAAGCCCTGTGGATGCAGAAAGTAGAGTGAGGAGTCCCACGTACGTGAGCACTTGCATTTCAAAGTCAAAAATTGCTAATAATATCAAACTAGTTCTTACCATGTGGGTTCCCTTATTCAGAAAATGGTACCGGCTGCTTAGTAAATCCTGTTTTTCAATGTCGTCAGAGCAGCAGTCTATTTGTTCAATTGAAATTCTAGGTTTGGGAAATTTGCTCCCTAAATATCATCATTGCCTTTCATCCCAAATGCTCAGACAGACAGGAGGTGTCTCGAGTGGAAGTGGAGCATCCGTGGCCCCAGAGGACCCTGCGTTTGGGAGACTGGGGGCGGCCCACTCTTCCCTGGCAGGGGTTTTTCCAAACTGAGCCCTGAGAGGAGCTGAGCCCTTGCAAAGCTGAGGGGGTGGAGCGCACACTGCACGCAGTGAAGCTGCTGACTCCAGAAATTTTGGTTCCAGCAGGCCCCCTGAGTGTCAGGCCGGGTGGGATGGTGGTGGCGGCGGCTTTTCCCTTTGTTTGCTGGGGGAATGGAGAGGGGCTGATCTGAGAACAGACTCCTGAAAACGCCTTTCTCCCACCTCCCTGCCACACTGTCCTTCCTAATGAGGAGGGCCACCTCTGCCTTGGCACATGCTGGAAGCCTAGACTTCTGCCCTCTTGAAAGGGATCCTCTTTGGCTAAGATCGATGCCATGACTACGAAGGAACTCGGGGTGGGGCTGGGAGGCTCCTGTCTGTGCTACGGGCATGTGGAGACTCCTCTCCTGGAGACAGCTGGACCTGCTGAGCCAATGCATAAACCTGAAGCTGGGAGTCAGGGGCCTTGAGCTGTGGTGCCTGCCCATCTTTGCCCCCAGTTTCCTCGTGTGCCAAACAGCAGAGACTGGCATGGTAACTATCTTCTTCTGGCTCCTGGGCTAGATCCATAGTAGGTGCTGGACAGATGTGTTGAGTGACAGCACAGAGCTGTGGCTGCCTTCTCACGTTCTCCCTTACAGAGCCTACACCAGCCCTACCTGCTGTCAGCTCTGTGAATGAAGTGAATTCTTTGCCAATAGATACCTAAACACACAGTGTAACTGAGAGGGGAGGAAGGTGGAATGACTATGTGGGCACTTTGCAGACCACTGTGTTGGATTTTGCAGTGGCTCCCATGGAGGCCAGGACAGAATTATGACAGGATTATGCATGATATGGTATGCAACCATCATTATAGATGGTGGACCCTGTGACTCTGGGATTGTGTGTGTGTGTGTGTGTGTGTGTGTGTGTACATGTATGTGCATGCATTACTGTTGTTTATGACACCTAGTAAATGCTTGGCATATAGAAGGTGCTCAGTAAAAAAATAAAAGACTCTCTGTCCCTTAGAAGTTTCCATTTGAAGGATTCAAGGAACAAACTTATTCTGTTCAGAAAGTGAGATTTTGAATGACTGATGACTTTGAAGACGAGCTGGGAACTTGCCCTATGTGCAGGGCAGCACAGCCAGCCAGGCATAGATCATTTTAATAAGGAGAGATGGGAATGGAGCCTTCTAATTCTGCATGGATATAATATCAGGTGTAGGGTTTTATAGGTAAAATTAATTTCCATGTAAAGTTGTGCTTGCTAAATGTACAAAATATAAAGTAGGAAAACATCATATATTAACAGTACAGTGAGCAGAGAAATTTAATTAATAACATAGTTCCTTGGGTAAAAGTACTCTCTATTGTAACCTGAATTTTAAAGCTAAAAATAAAAAATAAACAGGATATGAAAAATGGGGACACGGTGTGTCAGATAACTCTGTGTAATCACAGTAACTCTAGGAAAATTGATTTTTAAATACCTACTTTAAATACTACAAAAATAAATATGACATTTTAAGAGTATTCTAAAAGCACTAGTATTGGAAGTCTTTGGTTGAAAGTAGCAGAATAGCCAGCAAAATAAAAATAAAAAATAAAATAAAATAACCTTAAACAATGTAAGTATTCTATCTCAGTTAATGAGTCCAGGGGTAGGATGTTCGGCAGTTGGTTAATTCATGTCACAAGATAGCTGCCACAGCTCCAGACATCACATCCTCAAGCAGCCGTGTATAAAAGCAAAAAGGGGCAGTCTGTCTTCAAGTGTCTGTTGGGGAGGGACATCTTTTTAAGAAGCTATCCCCCTTACTCTCCTCAACCAGATTGTGTCATTTGCTTATGTCTAAACCCACCACTGGCAAGGGGATGGGAACTATCACAGAAAGTTTTGATCAGTCAACATTCACTCTCTTCCCTGAGCACAGAATGGGTCAGCACTCAAACAGACCCCTCCCCTGTCAGCTGGGAAGAAGGGTTGTGAGGGGATAAGAGAGAGGCAGCCAATGGTGTCTGCCACGATGTGATTTCAGAAATATTTTCAATCCAACTACTCATGCTGCTAATATTGCTGTCTTCTTTTTTTTTTTAGCATATGATATTGGATATAGTTTTTTTTGAATATTTTTTTATTGATTTCAGAGAGGAAAAGAGTTGGAGATAGAAACATCAATGGTGAGAGAGAATCATTGATCTGATGTCTCTCCTGCACGCCCCCCGACTGGGGGTCGAGCCCACAACCCAGGCATGTGCCCTGACCAGGAATCAGACTGTGACCTCTTTGTTCATAGGTGGACACTCAACAGCTGAGCCACGCCAGTTGGGCTGGAGATAGTTTTTAACCCATGACTTTTTACCCATTATTTTTTTTACCCATGACGGTAGCGTACATGAGATGTATTTTTGAACCTTCAAAAAGATGCCAAATTAGGTATTTTTGCAAAGCTTGGAAACTGCACTTTTTAAAGGTGTTCAATTCAACAAATAAGTATGTACCTACTATGTGGGGGAGGCACTGTGCTAAGCATTGAAAAGTGACTCCAAGTCAACTGTGGGAACCTAGTTTCTTTAAACCTCCATAAACTCAGTATCAGAATCACAGAATAATTGGTTTACTGTTGACAACAATAGAGATCTTGTGCTCATGACTGAACCAGTTTACGTGGTGACACTAAACCTCTGTCTTTATAGATCTTCAGTCCAGATTGCATTTAGGGTAGACTAGGTTTTCTTTTTCATTCCTTTGTCAGATTAACTCCATGCTGTATTCTGCTGGAATGTAACCTTGTACAATCGCAGGATCTTAATTTTTTAAACAAGTTCTACACTTTGCGTAAAGGCTTTATCATTTAGTGTCATGCAACATAGAAAGCCAAGTAGTTTAATCTAAAGAATGGATTTAGCTTGGCTGGCGTGGCTCAGTGGTTGAACGTTGACCTGTGACCCTGGAGGTCAGGGTTCGATTCCCAGTCAAGGCACATGCCCAGGTTGTGGGCTCGATCCCCAGGGTGGGGCGTGCAGGAGGCAGCCAATCAATGGTTCTCTCTCATCAATGATGTTTCTATCTCTCCCTTCCTCTCTGAAATCAATAAAAGTATTCTTTTTAAGAAAAAGAAGGATAATAGGCAATGTTTGTACTGCATTATAAGAGACAGTGTTATGGAAGTGGTGCATTTATCCTATCACAACTTTCCTGGGAGAATCATCTTTGTTTTGTGAATAGACATATCAAAGGTCTGACCACTCTCCAGACCAGTATGTCCAGCTGCTCACTGGACCTCTCCACCTAGGTGCCCCTCAGCTGCCCACTGGATCCCTCCACCATCCCCTTCCCCGGCCAGACCCTCCTGTGTTCCTCATCTCCTTGAATGGGGCCAACCGGCCTTGTTGCCAGTCTGAAAACCTGGACATCGTTCGTGACCCAGCAGCACCAGAACATGTCTTTATCACTGTGCCCTGACAGGTGGGCTCCATCCCTCCACCCACTACAGCTCAGGCCTGCCTCCATCATCACTCCTGCAGAACTGTCGCAGCCTCTTCCCATCGGGGCCTCCTAAAACAGACCAGAGCTGCTTGCCCGAGGTCTCTTGGGGCCTCTCTCTTGCCCAGAGGATAGACTGCCACCTCCGTGGCATGGCAGGCAGACAAGACCCTTGGAGTCTGCTGCCCCTCCTCCAGCCTCACATTCCCGCTCCCCCTCCCCACCCAGCTTCCCCTCTCCCTAGGCTAGGACCCCCTTACTGCAGAAGCTTCCTGCTGCTCCTGTGTGATGAGACAGCCCCGCCCCTAAGCCAGGATGTCTGAAATGGGTTTCTCCCTATGGAGGAGGTGCTACCTCTGTGCTGATTCATAGGCACCCCCAAATCTCCTTGGAGACTTAGAATACATTTACTTCAAGTACAGTTTGTCAGGGAAGTGAGTCTGAAACTGCAAAAGCAGAAAAAAGGAATGTTTCCCTTTTGAATCCTAAGGATGGTGAAATGTCTTTTCCTTCAAAATGAGAACTGACAACTACTCCCAGTTCACAAATGAACATACTCGAGTTTTAATATGGAAGCGTTTAAGGCCTTGAAAGCATCCTGTGGGGATATTGAAGCGTAATTGGGACATTTCCATCCACTCTGCACACGTTGGTTATTAACACATCCAGTTGTGGATTCTTGTTTGCCAAGCAGGGTTCCCAGCAGGGTTCATGTGTGGGGAAAGCATATATTTGTGTGATTGGATTTTAAATCAGTTCAGGGGTTTCTTTAGCCTTCTTTGAAAAAAACTTACAAGGGCTGATCCTTCCCGGGGAGGGAAGGCCTGGCCTGGCAGTAGTTGGCCAAGGGTCTGTCTTCTTGTATTCCTGGGGCCCTGGCCCTTAGGAGAAGACAAAGCCTTGCCTTAGTGATTCAGAAAGATCTTCATCTGAAATATTTTTTCTGCTCTTCATTCCAATTCTATCAATTTCAGGGCTCCTATATCAGGAATACCGAGATAAATCAACTCTCCAGGAAATTGAAACCAGGAGGCAACAGGATGCAGAAATACAAGCCGATGACCTCCGCTCCCCGTCCAGCGAGGAGACGCCTGAGGAGGAGGAAGAGGAGGAGCCAGAGGAGCTGGCAAGCCCACCTGAGCGGAGGGCTCTGCCCCAGATCTGCCTGCTCAGCAACCCGCACTCCAGGTTTAACCTCTGGCAGGACCTCCCAGAGATTCAGAGCAGCGGGGTGCTGGACATCCTCCAGCCGGAAGAGATTAAACTGCAGGAGGTGAGGGCGCCTGGGGTGGGGGGGGGGGGCAGGGGGTGTTTTAACCCATGTGCCTTGAGACTGCCCAGCAGGCTCACCCTGAGAAGTCCTGGCAAGGTTCATCCACCCAGAACGTGCAAGAAAATTCCCTTATTTCACAGGCAACAAAGCACAGCTCGTTACCTTGTAGGAAAGCTCAATCCCAACAGTGAGTGTTCTCAGCGTAGTGGTTTCATTGCATAGCAAGATTGCATTCTTTAAATCCGCCGTTATTGTTGGGAATTTCCCGGCACCGGTGACCACTAATGCTCCAGGTGGTGCGGAGCAAACTGCGACCGTGAAATCACTTCCGTTGGTGCTTGGCTTCTCACTCGGTCTTGGCCCACAACTTGATTGTGCTGTCGCTTGAACCTCGGGTGAGGGGAGGCTCTGAAAGAAAGCCCTAGCATGCCCACCTCCTCTTGAACTGGCACTTGCTTCTCTGCCCTCTCATTGGGTGGTCCAGGCAGACTGCCCATCATGCATTAGGCTGAGGTATCGCTGAGGTGCCTCCTGGTTTGGGGCCACCAGGCAGAAATAATCGATTACCAATGAGCAGTAACAGTAACGAGTAGCTAAGAAATGTAAGTGTTCACTTTAGTTGCACAAAGATTGTTTGGTATAAAGGGAAAAAAAATCTGTGGAATAGGGAGACAAGAGTATGGGGTGTGGTCAATAGTAAAGAGAGAGACTGGGTGAGAGAAATGGTGAGTGTGCAAGTGTGTGTCCATTGTGAAACTTAAAAAGTGGGTACAGAGGGGGAAATGAAATGAAGAGATAGGGTTTTTCCACTGGTTCAGTCCAAAACCCCATCATATCTATTCTCTCATGTCCCTCTTGGGCCGCCCTGACCCCCACCCCCACACCCCCACCCTCCCCTACCCCTTGCACTCACCTACTCCTTGAAGCTGCACTTGAACCTGTTTGTGTTTGTTGCTGGTTGCAGTCCTGACACCATATCTGCTGCCTTCTCTGACCCGTTACTTACTCTTGCACCAGATTCTGTAGACACGTTTGCTCTTCTCGTTTATTTAAAAGGGGAGCTACAAACTGGGCACACAGTTAGTGACCAGGACTGAGACTTCCTGCCCAGGGCTGCCTCACTCAGCCCCGGGTGCTCCATGCCCCAGGTGCTCCATGCCCCGGGTGCTCCAGCTCCGCTCCCTGGGGAGAGCTTGAGGAAGCTGATTTTAGAAGGGCCGCCCCGGTTCACCTGCGTCCGGTGCAGCACTATCAGGAAAAATTGGTTTAAACTCTGACATCCCTGGGGCCGTGAGCAGTGGTTTGGAAATGGCTGCATCGCGAGTTTTATACGCACCTTCTGATGTGAATGATGTCTGGTCATCAGAGGCATTCCGCTGAGGCAGGTGGAGCTGGACAGAGAGCCCACCACGCTTTGCCCACGGAAGCAACCTGGTGGAAGGTGCTGGGAGACATGGAGGAACCCCCTCTGCGTGGCTGTCCCTCCTCCCCAGGAGACCCAAGGGCTACGTCAGCCACAGGCAGGCTGCTGTCCCTGACTTTCTTGTTGAAGGAATTATACAACACAACTTTGCTTTTGGTTTCTTTCACTCAATTATTACCACCCTGGGGCCATTTTCTCCCCTTTTAATCCTCAGAGCAAGGAAAAGAGACCGGCTGTGTGTTGGGGAGGGGAGCTGATTCTCGTTTACCTTGATAATCTGAGAAATGAAGGTTTTCAATATTTTGGAAAGTTGAGAGATAAATCCTAGTAGAACTTAAAATAGGATATAAACCTCCCACTACAGGAGCGAAGCTAAACGTAGAGGAAGCAGGGTCCTTGCAATAAAGGAAAGCAAACCGGGGAGAAGCACAAAACCAAACAGCACAAGATAAGGTGGCCGAGTTCATGGCCAAGGCGTGAGGTGCAACAAGAACTGCGGATTGCCGAAACCAGTTTGGCTCAGTGGATAGAGCATCGGCCTGCGGACTCAGGGGTCCCAGGTTCGATTCTGGTCAAGGGCATGTGCCTTGGTTGCGGGCACATCCCCAGTGGGGGGTGTGCAGGAGGCAGCTGATCGATGTTTCTCTCTCATCGATGTTTCTAGCTCTCTATCCCTCTCTCTTTCTCTCTGTAAAAAATCAATAAAATATATTAAAAAAAAAAAAAAAAAAAGAACTGCGGATTGCTTACCTCCGCCCCTGGAGGACAGAGGTTCTGCAATTGGTTGGAAAACGGAACCTGCTGTATTATCAGACAGCGTAGAATTCAGGGCAAGGAAAGTTACCACAGGGGACGATGAATCCTTTTGTATGGTCAAACCTATCACTTCATTTTTTTTAATTTAATTTTTTAATTATTATTATTATTATTATTATTATTGTTAATCCTCACCCAAGGATAGTTTTCCATTGATTTTTAGAGATTGGAAGAGAGAGGGAAAGACAGAGAGAGACTTCTTGGTTGTGCTTAGAATGTGCTCCCTCCTGTATTCTACGCTGGAAAAATGAAGCATCTGGTTCTTCCTTGGGGTCCGAGACCCTGACCTGGGTGGGTGTAACACACACACGGAGTTTTGAATACCTGCTCGTGGAAGTGGTCTGTCCTGTGCATCTGTGTCAGGGAGGACCCAACTCAGGTCAATGTCCTGGGAGCCAGCGAGGCTCTCACGTAAATTCGTGGGTTGAAAGTGGCGTTTTGTGGTTGTAGCTCGTGTCATAGGTTGTTTCAAGGTAGTTTCCAAACGGGGAGGCGAGGGCTCGGGCTGCACGGTATTCCTTAGGTCACACCTTTCCTGGTCCCGGTTGCCCGTCGGGTGCCGTTCAAACAGGCATTGTCCTTCGCGGTGCATCCTCACCCCCCTCCCCCCCTCCCAGGACAGCTCGCCCCGGTCCCTGGTCTTGGGGAGCTGGGTGTGCAGATTTTGAAAAATGAGCAGGGAGTATTTTGAGTGTCTCCAAGGAAACAGGGACACACATACACGCACGCGGGGCGTCCTGCCCAGCTGGCACTCTGGCAGCACAGCCCCGACAGGCCCAGACTTCCAGCTTCGCCCTGCTGGGAACCGGAAGGGAGGAGACCTGCACCGGGCGCCCCTGGGTCTCCCCAGGGGAGCTGGCCAGTTAGGGTACAACTCACCGTCTGTCCCCGCAGCCGCTGACATCAGGGCTGCGTTTCCATTGCTTGTCAACTTACTTTCACAGCGTAGGACTTAAATGTATTTTCTTATTTTTTTTTTCCCCCAAAAGAAAACTATCCAGGTTAGAAGGAAGTTACTGAGGGTTTTCATCAAAAATTAAATTGTGATTGTTATTTTATGTAGCAACCCTCACTGAATCATGTATTTGTCTCTTTGGGACAATTCAGCAAATTAATCCCACCTTGGGAGGGAACAGGGGTGTTTGCACATTAACTTGAGGTGGACAGTAGCCATCGCCCCGAACCCCAGAGAGCTCCTGTTCTGTTTCACTAGGAAGCAAGCACCTATGACTTTCCAGGCAGAGACCATTTAACAATTTAACTAAGTGGCAGTGTTAGCATTTATCGTTTTTAAGGTGAAGCCTTGGGTAAGTAATTGATGCACCTGATATAAGGTTCAAAAAGAGCAAACAGATTTATAGTGAAGGGGAGTCTCCCCACCCCCAGCCTGGTCAGGGCCCGAGCGCGTGCGGTGAAATACTATGTACATTGTTCTAAATCTTTCCGTATCAGCCCAAGTCGAGAACCCCACTCTTTTTTCTCTCCGCTCCTCCTCCCCCTCCGTCTTCTCTGTCTCTCTTTTGGTAGCTTTATGAGGCTCCATGGTTTACGATGTTGCTGGACAATTGCAGTTAGTGTTCGTTGCAGCATTATTTATAGTAATAAAATGCTGAGATTTATACCATGGGGATTGCTAAGTGGAATTGTTGGTTTGAAGATTACATGTTTTTAAGATTTTGAGGAGATACTGCCAAATTACCTTCACACTTTAGCCGTGTATGAGGGTGCTGGCTCCCTATACTGTCATCCAAGGAGTTTATCGTGACCAATGTGCCAGGTCGTAGATGGTATCTCATTGTGCTTTTAACTCGTGCTTCTGCTTCTGTGCAAACCTGTGTCTTTTAAAATTTAAACTTTTTTACTATGTACTTTTT
This sequence comes from Eptesicus fuscus, assembly GCF_027574615.1. Taxonomy (NCBI): domain Eukaryota; kingdom Metazoa; phylum Chordata; class Mammalia; order Chiroptera; family Vespertilionidae; genus Eptesicus; species Eptesicus fuscus. The sequence continues at coordinate 62,476,507 of NC_072483.1, forward strand.
TTGTAACTTATTAACTAGATCACCTTGAGCAAACATAGCAATCGGCGCTCAGTTGTGGGAGCTTGCTAAGGCTTGGGTTTGGGCTGCTGGTGGTGTGTGGCTTGTACCGGGCACCCCAATGTTTTCATGTGCGTCTTACATTTAACATGACCCCTAGTCCCACAGCAATGCCAGCAGGTAGTTGTCACCACGTGACAGCCGGGCCCCATGGGCTCACTCAGCCTTGCCCTCCTTGCGTTTCCTTTGAGGACTAGAGCTCGCTGCAGCGGGCCGGGGCACAGGCTGGGAGTCATCTCTGCCTGGGGGGTGTGAATGACTGTATCGGCCACAGTCGTGAGGAAAGCACCACGTGGGGGACCCCAGAGAATCCTGAGCTATAAGAAGGAGGCAGGGAGGTGAGCATTGTCCAGCTTTGAGTGTGTGATGCTGGCGGAAGGAGGGACCGGGCAGTACCAATGGGGACGTTGGAGTGTTGTGGAGCGGATGCGAGTGAATGACCACTGGAGCCCAGACCAAATTAAAATTTAGGGAGCCTTTATTAGCCGGGCAGCCGGACGACCCGGCGACTGCTCTGCCATTCTCCACGCAGGGAGACCAGAGAGCAGCAGCGACCCTTGGTGTAGGACCGCTTTTAAGCACATTAACCACATCCGGTTTTTACAGAACAAGTAACCCAAGACAAAACAGTTTTTCCCAAGCAACGTCAGGATCATGCCAATGATGACCATGTTATTCACAGGGTCATCCTGTTCTTCAGAAAGCTGACAGTGTTCTATGAGAGAAGGCTACATGCTGGGAAGGGGCCATGAGACCGTATCTCAAGGCTTGGCCTAGTGTCAGCACTGACAACTCTATCTGGGGCATAGTCCACGGCCTCTCTGGAAGCATGCTCAAAAATTCCCACTCTCCAACTGGAGCAGGTGTGGAGGACCGGTAAGGTGAGCTTGCCTAGCCCGACAGAGGACCTAGGGCGCACGGAGAAATACAACACAGCCGAACTGTGTCAGCTCACAGGCAATTCTGGGTCAGTCATCTGAGTTCCTAAGGACCAGTGCTGTGCTTTGGGGCTGGTCGTCGGCCCTCCTGGGTCAGTAGGAGGTAATTTTCCTCCAGGCTGTCTCACCATCCCTGCTTCCTCTGTCATCCCCCTGGCTGGCAGGCTGAGAGCTCCTTTGCTTCTTTAAATGCTTTGCTCCAGCAGGTGGTCCAGGTGGACTAGCTCTGGGCCACTCCAGTCCTGAGGCTGCCTGAGGTCTCTGAACCCCAAGCGGAAGCCAGTACTGTGCTGCCTTGTGTGGGGGCGGGTCCTGGCTCTGCATACCTGTGGGTGTCTCCGGGCAGCTGCTGTGGTGCCAGCCCGGGTCTGCAGTCCCCGAGGAGGGAGACGCTCCCTGCCTGAAGCTCACCCAGCAACTGAGCGCCAGAGATTTCCTTCCTTTGGAGGGAAATCTAAATTTACTGAGAAAAATATGTTCTAGTGCCTCCCGAGTGTGGCAGGGAAGGCCTCTGGGGGGATGGGCATGGCTTCAGAGCCCAGGGCAGCAGCCCCCGCGGCCTTGTGGGTACAGGCTGTGTCTCTGGCCCACATCACAGAGGGCACGGCCTCAACATGTTACTCAACATGCTACCGGCAGCCTGTTGTTCCCCACTTGACACCTTCCAGTGGCCTGGAGCCAGCCCCACCGCCTCCCTCGCCGCCTCCTCCTGGAGTCCTCATGCCTTCCCTGCACGGGCGCCCCTGGAATGGGCCTTCTTGTCGAAGTTTGGGACGTAGCCCCAATGTCATGTCCTGGGCCGGGCCCTCCCTGACTGGAGCACCATCCATGAAGCGTGGTCCTGTGAAGGCAACGCCCAGAGGTTGGACCCATTGTGACCCTGCAGGTCTGCAGGTGCTTTGAGATGGGCCTGCTCCAGGCTGAGCACTTCCTAATGGGAACTGTGGCTTAGCGGGTGAAGCGATTCCCGCTCACAGCAGAGGTCTGGCCAACTCCAAGGCCAAGGCCTTGGACACTCTGCTGCTCTGAGGCCCCTGGGGGACACCGGGCCCGCCACGGCGCTCGCTGACCGCAAATGACCTGGACTGACCCCTCTGAAGAAATGGCCGAGTTGACCTGTGACCCACTAACACTGAGGACCTACCCTTCTCAAAGACGCCACACGGGAGTGGGCTCTGCAGTCGCAGGGGTGGAACATACCAGGAGTGATGTAAGGACTGGCAGACTTCCAACGGAATAGTCGGGTGCTAAGAGCACCCCTGGGAGACCCAGCTGTGATTCATAAAATTCAGGTCAGCCGAACTGAGTGTTCCCTGGAGACAGCCATCCTGTGTGAGCCCAGCAGAGAGGTGTGAGCCTGATGGTGGGGACAGAGGGCCCTTGCTGGTTTCATCAAAGAGGGCTTCCCTGTAGCAAGCGACACACATCACACTCACTCACACACACCTCTTCCTTCTGCTCTCCACCTGCCCCGGTGCATGGTCCTCCTGTCTGCCCACCCCCCTTCCCTGGGATGTCAGCTTCAGTGGCCGCAGGAAGTTTGCAGTGTTCACCACTGAATGTCAGCGCCTACCCCAGCGGTGCTCAGTAAATGGATGAATGAGTGAGTGAATGAATGAATGAATGACGAAAAAGCAGGACCTGGATCCCTGTCAGCTCCTTGCTGCCATGGAAAGTCTTGAATGACTGAGAATAAAAATAACACGGATAAGGAAAAAACAACTTTATTGATGTGGCAAATAATTTGACATATAAAATGAAGACAAACACCCTGGAAAACAAATTCCAGATGACTAACCGCCTATAAACAGAGAAAGAGGGGGTGAGTGTTGTGGGAAATGGGCTCAGCCAATACCAGTTAGCAGTGATTCAGGCTCAGCCCCTCTGCGTGTCTGCAGCTGGAAGGCCACTTGCCTCCACCCAGCTGTCCCTGACCCCTTGTCCTCAGGACAAAATGCCCTTGGCCCCTGGGACCTGGGTGAAGTTGAGTCGGGGCGTGTCTCCATGCCCAGCCCCGCAGGGGTGCATCTGGGGCCTGGTGATTGTTCTGCTCCTGGTATTGGTAGCACTCATCCAGATGTTGTTGGGCTTGTTTGTTTTTAAATTATATTTGCTTAGAACTTCTGAACTGTGCTGCCTTGACATTTTCTTAAGAAACTTAAATGTGGCAGCAGGAAAGTGACTTGATTTCAGCATCAGTGACAGAGAAGCTTCAAGGAACTTCCTGCTGATCTAGTCTCAGTCTTGCCAGGCAGGCCTTGAGGGAGTGAGACATGGGGTGGGCGTGGCCCTGGGTGGATGCTGGCAGAGTGAAGGGTGGGTGGGTCCTCGCTCAGTGCTGGGCCCGCAGCTCTTTGGTCAGTGCAGCCAGCGTGCTGTGCCCTCCGTGGCCAGGGCCCGCTTCAGCGCCTCTTCTCACTGTCACTGTTTCAGGTCAGCAGCAGATGCCATGGACCTGGGCGGGTGGGGATGGCTCCCACCGCTGCTGGTGGCCCAGGGTCTATGATTGGTGGCCGCCCTTGGATGATGGCAGAGGCTGACTTTCCCACCTCCCTCCACACGCCCTGGGCATCAGCACTCATTTTCCCTTTGGAGACCCTTGCCAAGCCCCTTTGGGTCTCTGTCTGAAAACCAGGTGGGCACTCTCCTGAGGGCGAGTCTGCAGTGGTAACCACTGTCTCCTCTTTTTTAAAAGTTGAGTTTATTGGGGTGGCACTGGTTCACAAAACCATACAGGTTTCAAGTGTACAACTCGGTAAACTCCTCTTTACACTGCATTGTGCGCCCATTGCCCAAAGCAGTCTCTTTCCTGCCCCATTTCCCCCTCCTTTGCCCACCTCCACCTACCCCTCGCCCCCTCTCCCTCTGGCTATCTGTGTCGATGTGTTTTATGTAGATACTAGAGGCCCGGTGCTCGAATTCTTGCACATTGAAAGGAAATTAATTAGAAGAAATATTTTAATATCGGTATTTGCCCTTTCTCTATAATAGAAGTGTCAACTAAATTCATGATCAACAATGACAGATAGAAACACACGCGTGCAATTGGTGCCAGCGAGAGCTTTAGCTATAGATATAGATATAGATATAGATATAGATATAGATATAGATAGATATAGATATAGATATAACTATATAGATATATAGATATAGATAAACTTGCTTAATTAGATCTGCTTTCTGATTTAGCTAAACTTTTTCCAGCCCAGTGAAGCACCCAACTTCTCTTTCAGGTAATTGCAACACAGCAGTAAATATCAACACGAAGCAGATTATTATTGTAGATCACGCAGGGAGAACAAAGGGTAAAATATTTATCTGCAGCAGTGTTTGACTATATTCTGCACAGTGAGAAAACCTGCAGTCATTTTTAAGGTCCACCATTTCTTACTTCTTTTCAGTGGGGTCAAGTTTCTAAGTGCTCTAAATCTCTGTTTTTCGGGCTAATGAAAAGAAAATAGGATTCCACTGAGTCTCCTATCTATCTACTCCAGGACTTCTGTGAGGATCAAATGAGATGAGGCACAGAAAAACGCTTCACAGACATTTGGTTAAAGTGTAAAATGTTTCCACCTGGCTATAAAGCAAGTTGTGTTCCTGGGCTGAAGAAACTCCAAGGAGGCTAGTCGCTAGGGAGAGGAAGCTGGGCGTTGCTAGCGACATCATTGCCCAGCGCCCACAGCAACCATTTCTGGGCTGGGCTGGGCTGTGGGCTGCATTTTGCACCATGGGGTCTCAGCAGCATCAGCTGCGATTTAGTGGGGTGTCGCTCCGGGGTGGTGGCAGGGCCTGTGTCCCACTTGGTGGAAGCCAAGTGTTGCTTTGTCAGCGCCAGGTCCACGGTGCCGTTTCTCTGTAAATGGCCAGTGCGTGTCACAGCAGCTCCTGCGTTGAGTATCTGCCCCCTGGTGGTCAGTGCATGTCATAGCAACTGGTCGGACACTTATCATATTAGTCTTTTATATGTATAGATGTTTGTTGGTTTGTTGACTCATTGGTTGGTTGGTTGGTGTTTTTTATTGCTGAATCCCACCACTGTCTCCTCTTGTCTGCTCCTCCCTGTGTCCCTGATGAAGGCCATGTTCGAGCTGGTCACCTCTGAGGCCTCCTACTACAAAAGCCTGAACCTGCTCGTGTCCCACTTCATGGAGAACGAGCGGCTGAAGAAGATCCTGCACCCGTCCGAGGCACACATCCTCTTCTCCAACGTCCTGGATGTCATGGCCGTCAGCCAGCGGTGAGCACCCTGCCCTCTCGCCTGGGGCAGCTGGAGCAAGTGGCCAGTGCTCCTTACGTGGGCTTCTCTACTTCTGTAGGCTTGGAATTTTCTATGATAAGATAGGAATAAATATGTTAACCCAAAGATCCGCCTCCCTCCTAGCAGGGCAGTCAGTCACGTCCCCCTGGACTGTGGCTGTAGGTCCTTCCATGAGCACAAGTGTCTGTGCATCCCACAGTCAGGAGGGTGTGCGGCGGTGTCCTGGCAGGTCAGGGCGTCCGTGTAAGCTGTTCTTTATCCTGACAGAGTCATAAAGTCCTGGCCTGGTGCCTGTGGGGTTAGACCCTCGGAGCTAGTGTGGAGCGCAGCCCTGGGTTAGTGCCTCCACCTCACCAACGGGAGAGTGTTTGCCCGTGTGGCAGTGTTTCCCAGACTGTGATTATATCTCAGCCCCTAGGAAGGATGGGATATGCTTAGTGGGGAGGAGCAGACATCTACCAATGGATTCCTGCAAAGAAGAATGAACTCCGATCCTATTGTTAGGGTAAAAGAGCCACTTACCATTTTCACTGTAGGCCTTGGAGTTTTACAGAGAAAAGTGAAGAACTCAGCTTTGGATCATGTGGTCCAACCTGAGTGTCCAGGTGTGAAATCAGGTGTGGCAGAGCTGCTGGCTCTCGGTGGACCCCAAGCAGGTCCCTGCCCAGCACTGATGCCTCGCCTTTCCGTTTGCACTGGGCTTGGGAGGCCGAGAGCCCTAGGCCCGAGCAGCTGTGAGACGCCCTCGGCCTCAGCTGCTTCACCTTCGCTGGAAGGAGAAGGGTCTTTTTATGTATGTATTTACTTATATTTTATTAGGAAAAATTCCAAACATGCGGAATAGAGACACCAGTGTAGCGAGCCCACACTTCAGCATCTAGATTCAGCATGTCCCCACCCCTGCCTGAAACCCATGGGATCTGTCTGATACAAATCCTTAAAAAAATTTTAAAATTGATTTCAGAGAGGAAGGGAGAGGGAGAGATAGAAACATCAATGATGAGAGAGGATCATTGATTGGCTGCCTCCTGCACACCCCACACAACCTGGGCATGTGCCCTGACCGGGAATTGAACTATGACCTCCTGGTTCATAGGTCGACGCTCAACTACTGAGCGATGCCAGCTGAGCTGATAGAAATCCTTATCATTTCATTTTACCTGTAAGTCTATCAGTATACATCTTAAAGACAAGGTCTCTCTCTCTCTCTCTCTCTCTCTCTCTCTCTCTCTCTCTCTCTCTCTCTCTGAATAATACTGTAGTCCTAATGCTATTTCCACCTAAAAAACTAGACAGTAATTCCTTGATGTGATCAGCTCTGCCACTGGCATTGGGATCTCATCTCATAGTGTTTGTTGGTTTGTCCGGGCAAGACCCATTGGCGAAGGTGTGGTTTGAGTTTCCACCCAGGCGCCCTTAACCCCAGCCGCTGCCTTCTGCAGGTTCCTCCTGGAGCTGGAGCGCCGGATGGAGGAGAACATTGTCATCTCGGACGTGTGTGACATCGTGTACCATTATGCAGCCAACCACTTCTCGGTCTACATCACCTACGTCAGCAACCAGACCTACCAGGAGAGGACCTACAAGCAGCTGCTGTGAGTGCGCCGGGCTGCGGGCCATGCTTCATGGAGACACGGAGCCCCGGCCCTTGGACCTTGGCTTTCCTGGGATAGTATCCATGCCTGGTGTGTTCTGGAAAGGGGGGGGGGGGTTTCCATGTCACTAGAGAAATATTGATCCTGAGATGGTCAGCTGTGGTGCCCACTGGACCTCTGTCCAGCTGTGCAGAGCTCAGGTGTAGAAAAGGGAGTTTGAGGCCAAGAGGACAACTTGAGGCCAGAATGGCAGGAAAGTGAGATGAACTAGAGACAAAACAAGGATAGGATAGGCAGGAGGAAGTCTCTTTGGTGGCTACCCAGTAATGCCCTTGAATTTCTTGCTAATCTACCCATTAAGGAAACTTTCTTGGGATTTCAGTTGACAGATACTTTTTCAGTCAACTTGCCTTTTTAAAAATATATATATATATTGCCGAAATCGGTTTGGCTCAGTGGATAGAGCTTCGGTCTGCGGACTGAAAGGTCCCAGGTTCGATTCCAGTTAAGGGCATGTACATTGGTTGCGGGCACATCCCCGGTGAGGGTTGTGCAGGAGGCGGCTGGTCAATGTTTCTCTCTCATCGATGTTTCTGGCTCTCTATCCCTCTCCCTTCCTCTCTGTAAAAAATCAATAAAATATTTTTAAAAAAACAAAAATAAATAAAAAATATATATTTTAATTGATTTCAAAGAGGAAGGGAGAGGGAGAAAGAGGTGGGGAGATCAATAATGAGAATCATTGATTGGCTGCCTCCTGCACACCCTGCACTGGGGATCAAGCCCGCAAGCCGGGCGTGTGCCCTGACCAGGAATTGAACCCAGGACTCTTCAGTCTGCAGGCTGACGCTCTTCCCACTGAGCCAAACCAGCTAGGGCTCAACTTGCCTCTTTTAAATCCTTTGTGTTTCTATGCTGGGCTTCATGGCAGTGTAACGAGGGATGTGTTCTTAGATGGGGCATGCAAGAATTTCCCAAGTAGTGACGTGTGATTGCCACACTTACTTCCCTGGGCCTGTCTGTCAAACCCTGTCATCCACTGTGGATGTTTTAAAGCTGGAGTATTCAGGGAGGGGGAGTGTTTTATGTTTGGGGTTTGAAATTGGGATTGGAGGGACTCGGAAGCCAGTTTTGAGAACCGACGTGAGAAGACAGGAATCCAGGTATCACAGCGCCCACGGGTGCACTGCTGTGGCTGCAAGTGCAGACTGTCTGGGCTGAGCCCCAGGCAGAGGGCCCGTGTCCCTGCTGACGTGAGGGCCTGCGTCTAACTCCAGCGGCAGTTTCCGGGCGCCCTCGTCAGCTGCGGGCCGGCTGTGGACCTGGCCCGGGGCCGAGCCCATCTGCAGGTGGGGTGCCCCCGCCTGGCAGGAAGAGCGCAGGTTCCTGGCGGTTGCCTCCAGCTGCTGCCTGTTCCTGTCACTACGTGGGTTTACCTCGCCACGGGTTCCTGCTGGGTAAACCATCGGCTGTGCGTCTGATTCACAGACTTGCCCTCCCACACGCAGCACATTCGGCCAAGTCTCCTTGGGCCAGGCATGTGAAGCCGCTATTTTACATTAAAATCAATCAATCAATCAATCAATCAAGCAATGGGCGTTGGGGGCCCATGGGCTGTCTGGTACCTTTGAGGCTGTGGGTGGGGAGCCAGAGACTTACTCCCATGTCTGTGTCCCCAGCCAGGAGAAGGCGGCCTTTCGGGAGCTGATCGCGCAGCTGGAGCTCGACCCCAAGTGCAGGGGGCTGCCTCTCTCCTCCTTCCTCATCCTGCCTTTCCAGAGGATCACACGCCTCAAGCTTTTGGTGCAGGTACCGCCTCTCCCACCCGACAGGCAGGCGGGGCTTGTGTAGACTTCTGCTGCACACCTGTTTCCTTCGGGCAGTCAGGTCTCCACTGGCTTTCTAGGGAGTCTGTTCCACAAATCCTAATTAAACTCCTACTGTGTGCCAAGCAGCGGGGGAATCACTTCTTCCAAGGAGCTTGGGTAGGAGAGATCAACAAACACACAACCAGGAAGTGGTCATGGCTGTGAGGACAGTGAAACTGGGTAACATAATTGGGTGCCTTCCTGGCCACTGCCAATTGGGGGGTCAGGAAAGAATCTCGGATGAGTGACATTTAAGCTGAGAAATGGCTGACAGGCAAGAGCCATTCAAGTGATAGAACAGCTTATGCAAAGGCCCTGAGGCAGCCAGGTACACAGACAGGAAGGCCAGTGAGGAGCTGGGGGAATATGAAGGGAGTGAGTGTGGAGATGTAGGCAGAGGCCAACCAGCAGGGGCTCTAAGAGGCCGGGTAAAACATTGGGTTCTGCCTCAGTGTGACAGGGATTCACCTGATCTAGTTGACATTTGTATGAGCACACAGAGGCCACCATGTGGGGAGCGATGGGCAGGAGGGCCAGAGTGAAAGTGGGAGAGAGGGTTAGGAAGCAATTTAAAAAAGAAGGATGGCATGGCAGGTGGAGAGTGGAAGGATCCTGGAGGGAAGTGAGTGAACTGAGCTTGGGACTTGCTTCTGTGGAGTAGGAAGGAAGAGAAGAATCTTCTAGTTGGAGCAGCTTCCGAAGGTGGGGGAGACCGTCTGGGGAGCAGCCCAGGTTCAGTGTTGAAATAGCTGACCTTGAGATGACTTTGAGCAGTTGAATATTCAGGTTGAGAGTCAAAGGGAGAAGTAGGGGCTGGAGTTCTCAGCATGGAGATGGCATTTAATAGTGAGACCATCAAGGAAGTACAGAAAGGGACCCGGAGACCCAGCGCTGGGACACACTGTGCCCAGGAAGGAATGGAGAGGAAGCTAGTGTGAAGGTCCCGTGCACCTGGTGAGAAGCCGCACCACCCTCGCTTTGAGGCCACACGCAGGGTGGGAGTTTTATTCCAGAGGCAAAGGTGGAGCCTGAACCATGCTGATTTGGGCACAGAGGGGCCATTAATGCCAAGTTTGGTCGCCCCATGTTGGTGAGGGTGCAAGGAAGCATTTGGAATGATTGCAGCGTCTGGCTTGGCTGTGGACAGAGCTGGGCAGGTAGCCACACAGAGGAGGCCATGGCGGTGTGGCTGAGAGACGTCAGAGGCAGCAAGGATCTGGGTCTGGCCTGGTCTCAGAGAGAGGCTGAGCATCGTGTGAAGGGTGAAAAGGCATGCTACCGTCCAGGTGTCTATAAGGAACGGAGTGGTCAACAGCGCTGTTCAGACAGCCATTGCACAGGGCAGCTGGCAGAGGACTGTGCTCAGACACACCCAAACCTCCCCAGGGGACCGAGCTGGTCAAAAAGGATAGACACAGGACTGTGAGGCAGCAGCCATGAAATGTTTGGAGAGCAAAGCAAAAATTGTAATCTATAGGTAAAGGCAATATAAGCATCATTTTTTGATAATTCAAGAAAATTTAACAATTAGAAAACAGACATTTTGACCAATAAGACCAAAGTTAACAAAGCTTTGGGGTTATTGCGACTTGGCTTCAAATCCCAGAGGAGGGGGAGGGAAGTCGCGGGTGCCTGCCATGAGCAGGGAGCACCCTCTGGTCTACATCACCTCCAGTCCCTGCTGGACCTGCCTCCCCGCTAGCACCTGGTCACCTCCTTTGCATTGATGTTTGCTGTGCAGGGAGGTGTCAGGCTCTGGATTGGCCCTCAGGGTTTAACCTCATAGGAGACTGACTCGTGGTTACCAATTTAGAGCCAGGCCAGGCTTTGAGTCAGGATGCTCGGCCCTCGGCCCCGCTGAGGGTTCTGCCCTCTGTTGTCACCTGGTAGGGTTGTTTGTTCGTGGATGTCGCAGCAAGAGGCTGTTTGGACTGGTACAGCAATGAGGCCGCCACTGCAAAGGGAGGGCGGGAGCGGAGAGGGGAGGAATGGCCATTATGAAAATTCATGCCGACTCTCCTGTGCTCAGAACATCCTGAAGAGAGTGGAGGAGAGGTCTGAGCGTGAATGCACTGCCTTGGACGCCCACAAAGAACTGGAACTGGTGAGCATGCGTTCTCTCTGTTTTTCCCAATAAATTGCTTCCTCGTCCACACCTGCCCTCCTGCTCCTGCTCCCTCACATGCCGGTGCGTCTTTGGAAAACGCATGTTAATTTTAGTATTTGGTTTTGGAATCCAGAAGAGTCCCTGGGTCAGGTGTGCCCTGCGCAGAGAGCACGCTGTCTTCCTTCTCCACCCCGACTGTTGATGATGTGCGGGGCGGCCTCGGCAGCAGCCCAGCGCTCTCCCCATGCTGATCTCTGCGCCACCCACAGGCCCGGTGCGCCTCGTCAGCTCCCTCACGCAGGCATCTGGGGCCCTGGGAGGCCCCACGCTTGTCCTTGCCTGTTTCCCGGGTCTTCCCTCCTGTGACTCTCAGAGGCTGGTCTGGCTCTCCCGAGCCCCTGCCTCCACGGTTTCCCCGACCCTCAAGCTGCAGCTGCCCTCGCTCTGTGAGAGGACTCAGGGGCCCTGCCAAGCCCGGGAGTGGAGAAACCATCTCTGCTCCTGACCCTGGAGAGAGCACTTCCTCCTGGCAGCTGCCCGCGGAGTAGAGCTTGTGCGGGAGGAGCCGATGAACGTGCCGGGTCTCGAGGGCTGGGCTCACGTGGCTCCTTGTCTAAACTGCTGTCTCGGGCGTGTCAGAGAGAGCCGCGGGCCAGTTCTTGGCAGCTGTGTGGGGCCGGGGTGGCCACTCTGTCATGCGGTGACCCCGCCGAGGATAAGCATGGGTGTGGGGAAGTCCTTTCCACTCCTTGTACCAGAGACAGCAGCTCCGTCAAAGGAAGAGCCTCAGTGAGCGGCTGATGGTGGTTCCAAGCCACCCTGAGCCACCAGGACTTTGGAACTTAATGCAGTGGTTTTGTTGTATCGTAAATCAGCGGATGAGATACAAGACGCCTAAATGAGCCAATTAATTAGGAGTCGTTTATTGTGCGAGGCCCAGAGGGAGGTGTCTCTTCCAAATCTCTGAGCAAACCATACAGGAAGTTTTTCCGTATTTATACTTTTCGAGCCTCTTTGTAGATATTACAAAGGGCTCTGTGTGAGTTATTGCTACAGACAGTTGTAACCTTGAATACATAATGAGTTAGTACTTGGCATAACTATTATCAGTATTAGTCTATTACATTGGACGGCTAGCTTGCAAGGTCAGACAGTTAAGTTTATCTTTTTATATTATTTGAACTAAAAAACAAAGTCATTTTACAGAATAACAGACTGTCTTAAAGTGACAGAGTTTATAATGACAGAGTTTACAGGACTAGGGGCTATCTAACAATAGCAGAGAATTCCAACAGCCGTTTTTTTATGCAAGATGGAGGTTACTATGCTTCATTTCCTCCCGACTCTCTCCTCGTGTCCCTTCTCAGACCAATTGGCCCCCAAAATCCTTTTGGCAATTGCACCCTTTGCATATCAGAAAACAGTACTTCCTCCCAGGCTAGTGGGGGAAGGTGGGAGTCTTGAGCAGGCTGGTTGGGGAGGGCAGTGACCTGTGGGTCAGGCAGCATCTTTCAGGCCCTCTGCTCACCTCTGAACGTACATACCTGATCAGTCGGGAGGTGATTACAGCCCCCACGGGGCAGCTGACCACCCTGGGTCACCGGAGAGGAGTCCAGTGACCACTGAGGCCTGTGAGAGGCCCACGTGCCCCCGGGGGTCTCCCTACGGTCAGAGACCACGTTCTGCTGCTTAAGTTCTTTTCTGCTGTCCTCTCCCTTGTCCTTGTAACGGAAGTTATACTCCTATTTCTCATAAACTACTTTTTTTTTTTAACCAAGGTTCTTGTCTAATGTATAAAAGCAGTTGATGCTCGATACAAAACATTTCAGACAGTGCTCGTAAGCAAGAAGATGGTAAAGACCACACCAGCTGTCCCACACCCACTGCTGACACGCTGGTGCCTGCCCTTCCAGGCCTCTTTCCAAACAGGCACGTGCACACACGATTGTGTTCTTTGCAAAAAAGGGATTGTGTCTTACAAGCCAGCATTGCTCTCCATTTTAGCGCATTTGTAAAGTTACTGCAGTTTTCAATGATTTTAGAGAACTTGGTAATACGGATATATTAGTGCTAATCAATTCCAGTTGGTGGATATTTAGGTCGATGATGGTTTTTCTCGTTCACCTGCAGGTCCACACATCACTGGGCACCGTCCTCATTCACAAATCCTGAGCGCCTGCTGGGCGCCGGGCTCTGTTCTAGACACCTGTGACCCAGTGCAGAATATTGTTTCTCCGTAATGAGTCCCCAGAAGTCCCGGGAAATGCAGTTTTTAGACCTCTTGGTGCCTAGAATGCCTCCCGGGAAGGAGGGGGGACCCTCACTCCCCCACAGTGTGTGACAGGGCTCGATCCCCACACCTTGCCGGCCTGGAGCCTTGTCTTTTCCAGTCTGACAAATGTCTGAGGACATCTTATTGTTTAAATTTGCTTTCTAACAGCCTGACAAGTTTTCCCACTTTGCCTTTGTCCCAGAAGATGCTGGAGAAGGGGGCTCCAGCCTGACTCAGTCTCAGCTGAGGCGCACTGTCTGACCCCAGCGATTGTTCAGCCCTCTGGGGCCTGAGTGGGCAGCAGGAAGTGACCAGGGACAGCAGGCTGCAGGGGGCCTGATGTGTCCTGCTTTTCATCCCAGGTGGTAAAAGCATGCAACGAGGGCGTCAGGAAAATGAGCCGCACAGAGCAGATGATCAGCATTCAGAAGAAGATGGAGTTTAAGATCAAGGTGAGCCCTCACCCATCTGCGTGTCCCCATCCAGCCCGGTTGGTCTGGAGCCTGGGTCGCTGGCCAGGACCCTCAAATGGCCACCTCCTGGTCTCAGTGCAGTGTCATCTCCCAGAAGCCGTCTCTGAGCCCCTAACTGGAGGGCACCCCTCAGCCCCCTTGTCGCCAGGCCATCACATGGGCCTAGACTGTCTTCTGAGAGACGGTGGGCAAGGAGCTTGCAGCCACCTGCTCTCGTATACTGGCTGTGTGTTTACACCAAGTGCCTGAAAGGGAGCTGCCCAGGGATTCTTAGAGCTGGAAGATCTGAAATTCCGAGGGAAGTCACCAACCTTCTCCCCAACTTTGCATAAAGATTCAGGCATCAGTGAACCTCGGGGCCTGCATTTTTGGTGCTGGGGACACATGAACATGTAGTGTCCACCAAGGGTCCCTGAGGTCATGCTGGGTTTGGGGGCTGAGACCCAGTCGAGGATGCAGACATGGCCTTGCGAACTCCTACATATCTCCACCTGCCAGGCTGAGCCAGGTGCCAGGAGCCTGCCCCTGAGCCTCGAAGCAGGGACCTCACACAACCCAGCTCTCTCCTTTCCCTCCGAACTTGGCCCCTGCTCTGATTCTGCCTCACACTGGCTGAGGCTGGTGAGGGGATCGCGCGCGCGCGCACACACACACACACACACACACACACACAGAGGTGTTCATGTGGGCAGCTCTGGGTGTGTGTGATCCCCTCACCAGCTTCAGCCAGTAGTTACGTGTAGATACACTTAGACACTAACACATACATATAGAAGCAGGCACAAATACGTATGCAACAGATAATTCACAATTGCACGCACAGGCACAAACACATACACAGCTGTACATAAGTACGCGGACACACACACACACACACACACACACACCCTGCCCTCCGCGTTTGCCTACAACTCACCCCTTCCTCCCACTGGCACTGCGTGTGCTCTGGGGCCAGCACAGCCCTTGCACACTGTTCCTCGTGCTCATTGCTCCAGTGAGGGCCCTGGGGGAGCCTCGGGCAGGCGTGGGAGCCTCGGGCAGGTGTGGGCACAGCCGTCTGACACCCCCCCCCCCCACTCACCCAGTCAGTGCCCATCATCTCCCACTCCCGCTGGCTGCTGAAGCAGGGCGAGCTGCAGCAGATGTCAGGCCCAAAGACCTCCCGAACGCTGCGGACCAAGAAACTCTTCCAGGAAATTTACCTCTTCCTCTTCAACGACCTGCTGGTGATCTGCCGGCAGATCCCTGGGTGAGAGCCGGGCAGTGCTGGCGCTCGGGGGTGGGGAGGGGTGAGCATGCTGTGGGGGAGCCCAGGGAGGGCACATGGGGAGATGGTTCCCTGTGGCCCCGGGGAGGCCGGCAGGATGTGCATGGAGCTCAGGCTTTCGGTCAGGTTTAAGGTTAGCTCCTTTCTTGTCGAGCCTTGGGCCTTTGGGCAAATTAATTTAAAACTCCCGGCTCAGATCCCCCTCCTGTTGCATGAGGCTTTTATAGGGATATGAAGAGGCCAGCTCAGCGCCTGACACACAGTGAGTGCTCAGCAGAGCAGCTGCTGTGGCATTGTCAGTCCCCAGCCACACCATGGGAGGGGCGGTTTGGGGCGGGGGTAGGGGGTGGGGCGGAGGGGAGCGGACAGGAGTTCAGGCGGGGCCTCCCGGAGATGGGGGTGAGGAGTGGCCGTGGTGGGGCTGGTCCTCCTGGGGGCCAGGGTGAGGTGTCCCCTGGGACCTACATGCCCGCCTGCCACCCTTGGTCCCCAGAGACAAGTACCAGGTGTTTGACTCGGCCCCTCGAGGCCTGCTCCGCGTGGAGGAGCTGGAGGACCAGGGCCAGACGCTGGCCAACGTGTTCATTCTGCGGCTGCTCGAGAACGCAGACGACCGGGAGGCCACCTACATGCTGAAGGCGTCCTCTCAGTGAGTGCCCTGGGCCACCGCCCCCTCGTGTCACCATCCCAGGTGGAGCACGGCTCCAGGGCTCAGCACACGGCCCGCCCAGTTCCTGTTCCTCCCACTCCCAGGCCTGTGGTGAGCGTTTCTGTCCGGGGTTAGTCAGGTGTAGCACATTGCTGCGTGTGTGTGTGTGTGTGTGTGTGTGTGTGTGTGTACACACGTGTGTTCCCTCAGGGACTCAGATGGGGGGCGGGCCCTCTTTTCCAATGAGATGTTATAGAACCCCTGGGCCAGGCTGACCATGGCTGTGTGGCCTGAGGCTCATCTCCTCACTTCTCTGAACAGCCAGGCTACCTGCCCTATAGCCCAGTGCTCTGAGAGGCACAGCCAAGATCAATGTGGGGAGATACCCTCTCACCCCCATAGTCACAGGTACCACCCAGTCCATCTAGGTCCAGTCCCCACCGCATGGCATTGGCCTTCCCCAGCTGACACTTTTTATAAAATTTGTCGGGATGACATTGGTTTGCAAAACCATTCAGGTCTCAAGTGTACAATTCAACAAAACATCATCTGCACACTGCATCATGCTCCCACCACCCCAAGCAGTCTCTTTCCGTCCCCCCCGCCGCTTGCCCACCTCCACCTACCCCACCCCCCTTTGGGAGAATCCCTTCATCTTCTTTGTTCCAGTCCCCCCCGCCCGCCGCCCCCCCCCCCCCCCCGCAGCTGACACTGCTGACAGGTCATGGCTTCTGGGCAGCTGACCCCTGCCAAGCGCACTTTCATGAGTTAACTTTGGGGTTTGCACAGGGCTCACCTTCACCAACTGACTTTGTAAAGTGCACGGGGAGATTCTGTCAGGCTCCCCAGCCTCTGGCTGATTTCTGGGCACCCGTCCTGCTGGAGCCCTGGGCCAAGCTCAGGACTGAGGAGCGGGCTTGCTGGACACTTGACGCCACACCTCTGTGGCGGCCATTGCTCTGCGGTTGGGGCATTTGTCCTCTTCCCTGTCCCAGGAGTGAGATGAAGCGCTGGATGACCTCTCTGGCCCCCAACCGGAGAACGAAGTTTGTTTCCTTCACGTCCCGGCTGCTGGGTAAGTGGCCCCCTGAGACCAGGACACCTCTGGGCAGGACTGGTGAGGCCTCCGTGGCGTCAGCCCCAGATGCCTCCCAAGTCCATCTTCCCAGAAGCCTGCATGGCCTCTAGGATGCCTACTTTGACTGGCGATGGTCCCACGTGCCAGCCGCTAGCTTAGCGCCTAGGGGGGGATATCAGTGTGCTGATCCCTGCAAACAGTGGGGTGGTTGCTGAAGGAGTGTCACTGGGAAACCATGAGGAATCTGGGCCCAGAAGGCGGACGCCAGTGTTCTTTGGGGTTGCCAGTTGTCTGAAAACCATACAAAATATCAAAGGGCACCAGTCCAGCTGCCTGCTAGCCGCTGCCCTGACAGTGTCCACTGTGTCCTGAGCATCCCACACTTGCTCCCAGGGCCTCGTCCAGGTTCAAGAAGTCCTTCTGAAGCCTCGAATAGGAGCCCTCGCTGCCTGTTCCTCCCTTTATGGGTGTAATGTTTTATCCGAGTCCCAGCTATTTTCCTCTCATTTTCTTTGGAGCCAAGCCCCCTCCCTCAAATGACCTCTCTTCAGTTGCTGCAAGACAGGTAGCACGTCCCTACTAACTGCAGGGCAGTGTCCAGGGTTTGCTGGGTGGGGGCGGGGCGGTGATGGATGGGGAGGATGTGCCACCTCCCTCCCTCCCTTCAGACTGTCCCCAGGTCCAGTGCGTGCACCCATACGTGGCCCAGCAGCCAGACGAGCTGACACTGGAGCTGGCGGACATCCTTAATATCCTGGACAAGACGGAAGACGGTAAGTCAGGGGCTGGGTGTGTCGCTCACTCAGGCACCCAGGACTCCGCACCCACGGGCACCAGCCTGAGGATGAGGCTCAGCCCCAGGTGGAGAAGCTGGCGGATGGGTAGGCGAGCCCAGGACCTGGCACGTCTCTGCTCCCCTAGACCGCTCCGCCCATCCTGGCTTCCCCAGCTTTTCCTCAGTCCAGAGAAGGTGCTTCTCCCAGGGTCTCTGCTCTCCTCCCCCCAATCCACGAGGTCCGCCTCCCCCTCACACCAGGCCCAGCCTGAGCACCCGTTCTGCGCCTTCCCTCGATGGCCCTGGGCTTGGCCCCCACCCTCACCCTACCTGTGACCCTGACTCTAAACTCCATATTTGCCACAAGCTTCCAGCTGAGCCCTGACCACCAGGCTCAGAGCCGTGTGGGCCAAGAAGCCGTCCACCCAGCCCTGTCGACGGCCTCAGCACCAAATGAGCTCACTCCCCTGAAAAACTGATGCCTATTGCTACAGCCGTTGTTCTTCATCAGAACCCCCAAAACGGCACAGAGCATCTCCCCTCCCCCAACTCCTCCCCTTGGAGGTCCTGGCTAGAAGGCCTCGGGCTGGTGACCTCCAGGGGAGGCCGTTTCTGCTGGTTCCAAACTCCAGGGCCTCCCCTGGCATTGAAAGAGCAGTGTTTCCCTCCACTCCTCCCCCAGAATAAAACAGCCCAACATCCTTCCCCCATGGCCTGCAGAGGGAGAGCGCCAGGCCCTCCGAGCCCAGGTCCTTGCCCTGCACTGGGACCTGCCAGGAGCCCCATACTGCAGGTGATTTCTGGGGGAGGGAGAGAGCCAGGGCCCTGTGCTGGGGTTGGCCAGTTCATGACAGCCACCCTCCGCTGACCAGCCGACCCTCGGGAGGCTCAGAGAGGGATGCCCAGCAAGAGGGCGATGTGACATTCCAGGCCTGGTAACCACCAGTCAGTCATCACCCCCACCAGCCCCTGGGATGCCTCTTGCTTTGGGGAAAACCCTTGGGGACCCCCGACCTCATGTGGGACAGCTTAGGATTACTGAGTGCTTGGGAAGGGGTTCCAAAGGCAGTACGTTTGGGACACACTGTGGCACAGAGCTAGCTGGTTCCGTCAGTGATACCCACATGCTGTGCTCCCTAGGAGGGTGTCCGGGCAGTGCTGCCCCAGGATATGGGGGACAAACCCAGTTTGAGGGTCTCCGGCAGGGGCTCTTGGAGCAGGCTCCTCTGGGAAGGCCCACTGGACTCCTGTGCTGGCAGGAGGGCTCAGCCAGGCCCCTGCAGGAGCTCCTGACCCTCCCCGTCCCCTCCCTGTGCAGGGTGGATCTTTGGTGAGCGTCTGCATGACCAGGAGAGAGGCTGGTTCCCCAGCAACATGACTGAGGAGATCTTGAATCCCAAGATTCGGTCCCAAAACCTCAAGGAATGTTTCCGAGTGCACAAGATGGATGACCCTCAGCGCAGTCAGAATAAGGACCGCAGGAAGCTGGGCAGCCGAAATCGGCAGTGACACCCCTCCCCCAGCCCCCAGTCCAGCAGGGGGATGTGGGTAGGCAGGTGGGAGCTGGGCCTGGCGGGCAAACGCACTGACCGTGGAGGGGCTCTGGGGGAAGGTGACCTTGTGCAGGAGTCACCCTGACCCCTCATCCCTGCCACGTGGTGAACGTTCACATGTCTTGGCCCCCTGCTTGCAAACTGGAAAAATGGTGCCCACATCTTTCCTCTGATGCATTTGTAAATGAGAAATGTATTTTAAACAGTATTACACCACCTCTCCCTCTTCTCTCTTAGAGGGGGTGGAAGGGGACTGGCATGCTCCAGGGGCCTGCCCCCAGCACTGGAAGAAGCCCCAGACCCCGGGTGTCCCTGGCCCAGGGCAGGTGCAAAGGTGATTGTCACGAACCCCTGCACGTGTCCTTCTCTACCCTGGAAGCCGTTAGAATCCACCAGGCATGCAGATGGACTGCCCTTGCCTGATGAGCTTGATGAGCGGCCCTTGGTCTCCAATTTACAAGACTAAGAGACCAACTGCCTCTGTCTGCCTCTTCCAGCCTCTGGCTGCACGTGCAGGCCAGACCCTGCCTCGTGGCAGGCCTACCGGAGCTTGGCAGAGGGCCCATGCCGCCTCTGGCTCCCTGATGGGCTGGATGTAACGTGTCTTCTGGCCCCTTAAGGAGCCCAGGTATTGTAAGGAATGAACTAGTCACTGCATCCTGATCAGTTGTGGTTCTAAGAAAAGCAAATACCATGTTTTGGCTGCATTAAAAGAAGCATCATGTATAAAATAAAGGAGGTGAAGTTCTCTTTTATTTCCCTGCTGCACACAGGAATGAGGTGTTCGGTTTTGGGCAGGGGGAGAGGAGCCCCCTTCAAGGTCAGTGGAGGAGGTATGTCCTGAAGGAGGGGGCTGAGGAGGCCTCTAGTGAAGAAGGGAGCAGCCAGGGGAAGGGCCTCCACTTGTTCAAGAACTCCAGAAACAGAAAAGGGCGTTTGAGGGAGTTGGAGACGCCCTTCTGCTGCAGTGGAAGTGAGAACATGGGTTTGGAAGACCGTAGTGGGCCTGAGGTGTCCGTGTGTGGCAGTCCCACAGGGAATCTGACCACCAGGCACAGGGCGGGGGCTTCCTACCCGGCCAGTCCGTGGCCTTGGGCACTTCTTCCCACCTGTGGAGGTGGTAGCCAGTTAGCCAGAGGCTGCAGCTCCTCCACCAGCCCCGCTGGCCCTCACAGTCACCCCACCATCACCCCTGGTTCTGTCCTGGCCTGAATCTGACTCCACCCAGCCCCTCGCCTAGGACCATGCTCTTTCTGCCAGGACACACTTTCCTCTGCACCAGAAGAGGCCCTTGATTAGAAGCCTGAGGCTTTGATCCAATGGGGCTTTGTGGCTTCTTCCCACGGGCCACAGCATGACTCGGCGTTCTTGAGACCTCAGATCCTTTGAGAACTGCATGAATCCTGAAAGACGCACACGCTTGCGACACACTTGTTCAACTGGGGAGGGACTGACGCTCTGTGCTGCACCCCTGGTCCAGGAGCCACACCTGAGGCCCCCTGCCTGAGGGAAGGGTAAGAGGGGCCGTTCCTGAGCCCCATGCTGCTGGGGAGAGGGGAGGGGATGAAGAGTGGCGGAGTCTTCCAGTGGTCCTGGCCCTTGTCCAGCTCTCTTTTTGAAGCTGGGAAGCCGCATGCTGACTTGGATCCCCTGCCCTAAGGAGGGCTTTGGCCACTGGAGGTTATGTGATTTAAACAGTTTCATGAAAACTGGTCAGTTTCACAACAGTCCTTATAAGCAGAAACTTGAAACCCATGAAGTGTTTTGGGGAGAGTGTGTGTGGGGACCACGTGTGCTCATCTGGAGTATCCAGGAACAGGTGTGGCCAGGAGATCAGGGAAACCAGAGGCCAAATACTTGAAGAGAAAACGGTGGGAAGAGGAGGAGGAACAGCTCCCTGCCACCAGCACCCACGCTAGGGACCGGCCAGGGCCCAGGGTGTTTGCAATCTCTCCCCCAGGTCTTCTCCTCACTCCCAAAGGCCCCTGGGGGGCGGGAACCGGGGCAGGTCACAGTTCTGGCTTCCCTGCTGCGCCCAGGGCGGGTCTGCCACTATTTACAACCTCTCCCCAAATTATAAACGCTAGGCTTCCTGGGGAGCGTGGAGACAGAGCATGAGCAAGGTCGGAGAGCCAGGGCCACGCTGGGGAGGAGGGGGAAGGAGGCAGGGTGGGGGTGGGGCGCCTGGAGGCCCTAGGCCGCCGTGAAGCCCGACCTGGGGGCCGCCTGGGACTGTGGGTGGGGGACCAGGCCAGGCTGACAGCGCCTGGGCCTCACTTCTCGGCTCTCCCAGCTCCTGGAGCTCCCTGGGGTAGACAGGAGTCCCCGCGATGGCCGCCCTCTCCCCCGCCCTCCCCCGGCCTGGCCTCCCACTTGTTGGGGCGGGCAGGGAGGGTGTTCTGCTCCGAGCGCCGGCCGCACCCGCTCCGCGCCCCGCGCTTGCACGCGCGGCTCCTGCGGGCGCCCGGCCGCGTGCACACAGGCGCCCGCGTCACAAGTTGCCGCCCGCCCCCGCCCGCCACACACTCACGCTCGGACACACGGAAGACACGGGCGCGCCCGGCAGGATCGCGGCCCCTTTATTCGCTTCAGGAGGCGGAAAACTTTCTCAGCGCGACGACCACGAGCGCCAGCACCACGCAGGTGGCCAGCAGGGCGGCGATGACGATGGCCGCGATGGCGCCGGGCCCCAGCGAGCCTGCAGGACAGAAGGAGGTTCAGCCCGGCCCGCCGGCCTCTCGCTCCCCGCCGCCTTCCCCTTCTTCCCAACCCCCCGTCCCCCCTCCGCAGCCTGGGGCTGCCTCGTACCGCTGCCGGGGTCCAGATGCTCCCGCGCAGTGCTGTCCTCGGGGCTGGGCGGGGCGGTGGGGGCCGGGGCGCCGGTGGCTGCGGGCTCCAGGGCGGAGCTGGTGCTCTCCACGGGGCCTTCTCCCGAGGGCAGGTCGGCCGGCTCGTTCCACAGGGTGGGCACGGGCTCCTGCGGGCCCTCGGCTGCAAGGCCAAGGACAGGCGCTGGGGCCCCGGCTGCCTCCAGGAATGTCTCCCCACGGGGAGGTGGCGCTGTACTCGGGGTCCTGGGGCTCAGCACTACTCTAGCCTTCCCATGTCACAGGTGAGGCAACTGAGAGCCCTGCTTCTCCTTGGCCCTCACCTGGGTAAAGCCATGCAGCCCACAGGACATGGGGTCCAGCACCCACATACGCCCATGTGTGTTGGAGACTCAAAGCCCAAGGGGCCTCTCTACCCCAAGGAACTAAGCCCAGTACATTACTGTCTGCAGACAGAACAGGCGGTGGTCTGTAAGGGAAACCCCAGGAAAGGGTGGGTGTCTCCCTGCCCCATACAAGCTGAGACTCAATAAGCGCATCAGAGTCTGGGCCGCCCTTTCTGCAGGAGCCTTTCTTTGCTCACTAGAGGCCCAGTGCATGAAATTCGTACACGGGGCAGGGGCGGGGGGGAGCGGGGGGGGGGGGCTAAACTGGCAGTGGGACATCCCTCTCGAAATCCGGGACTGTTGGCTCCTAACCACTTGCCCGCCTACTGGCTTGATCATCGCCTAACTGCTCCCCTTCTGGCCTGATGGCCCCCAACTGCCCTCCCCTGCCGGCCTCATGGCCCCCAACTGCCTCTGCCTCAGCCCCCACCACCGTGGCTTTGTCTGGAAGGAAGTCAGATGGTAGGAAGATGTCCTGTCTCCCAGACTAATTAGCACATTACCCTTTTATTAGTATAGATGGGTGGGGGTTAGCAAGGGTTTCGGGTACCCAGGGGCCCCAAAGAACTGAAGAGACAAGGCTGAGAGGTCGGTGTGATAACCCCAGCCTTATACCCTAGCTCGGCCCCAGGCAGTTCATGCCAATACCCGCCCCCCACCCCCCACCCCAAGGATCTTGGCCCCGAGGAGCCCCACAGCACCACCCCATTCCTGGGCCCATCCATCCTTCCTGAACAGGCGGCCCCAGCCACCCAGGAAAGTTCAAGGCCAGGTTGGCAGGCAGGCTCCAGGCTCCCGCCATACCTGATCCTGACTGACCCGGGGATGCTCTGGGAAGATGCAAGGATAGTTCCGGGCCTTTCCTGCCAACAGCGCCCGCCTGGGGCAAATCATAAGGAAACATCAACCGAGCCCAAATTCGGAGTCAGTGATAACACAACTGGGTTTTCAAACATGTCAAGGTCATGAAAGGCAAAGGAAGATGGAGGAATTGTTCCAGATTAGAGACCAAGGACAGGTGACAGCTAAATGCAGTGTATGTTCTGGATGGGGCAGAGGGGCTGCTATAAAAGGCGGTTCGGGTCCATTGGTGAAATCCGAGTAAGGCTGTGGTTTAGATAACAGTACTGCATGTGTGTTCATTTCCCAATATGGGCATGTGAGAGAATCCCCTTGTTCTTGGGCATATTTAGGCGCAAAGGGGCATGTCTGCAACTTAACTCTCAAATGGCTCGGCATCCAGACAGAAAGGCAGGTGGGTAGAGAGAGACAGGAAGAGCAAATATGGCAAAATGTTGGAAACTGGTGAATCTAAGTGCAGAATATACTGGTCATTGGATTATTCTTGCAACTTTTCTGTAAACTTAAAATCTTTTCCCAATAAAATTGTATAAGGCCCCCCAGCCCTGCCCCTGCAGCCTCTCCCAGGCCCGGGCTGGCTCAGTTCAGGGACTTGGATTGCAGGCAGGAACCAACTGTCCCACTCCCCAAGGCTTGCCCAAGCTGGTGCCCCTTTTCAGAAAATGCCCCTGGCAGGGAGGCCTCCAGGGACAAAAGGCCCAGCACCCATGGGTGTGGCGACAAGCGGGGCCCGAGGCTCACCTACAGCACTGGGTCTGGGGCCACCCTGGCCCCACCCACTGTGACGTTATCCCTGTGAGGGGGACACAGTGACCCTCTCAGGCCTCCTTTGTCCCTGTCTGGAAGGTCAGGGGCCTATAGCCTTGAAGCTGCCAGGGAAGGTCCCAGGCCCCAGGTGGCTCCAGGCTCCAGACATGCTTGACCCCAGGCTCCAGGGGAGAAAAGGCCTGGGAGTGCCCACTGCTTGGCAGACCCTGAGGTCTAGGGCTTGAAAAATGTCTGTCTCCCCAGATAAATGGAGAAACCACTGGCTCCCACTAGCTCCCCACATACCCAAGACAGGGCGGCAGGCAGGCACCGCCCTGTCCCACCACTGCTGGCCGAAGCTCACCTCTGACTGCTGGGCACCTGGCCAGGGATGCCACCACAGGGCTCCTGGGTACCTGGCCCAGCCAACCTGGGTGGCATCAGGGGAATCAACTCTGAGCTCAGGAGGAGGAGTGACAGGCCCTATGGCCCTTGGGAGAGCAGGGGCTTACTCCCTGGAGCTAGCCACCCCTGCCCTTTGCCAGAGCCTAGGAGCCATCTCTGGGGAGAGTGGGCCCCTGAGCAGGGCGGCTGGGCTGTGCACCCAGAACCTCTCCCTTTCTCTCCCCAGTGACCAGCCTTACTCTGCTGCTCCCCAGAGGCCTGGCTCCTCCCTGTCGGACACACTGGCCCAGGCTGCCTCGTCCCTGCTAAATGTACTCTCCTCCAGCCTCTCCTCCAAGACCAGCCAGTCCCTGAGGCTCCAGGAGCTAAGCCTAGGGGCTTCCAAATGCTGCTCCTTCGTGCTCTCACCCAGGGACCGGGCAGACTGACTTCACCATCCGCTTCGCTTTCCCGACCTGAGAATCGGGGCTGGATCATGCCTCTCACAGCCACACAGTTAGTAACTATGCTGCCATCCTCATCATCGGGATGCCTCCCTCTGGCATGAGCTACATGGCCGGACACAGGCCAGGCTGCCCCGTGTGCTCTGCCTGCTGCAGCGGATTCTCAGGAGACCCCCACAGCTGCTCCAGGGCTCATCTGTGCCAAAGCAGCGGAGCCCCAGGGGCTAGCCAGCTCCCTGCCCACCCAGGCGGATGCCCCAGGGGCAGCCTGCACTCAGCCCCCAGCCCCCAGCAAAGGAGGTGCAGCTGCCAGGGAAGGGCCAGCTCACTTTCTTATCCTCATCTACACGCCTCTGTATTTTCTCAGTTTGCTGTCATATTAGGGGAAAACAAGGTTTAAAGGCAATAACCCACACTCCCACCCAGCACCCCCCAGCCGTCATCAGGAGTGTGCCAGCAACGGCCCCGTCTGAGCAGGGGTGAAGGAATGCCAGGCAGGGACCTGCATGGCACAGGCACAGAGAGGGAAGCCATGGGCCTGTGAGGAGAGCTGTGCGTCAGCCACAGTGATGTGAAGGCCCAAACTGCAAGGACCAGAGTAAACAAGGTTCTGCCGACTTCGTGCTCTGACCAAGGAAACCAGGAGGCCTGGGGCCTCGTGACACAGGCCTGGGCACTGTGGGCTCTCCCCCGGCCCCACCGCCCCAGTCGCCCTGCCTTTTCGGTAAATAAGTTTGTTTAGTGCTCACTCTGACCACAGGGCCCCGAGGCCAGGCGCCCGTGCTCACAGACGGCCTTTGTACGGCCATGAAGGGCCTTTTCATCCCTGCCCTGGCCTCCCGCCCGCTCAACCTGGCCTGCTCCCCTTGCCCCAGTAGCTGTGGCCACAGGCGACCAGTGGGGAGGGCAGCAGGCCGCTCCTTCCAGGACCCCCCACCCACCGAGCAGCGGGCAGTGGGCTGCTAGGCCTGGTACACACCTCCCAGAATGGCAGGAAGAAGGACAGCCAGCCAGAACCCCGAGAGGAGTTGGCCTGTCCCTCTTGGTAGGACATGTGCAAGGAGGTGAGGCCACGTGAGATCCCGGTGACGCTCAACATGAGGCTGTCCCCTCAAGCATTCCTGTGGTGGAGGACGAAGCCCACCCACCCAGGCCGTGGACGCACAGTGTGACCCCGTGCTTCTGGCCGGCAGCCTGGGCCGGGAGAATTGGCTACATGGAGTGCAGGAAACTGGGCAAGAGCGGCCCAGGCGGCCCCGGACCCACCAGTGGGAGAAGCATTTCACTGGGGTGGGGTATAGAGTCTGCAAGAAGATCCAGACCATGGAAGACGCCACTTGGCACTTTAGGTCACTTCCCCAATTCCTGGGCACCTCTCCCACCAAAAGGGAGTGAGGTGCGAAGGGGTGCTTCCGCCCCGAGACCACCCTGCACCCAGTGGAGGGGCTGGGGACGTCTGTATGCGGTCAGTGACAGGAACTAAGCATCCCCCCGTGCCTGGCCATCCTGAAAGCTGGTGTCTGACCGTGGCAGGCCTGCTATCCCGTGAGGGAGGCAGAGGCACCGTGGCTGTCGCCCTGTACAGATGAGGAGGGACCGAGGCTGAGGAAGAGCCAGGAGGGGCCGGAAGCGAAGCCAGGCTGCTAGCTTCTTCCCAGGGCGTCTGAGGCTCCTCGCCATCCCCCGGGACTCCCCCGTGTGTGCCTGAGAATGGGGCCGTCCCACAGGCGGCTCTCCCCAGGGCCCTGCTTACTCACCTGCTCTCCAGTTGCCTCCCCACAGACCCATGGACTTTCCCCCAGAGGGTCTCCGGCCCCAGGATCCTCACCCGGGGCTCGGACACACTGTTCTCCGGCTACGTCGTGGCCAGCAGAGATCACTTTCCTCCAGGAGAAAGACCCCCGGAATCCAGATGTGCCTTTCCTTTCAGGCTTTGAAGCCAGCCTGGGCCAGCCCAGCTCGGGGCCCCACAGCCATGCCCAGCTGGGGCTGAGGTCTGAGAGCCTGCCGCCCAAGCCTGTCGTGACTCTCCTCTCTGGACACCAGACCCAGACATTTTGGCCTCCGTGCAGAGCCTAAGTCCCACGTCCTCAGGGTTTTCTGAGGAGTCTCCGGCCATGCACTCCCCCCGAACTATTTCCTGATACAGGCAGGACTAGCACCTGGGGCTTCGCTCTTGAAAGACGTCTCAGAAAACCAGCAGGGAGAGGCACGCAGGGTTTGAAAGGTAAACGGCAGCGTCCGGGTCTTCTGTCCAGAGAGAGGCCCGGGGGGTCTGGCTTCTCAGCCACTTGCCCTGGGCCTGGTGCCCCCTCCTCACTCCTAGACCTGGGAGCCTTCAGATTTTAGGTACAGGAGCAATCCCCTTGTCCCCCAAGCAGCTCAGCGTTCCTGGCCCTGCTTCAGGGCCATCGTCCTGTGGCTGCCAGTTCCCAACTGCGGCCATCTGTCTCGTAGGAGCCTCCGCTGAATCGCCCCAGAGGCTGCCCCATCTGCTGTGCAGGACGTCTGCCCCCTGGGCACTGGGGAACCTGGCCCAAGGTGATTCTTGGCCCTGGAGGCTTCTGGCAGCAGAGCCAGGGAGCACCCTTACCTGTGAGCACCGCAGGGGCTAGGACCCCGAAGAGGAGCAGTAGCGCCATGCGCAGGGTCAGACAGAATGCCATCCTGGGCCGAGTGAGTGTGGCCAGCGAGCGGGATGCACCGAGGACTGAGCTGGTTAACTCCAGGGCGGCGGGAAAGAGGTATCAAAGGGCTGGGAAGGGTTTTCATCAATGCAAACTCTGTCCTCCTGGGACACCGTGCCCGCCCCCCATGCATGCCAACACACACACACACACACACACACACACACACACACACACACACACACACAGCAGAGCTAACAGAACAGACTGCTTTCCTGAATTCTGGAGCAGCCCCACCCTCAGAGGGGAAAGAGGAAATTGCACCCTTTCTCTCTCTCTCTCTCTCTCTCTCTCTCTCTCTCTCTCTCTCACACACACACACACACACACACACACACACCCCTCCATGTGCAAAGACTCTCCCAGGGAACTGGAAAATGCAGACGTCTTGGGAACTCTGTTTCAGTGGGTTGTATTTGGGTCCAGGAATCTATGTCCAGTGCCCGGGGCCGGGCGAGGAGACTCGCCCTGGGCTGTCGGCACTGAGCAGCAGGCTCTGCTCACTTTCGGGCTCTGGATGCCCGGCTGGGAGCGGGCTTGTTAAGGAAGCACAGCACTTTTAGGCAGTTTCAATCCAAACCCTCTGTCTGCGCTCATCTCCTTCCAGAAAAGCCCATGTCATTAAATGTCCTTGTCTTGCTCTCTGCTCTCCCAGGTGCCTGGACTTGAAATGCCACCTAAATGCTCATAATGCGTTGGGGCCAAGTCTGGCCCCATGGCCCACTGCCTTGCCGATAGCATCACGGGTGTCTAATAAGCATCTCTAACTTAACATGTCTGACACACGCCTTCGCTGCCCTGCCTTCCCAGCCCTGCTCACCAGGGAGCAGCCCCCACCTTTGACATCCTAGCCACACAATTAAAGGTCACCAAAAGCATTCTTTTTAATCTTACTACCCTTGCCCCCTCTAATAGCTCAGAAAATACTGCCATCACCCTCCTACCTCACACCTGTCCTGGTTTCCCACTGCTCTTAGCGCAAAAAGTCAACCTAAGGGCTTGCTTTGGCCCTGACCCCTCCCCCACCTGCTCAAGCTTGATCCTGCCTCCCCTCTCCCAGAAAGCAGCCCCTCAGTTGGCTCCCTTCTCATCATCACTCCGGTCTCAGTTCTGATCAGTTAGCTCCTGATCCACTCACATTACTTTAATTTCTTAAAACTTATATTTACATTAAAATCTCTTGCTTTTGGTTTTATTGTTTTCAGTTTTTGTGAGAACTAACGTACTGTGAAGTATACAAATCTTATGTTTACAACTTGATAAACTTTTATACAGATACTAGAGGCCCGATGCACGAAATTCATGCAAAGGGCTCAGCCCTCGCAGCTGCAGTGGCTTGCCTGGGCCCTCACAGCCCCGGCTTTGTCTGCAAGGTCATCTGTCTGGAAGGACATCCAGAAGGTTGTTCGGCTGTCCAGTCTAATTAGCATATTATGCTTTTATTATAATAGATACATACACCTATGTAAACACTACCCCTCCCCATCACGTCAGTACCCCCAAAGTGCATTCTATCTTCTATCACCATATATTCGTTTGTTTTTTTGTGTGTGTTTTTAATTTAATCTTTGTTGTTCAGATTATTACAATTGTTCCTCTTTTCCCCCCATAGCTCCACTCCACCCAGTTCCCACCCCACCCTCTGCCCTTACCTCCCCCGCACTGTCCTCATACATAGGTGTACAATTTTTGTCCAGTCTCTTCCTGCACCCCCACATCCCTTTCCCCCAGAGAATTGTCAGTCCACTCCCTTTCTATGCCCTTGATTCTATTATATTCACCAGTTTATTCTGTTCATCAGATTTTTTATTCACTTGATTTTAGATTCACTTGATAGACATGTATTTGTTGTTCATAATTTTTATCTTTACCTTTTTCTTCTTCTTCCTCTTCTTAAAGAATACCTTTCAGCATTGCATATTAATACTGGTTTGGTGGTGATGAACTCCTTTAGCTTTTTCTTATCTGTGAAGCTCTTTATCTGACCTTCAATTCTGAATGATAGCTTTGCTGGGTAGAGTATTCTTGGTTGTAGGTTCTTGCTATTCATCACTTTGAATATTTCTTGCCACTCCCATCTGGCCTGCATAGTTTCTGTTGAGAAATCAGCTGACAATCGTATGGGTGCTCCCTTGTAGGTAATTAACTGTTTTTCTCTTGCTGCTTTTAATATTCTCTGTCTTTTGCTCTTGGCATTTTAATTATGATGTGTCTTGGTGTGGTCCTCTTTGGATTCCTTTTGTTTGGGGTTCTGTGCGCTTCCTGGACTTGTAAGTCTATTTCTTTCACCAGGTAGGGGACGTTTTCGGTCATTATTTCTTCAAATAGGTTTTCAGTATCTTGCTCTCTCTCTTCTTCTGGCACCCCCATAATTTGGATGTTGGTATGCTTGAGGTTGTCCCAGAGGCTCCTTACACGATCTTCAAATTTTTGGATTCTTTTTCCTTTTTGCTTTTCTGGTTGAGTGTTTTTTGCTTCTTTGTATTTAAAATCTTTGACTTGATTCTTGCGTTCCTCTAGTCTGCTGTTAGGCCTCTGTATAATATTTTTTATTTCAGTCAGTGTATGTTTAATTTCTAGTTGGTCCTTTTTCATATCCTCGAGGGTCTCGCTAAATTTATCGGCCTTTTCTAGGAAATTCTTGAAAACCCTTATAACCATGGTTTTGAACTCTATATCCAGTTATTTGCTTTCCTCCATTTCTTTCATTTGTGATATGTTTCTTTGTCTCTGCATTTTCGCTGCTTCCCTGAGTTGGTAGAGTAGCTTTGTGTGCTAGGTGTCCTATATGGCCCAGTGGCTCAGCCTCCCCAGTTACCTGAGGTGGACACTCTTGGTGCACCCCTTTGTGGACTGTGTGCACAGCCTTGTTGTAGTTAAGACTTGATTGTTGTTGGTATCACAGGGAGGAATTGACATCCAGGCCAATTAGCTGTGAGGATCAGCTGTGTCTACGCTAGGAGAACTTCTGTGCTGGAGACACCCTTATGGGAGAAGACTTGCAAAAGCCTCTGTGCTCAGCTTGGATGGGGCAGAGTCTCAGGGTGGTGCAGACAGCCTTGGCTTCCCGTCAGCTCTGCCCTATGAGGCCCCTGGGTCTCAGTGTCCCTCGGTAATCGCTGCAAGCACCTCTAAGAGAAAGCTGCCCTCGAGTTTCGCCCGCTGCCAGACAGTCCAGTTTCTCCCCGAATGAGTCTGGTTTCCCAGAAACTCGCCCAGAACTGGAGTTCAGCGCAGTCGGAAGCTTCCGTCTCCCTCCCGCTTTAGAAAGCCAGCTGTGCACTCAGCTGCCCATGCAGTCAGCTGCCCACCCTCTCTGCGCGCGCGTCTCTGTACCTCAGCCTTTTGCAGCTCCTCTGAGTCTCAGTGTGCTTTCCTCTTTCCTTCTAGTTGTATAATTTCCACTCAGCCAGCTTTCTTGTGGTTCTGGATGGTGTCCGTTTTGTCTTTTAGTTTTAGTTTTGATTTTGTTGTGTGAGGCAGCAGTTTAGGTGTTTACCTATGCCGCCATCTTGGTTCCATAGATTCGTTTTGTCTACACTTGAACTTCAAATAAATGGAACCATATGATATGAACTTTTTTGTTCAACATTCTGTGAAATTCATCCACATTGTTGCATGTGGCAATAGCTCATTCATTCTTGTTGCTGAATATGCCACAACTTATCCATTCCTTTATCCATTTCACCCAGTTATCTATGTCTATTTGGGTTATTTCTGGGTGTGAACGTTTATGAATACAGCACCTATGACTATTCTTGCACATGTCTTCTGGTGAACATGTGCACTAACTCTAAGGGCCAGAGGATAGTGTTTAGGTTCTGTAGATGCTGCCCAGCAGTTTTCTAGTGTTTGTTCCCATTTACACTCTCATCAGCAGTTGCCCTACATCCTCACCACATCCTGGTGTTGCCCGTCTTTTCATTACTAGTCGCCTGCTGGGTATGTAGTGGTATCTCATTGCGGTTGTATTTCCATGACTAATAAAATTGAGCAGTTTTCCATATTTATTGAGCACAGGACTATCCTCTTTTGTGAAGGGTCTGCTCAATTATTTTTGCCTCCATACTTATGGGGTGGTCTATCTTTTTAGGGTTTTTTGTGTGTGTCCCAGATAAAAAACATCTGTCAGATATATGTAATAGCGTCTCCAGATGAAGTGTTCATAGGTTGTCTGTGCCCACCCCGTAAGTCCCAATACAGCAGGGGCTGTTGTGTTCACCAGTGCATTTCCTGGACCTAGCCCCGTCCCAGCACATAGCAGGGACTTAATATTTGAATTTAGTCAGCTGGGATTTGGGGGACAGATTTAACCGTGAGCATCTTCTGTTCACTCATTTGTGCTGCTTGATTGCTGTGTCCCATCTTCATCTTTCTGTACCCTGCAATGTAATGTAGCAACGTAAGTACCGTCGGACCCCCAAATCACACTTCTGAGGCCTTCCTGCCAGCATCTGTCCATGGGCAGCACTGCAGGGAGATAGAGGTGGGAGGGGAGAAGTGGCTTCCTGCTGCTTCAGATTTCTGACAGCATCCCTGGCAGCAGCAGGAGCACTGGCTACAGGAACAGTGACGGGTCAGACGGAAGTGGCTGCAAGGAGAGAAGGCTGGAAGTGCAGGCTCCTGGATCCCCAACCTTAGCAGCCTTACTGGACAGTGCTCCAGCCTTTGAGCAATTTTTCTGCTCCTCCAGCCCAGACTGGTGTCAACCTCCAAGTCGCAGTTACTATTAGATAAGGAACCTTGCCTTCTGTCTCTTGCTCCATTACCCCTTCAGGCATCCTTATAAGAAATCCCCGTGCTGCCCTAACCTGTTTGGTTGGCTCAGTGGATGGAGCGTCGGCCTGCAGACTGAAGGGTCCCAGGTTCGATCCCGGTCAAGGGCATGTACCTTGGTTGCGGGCACATCCCCAGTAGGAGGTGTGCAGGAGGCAGCTGATCGATGTTTCTCTCTCATCGATGTTTCTAACTTTCTATCCCTCTTCCTTCCTCTCTGTAAAAAATCAATGAAATATATATTTTTAAAAATCCCATGTTAAATCTCTTCTGCTTGAAATACCTGCAGGGGACTGTTTCCTGGTGAGAGCTGTAACACATGGCCCACTGTGTGTTAGGACTCGGTTGTTTAGCATGAAGTGCCTATTGAACACAAGGCTTACAGGACCAGGTAGATGCTGCACTTGATAGTTACGGAAGGGATGATGACAGTAAGTAAACTGGCTACTTTTTACTGTGCTGGGTGTTCACATAAAGGATAATTTTAAGGATTTGAATTCTAAGGTTAGGGCATGATCAGAGAACTAGAGCATTTATGTGTTAGTCTTTTAAAAGAATCTCTCATTTCTTACAGATACGGGGTATAAGGTCAGGACCAAAATATGCATGGGTTGCAGAATTATAATAATCTTAAATTGAATTCATAGCCATGCCAATTCTCTTAGCTGGCATTCACGGCATTGACTGGGAAGGAGTGAGACCTGGAGGTCTGATTGAGGATCCCTGGGTAGACTCAGACAAATCCCCAGGCAGAGGGCTCTTCTCCAGTGTGAAGACAGTGCCTTTTCTTGTCTGAATAATAAATAACCTCACCTGTTAAGTACCCTTTCAAGAGGATGCCTATTTTCAACACCCACCTTGACAACACCCTCATTGTCCCCATACCCATAACTAGAATTAAGGAAAACAGGTACAGAGTCTGAGACAGGAGGAAACCAGTACACACTAAAACAATTGCTAATTATTCCAGCAATAAATTAATAACTAAATACTAAGTAAGATTTTGCTAATTTATAATAATAAAACCTGGAGAATATGTGTGGGAATAAATTCTAAGGTATTGGACTAAATGGATAGGATATGAGGGATCTTAGATCAGGTCACATGTATTGGTGTGTTTAGCAGAGATTCTGAACTCAATGTTTAGCTCAAACATCTAGAAGTAGCTCTAACATCTTGACTAAAACCAAACTCAATAGTAGCCTGGATTCAATGAGATTGAGAAGCCTGATGACTGAAGAGGAGGGAAGCCAAAGACTTAGAAGGGATGTTGGAGTGGATTTATGGTGACACACATTCTCCAGCCGTGACTCCCTCACTGAGGCGCTGAGAGATGTGTAGGGAAGGCGACCAGCATCTTTAAAAAGTTGTGTGGTGTGTGTTCCCCACAGGCCAAGGCCGACGATGACAGGATGACTGACTTCAATGGGAATCAGATGGATATAAACACTGCAACGAGTGTCAAACACAGTGTGTCCACAAGAATGTTTAGACCTACAGGAATAAAACAGATGGGCGACCTGCTGATGTGTTACTTGCTATACAAACATGGAGAGGGGAGTAGAAGCCTGCACTTACTGCAGTGAGCGGAGCACCAACCTCTAGCCTAGTTCCCAGACCCAGACTCTCTGGACAGGAAGGCAGCTTCTCAGTAAGACAGGACTCTGCATGGTGGCCTGGACAAGTATAAATAGTCTTCCCCAAAAGTGCTGGCAGCCACAGACCAGGGCCACTGTGCCCCGGAGAAGGGAAATCTTCAAGGATTGCTGGACATGGGCTATGTGGACACTAATCTCTGGGACCCAAATGCCACTGTTCACCAGAGTGGGAGTTTATGAGAGTCACGTGGTAGATAAGAGTTTTGGCCTGAATCAATCTCAGTGGATGAGAAGGGAGGGAGAGGGAGGCTACCCAAGGGCAAGAGTGGGCAGCTGAGACAGCATCCTGGGGAGGTGGAGCCATGTATGAGACAAGGTGCCAGGCCCAGTGCATGTTTCATCCTTCCATCAGATTTTGTTTATAAATACAAATTTGAGACAAAATTAAGAATTTTAAGATAGTAAAATGTATTTCAAATAATTAATAAACCACACTAAAGAGCAAATAATAGCAATGTATTCTCAGAATTAGACAAAAAGTCTAAATTAAAGAAATTACTACATGATTAACCTTGTACATACAGGGTGGGCAAAAGTAGGTCTACAGTTGTTCATATGGAAGATAATACAATAATCACTAAATAATAACACAAGAATAAACTTTCACATACTGACAACTATAAACCTACTTTTGCCCACGCTGTATTTTTGTAATGTTGGAGGTGAATCTTTAGAGTAAACAAATATTGAATTCTAGCTAGAAAGACTTTTTCACAGTAGTATGGGTTAATAATTATGAGACCACATTGGAATATTCTAGAATTGAGCAAATAAGGAAATACACTGAAGATAATATGAGTCAGTGTCTCATTGTTGGAGGAATTACAAATATGGGAAGGAGGAAGATTAGAATGGATCCTGTGTATTGGAATTGAAGATATTAGTAAGAACTCATTGAATGTAGAGATAAAGTTATGACATGTAGATACACAGGTGTATGCATGTACACACACACACACACACACACACACACACACACACTGCCTATCTGTGGAGACACCCCAGTAGCAATAAGCATGACCAGTGCCCAGATTTTGGTCTGGATACCATTCCCCAAGAAAAGGAACCACAGCTCCTCAGAGAAATGGTTTCCAAATCTGGAAAAGTAGACGAGGAACCTAACATATCTCTTGTCAATGTAAGGAAGTGTTCAGAGAATGACGGGGATATAGCAAAAGAACATAGAAGCCAATCGGAGGGGCTCATAAATGGATAGTGTGCATGAAAAAGAGAATCAGACTGTAACCTATACAGTGTGTTCATGATTGTGCATGGGTGTGTATGTATGGGAAGTTCATCCTTACAGAATGCTAATAAATGTGAAAGAAAAGCTTGGCAAACATCTTAGTAATTGTTCAAGAATCACCAATGGCTGCTAAACCAGTGGGTGAAAGACTGATGAGGATCTTAGTCTGCAGGTATCCCATAAAGAGGAAAATCAGTACAGCACAGAAACCTGGCAGACAGCACCTTAACCAAGGGACTAAAGTGACCATCGCCAGTAATGGTCCAACCCACCCACACGTGCTCCTGATACGCACTGAGGACATCACATCAGTGTTGTAGTATTCCTGCCCAACTACGTAACCTCAATCAGATCATGAGAAAACACCAGGCAAACTGTAGGCATTCTACAAAGTAATTGTCCTGCCCCCTTAAAATATGTCAAGATATGAAAGGCAAAGCCAGACAGAAGAACTGTTTCAGATCAGAGGAGACCCAAGAAACATGACAACTAAATGCAGCGAGTGATTGTGGACAGCATTCTGCTCCTGGTGGTTTTCCTTATGAAAGACATTAGCAGGACAATTGGTGAAATACGAAAGCCTGAATATTAATAGTATGGATCACTGATTTCCTAATTTTAATCACTGTCCTGTGGTTATGTAAAAATGTCCTTGTTTCAAGGTTCACACTCTGAAATAGTTAGGGATAAGGGATATAACGTCTGCAGCTATTAAGAGGCATCGATGTTAGCAATTGGAGGATCTGGGAGAACATTATGTGGGAGTTCTTGCTATAGTTCTGGCAATTTTTCTTTTAAAAAAAGGTTGAAATTACTCAAAATAAGAGCATCCCCCCCCCCCCAATGACAGTCACAACTTTTCAATGACGAAGGAAGTAATAGACCTAGGTGACAATCAATGAATGTTACAAAAAACTACATACAAGATCGACAGGACTTTTCTAATGGGGTGAATCAACTAACAGCAACATAACTGATGATGAATTTAATGTAAGTAAAAATGGGACAACCAGTCAATACTGCCAGCCAGTGTGACCATTGTGTGCAGCAGGGTGTACACCACACCACCGATTAGTATTCTTGGAGGGGAGGGGAAAACCTCAATTTAGTCAAGCCTTTAGATCTGACCAAGTACAGAAAATGTGGAAAGGTGAACAAAGCCATACCATAAAGATGCTCCCTGCTGAATCCAGAATATGGGATGTTCTGTGGACAAATGATTGTTTTATCAACTTTTTCTCTTTCTAAGGGGGAACTGGTGGTGTCTGTTTCATGACAGACTGACCTACCTAAAACTTAATTTCATGCTTCCAGAGAAGGTCAGAAAATCCATGTGAGTGTCTCTGTTCCCTACATGAGCTCACCATGCTTGCATTTTGACTGGGGTCTGCTTAAGTAGAACTTCAAAGGGTACTTGTCAAGCATCAGCAAGGACCGAGTGTCATTGAAAAACCGAGTGTCAGCAGGATCTCACAAGGGTGGGCAGGTGCCACAGAGAGCACACCAGCACTCAGGTGGCAGAAGCTAAAGGAAACCTCGGAGGTCAGCGAGGCCGCTGGTTCCCCATTCTGGCTCTCCATTTAGAATTACTTGAGCCACTTAAAAATAATCTCATGCTGGGCCGAAACCAGTTTGGCTCAGTGGATAGAGCGTCGGCCTGCGGACTCAAGGGTCCCAGGTTCGATTCCGGTCAAGGGCATGTACATTGGTTGCGGGCACACGCAGGAGGCAGCTGGTCGATGATTCTCTCTCATCGATGTTTCTAGCTCTCTATCCCTCTCCCTTCCTCTCTGTAAAAAATCAATAAAATATATTTTTTAAAAAATAATAATCTCATGCTGGAATTGCCCCAAATTAGACTCTGGGACATGGAGCTCAGGGATTGATTTTTGTTTCAAGTTCCTCAGATGATCTGGGCCAACCCCCTCACCTGACAGGCAAGCAAACTGAGGCCAAGACAGGACAGGAAGGACTGGTTAATATCGAGGTTGGCAGTATTGTCCCATCTCCTGGAACCTTGAGGGATATGTCTTTGCACTAATTTTAAGACACCTAAGAGGAAGAGCACCCCTATTTAATATGCTCTACTGTACCTATACTTGCTCCCACAAGCTCTCTTCTCCCTTGTGAAATAGTCTACAAATGGAATTTATCAAGCTTTTATGTGCTGGACATGGCACAATGCAATTACATTTTAAGTTACTGATCACAACTACCTGGTAGTTCCCATTTCACAGATGGGGAAACAAGTACTTGCCTAAAGTAGGTGGGACCAACATTCACATCTAACAGCTGCACTCCAGGGCCTCCACTCATAACACCACTCACAGGGTTACTCCACAGGGAACCTTAAAAACATACACCAAAAGCCTAGATTCTGTGTAGAATTGGGAGATGCTAGACACGGCAAGGCTATGCCCTTGGAAACGGCTCTGGGTTCCTGGCTCTGTGCAAGAATGGAAACCAGAGCCTGTTCTGAGCCCCTCATGGAAAAGCCAGGGGTCCTCAGTCCACAGGCCAAATCGGGGTGTCTGCTAAGACTCCTTTCCCATGGTCACTGTGCACAAACTTACCTCTTCCAAACTTCTCCCATCTCAAAACAAGACTAGAGAGTGTGACTGTAGAATCAGGACCACAGTGAAATTTGGGGTAGCAAAGCACTCAAGCAACCCCCCCCCCCTTCCCAGACTTTCCTACAACTAATTGTAGCTGTATCTCTACATCTGGCTAACAAGAATTAAGAGTTGGGTAGGGTTCCCAAAAAAGCTCCTTAAAGGGGGCTGACTGAGCAGAGGTGTGCTCCCTTTGCCTTGTCCCACTCCTTTCTCCTGTCTGGAATATAAGCATGATCATTGGTGCTCTAGCAGTCACCTGGGACGATGAGTGACCTTGAGGATGGAAGCCACAAGGGTACAGTGAACAGAAAGAAGTTGGATCCCTAACTGACCTCCGAATTTCACTTGAGAAACGATTTTGGTTAAGTCATTGCTACTGTCTTTTATTATATGCAACCAAACCTACTACTGACCCACAGACCATTTTAAGGACCGTTTCTCATGCTAAAAGAAGTCACAGGAAAAAGGAATGTACTGTCAGGGGAAACTAATCCATCACACCTGCATTTGGGGGGAAAAGTAAACAATCTTTAGGATATGATGTCGCTGCGTCGGAAGACTGCCTGGACTGAACTGAGTGTTGAGGCGATCCTGAGTTCCACCCCTAATGTCATCATCTTGCTAGCAATGAAGGGAGGCAATGCCAGCTCTTAGGCCACAGGGCAGCCATCAGGGAACAAGCCCACTTCTCTCATTCCCCTGCATCAATGTGCCGCTTCTCCCAAGCAGTGAACCATGGCTACCATTGTTTCTTTAGTTGCAAACATTCTCACTGATAATCCCTGGAGGCAAATTCTCCTCTTGAAGGCTAGGGTTCCCAGTTTGGAAGTGATGCTACCAAAAGCTGCATAGGTTCCTCACACTCAGGGAATCCAGCAACATCAATAAGCTGAACATCACACATCTAGCTAGCTGCTTCCAGGTGTCCGGCTTCCCACATCCCAACAGCCACAGCAGGACCAAAGCCATCATCCAGAGATGAGCCCCTTCCTTTTTGTTCCAAGAAACTCATCAATGAGGCCAACTTCCATTTGCGTTAGTGGTGGTTGTGCCTTTTTGTTTAGAATGTGTGTGGCTCAATTGGTTAACCCTTTGCACTTGCTTGCTTTTTTCTCGATTCCTTTATTCTACTCGGGATTTAATTTTTTAAATACCCCAGATTTTACAAAATGCGGCAGTAGAATAAAAAACTGGAGTTTCTTTTCATACAAACTTATTTATTTAATGTAAGAAAAGCCCAAATAAAGAAGGAGGGATAGAAGGAGGGAAGGGATGGGCTACCGATGCTAACCGTGTCAAGTTACACTCGACATCCGAGTGCAAAAGGTTAAAGCATCATCCTGATTCACCAAGGTTGTGGGTTTGGTTCCTAGTCAGGGCATATACAAGAAGCAACCAATGAATGATGCATAAATAAGTGGAACAAATCAATGTTTCTCTCTCTCAAAAATCAATAAAAATTATAGAATGTGCATGCCTGCTGATCTTTTGGGGAAGTTCTATTTCCCATAGTGGGCACACAGGAGAAAGAGGTTCATTTCACAGTAGCACATCTGTGTAATCAGTCATACACAGTCTTCCTATTTTTATTAATAGTGGAGAAAGGAGCATTTTGTAAAAAATAAATTTTAATTCCTCTACCTGATCAACTGTAATGTATTTAAAATACCCACTATCCTGTCTAATAAAAGAGTAATATGCAAATTGACCATCACTCCAACACACAAGATGGCTGCTCCCATGTGGTGAAAGATGGCTATCTCCATGTGGACACAAGATGGCCAGCAGGGAAGGACAGTTGGGAGGGACCAGGCCTGCAAAGGAGGGCAGTTGGGGGCGATCAAGCCTGCAGGGGAGGGCAGTTAGGGGTGACCAGGCCGGCAGAGGAGGGAAGATGGGGGAGACCGGGCCTGCAGGGAAGGGCAGTTGCGGGGGACCCAGGCCTGCAGGGGAGAGCAGTTGGGAGGAACCTGGCCTGCAGGGGAGGGCAGTTAGGGGTGACCAGGCCTGTAGGGGAGGGCAGTTAGGGGCAATCAGGCTGGCAGGGGAGCAGTTAAGCATCAATCAGGCTGGCAGGGGAGTGGTTAGGAGGTGATCAGGCTGGCAGGCAGAAGTGGTTAGGGGCAATCAGGAAGGCAAGCAGTTGGGAACCAGTAGTCCTGGATTGTGAGAGGGATGTCCGACTGCCCGTTTAGACCCGATCCTACCAGTATTAGGCCTAAACAGGCAGTCGGACATCCCTCGAGGGGTCCCAGATTGGAGAGGGTGCAGGCTGGGCTGAGGGACACACACACCCCCGTGCATGAATTTCGTGCACCGGGCCTCTAGTATTATATATTTATAAAATGGTTCCCCTTAGAGAAATTCATTATCTATAATAAAAGCATAATATGCTAATTAGACTGGACGTCCTTCCAGACGACCATCTGGATGAAGCTGGGGCTGCGAGGGAAGCCCGGGTCCCGGGTGCCTGCCAGTGGCTGGAGGGAAGCCCGGGTCCCAGGTGCCAGAGGGAAGCCGGTGCCAGCAGCCGGGGGAAGGAAGGCCTATCCTTGCTCGAATTTCGTGCATCAGGCCTCTAGTATAAAATAAAGCCAGAGGTACTAATATCTACCCCATTAAAAAAGTAAATAAGCCCTCAACTTAGAGCCAATGGAGAAAGTTCAAGTTCCTTGATGTATATGCATAAACTCATTTTATACAGTTCTTTCCCCCAAATGGCCACAGAGGTCTCTCCATTCCACACACACATCTATAATATGACCTTAGCACTTCTTCCATCGAGGCGGATGGGATGTTCCCAGTCCCTGATATCTGAGTGGGCTTGTGTCACAGAAGTGAACTATGTGACTTCTGCCTGGTTCTCTGGGGGAAGTCAACTGCCATACAAGAAGCCTGTCTACCCTGAAGCTGCTGTGATAGAGAGGACATGGAGTTCCTGCAACCATAGCTCAGTCAAGTTCCCACACAACAGCCAGCATCAACTGCCACTCACACAGTGAGCCATGTTGGCCAGCCAAACTAACCGGGCCTTCCTATGCCTGCAGCCCAGCAGACATCTGAGCATGCCAGAGGAGACGACACAGAACTGCCCGCTGAGCCCTCCCCAAGTCCCGACTCACAAAACTACCCACAAAACGAAGGAGCTGCTGTAAGCCAGCCTGGGGTAATTGGTTATGCAGCGACAGTAACCAGAGCCCCAACTATCTTGGAGAAAGTCTCCATAATTAAAACTATTTTATCTGGGTATGTTTTAAAAATCGCTTAAGTTAAAATAACTAAAAGCAAACAGTGTACAAAACAAATACTTTAACTCTCAGAAAGAGTTCAGAAATTTTACAGAAACAGTTCAGAAAATTTGCAAATACATTTATAGAAAGGATTAAGAACAAGGCAGCTGGAAGTGAGAGTGAGCAAATCAGAATGTGAAAAAGAGAGAACTGAAAGAAATTCCTAGGGAAGAGCAGTTTCTTTCTACCAAGTGGGAAATTCCACAGGTAGGAGCTAGGCAAATGGAATGTTCCATGACTAAAATGACTTTGTCCCTTCTAATCTGCCTCCCCCACCCCTTATTTATTTCCTGAACAAGCATACAGCAGAGTCTGGTTTGGAAGGTGTGGGCAGGGCCGAGGAGCAGACATCCACGGACCAGCAGAAGGGACATACAAAGGAAGAAAAGCCCTTTGGTCAAACTTACCCATGTTTATCCTGACCCCTACATTTTCAAGTCAAGAACCAGCCAGTGTTTCACAGCCTGGCAGAGAAAGCTCCGGCTGCCTCCACGTTTTTCCATGGCACCAAGAGAACGATTTTGTGCAAAGCGCAGCCTCGACAAGGCGAGAGAATACTACCAGCTTTTATTTAAGTTCTTTTTTATTTTCCTCCACACTGGCAAAAGTTCCGAGGGAGCTTAAAGTTTTGTAAACATTTTAACTACTCTTCTCCCCCCCACCCCCACTTTTGAATTTACAAAGCAAAGGAGAGCAGGAGTCTCAATTTTAAATGGTTCCCCATCTCCTCATGCTATTTGATCCAAAAACTATATACAAGTTTATAGCAGTCTCTGTATAGTTATTGTACATGTTTAGGAGGGAGAGAGGCAAGAAGGGATAGGGAGAATGGTGATCCAAAATAATAAAAATAGAAACCAAATATAATCATTCAAAACCAAACTGCTCTCAGAGCAACTCCAGCCTCTTCAGGCAATGACAGGAAGAAAAGGTGCTCTATCAGGAGCCACCCAAACAGCACTTCTTGCACAGGGATGGATGGTCCAATGGCTCCGGACCAAAGTGTGACTGGCAATTCCAGATGGTGTTGTGGGGTGGGGAGTGGGAGGGTGGGGGAGGAGGGGCTGGTGGAGGCAGGAAGAGTATTTGTTTATAAATAGGGCTTGAATACATTTATATCTGAAGGGAAGGGTATGCGGAGACCATGACCAGAAGCCAGCACCAGGCTTCTCTCCCATCCTATCCCGTCCCTCCATCCCACTGCATTCTCTTGTATAGTGGTTTCCATGGATGAAGGTCTTACAGATGGTCAGGTTTTGTATGTTCTTTTTTTTTTTTCTTTCAGAAAAGGCAACCAACTTGCCATTCCAGAATCTTTAAACAAAACCTTTTCAGGGCCACAGCAAGACACACACGCAATGTTCTGAGGAACCAGATGAATTTCTGAGCTTTTATCTGATGCAAAAGTTTATCCCTATTCAAAATGAAATTATACAAATTCATACATATGGTAAAGATCCTAGCTGCCTCTTAAACGAGACAAATTTTCAGCAGAAAGGCCCAAAAACAAACTGGTCCTAGTCCTCTGAAGTAAAAATATTTATGGGAAAAATCAGTTTTTGTAAGAAAGAAAAATTAAGAATAAGTCCCTCTCCCAGGCCACAGGGTCTCCTTTGTCCAATCAGGTTGGAGTATGCCAGGGGAGAAGTCAGCTTGCGTGGAAGTCACTATCTAATGAAGAAAACATGAATCCTTCCTCCGAAAGGATGCTCAGAAAGAACAGGCGAGGGGTGTGTAACATCAAACTAATCCAATCTAAACTCCACCCGACTCAGGGCCTCTTTGATGCAATCCCAAAGTTAGCAATGCGACCTTCAGACTGCAGAGCGCTGACTGTCTCTGTCGGACACTCAGTCACGGTCCATGGGTGTTTTGTAGCTGGCCAATGTCTGTTACCATTAACTCTCTTCATGATTGCACCAGCTAGACCCCTTGCCCTTATTGGGAGAATAAAATGAAGAAAAACAAAAGGGAAAAAATGACAAGAGAAAGTAAATTGCTATTGGCAGATCCCAACACACTTTCTGGGAGACAGTAGATGAAATCACGGCACAGTAAACACGTGCTGCCCAAAATCAGCCTTGTTGGAGAGTAATCCCAACTGCCACCCCCGAGACACAGGGTCTGGTCCACTTATCTATACAGTCTGAGATGCTCACCAACAGAAATGGTTTAAAGGATCTTGGACACAAAAGGCTAGAAGAGAAAGCCTGAGTGATGGATTCTGTGATTTGTTGCAGAGTGGTAAGAGTAAATGGTAAGTGTTGTGTCCAAAGGTGAAGAATCCATGGTCAGCAGAGAGGAGAGGGAAGGCCAGTCCACTGGCAGGTGCTCAGTAGTCATCCAAAGTTTCGATTTCACCCATATTGAGTCGCTCCGATGAAGCATTGACTGAAAACCCTGCAGGAAAAAATTGACAATGAGTGACAAATACCCAGACAACTATGTGTCTCAAATGCAATGGGCTGCAATTCTGGGCAGTAGGCTGGAATATGAGTCCTTTTGTTTTTGAGCACACCATAAGGGTGGAATAATCAAGGGAAGGAGAAGAAAGAAGGATAAAGGTCAGAGCAGTGGTTTTGTTTTCTGCCCTTCAAATAAGAGATTCTTTTTGTTTTATTTCTTAGGGTTCTAATATAATTTAATTAGGAAGAAAAAACAAGCAAACAAAACCAGCATTACTGCTTAAACAGAATTACAAAACCATTGCCTTAGAGAGTTCAGAAAGGAACTTAGGGTATAAGTGTGTGTTCAGGCCAGGCCAGGCTGGTCCCTGAAGGAGAGGGGAAATTCATTCAGGATAGGTACCTTAAAAGAAATGGGGCCTTAGCTGCATTTGGGGCCCTAGCCTGTTTGGCTCAGTGGACAGACAGAGTGTTGACCTGTGGACTGAAGGGTCCCAGGTTCGATTCTGGTCAAGGGCACATACCTTGGTTGCAGGCTCAATCCCTGGCCTGAGTTGGGGCGAGTGCAGGAGGCAACCAATCAATGTGTCTCTCTCATATCAATGTTTCTATTTCTCACCCTCCCACTCTCTCTAAAAATCAATGGAAAAAATATCCTTGGGTAAGGATTAACAAAAAATAAGAAATGGGGGCAGGAAAGCAGGAGTAACACATTCTGAGTGAGAGTAATACTACTTCAGCCCTACTCACTACTGGGAACACCACCACCCTTAACTCAAAAACTCTATCAAATTCTGGCCAAGAGCTTTTGCTATTCGGAGGTAGGAGGCTTCAGGAAAGATCCACTACAAAATCCCTAGGGCCCTCAGAAA
Organism: Eptesicus fuscus; assembly: GCF_027574615.1. NCBI lineage: Eukaryota > Metazoa > Chordata > Mammalia > Chiroptera > Vespertilionidae > Eptesicus > Eptesicus fuscus. Next base: position 62,520,616 of record NC_072483.1, read on the forward strand.
TTATTTCTATCACATAGTAGACAGCACAAAAATGTTCAAGTATTTTATTCAACTCAATCTATTGTAAGTAGACCTGCAAAGGAAAGGATTTCAGTTAGCAATACTGAGTAAGCAAAATGCAATTTGTTTTAGAATAGCAGAACTGCCCTGGACAGTGTTTCTCAGTGCATCAGCTCACTCACTAAAGGGTCTCAAATTCGATTCCTGATCAAGAGCATATACCTGGTTGCAGGTCATGGTGTGGGAGGCAACCAATTGATGTGTATCTCTCACATTGATGTTTTTCTCCCTCCTTCCCTTCCACTCTAAAAAATGAAAAAAATATCCTTGGGTGAGGATTAGCAACAACAATAACAACAAAAATAGAATAACAGTACTAGCACTGAAGGCAGCAAGCAGTACTCATAAACACTACTGACATTTGAAAACCTAATGCCACCAGCCACATGTATGTAATTTTCCCATAAACTCCATAATCAGAGATTGATAAATAGAGTTATTTACAGGGCCTCTTTGGAAGGAGTGACTCCCAAAAAAGCTTTCAGTTCAACTACCCTAAATGAAATCCCAAACTGTTTAACTGCTATTTGAGTATCAAAAAGTAAACAAGCCATGCTCTCCAGTCTAAAAGCAGTTCTGTTAATATTATTTGAGTTTTCTGCCTCCTCCTTTTTATTCCTAATGTTCAAGTTTTCAAACAAATACATTTTTTAAAGGTACCAATAATAAACCAAAAATTCTCTACATAATAAAAACAGCTTAATTATATTACATTCTTGACTCAAAAATATCATGAATTGAAAACATAAGCACGTCTGTTTATTAACCAGGGAAGCTGCGGTACAAGCTGCTTATAGGTCTGAGTCTGGGAGAGCTAAGGACTCCAAACCCCAACCTGAGCTCTACCCATCACCTGTGTTCCCACAGCCCACAAGACTTTCTCCCTTAAAAATAATGAAAGGCTTAGTGTTTGTATTTTTAAATAACAGTTTAATTAGGTAAGTATAAACACCTAAACACCAAACAAGTCTATGAAATGAGCTATTAATCTACTCTGAAGCAGCTTTTTCTTTGATGTCACATATATCTCGAGAACATATGAAATGTGATAAAAATAATAATGAACTACAGGCAATAAAAGTGAAAAGGTAATAACACAAACTAAATTATTTTTTAACCATAAAAAGACAGGAAGGAAAAGAAGCCTGGGGCAAAAAAAAGTTATTTATTTATTGCCATAATATTCTGATAACGAGGCTTTTTGCAGACATGGTCTCATTTACTTGCCATAGAAAATCAGTAAGGTGGACACTTTCCCCTTTTGATAAAAAGGAAAGCTCTGGAACACCAGGACACCCAAGGAAATGCAAACGAGGATTTAAGCCCAGGATGCCTAGCTCTAAAGACACATTCCCTTAGGTTCAGAACAACAGGCTGCCTCTCACTCACACAATTTCTTTAAGGTTTGAGAGCCTGTTTTTATTTTTAAAACATATTTTTATTGATTCCAGAGAGGAAGGGAGAGGGAGAGAGATAGAAACATCAATGATGAGAGAGAATCACTGACTGGCTGTCTCCTGCACACCCCCACACAGGGGATCGCACCCGCAACCCAGGCATATGCCCTGACCACAAATCAAACCATGACCTCCTGGTTCATAAGTTGAACATTCAACCACTGAGCCACATCGGCTGAGTTGAGAGCCTGTTTTTATAAGGAGTGTAACTGTGTGTGTTTGAATTGCACGGGTTCACTTACTTATATAGGTGGATTTTTTTTCAATAAGTATGCAGTTGGCCCTTCATATCCCAGGATTTCGCATCTATGAATTCAGCCAACCTCGATGGAAAACAGTATTTTTGACTGGAAACTGGGAATCAGTGGATGCAGAGGGCAGACTATATACATTGTTCTACGGCATTTTATATAAGGAACTTGAGAATCCTCAGCTTTTGGCATCCGCACCAGTCCTGGAACCAATCCCCCACAGATGCAAGGGACGAATGAAGTTAAGTTTTGGGGAAGTCAAAAATTATACTCAGACATGTGATTGTGTAGAAGGTCTACGACCCTAACCCATGTTATTCAAGGGTCAACTGTATTTGTCATATCTACGTACAGGATGCTGGCTCACAATGCCAGCTGGCAGACAATGGAAGATATTAAAATGAGCCTGGGCCCCTTCTGGTGGTTTGTTTTAGAAGCATGGCTCTCTTCTCATCTACTTTTTCAATGGATACTTTTGGAGCAAATTAAAGCCTGGTTCCTACTCTGTGATGGGAAACTTGTAACTGGCGGATATTTATCAATTTTCTTAATCTGTAAATCAATAAGGCATATATAAATTAAAACAATAATATGTGAAAGTGAGTAGGTAAAGGGCAGAAATTAGTAATTATCCAAAGAATTTCCAGAAGGAGGTCCAGTTGAACAGAAATTTTCATAAAATGGCCTAAGAGACTACCCAAGTGAGTTTCCTTAATACTCTGATTTTTTTTCTTCCCCTTTAAGATATACAGATTCCTTAAACTCTATTTCTAAAATGACCCCTCATTCCCCTAAAGCAGTGGTTCTCAACCTTCCTAATGCCATGACCCTTTAATACAGTTCCTCATGTTGTGGTGACCCCCAACCATAAAATTATTTTCGTTGCTACTTCATAACTGTAATTTTGCTACTGTTATGAATTGTAATGTAAATATCTGTGTTTTCCGATGGTCTTAGGCGACCCTGCTAGCGGTTCTCAACCTGTGGGCAGTGCCTTCACACGAGGATCTCAACCGCTAGCAGGGTCGCCTAAGACCATCGGAAAACACAGATATTTACATTACAATTCATAACAGTAGCAAAATTACAGTTATGAAGTAGCAACGAAAATAATTTTATGGTTGGGGGTCACCATAACATGAGGAACTGTATTAAAGGGTCGCGGCATTAGAAAGGTTGAGAACCACTGCCCTAACGGGAGATTTTAAGTCCCGTTTTTTTCTTACATCTGTAATAGGAGATGGGGTCAGATCAAACAACGCAATACTTAAGCCTCATTTTCAAAGGAATCTTTTTCCTGACAGCCTAGCCTTTAAGTGCCACAGCTAAGTAGCATGGAATTCTGAGCTAGAACCCACAACCAGACTTTTAGAAACACTTTTAAATTTATATTCATCTATTTCTGTCAACTAGATAAAATTTTGGACTATTCTATCCATCCTTAACATAAACTTTCAAGACAGGCAGAAAGAACAGAATTTCACCAGATCTCCATGCTCCCAAAGCCAGCGTTCAGGTATTAGCTCCAAATGGCAATACTCAAAGTTTAGTTTTTGTTACTAACATTTGCTTTCTCGAGGGCAGGAAACCTCTGGAGGAAAGTGGATTCTGTTCAAGGCAGAGTGGGGTTGTAACTTCCCTCTTGCTGTGCTATTCGCTCTCTCATGCGGGTCTCTCCATTGGAGTCTCACAGCCATTTCCCACTCAACTCATCCAACACTTAAATGCCCTATCATTTCCCCTAAAGCTCTCTCCACTTCACAGTGCTTGCTTATCATTTTAGCAAAAGCCAACACTATCCTTCCTGCTGTCAAACCTCTCCAGTCTTTTTATCCAGCCAATTCTATCCCCTAGGATTCCTAGCTCTAAAGCCCACATTCTCTTATGTTCAGAATAACAGGCTGCCTCTCATACAATTTCTTTAAAGTTTGAGATCCTTAAAATTCCTCAAATCCATCTCTCATTCCAAAACCCTACTCACCTGGTCTATATTGCAGCCTCTTAACCAAGCCAACATCCCACACCATTCTATTCCAGACAGTGTGATTTGTAATAGCCTATTTTACATTCATAAATGAATAACAATTTTATCCTTGTATGTAGGTTGCTAGGCCAATTTAAGGAACACTGGAAGCCCATCAGCTTTGCCTATGCTGTTTATTAATTACTCCAGAAACAACAGTCCCCATCCTTCCTGCTAGTCTTTCAAAGCCCCAATTCAGGTGTCACCTTTTCCATGAAGCTGCCTCGTGTGAAGACACTGATCCTCATTATAGGACAAGAACAGCTGTTGGTAACACAGAAGAGTGGAAAGAAAACAGGCCTGCTCTGCAATCCCAGGCCATGCTGACAGCTGGGTGACTGGGAAATGTTCTGAATCCTCTAGGCTGGGGTTTTCTCAATGGGAAAATGAACATCACCTCATAAAGCAATCATTCTGAGAATCACATGATCAACAAACACTGGCTCTTTTCTCTGAACACCTGATTGGATTTATGGTCAGTTTCCACACACATCAGCATTTAAGTTTGTAAATAACTTTTACTATTCTCCATTATCATTATTTCCAAATAAATGAAAAGGCCTTCTAGGGAAATTAATATTAAATATGAAACAGGCTTTAAAGTATAAAGCACCATACAATCTAGTCCCTATAGCACATGAGGCACGGCTCTTGCGTTGAGACATCCAGTAAATACTTACTACTTATTTTGAACTGGTTAAAAGAATTAATTTGGTAGAAGAATTATTTCCCTTCCTGAAAAAAATCCTACCATGGGACTGCTATAGCCTGCTATTCCCCCAATGCCCAGCCGAGACTTAAGACCTGTGCTCACCTAATAAACTGGGATCTGCCCGAACCATCTTCTGTTTTTTCTTCTTCTTGCCACTCTGTACGGCCTCAAAATTGGATTGTTGGTTGTTGCTTTGATTGGTCTGAAATACTGAATGGAGTGCACTGTGGTTCATCCCCCACACGGAGTCCTGTGAAACAAGATGGTACAAGTGAAATTACACAGTGCACGTAGGCTTGGCCCACCCTCCGAGAATGGTTGATTGCCCTCCCTCACCTTATCAACTATGAGTTTCAAACAAAAAGTCTACCACAGATTCTGGTAATTATGAACCCCAGAGTAGTCCACTGAGCCACCCTTCTCCTTCATTTAGATTTGGACATCCCATTTAAGTGCTATGCCTCCACAAAGCCTATCTTGGTAACTCCAGGTGTCACCCTGCTATGACAGCACAGCAGTCAAATCCTCTCAGGTCTGCATGGAGTCTGTACAATCCACTAGGAAATTCAATATGCAGCAGATACAATCACCAGCAGACCTCTGACTTTGGCAATTTACATGCCTCACATACCCAAAGTGGAAGGTTCCTTTGTTCTCTGGGCCCCTAGACAGAGAGAACAGGCTGCAAACGAACTGGTACCATCATATCAAATAAAGTAAATGCCCTGTACTTTATTCCTATTGACAATCACCGAAGGGGTCTAGTCTTAAAACATTATTCATACTTCTACCAACTGGTTCAACTATGAAATGATCTACCAGATAATTCACTTACTTGTTGCACTTATTAGAGCAATTTATTCAAAACTGGGATCAAGCCCTGGCTTATGTGGCTTAGTGCTTAGAGCAGGCGTCCTCAAACTATGGCCTGCAGGCCACATGCAGGTGTTTTTGCCATTTTGTTTTTTTTACTTCAAAATAAGGTATGTGCAGTGTGCATAGGAATTTGTTCATATATTTTTTTAAAACTATAGTCCGGCCCTCCAACGGTCTGAGGGACAGTGAACTGGACCCCTGTTTAAAAAGTTTGAGGACCCCTGGCTTAGAGCATAGGCCTGCACACCGAAGAGTCTCCCAGTTAAGGGCATACACCTGGATTGCAGGTTCAGTCCAGGCTCCAAGGGGGCATGTGCAGAAGGCAGCCAATCCATGTGTCTCTCTCACATCAACCAATCTCTCTCTCTTTCCTCTCCCTAAAACTCAATGGAAAAAATGTCCTCAGGTGAGAATTAACAAAACAAACAAACAAAAAACACTGAGATAAAGATTTAGTGAGCTAGCTGAAGGCAGGAAGGGTGGAGAAAGCCCTGTGGAAGGATGAGCCTGGATGCACTTGTCCTAGACGTTTGCCTTCCTACTTCAGCAGAGTCAGCCACTTCACAAATGCAAAGGACCTTCTGCATTGCTACAGAATGTCTTCTCTTGTAATTCCTCAAAATACTTTTCCTAGTGCTGTTCATATTTACATCTTTTCACTTTTCCTTCAGTTGATCCCTTTTAGCCTTCAAATGGATTTCACTGTATCTTACATGTTCCCAGAAGTGACCCATAAAACAAACATTATCTCTAGTAAAAGAATTATGTGATTAAAGAATATGAATATTCTATAGCCTCTCCCTTAATTATGCCAGTTAGTCTTTCAAAAAACTTATACAACCAATCCTCATTATTCATGGATTCCACATTTATAAATTCACTACAATAGTCCACCCTTATCCACGGTTTTGTCTTCCTTGGTTTCAGCAGTCAATCATAGTCCAAAAATATGAAATGGAAAATTCCAAAAATAAACAATTCATGAGTTTTAAGTTGTGCACTGTTCTGAGTAGCATGATGAAATTTTGCACCACCCACTCAGTGCCGCCCTGGACATGAATCATCCCTTTGTCCAGCATCTCCATGCTGTCTGTGTACTTGCTACCTGCCCATTAGACATTTAGTAGCTACATTGGTATCGGGCCTGTTATCAGAGAGCTAATGACACCACATTCACCTAACTTCTATTACAGTATATTGTTATAATTGTTTAGTATTGTTGTTAATCATTTATTGTGCCTAATTTATAAATTAAACTTCATCATAAGTATGTATGTACAGGAAAAAAAACATAGTATATATAGGGTTCAGTACTACCCACAATTTCAGGCATCCACTGAGGGTCTTACAACATGTCCCCCATGGATTAGGGGGGACTACTGTACTCATTGTAATTTATTTGTAACCCTCAAATCAATACCAGCAGTGCTTTTGTGGTCATTCTGGACATGTACATGTCCAGAGCAGTGAAAAGTCTGAGTTGCTCGAGGCACACATTTGCAGTTGAGGTAGATCAGAACAATACTCTGCCTTCTTATCTCAGCTCTCATACTGTAAACAAGCATCTTTTTTAGCCTATTTAGTGTCATGTTTTCCACATTTTTGTCCTTTTTTGTTGGTGATTTTATTGTTTAAAATAGCCCCCAAGTGTTAAGTGCTGTCTAGTGTTCCTAAGCACAAGGAGTCTGTTATGTGCCTTATAGGAAATATATGTGTTAGGTAAGCTTCATTCAGGCATGAGTTAGAGTGTGCTGGCTGTGAGTTCAATATTAAGGAATCAACAATAAAGGGGTAGGCAAAAGTTTTACAAATAATACAATAATTAATAAGAATATAAGAATAACCTATTTCACAATCACAACTGTAAACCTACTTTTGCCCACCCCTTTATCCTATCTAATAAAAGAGAAACATGCAAATTGACCGTACCTCCACTACGCCCACAAGCCACGCCCACAAGCCAATCAGGGGCGAGTATGCAAATTAAACCAACCTAGATGTGGTTAATTTGAATATCCAGGCACAGAGCGAAGACTGTACAGTGTAGAAGGAAGCCAAGTGCTGCAAAAGGGAGTGAAGCTGCAGAGAAGCAAGCAAGCGAGACGGCGGAGAAGGGAGGGAAGCAGGTGGGGTGGAGGAGAAGGGAGGGAAGCAGACCGCCACAGGAAGCCCTACTACAGGAATCTTCCTGCAACGGGCCTCTAGTATTAAATAAAGCATCTTGAAACAGAAACTCACATAAAATAAGGTTACATACTGATCAGCTGACAAAAATGTTGTGACCAGAGGTTCGCAAAAAGCTAACCCTTTATTTCCCCTAGGAATAATGATTCAGTATTCACTAATTCAGTCTTGGCAGCAACTTCACAGAACACACTACTATGAATAGCAAGAACTGATTGTACCTTTAACATCCCCACCAAAAACATAGGAAATTGTCAGTACTGGGTTAAATGGTTTCTGAGCACTGGAGATTTAACATTTGTAGGTTTTAACTGTTCTAAACCAAATTTATGGGTCTGTGACAAGTTGAAATTTGCAATTTGACTGAGGCACGTATATGAACTAATAATAATGGGGCTGGTAGTGTGCCTAACAGCAAATGAACAGTTATATTTGCTATTTGAGAAATTCATCAAGATCTCTGGATATGTAATTTAAAAATATCACATCTACTACAGCTTTGATCATTTGACATACAAAAATGGTATCCTTGTTTTACTTTTCATCTTTCTGGCTGCTCAGAATTTCAAGGTATGAATAAATGCTCAGGCACAGGGCTGCAATCCCTGCCTCCTCCTACCTGCTGTGGCTGCGGCTGTGGCTGCGGCTGCGGCTGCGGCTGCTGCTGCTGCTGCTGCTGCCGCTGGCTGGCTTTCTGTTTGGCACGACGCTCGAGGAACTGCTTGGCAAACTCCTTGGCCTCAGATGTGTCTCCTAAATAGGCCTTAATATAATCATGGACCTCATAAGGAGATTCTACTTCTTTCAGGAAAGAAACAAATGTGGGAACTGCAACATGAAAGGGTAAAAGAGGTAAAGAATAATAATGAAATATCACATAACAAAAAATCAGTTTCAGTTTTTAATATACTGTCAATTCAACACAGACATTGATGATGGAAACTTAAAAGGTACATAGCTATTGTATTAAATAGTCCTTAATCTACTTTAGAAATTTAAAAAAAAACACTATCGTTGCATTATCTCAAATTATCTGAAATGGACTAGAGTCAAATAAAGACATATCACACATGCTTAGTTTTACTAAACATTATGTCAACTGAAACAACTGCTTGCCTAAGACTGAAGTCATCTGGGTATTCACTTGAAAAAAAATCAAATAATACTTATAAGTGCCATGATGTATACCAGACACCTCGATAGATACTAAAGATATAGCTATCCCCTTCTTTCACGTCACTGAGATGTCATATGTTTAGAGAGAAATCAAGCAGTGTAGTGTAGGAGAAAATCACAAGTGTCAGAGTTACACAGACATGGGTTTAAAACTGACTAGGGAACTTGCTGGCTGTGTGACCTTGATGAGTGCCTTAACCATTCTGAGCCTCCGTTTCCTAATTTATAAAATGTAGGTAACAATCATTTACATTGTAAAGGTAGCTTATAAAATTGCTGCAAAAATTAAATAATTGGGATAATGTACGTTAACCCTGAGAGAGTGCCTAGCACATTGTAGGTGCTTAATGGATGGTAGCCATTACTATTATTTACTATTGTTTTTTCTGGCTCTTTTAGAACATTAGATATTATTACAATGTTGCAAAGACCCATTCAATCCCTTTATTTCTATGTTTTTAAAGATCCTTGGTTTTAGATAAGACACATTAGAGGTGGACTGGTTCAACATGGTCTATTAGCTATGGGAATTCCCAATACCAAGCTGATCAGTCTCTGTTCAAACATTTGTGGGTGAGGGAGTGACTCACTTCTACCTAAGGCAGAAAGTTCTCTTTGTGACAGCTAACAATTAGCAAGTTTTTCTTCAAATTGTCCTGAAACCTTTTCACGTCCACATACTGGTCCTAGTTTTATGCTATACAAAATTAAGTCTACTTACTCTGTCACACAATTCCCATCCCACCCCCAAGGCAGGAAGGGAAGAGCTCATATATCACCTCAACCTCTTCTTGCCCAGGTTGACCTTTGTCCCCACTACGGCAGTTACCTTCCTTCATACTTGGCACTGTCCTTCATAAAAGGATCAGTAAGGAACTATGACCACCTCTGTCTTATACATCATAAGACAGCCAGAGATAGCATTTACTTTTTGGCAACCTCTGGTAATTTGAGCACAGTATTACAGGGCTTCTGTCACAAGTTATATATGATTAAAGAGCCAAGTTTTTATGGCAGGTGCAGGCCTTGACCTCCATTAGATCATTCCAGTTTGCCAACCTCTTTGTGGGTCCTGCTCTGCCACCCCACATGCTAGGTTTCCCTCCCCAATTCTTACCATCCAAGTTATTTGCCGTATTAAGGGCATGAAGCATCTGTTCACACCATTGCGTAAATCCATCTTGGGCTTTATTTACTCCCTGAAAGAGCTTCAGCAACTTTTCTTCTTCTTCTACTTTCTTATTCTGCCGGTTAGACACACCTACAGATTTACTAAAGCAAAACAATAGGGCAATATTATATTCCCAGAAACTATTACTATACGATTATACTACAACACCATAAATAATGTTTTGGCAACACTGGATGGCTATCCAATAATCTAATGCTTGGCTCCAAAAACTCAAATATTTGGATTTGGGGTTTACTCAATAGCCCTTTAAAATCTAGTCTCAGCAAATACATTCTAGTTTGTGAATACAGGGCTTCTTTTCAGAGAAATGATTCAATTCTTCCTATGTGTGCTTTGTTAATTTTTTTAAATTTTGCTAAGCCTCAGTTTTCTCATCTGTAAAATGATACTAGTATCTCTTTGGTTATCAAAGGGAATAAAGATATTGCACACAAAGGCCTAAAAACACTGTCCTCTATGAACTGGCAGATATTTAGCATCCTATTCATAATTTATTATGCTCTCAATTGAGAAGAAACAATCTGACAACACTACCATTTATTAAGTAGCTGCTATGTGCCAGGCACCTTACCAACTACTTCACATGTATTCATTTAATCTTTACAACTATACCCATGAAGTTATTCTTATCTTCATTTTACAGATGAGGGAACTGAGGCTCAAGGTCACACAGCTAATAAGTGATAGTGCTGGGATTTCAGTTCATGTTTCACTTAACACTAAAACCCATGCTCTTTCAACAACACTGTATATTGAGGAAAGAAAGATGAAGGTGAAAGGTAACTAACATCATAAAAAATAAACAGGTTTAAGGTCATTACAGAAGTGTTTATTATACTTATTTTAGTATAAGTAACTTAAAAATATATATTTAGGAAAAAATGTTAAGATCTAGAGAATATCTTGGAAAAATGTTCAACAACAACAAAAATATACTATACCTAATATTTATTAAGTGGTTAGCATGTGACTGGCAATGGACTAAGGGCCCAGCAGTAGGAGCCCCTAGGTCACCAAACTATGACCTCATGTGCTTAGACACAGATGAAAATAAGCAGAAACTAAATAACTGCCTTTCTCTGCCCACTCAATATCCCAATTCCCAAGCGTCCCTTCCCCCAACCCATCAAGGAGCATAGGTTTGATCATTTTGAGCCCTACCTGAGACTGGCGTTGTTTTTGTTTTTATTTGTTGAGTTCCTAGGTCCCACCTCTTTCACTGCATCATCCCAGAATCCCATGTTGGAGTTTTTAGTGTCAGCATTACTCCAGATACTACTAACTAGGTCAGATGCCCACTGGTTGGGGGGACCGGTATTTATAGAGCCCCAAACAGAGTTCCCAATGCTGGTGTGCAGGTTGGAATGCTGTTAAAGAAAAAGAGACAAATGATTACAGTTAACAATATTAAAAAGATAAAAAGAGAGTACAAAAAAGCCAGAAAAGAGAACATCCACCTCAGAATGATTGCTCAGGAAAATGAACCCACCGTACTATTCCGGGCTCTGTTTGGTTGCTGGTGCTGCTGCTGCTGCTGTTGCTTCTGCATTTGCCTGGCTTCCTCCTGTTGTATCTCTAGGAGCGACTTGGCGGTGCCTGCGGGTTTGCTGACATTCCCCCAGCCTGAGAGTTTCTGCTGCTGCTGCTGCTGCTGCTGTTGCTGTTGCTGCAGAGCCTTCATCAGCTCCCTCTGCTGGCGCCTCTGCTGCTGCACAGAAATGGAAGCCAGCTCAAGATTCCAGTTTCAAAAATAATAAGTTGCATGTGCCCAGTATACTAACTGGAGTGCAAATATATAGTAGTGATACCAAATTAAACACCTGACTGGGTTAACTCCTTTGCTGCAAATAAATACATAGACTGCTAAAGCTACTAAGAGGAAATAAGATCAAATGCAGAATTACTTCTTAAAAATTAAGTAGGGCTTCTGGTTAAGCATAGAAATGAAATACATGCTTACTTCTAAGCCCTACCAAAATGACAGAAAAAAAAAATTTTTAAGTACAAGCCATAAGGACAAAGAGAACAGAATCAATTAAAAAGCTGGAAAGCAGATAAACAATGATAGCCAATGTAAAAGACTCAAAAGGTTGAAAATTAAGTAAAGGAAGCTCAGAAATGAGGCATTGATATCTCAAACAGAGGAAGACTGGCTGACGGTCTATAGAAAGCAGTAGTGAGACTCCAGACTGCCTGCCCCACCCAATACAATTGGGCAGCTCTCTCTCCTTCTCCCTTCATCTCTAAAATCAATTTAAAAAAGAAAGAAAAGAAAAACAGAATAGCTGCGCATCAAGCCCTGAGCATCCAGATTTGAATAGATTGGAGGGTCCTGAAAAGGCTACCTCCCAGGAAAAAGCACAATAAAATTATCTTAGGCCTCCCTACATGACAAATATCTATTGAGGAGCATGTCATATCTTTTAAAGTAAATGAAAATTTATGGTTCAAAAAATATAAAAATGAGGCAATGCCTAACTTGTGACAAAAAGATGACTAAGACCTGTGATTCTCTAACTACTATTATTTTTCATTCAGCAGAGACCAAAATTATGGAACAATTTCTAGCCTTGAAAGAAGATGATATACTCTGCTATGTATCCGTTTGTTGATAAGTTCTTTAAAATTTTATTTATTTTTTATTGATTTCAGAGATGAGAGGAGAGGAAGAGATAAATAGAAACATTAATGATGAGGGAGAATCATTGATTGGCTGCCTCCTGCACACCCCACACTAGGGATCAAGCCTGCAACCCAGGCATGTGCCCTTGGCCAGAATCAAACCTGGCATCCTTCAATCCGCAGGCCAACTCTCTATCCACTGAGCCAAACCTGCTAAGGCTGTTAATAAAAGCTTTTTAAAAAAGAAATGATTTCAGGGTAAGTTCAGTCTTTCTCTATTTGAAGAGGGTGGGAAATAAGGTAATAAGGTAATTTTAAAGATGAAACATTTTAACCCATTTGATGAGGTTAAGCACACTACATGGTGAATATGTAGACAACTCTCACTTTTCTTTGTGCAACCACGACCTTCAGTGAACGACACAATCCAGCTCTAAAATGACAGCTTGCATTGTAACAAATTGACTACTTTGCCTCCAATCATATCCACATACACACTTTAAGATTCTGTACTTTATGCTACCTTTTCAGAGGCCTTCCCAGATTGCACTAGCTAAAATTAGACAACCAAGCACTACCACTAACAACTTTAATTGTCATCTCCTCTCAATTAGAGGGTAAGCTTTATAAAAGCAGAGAATTTTGGCCCTACCCTGTTTGGCTCAGTGGATAGAGCATCGGCCTGCAGCCTGAAGGGTCCCGGGTTCGATTCTGGTCAAGAGCACATGCCTGAGTTGTGGCTCAATCCCCAGTAGAGGGCATGCAGGAGGCAGCTGATCAATGATTCAATCTCATCATTGATGTTTCTTTCTTTCTTTCTTTCTTTCTTTCTTTCTTTCTTTCTTTCTTTCTTTCTCTCTCTCTCTCTCTCTCTCTCTCTCTCTCTCTCTCTCTCTCCCTCCCTCCCTCCCTTCCCTCTGAAATCAATAAAAATATATTAAAAATAAAATAAAAGCAGAGAATTTTGCCTGTTTTGGATTCAGCTATATTCCTAGACTCTATAACTATAACCGAGTAGGTACTAGCAAATATGGGAGGGATGGATGAATATATGGCATACTGAACCAAACCATTTTACTTATTCATTTTCCCTTATATAAAGAACTGTATCCCTCCCCTCCATTTCTTCTTTCATTCTTTTGTATCCTTACTATCCTAAAGATATCAACTTACAACTACTACGGGATACAGACTTACAAGCAGAGACTTAATTTCTCAGATGGGCATATTTTATGGTTTTCTAGGAAAGTCAAAAACCCAACACCCTATAGAAGAATGTATTCTGCATTCTAAAATTCAAATTTACAAATGGAAATCTGCATAGAAGTCACAATTCTGCAACACCATGAGTTATTCTCTCAAGAACTACATTAAAATAATTAAGATAACTGGATATTTATGTTATCCAATCTTAGTTATTTTTATTAGATCCTTATTTGCTAGAATGACCAAACTGTAAGCTAAGGAGTTTAATAATCAACATGCAATTCACACACACAGCAATCCTATATAATAAAGAGGTAATATACAAATTAACCCTCATGCCTTTACAAAATGGCTGCCTACAACCAGGCCAGCAGGAGGGTTAGTGAGGGACAACCAAACGACTGAACAAGCAGGCTGCGTGGGACGACCAGGCTGGTGGCGGGGCCATGAGGGGCGACTAGGCTGGCGGGGGGAGGGGGGGGCAGTTGGGGGTAACCAGGCCAGCAGGAGGGGCAGTAAGAGGCAACCAGGCCAGTGGGGGGGAGGGGGGGGAGGGGGAGGTTAGGGGTGACCAGGTTGGCAGGGGGGGTGGGTGGGGTGGTGGTGCAGTTGGGGGCGACCAGGCAGGCAGGCAGGTGAGCGATTAGGAGCCAGCGATCCAGGATTGTGAGAGGAATGTCCGACTGCCGGTTTAGGCCCAATCCCCAGGATCGGGCCTAAACCGGCAGTTGGACATCCCCTGAGGGGTCCCGGATTGGAGAGGTGCAGGCTGGGCTGAGGGGACCCCCCCCAATGCACGAATTTCGTGCACCAGGCCTCTAGTATGACAATAATAATTATCTGCACTAACTACTAACTCAGAATGCACACTAGCTATTCTGTAACACTGTCGGACTGGACCACATTTACTTTTGAAATTTACCTCTTCCCGAAGTTGCCGTTCTCGTTCCTCTTCCAGTTTTTGGATTTCAGCCAATGACAGTGTTGCCTGGGACTGACATGCTGTTGTATTAGACTGCTGGCCCCATGTTGAAGAAGAGGGAAGCTAACAGGAAAGGAAAGCAGAATAGTGCATGAGGAAATGTGGACAGGAAACGGGCAGTAATGTATCGTGTACAAGCAGAACATTCAGACACCCCGTGCAATACTTTTACACACTATTCTCCAAGTTGGTTTCTTTTATTTAAATTTTCTGTCACTACTCCAAACCTAAGGTTATTTCAAAACAACTTAAAATATACGCAATACAGTTTATTTGCTCTATTTGGGGGTTGCCAATTTGTTATATCTAGCATTGACATATACAGCAATATACAGACATAAGACATAGAGGGAAACAAATAAACAAAGTTAACACTAAATTTTTAATCCCAGGAGGCAATTAGTGCATGATGTGAGACTTTCCAGTGAAAGGGTTAAGGACAGATTTCTGCAGGGAGAGCTGAAGTGGACAGCTAATGGAAGACACCAGGCATAGTTTTCAGTCTTTTATGAAAGTCACCTTTAACCAAACTGTAGCTTCTAGTCCTGAGCACTAAGCAGCTTTTAATCAGTAACTCTATGTTCCTATCCCTTAAAATTATGGACTAAAATAGTGTGTAAATATCTGGGTTCTAAATACCTTAGCATTCTCAAAAGCCTGATTATTGCCGAGCCAGAGTGGTTCAATTGGTTGAGTGTCGTCCCATGCACCGAAGGTTGCCAGTTTGATTCCCGTCAGGGCACATACCTGGATAGCAGGTTTGATCCCCACTCCGGGAGTGTACAGAAGGCAACCGATCAATGTTTCTCTCTCACATCGAAGTCTGTCTCTGTCTCTCTGTCTCCTCCTTCCTCTCTCTAAGCATGTTCTCAAGTGAAGATTAAAAAAGAAAAAAAGCCTGATTATTCTAAGAGAATCCCTTGGTCTCCTAGGCCAGTGGTCGGCAAACTCATTAGTTAACAGAGCCAAATATCAAGAGTACAACGACTGAAATTTCTTTTGAGAGCCAAATTTTTTAAACTTAAACTTCTTCTAACGCCACTTCTTCAAAACAGACTCGCCCAGGCCGTGGTATTCTGTGGAAGAGCCACACTCAAGGGGCCAAAGAGCCACATGTGGCTCGCGAGCCGCAGTTTGCCGACCACGGTCCTAGGTGATAAAATTATGCATTCAAATTGTGAGCCATCTTATGGATCTTAAAAATAAAATACAAATCTAATCAGACTTAAAAACATTTAATAAAAATAATATGTGAACATGGATAAAAACGAACAAGCCAAAACCGGTTTGGCTCAGTGGATAGAGCGTCGGTCTGCGGACTGGAAGGTCCCAGGTTCGATTCCGGTCAAGGGCATGTACATTGGTTGTGGGCACATCCCCCGGTGGGGTGTGTGCAGGAGGCAGCTGGTCGATGTCTCTCTCTCATCGATGTTTCTAGCTCTCTATCCCTCTCCTTTCCTCTCTGTGAAAAATCAATAAAAAATAAAAAATAAAAAAGAACAAAATGCCTTAAAGCCCCCCAAATAATGGCTCCATAGCAGAAATCTCTAAAATCGGAGCTTATAGGATAAGGGTATAAACAGTTACAATTGTCATTGATATTACCAAAGAGCTCTCCAAATGAATAGCCTTAACCTTTTGCACTCGCTTGCTTTTTTCTCGATTCCTTTATTCTACTCAGGATTTAATTTTTTTAAATACCCCAGATTTTACAAAGCGCGGCAGTAGAATGAAAAACTGGAGTTTCTTTTCATACAAACTTATTTATTTGGATTTTTTTATATTTCAAATTATCGATACATTCAAAGAGTATAAAAAGAGCTGCTACCGATGCTAACTGTGTCGAGTCACACTCGACATCCGAGTGCAAAAGGTTAATACTACTGAACATCATGAGTCAATTTGTAACAACTTTTGGCCAATGTGATAGGTAGTAGGGGCATTTCTCTAAAAAATGCACCAGTCCTGGGGTGTGGGAGGAGTGCAGAGGGAAACTAAGAGAGAAAGATGGTGGACTAGGTAAGCAAAGTTGAATACAAACAAATGCTTTTTCTCCATAGGAAATAACCCACTTGGAAGGTGATATCAAGATCAAATAAGGCATTAGATCTCAAACCTGGTAGCATCACATGGGAGGCCTGTAAAAATGTAGATGCCCTGGCCCCACACTTGATTAATCAGAAGAGCCAAAGGTCAGGCCAGAGAATTTGCATACTTTTGCAATTAGATAATAGCCAGTAACCACTAATGTCTAAAATCCTACCCTGCAATGAAAGGTTAGATTCCCGATCAGGGCACATGCCTGCGTTGTGGGTTCAATCCCTGGTTGGGATGCATATGGGAAGCAACCGATTGATGTTTCTCTCCCTCTCCCTCTCCCTTCTTCTCTCCCTAAAATCAGTAACAACATATTAAAAATAAATAAATAAAATTCCAGTGGATGTGTCACCCCATAGTACCCTGGAACCAGCCCCTCATCCCTTTCCCCTCCTCTTCCGCAGAACCTAGGCCCACACCAGGAAGAGATGCACAACCTCCTGATATGGTCTATTTTTCTTTCAGGCACCTCTGAGATCCTTCCGACTGCTGTGCCAAAATATACTTCAGTGTACTTTTTGCTCGTGATTCACAGGTCTGCTCTCTGGAGCAAAGCAGAACAAATCTAAATTTTCACATGACAGACAAATGTCTGCAGATAACTATCATTTTCCTTAAATCTTATCTGTACATAGGAAATAATATCCCATCACTCCATCAACATTGCCTCAGGACATTTTCCAGTTCAACCAACATCCTGTACAGTCCACTCAGAACTGCATTTTATCAATCATGCTTTTCAGAACAATTCTCTTCCAAATCAGCAGCAAATAGTAAGGAATTGGGCACATTTTGTAACCCCTGAATGCCTATTATCCTTTGTCAATTTGTTTTATTTACTTTTTTCTGCCCTGACATTGCTATCTTATTTTCAACACTATTTTTTATTTTAAAAAAGATTGTGTTCCACATCCAGTATGATAGCACAAGGAGCTCTGTAGATCCAATTCTTCAGCAAAAATGGTGGAAAGTATTTTTTCAAAATTACTTAAAGATTCTGGGAATGCTCCCAAGGAAATACAGCAAATGAAACATTTCAAGAAAAGCTGCTAAAACTTGGTTAAGAACAGAGTCTGTGGTACTTATACCAATACCCCTATCTCCCAACTCCCAGTTCAGTCAGAGAAACTCCACTCCCAATGAGTGGAGCCAGGGACACAGGCCTCCCTCTCCCCCTCAGCTGCCAGTCTGTTGGCTGGCTTCCCGGAAAGTACATCAGCACTTCTCATTCTAACTCCAGCTACCTGATGCAAAGGCTGTTACAGGCCAATACAGCTGAGAGGTGGGGGCTCCCTCTTCACGTTTATCCCTCCTTGTAAAATGAAAACTACTGAGACTACTAGGGCTCTGACTGCCACTGCCCTCACTGGAAAGGCCACCATGCCACCAGAAAAGGCAAGCTAAAAAGACCTGAGGCTCAAGAGCTCAACTCCTAAAGCAGTGGTGTCACTCAGAGAAAAGCACACCATTGTTCCCAGCCCCATAGCTGTGACTCAGAGATTTTGCTTGGGAGTGAAGGTGGGAGGAACAAACTGGAATATGGAGAGCTCCAGGCCTCTTCCCAAAGGAACTGACTTCATTTGCAACAGCGTGGAGAATGAGGAGTTTGGGCCAGGAACACTTTCAAAAAAACAGTAAAGGACAAGGAGAAAGGCAACTGGGAGGAAATGGGCAGATTTACTGGAGATACAGGCTGAACTGTCTACCACTACTTGGTCTCAGAGAACCAATGAAAGAGTTGAAGAAGTTATCCTGGGGTCAGAACAAACTTCAAATATTGACCTCAGGAAGTAGCTCTTCAAAGAAGCCAGAATTTGATTGTATCAGTAAGGACCAGCAAGAAGCAACGTGTGCCCCAGGGCACTTTTGAGAACAATAGAGCAATCAAGCTGGCAACTAGTGGAGCTGAGCAGCTGGATGTGGAAAAAGAAAATCAAAAGAAAGGCCTGTTCAGATCAGTATTATTGTGAGCAGAGTGATTGTGAGCACACCCAGGGCTGTGCCCCAGAAGAGCAGCAGCAGAGGCTTCACACAGTTGGGGGAGTGGGACTTCACTCACTATTCTAGCCAGTCACAAAATAGTAAGGCCTAAGGCCACTTGTCTCTCACCATGCGTATTCTAATTCCCTTTGTGTATGTCTATCCTGTAAGCCCCTTGAAGACAGGAGACATTGAGCCTTATTACTAACTACAGACCCCATGTAAAGGTGTGCAGACTCTGCCATAAATCTGCTTGTCTGCTCCCAATCACTACAGCTTTATCAATAGTTCCACTGCTTTCCCAGTCATTGAAGCTTACGAACTAGCAGCCACCCCAGCTTTGACTCTCAGATCCAGATAGTCACTAAGTCTTGCTGATTGCTATTAATACAAGTCTGTACCGCTGGCCCTTCCTATTCATTCTCACTACCACCATCATGTTCCCTTTACTGGTCTCTCAGTCTTCTCTTTCTACAACTTCAAATAATGCTTTGAATACTCATAAAACAACACTTTGCATACATAACTTCAAGTCAGCTGCCTTTCAAGTCCGTATGATGGTTCCTATTTACACATCCAAATGTTTGTATCTCCTGTTCACATAAGGCTGGGAGCTCAGCGAGGGCAGGTACCTTCTCTTATTTACTTTTACCTCAGCAGTGCTTTACTGCTACAGTAGACACTCCAATGAGCTGCATTAAATTTATGAAACACATGCCCTGGCCAGGTGGCTCAGTTGACTAGAGCATTGCCTGGAGCATCAAAATGGGGCGGGGTCAATTCCCTGCTGGGCATGTATGGGAGGCAACTGATAGATGTCTCTCTCTCCCCTCTCTAAAATCAATTTTTAAAAATTAAAAAAAAATTATGAACCAAAGATTTAACTTTAATTTGCCTGTATCACTGCTAATATCCTATCCTCTTTTATTTATTCCTCTCTTGTTTAAAGGCCTACACAAAGTACATGCATCATATTATGTTTTATTGATCAAAAAATCATTGCAGTAAATTTAACATTGAAGGAAGCACACTATTTTACTGCCAGCATCTACCTAAGACGTTAGCAAGTAACTCCTTGGGGCCGGTGCCCAGGCTTTACCTTCATCTGTGCCAGCTGCTGCTGCTGTTGCTGCTGCTGCAGCCTCCGCAGAGCCTCCTGCTGCTGCTGCCGCTGGCGCATCAACTCCTTGTGCCGCTGGAGCTCCATCTCTTTCCTCTTCCGCTCTTCCTCCTCCTGCCGCAGTCTGGCTGCCTCCTCTTCCATTCGCAGCCGGTTCTCCTCTAATCGACGCTGGGCTTCTTCTTCTTCCCGGGCCCATTTTGCAGCCTCCTCTTCCTTCCAAGGAAAAATAAAAGAGAATAAAATTTAATTGTGTGGTGTGTTTTTTTAAAAAATCTGAATCACTTCTGAAATAACAGAGAAAGGCAGAAACTTTATTTATGATATAAGGTAGAGTTAAATACTCTTTTTTTAAAAAATTTATTTTATTGGTTTTTTACAGAGAGGAAGGGAGAGAGAGTTAGAAACATCGATGAGAGAGAAACATTGATCAGCTGCCTCCTCACACCCCCTACTGGGGATGTGCCCACAACCCGAGGCATTGAACCTGGGACCCTTCAGTCCACAGGCTGACGCTCTATCCACCGAGCCAAACCGACTAGGGCTAAATATTCTTTTAAAATATATTTACAGTAGCCACAAAGGCCTAGCAATGCTTACAGGATAAATTTTCATTGGCTTGCTAGTTCTACATAAAAGGAATGTCACTTTCAATATTTGTGATAAGTACTGATCTCTAAGAGATCACGGCCAACTGCAGGGAAGTCTCCTGGAAACTGTTCCAACACTGAGGCAAACTGCTGCCAGGACCTTGCAGGGATGTTAATGACCAAGAAAGTCTCAGCAAGGGCTGGAACCAGAGCAACTTCACAAGAGCACTTCATTCAGTCCCTGGCTCTCACCCATTGTGGCCCACAGGTTCCTTGGACAAACTCTCCTCGACCCACCCTCCACCCCTCTGGCTGCTGGTAATGGCAGAATGACATGGTTGGGCTAGAATTAGTGCTAATTGTTGCAGAATCTTGGGACTATATTAAGAAGCAATGAATTGTACACTTGCAAAGAATGAATTGAGGAACACCCTCAGGCAAAAGCTGTCAACTTGAAGATCTCACTTTTGGTTTTTAAAGAGTATGTCTTTAGATTTCTTCACTGGTGGTCTATTTTTTTGTTTGTTTGTTTTGCTTCTCTGATATGTAGCTCAGCTTTTATAATTACATGTGGGACGATTATTACGAAAATAGGAAGAGCCAGTTAGGTCTCTTTTGGTAATTGTCAGCAACCTGAAAAAGACAGGCTATCTAAACACTTTCTTCATCACTAATTCCCAGCTTTAAGTAGCAATGAGAAGAGTAAACCATCAGTCACCTGCTTGCGTAACAATTCTTCCTGCTTCCGCCTTTCTTCCTCTTCTCTTCTCCTCTCCTCCAGTCTCCTAAGAGCTTCTTCCTGCTGCTGCCTTTCTTCCTCTTCTCGCTGTCGCCTTAATGCAATCTCTTGCTCCCTCTGGCGTCGCAGGGCCTCTTCCTATAGTAACAAGAAAGATGTGTGTGTGTGTGTGTGTGTGTGTGTGTGTGTGTGTGTGTGTGAGAGAGAGAGAGAGAGAGAGAGAGAGAGAGGAGAGAGAGAGAAAGAGAGGAACTATGGGTCTCAATTAATATATTACACATCATAATTTGAAAAGGAATAGGCTATATGCTGCAAAGACTCTGTTAATAGCAAACATAAAAAGTATACAGAGTAGTCCAGCCACAGTGGCTCAGTGGTTGAGTGTTGACCTATGGACCAGGAGGTCACGGTTCGATTCCTGGTCAGGGCACATATCTGGGGCACGCAGGAGGCAGTTAATTGATAATTCTCTGTCATCATTGATGCTTCTCTCTCTCTCTCCCTTCCTCTCTGAAATAAAAAATATATATATATATATTTTAAAAAGTATGCAGAGTAAACAGTATATATGTAAGATGAGAAGAAGATACATTAAGAATTAAAATAATTTGTGCCCTGACCTGGTAGTTCAGTTGATTGGAGCACTGTCCCATGCACCAAAAAGGTTGTGGGTTCAATTCCCAGTTAAAGGGACATACCTAAGTTGCAGGTTCCATCACCATTGGGGGTGCGTATGGGAGGCAACTGATCATTGTTTGTCTGTCTGTCTGTCTGTCTGTCTCTCTTTCTCTCTCTCTCTCTCTTTCTCTCTCCCCCCTCTCTCTATATCTCTCTCAAATCAATAAAAACATTCCTGGGAGAGGATTTTTTAAAAAAAGAGTTAAAATAATTTGTATTTAGAATATAAATAGCATTACACTGTGAAGTCTACCTTGGTTTCCACATTAGCTATATTTACTTATTACCCCTAGAAAGAAAGGAGTCTATTAGGACTTGGCCTTAGTTTGCTCCATTGGGACCATCAGCTCCCAATTTTTTAATCAGCTCAGAACCTAAGGAATAGTCAGATCAAATCAACATAGCTACCAAAAATGCTTGGTGAGGTAGGAATAAGTTCTCCAGTCAGCAGTACTGAGTAAAGTTATGTCTCCCAGAACAAAAGTCCCACAGATATTAAGTATACAGAAAAGGGTCCCGTTGTTAAGTAATTTAGGAAATACTGAGCATCACAGAATTAAACAGATTTCCTTACTGCAATATTTCTTAGGGCCCTTAAATGCTAATATAAGTGTGGCTCTAAGAAATATTAGTAGTTCTAATCTAATCTCAGTATAGACGCTTTTTTCAGAGTACCTCCTTGTGGCCAACAAAAAGTAGAAAATGTGAGGTAAAATCTAGACTTTGGGGCTATTACAAAGAGGATTCTTTCCATTGGGATCTTTAAAAATCCCAGTAAAAAATAGGCCAAGCACATGAATAGAAAATTCCACAACCCCCCTCCCAAATACAAATGACCAAAAGTTCATGAAAAATATTCAATGACACTGGTTATAAATACTTAGGCAAAGACTTGGTTACTTCTGATATCTAACTGGTTTATAAAACCCCAGGAAATATGCAAAAGAAATAAATTCTAATGTTTTACTTGGACTGAGGACTATCCCTCCAGTGGGTGCTAGTGGATAAGACACTCTAAAGGGAAGTGAGTCTTCTAAGGTTCCAATCCTGTTGTTGACCTTGGATAAACCATCTCTGTGAACTACAGCTTGTGAAATGATAGGAGTGAGCGAGCTACCCTGAAGGCCCTCCTTCAGCACTAATCCTGTGGTCAGAGTTCTCGGAGATAGGGTTACCTGCTTCCTTCGGGCAAGTTCTTCTTCTTCCCGCCTTTTTCTTTCTTCTTCCTGCTGCCTTCGGAGAATTTCCTCCTGCTGTCTCCGGAGTTCTTCTTGCCTCTTTCGCTCTTCCTCTTCCCGTTTTGCCCTCATTTCTGCCTCTCTTCTCTCCTGCTCTAGCTGTGATTACATGAGAGTACTCTTAGACACTTGACGCATGCACAGGAACACCCCAACATCACTGACCAGTACAATGGGGAGAAGCTGAAATGCGCAGGCACCACCAGTCACTCAGCAACAGGGTGATGAAAGCAGTTCTGTAAGAGCTCTAAGTTCTGATTTGTCTCAGTAATCAGAACAGTTTTATGCTCTTCTAAATTGAGTGCACTCTCGGCCCACTTTTCCCTACCTCCTTGCTTCATACCACCTCTGCACCATACTTTCTGCATGTGGAAGAGAAGTAGCCAAGAGGAGAGGAACACAATTTTCTTGGGGAGTGGCCATTTCTTTGCTCATTCCATAAAAAGATTTTCTGATTGAAGATCTAACAAGGTAGCTCCAAAATTTCAAAAGCAATTTTGTAAAGCTACTGGTGTAAAAAATTATATGATTCTTTAAAATCTGAAGATGAACCATTTGACAAATTCTATCTTCAGAGTCCCTAAATACTAGTCAAATCCAGCACCCAGTTTCCAGTTCCATTGCCACAAGTATAGTTCTGGCTTTCCTTTTCTCACCCACATTCCTAAGAGTCTCCTTATCTGGTTTTCCAGAATCCAGTTGTGCCCACGTTCCCCAGCTCAACACCTAACCTCCACATACACACACACACACAAAAAAAAAAAAATCACTCCCATTTAAACCAGTGGTTCTCAACATGAGGCACAGGCCCACAGGGGGGCAATTTGATTCTGTCTGGGGGCACTAAGAAATACATACTCAATTTGACAATGAGTTATTCACAGTGAATTTTTTGCATTTCTTATGGTTCTGGGATCTCATATATAGTATATAAATACATATTTGACATATTTATGCATTTCAGTTCTCTATTATGTTTTGAAACTTTATTTGCTATTTTTTCATATCATTTCATATTATTATTTTTTTAAACAGTTTCTTAGTGATTTCTTCCTCAGTACTTCAACTGTCCTTTTGTTCTTTTTCCTCTTTGATGGATGTCATGTTCTTTGGAAGCTTGTTTAGACCAAGCTAATGGTCTTTTAGGCTTCCTCCATGTGAATTGGAGTTCACTTTTTGAATAAGAATTATATGTCGGGGGGAGGGGGGGGGGCGCGCATCAGGATTTTAGAGATGCTTACGTAGGGCATGGCCAAAAAAAGGTTGGGAACAACTGATTTAATCTATCCTTCACCCAGAAAATAAAACCTAACTAACATAGCATGTACAAGGATGCTCATGACTGGCCTGCCTCTTTAGTTTCCTTTCTCATCATTCATTCCTCAGACGCATCAAGGGTCCAGACCAGACCAAAGTACTTAGCTGTTTCCTTAGCCAGTATGTTTTCCTGCATTTGTGAGCCTTTACAGGGTTGTTTCCTTCAATTGCAATTGAAATGTTTTCTCCTCCTACTCTGTCGACCCAAAACCCTTCAACAGGGTTAAATCCTACCATCCTTCAAGTGAAAATTAACTCAGGTATTACTGTCCATTGAAAATGTTGCCCAATTTCTGCCCTAACCGGTTTGGCTCAGTGGATAGAGCGTCAGCCTGCAGACTCAAGGGTCCCAGGTTCAATTCCGGTCAAGGGCATGTACCTTCGTTGCGGGTACATCCCCAGTAGGGGGTGTGCAAGAGGCAGCTGATCGATGTGTCTCTCTCATCGATATTTCTAACTCTCTATCCCTCTCCCTTCCCCTCTGTAAAAAATCAGTAAAATATATTTAAAAAAAAAAAAAAAAAGAAAATGTTGCCCAATTTCTGATTCCCCACCTCTCCAACTAGGTAGCCGACCCATAATGTTTTCTTGACCTGCTTGTCTGTGTGTCATCACACTCCATCGCCTGCCACACACACACACACACACACACACACACAGGACTGCAAGCTCCTGTATTTCATTACCTCAGGGGATAAGACTGCATTAACTATAAAATAGGAACAAGTCTCTCAGAGGCCTGAGAACCCGGAAATCATGACAGTGATACTAAGTGTTGATAGACATCCTCTCTGGCAAGTACTAAAACCAAAATTCAAGATTCCTAGCTCCTCCAGAAAACGTGAATGGATCACAGGATCTAATGTTAATGTGGAGTCTTTCAGCTATGTCTGGGGGCACTAAGATATATAAATAAAAATCACTATTAAAAATTCTAGGTGGGAACTCAGGCTACAGGTCAAGGGTCTAATAAGCCATGTAGTGAATATTTTCTTAAGGTCTTAGTATTTATAACAAATGTATCTAACATGAATCATGAAATTAAAATATACAGATGACCATGATCATTAATGTGTCAACCAACCAATAATTTTTAATTGAAATGATTTTCACTTATAATTTTAATTCTGTTCACGGTCTTTTTGGGTATATATATATATTCATAGAATATAAATGTGCTTATACCAGCTAAGTAGCAGTAAACTAGAAGGGAAAAAATATATAGCTAGCTAAAGATACAGACATCCGTAAACTTTTGCCTGTGTCCCATAACTGGAAAGGATGCACAGTTGTGGAAGAATGAGTTCAGACCTTTGCAGCTTTGGCCTTCTCCATCTGCTGAAGCTGTTCAAGGGCAGGTCCTGGAGTCGTCGTATCAAGGGGAAGATCCCATACACTACTACCTTCCCAAACTATAAGACAACAAGGAAAAAAAGTGAGGGATGTCAGGGCTTACATGCACAGTCACATATTCAGGAGCATAACAGAAAAAGCTATCCCCTGTCCCTGAATGAGCTCCATCATATACTATATCTGTTTTGCTTCGAAGTCAACTGAACTGCCAGTGGGCTCTAATTTATATCACTAACCTTCAACACATCTAGAGGGAAAGATAGGTACCATGCATTCATCCTCAAAAAACCCTGTAAGGTATCTGTTCACGCCCCCATTTTTACTGATGAACAAGCTAAGGGCCAGAGGTAGTTCTATAACATCCCCAAGAATACAGGACAAGCATGTGGCCATGCTAGGACTGAAATTCCACTCTGTGAATCAGATCCCAAAGTCCACCATATTTCTAATAACCACACCACCTCTTACTGCATGCACTAAGTGGAGAATGGGGTTAAGAAGGGCATAGCTATGGAACTAGAGAAAACTAAGTGGTGGTACAATATTGTGAATGCATTAATTATTCATTTAAAAACAGTTAATTTTATGTTATATGATTTCAGTTCAATAAGAGAGAGAGAAAAAAAAAAGAGAAAGGTATAGCCGGAGCTGGGCAGGCCTCTGGAAAGGCTAGGCAAGTCTCACAAACAACACTCGGTCCTACTGACCTGAGAGAGTCAGATGTGGAAGTAAATAAACAGGAGAAGGTTTCTGAGTCTGTTTTCCTATTGTCAGCAATGTTTGCTGATACCACTTTTCAGCATTCTCTATTTCCTACATTCCTATTATAGTCTATTTATGGACTATAAATTATTGTCTATATAAAACAGAGTATTTGTAAAGGATCTTGAGTGCATCATACTCAAAGAAAGATGTTGTTTAATAAGGTACTTACAGTTTCCCCAAAACTGGAGAGTATTTTAACATCCTAACTATAAATGGCTACCAAAAATTAAAAAAAGGTACATATAGCATGGGAAGTTGAAGAAGAAGAGGGAGGATAATCAGTCCTTCTGCTATAATCCTCAGGGTCACTGTTAGTGAGAGAACTATGGCCTGAATAGCTTAATTACTCTAAGAAAAATCCATCGATGCCCATGTTCCTGAGAATTTTCAGCATATACTATAACCTCTTGTAAGGACTACCCACTTTTGCAGAAATCAGATCTTAAGAAACAGAAGTACTCCACCAATGGCAACTTTTAAAAAATCCCAGCCCCCAAAATGTTCTAATTTACGGCAAAAGGAAAAAAAAAGAGAATGAGGTTAAGACGTTCACTTCAAAGCAGGCTTTTCTCTTCTCCAAATTTCTGGGTACCTGTAGGCTGTGAAGCTGTTGGCTGAAGTTCCCAGATAGACCCAGTATCTGGCACTGACACAGATCTAGTCACTGAGGAAATGACACTCTGATCAGATATTCTGCAAAAGGGAAATAAAGAGAACTTGTTCTTGTTATTTTGCCCAAATAAGGAGGAACTTCTATATTACTTGTAGATTTTCCAGGTTATTTGGCCAGAAAACTCCATTGTTTTAACTAAATGGTAACACTACCACAGCATCTGGGAGACAGGGAAGAATAATCACTCTCTGGACTACTAAGGTCTTAGCAAACACTGATTTCAAAATAATGGATATACCTACTATCTTCAAAATCCACAACATCTCAATAAACAGAGGCATGTTATAATGGAAAAAAAACACACCGAAAAACCCCAGACTCTAAGTCAAAAAGTCTGTATTTTAGTTCTGTCTCTGAAGTTTTCTGTGTATTATGTCAACCAAGACCTCGAGCTTCTCAGAGTCCCAGTTTGCCCATCTGTAAAATGGACACTTTATCACTTAACAGGATGGGTTACAACTCAAAAGAGAAGTGTAAAAGGTTCTAATTAAACTGCACAGTAAGATTTTAAAGAGCAGTGACTTGTTCTCTGCAGAAGATAAAATAAATATTACCCTGAATGATAATCAGAAACAGCAGAAATTTAACATAATTCCTAGCATAATTTCCTTTTCTTTTGAACGACCTTAATAGCATTTGGGTTCTGGAAAATAATAACCCTGTGTGACATTGCTAATATCTTGAGATAGCACAGGTAAAAATGAGATTAAGCTTTTAGACTACAACTTTTTTGGTTGCTGGTTCCATAAGACTACATTGCTTCTCAAGTGTTACCCTTTGCAATTTATTCTCTGCATAAAAAGACCAAGTAAATGCTTTACCTCCAGCCTAGTTATTTTTAAAAACTATATTCTATTTTAACACACAACACCACAGTTTTCTGTGGTGTGTGGGTTTTTGATACCTGAGTTCACACATACCCATATTTCCTTTCTTCTCTTTATCACACACACACACACACACACACACACACACACACACACACACACACACACAGGGACATATCATGGAATGACCACCAACCTCATCTTCAGAGCCTGGAACTGTTGGAGAAGAAGTGCCAACTGTTGCTGCTGCTGGGAAGACAGGGCTGCTTTCTGCTGTTGAGCCAAAACCTGTGCATACTGTTGTCTTTAAAAAGTAGAAAAAGTGTAACTTGTCTATCCATATTTAGTTCACTTTACTGAGACAATGAAAGACATGGTTCAATCTACCCCTCCCCCAAAGCCACCATCAGAAACAGCTAACAAATATCTATAATAATAAAAGCATAATACGCTCATGAGACCGGACGACCTTCCGGACGAAGCCGGGGCTGCGAGGGTAGCCCGGGTCCCGGTTGCCTGCCGGCAGCCAGAGAAAAGCCCAGGTCCCGGGTGCCTGCTGGCAGCCAGAGGGAAGCCCGGGTCTCAGGTGCCAGAGGGAAGCTGGTGCTGGCAGTCGGGGGAAGGAAGGCCTACTCTTGCATAAATTTCGGGCATCGCGCCTCTAATATTTTATAATTCTTCATGAGAATAATAGTCACAGAGAAAATTCTATACTTCATTCTAGAAAGAACTGAACTTATAGATGACATGCTTCTGGAGGGGGGGTAACAAATATAAGAAACTGGCAAATTCCTTCAAAATGATGAAGAAATTTGCTAGTTTATTAATATTTTAATAGTTTTATATCAGAAAACAAGTTAAAAATAAAACAAAATCAAATAGTTATTTCTACATGAAGCACCCTTTGTAAAAATAAAACCACTTGTATAAAAATTCTCAAATTTGTTTCAGCTGGGAAAATTTTAGGTAAAATTATTTTCTACTAGATCAGAGGTAGACAAATTTTTCAGTAAAGCGCCAGACAGTAAATATTTCTGGCTTTGCAGACCATACGCATTACTCAATGCTGCCATCTTTGTTCAAAAGCAGCCACAGACAATACACACATAAATTGGTGTGGCCGTGTGTCCATAAAACTCTGCTTATAAAACAGGTAGCAGGCTGCCAACCTCTGCACAGATGACAGGCAATCTTAGCTCTTCTACAAAAGGAACACACAAGCTAAGTGATTCTGCCATAATTCTATACCACTTCTAACAGTATAAACTTTTACTTCTTTTCTGACCTCTGGCCTATGTTTTTTCTCTGTAGAATTCAAAGTTGAGCTTTTTAGGAGGCATGTAGTTCTTAAAATGCTTGTTGATTATTGCTTTTGGAGCTAATGAGCTTGCAAAATTACAATACTGTGTCATCTTCTACAAACTTCTGGTATTTAAGAAAACAAAACTTAGTGGTAACATGCCACTAGGAGGGTGACTGAAATATCCTAAAACTTTTAGTTTTCTGCTGTAAAAGGTGAAACTTGTGAGCAGATGATATCAAAGGCCCTTTTGGTGCTACAGTACACCCTCAATAGTACTGCTCTTACTGTATTAAAAACTGCTGGTACTGAAGGTGCTGCATCTGATATAAGGCTGTGAGTTCCTGCTGCCTGGTCAGTCGCTCCTGGTCCAACTCTCCCTGAAGAGTGAAGAAATGGGGGAAGAAATGCCATTGAATAAATTGCAAAGAACCTAAAAGCCATTTAGCACATATATCTAAAAGCAAAATGAATCCCAGGTCTTACTTCCCACTCCACCTTTATACCCAAAATGCATAACTATAAAAACCTCAGGCATTTGTAAAAACTAAACAGTTCCATCTAGTGGAAGAAAGTGGTGTCTGCATTATAAGAGACTAGAAGCCGGGTGCACAAATTCATGCACATTGAAGGAAATTAATTAGAGGAGGGCTCCAGGGTGTGTCCGGCCCGTCTTGCCCAGTCCAATCAGCTGGACCCCAATAGGAAGGTAACCTACTGGTGGGAGTGTCTGCCCCCGGTGTCCCAACCTAACGGTCGGACACTTAGCATATTGGGCTTTTATTATATAGGATTCCCTAAGGTGTGGGAAACGGTTCTTATTTCAGATGCTATTTGCCCTCCCCTCCTGCCCTTGAAGCTGAATGTTGTACTGTACTCCAGTTATTACTATAACTAAAAAATGTATAATTCTCCTAATATTAAAAGTGATTTATAAATTTGTTAGATCATCAGAAATTATAGAAATGGGACAAACAGAAAAGTGAAGTTATCTAAAGGTTAAAGGAAATGGCACATAATACAGGGTGCTAATATGTATGTCTTCTTAAGATAATGAGAAAAAAATGTTTTACTATTTTTTGACTTCAGAGAGGAAGGGAGAGGGAGGGAGAGAGAGATAGAAAAACCCATGCTGAGAGAGAATCACTGATCGGCTGCCTCCTGCATGACCCCTACTGGGGATCAAGCCAGCAATCCGGGCATATGACCTGACTGGGAATTGAACCATGATCTCCTGGTTCATAGGTTGATGCTCAACCATCTGAGCCACACCAGCCAGGAGATAATGAGAAATTTTAAGCTAAACACAGTATAAAAGAGCTCGGAAAAGTAAAATTTCCTACCCCCAAATTAGGTTTTTCTACTGCTATTAACACATCATAAGTTTTACAAAAACAATCTGTAGTAAAACCCTGGATTTTTAGCTTATATTTCAAATAACATGGTCTGAAATTTAAATTTGAAAAGCTTAAAATGAGAAAAATAAGGGAAGTATAAGATAAGAGAAATACAGTAGTCCCCCTTATCCACAGTTTCACTTTCTGCAGTTTCAGTTACCTGCGATCAATCATGGACCAAAAATAGTAAATAAAAAATTCCAGAAATAAATAACTTATAAGTTTTAAACTGTGTGCTACTTAAAGTAGCTACTTAAGTAGTATGATAAAATCTCGAACCATCCCTCCTCTATCCCCCCCAGGATATGAATCATCCTTCTGTCCAGCATGCCCACAAGGCAGATGCTACCCTCCAAGTTAAGTCACTTAGTAGCTGTCCTGCTTATCAGATCAGTTGGGAGGTGGGGGAGAGGGGTACCACATTCACATCACTTTTATTACAGTATTCCTATATAATAAAAGGCTAATATGCAAATAGGCGGTGGAACAACCAGAACAACCGGTTGCTATGATGTGCACTGACCACCAGGGGACATGTGCAGAAAATGGTGGGTGTTGGCCGCGGCAGGTTGGTGGAGTAAGTGAGCAGGGGTGCCAGACCAAGGCAGGAAGCCGGTTGCTGTCATCAGGGTGAACCTCTGGTGATTGCTGAAAATTCTTTGCTTCCACGCGCCGTGGTCCCGCCTGGCGCTCACACCTGCTGCTGGTGCCAACCTCGCTTGCACCAATTGCCCATGCCCGGTGCTGGTCCCGATCACTTGGCGCCATCAGTGGGTGCGAGCGGCAGGTACTGGCCCTGATAACTCTTGAGGGCTTCTCCACCTCCCCCTGCTCCTGAGGGGCGATTGGGGCAGCAGCTGCCGCTCGCACCCACTGATGGCGCCAGCCCCATTTGCACCGCTGCTGGAGCCAGCCCCAATCGCTCTGTGCCATCAGCAGGTGCGAGTGGGGCCAGTGCTGCCATCAGTGCATGGGAGCGGTGGCAGTGGGAGCAGGGCTGCTGGCAGACAAGGGACAGGGGGCTGTGGCTGAGGGGCCGGGAAGGGGCGCGGAGGATGAGCTGAGACCCACCCCTTGCCTACCACAGCCTTGTGGTCCACAGTTCCTTTCAAGGTGCACAAATTCATGCACTAGGCCCCTAGTATTATTATAACTGATCTATTTGATTAGTTACTGTTGTTAATCTCACTGTACCCAATTTATAAATTAAGCTTTATCATTGGTATGTATGTATAGGAAAAATAAACATAGCATATACAGGGTTTGGCATTTTCTGGGGTTTCAGGTATCCATTGGGGGTCTTGGAATGTACCCCCTATGGATAAGGGGGGGAATGCTGTAAAAGTATAAGGGTGACATAGACTAAACTTAGGCACATCATTAGTGAATAGTTTATATCTTTATAGTTTGCAATAAAACATCTGATAATTTCTTGGGCTAGGGATCATCTAAAATTAAACCTAGATAAAAACTATGCTGTTCATCTAAAATTTTTTTATGAAATGTAGGTTTCAAGGTATCTGGTCTAATAAAGAAGGAATATGCAAATTGATCGTCACACCATAACAAGATGGCTGCGCCCACAGCGGAGGCAGAGATTCCATAACACAAGATGGCTGCACCCACAGCAGAGGCTGAGTGCCCGTAAGGAGCCTTAACGAGCAATCAGCAGGGACCTCAGGCCGTGCCCCGCCCAACGGAGCTTGATGGGGGACCTCAGGCCGCACCCCCGCCCCAGCACCGAGCCAGGGGACCTGAGGCCGCGACCCCTGCCCAGTGGGGCTCGACGGGGGTGAGGCCAGCTGGGTATGGATCTAGCCCAATGGGGGTGGGGCCGGCCAGGTCTGGGTCTCACGCGATTTCGAGGCACACGTAGGTGGGTGGGGACTTGACTCTGGTTCCCATGGTGTGCCCCAGACTCTGACAAGAGGAAGATTTTCATATACATTTTACTAATTTTCTTTCATCTCGACACATCTATTATAGAGAAAGGGCAAATAGCAATATTAAAATATTTCCTCTAATTCCCTTTTAAAGTGCATGAATTTTGTGCACCGGGTCACTAGTATTCATCATAAAGATGAATTCACTTATCAGCGCAAAGGCAACAGCTAACAGGAAGCAGAGCTTCCCATGGTTTTTCCCTTAAATGAATCTGACTGAGGCTCAGCCCTGTCACTGGAAGTCAGGAAATGGACTACAGAAAGTTTGCTAAGCTCCAAGTAATGATCTTTCAGCTCTGAAACATGCAAGATAAAAACTTATCCCAATTCAGAGAAGGAAAATAAAGCTCAAACTTGGTACATAAGTTAAATTTATACACAATAATACACTATAATTTTCCTTTGAATTTATAACAGAAATAATTTCCCTCACCCAGGAATATTTACTGCTCTCCAAACTATAGGTCTCAACCCATCAGTGGATTGTAAAATCAATGACTGGGTCAAGATCAACATTTGTATAAGAAGAAGAAAAGAAATAGAACAGAAGATATGTGCATGACAAAATGTTTTGTGAAATGCACAAAGTAACTTTTTTTTTTACTACAGGCCATGGTCAGAAATGCACAAAGTAACTTTTTTTTTTACTACAGGCCATGGTCAGAAATGTTTGATAGCCACTATTCTCACCTATGAACGCCCTTGATAAGAGGTTATATCTTATTCATCCTCATCTCTTCAGAACCTACCACAAGGCCTGGCACAGGCCCTCAACCTAGAGTTAATGAGTAAGTCAATGGTGTTTTCATTATAGAAATCTGGTGTTCACAATGAGGTTTCTAACTATGACTACTTTTGACTATGGCCAGGAACCAGACACTCTTATACTTGGAGAAGGAAAAGTAAGGCACAGATACAAAGTTCTCCAAGAGGAACTCTTTGGGGAGAGGGTCGGGAGCAGGTGAAAAGGAGTATTATTTCCCATTCAAAGGTACTCCAGGGCCACTATACAAGAGGCCTACATTATGATCCAGTTTTTAGTTACAATACCAGTAGTTAATTTTTTTTTTTTAATCCTCACCCAAAGATATTTTTTCCATAGAGAAGCAAATGCATCTGTATCTAATACATGTTCTGGGTGAGCTGTAAGGTACTTACCATATGAGAAGGGGGTGCAGGACCGGAAGAGAAGGGAACCCTTCCCCACATTTTCATGATATCACCAAGAGGTTGGAAGCTTTCATCACATGCTCTCTTCACCAATAAAGACATAGTAAAATAGCCCGCCTGAAACCATTCTGCCATCTCCTGATTATTGAAGGGACCTACAACACCAATGAAAACAGAAAGGCAATAAGAATCCTTTCAGGCTAAAGAGGAAAAAAATATTTTCTGTGTCTGATCCTCATCCAGAGGTAACAACTTGTTTCAGGTGGCACCTGTCAAATAATTTGTAAGATAAACTTAATTTCTCTCCAAAGGTGGTGGAAGGCTTCTAATAAAATACAACAAAAAAGATTTCAAAATAAGCCTTATGTCTACACATCCCAAATTCTCAGCAATGCTGAGATTTTAAAGAGCATAATAGTTTTAAAGAGCATAATAGTCTCCATCTCACTCAATCTCTATAATTCATTTGTCAAAGAAGTATATAAATAAAACTGGAAAGAGTATTTGTTAGACTCTGTGTCACTTTGTAATAGAGAATACAGATATGCAGGGCAGAATACATGCTTTTCTACATTTTCATTTTCTGCCTGAGATCTAGCCATTAGGGAAATGCAAATTAAAAACTATGAGATATCATGACACACTTGTCAGAATGGCTATAATTAAAAATAGCCACATCATGCACTGGCTGGTATGGCCCAGGTGGTTGGACGTCATACTGTGCACCAAAAAGTTGCTGATTCGATTCCCAGTCAGGGCACATGCCCAGGTTTCGGGCTTGATCCTCGGTAGAGGGCATGCAGGAGGCAACCCATTGATGTTTTGCCCTCACATAGATGTCTCTCTCTTCCTCCCTAGAAATCAATGAAAATATTTTAAAGTAATAAAAATATTTTTTGTAAAGAAAATATGGGTCACTCATAGATTACTAGTGTGAATATAAAATGGTACAGCCCTTCTGGAAACCAGTTTGGCAATTTCTTTAAAAAAACAACAACCACCTAAACATGTAATAACCATATAACCCAGCAATTGCACTAGTGAACATATTTTATCTCATAGGACTAAAACTTATGTTCACATAAAAACCTATCCATGAATGTTTTAATACCTTTACTATAATAGCCAAAATCAGAACAACCCAGATGCCATTCATGTTAAACTATGATACATCGAGGTCATAGAATATTAAATTAAAAGAAACAAACTACTGATACATGCAACAAACTGAACGAACCTCCAGAGAATTATATTGAGTGAGAAATGACAACGCCAAAAGGTTAAATACTGTATGATTCCATTTATATAACATTCTTGAAATGACAAAATATAGAAATGGGGAACTGATCAGTGGTTGCCAGGGGTTAAGGAGGAGGAGAAGAGGGTGAGGATGGGAGGGGAATGGGTATGGCTATACAAGGGCAACAGAAGGGATCCTATTGTTGAGACAGAAACACTGAATCTTGACTATCTGTGTCATTGCCTTGGTTGTGTACTACAGTTTTGCAAGAGGTTACCCTGGGGAAACCAAATAAAAGGTATGTGGAATCTCCATTTTATTTCTTACAAGTACATGTGAAGCAACAATTATCTCTAAGTAAATTTAATTAAAACACACATTCATATGTATTTTAATTAAAACCCTGCTCTTACATACTTTACATTCTATAGATCATGAACAAATATATAGAGGTAGCGATAGATACTATGAAGAAGAATGAAGCAGGTTAAGGGTACTGAGAGTGTGAAAGGAGTTATTACATTGGAGAGAGGTCACTTGGTTAAACACTATCATGAAAATGACACTAATACAGTCAATAACCAATTTCAAGTTATTAGCAAAGATTTCAAAAGCAGAAATGATCAACAAATGTCCTTTACAGCATTCTCTCTGCATTCTAATTTTTATTTTTTAAAATATATTTTTATGAATTTCAGAGAGGAAGGGAGAGGGAGAGAGAGACAGAAACCTACAACAGAGGTGCACTGATCGGCTGCTCCTGCATCATCCCTACTGGGGATCCAGCCCACAACCCAGCATGTGCCCTGACCAGGATTCGAACAGTGATCTCCTGATTCATAGGTCAATACTCAAACACTGAACCACACTGGCCAGGCTCTCCCTATTCTAATTTAACTTATGCATCATACAAATCTTTTAAGGAATTAGTTTATAACATGGCACTACTTCTCAGACATTTTTAATAGTTTTTTATCACTTAATATCAACTCCACTTGAGTGAATGAAATATTAAAGCAGTCTTCCAAAATCGCTCCCATTACCTTTTTATGGAAAGAAGACTGGAATATAGAGAAGGTAAGTAACTCACCTGCCTAATAAATCAGGTGGGATGCCAGAAATGAGGGGGGTCTTAAGCATTTTGCTTACATCCTTATCAAATTAGCATGACATTCTGCCCTGTATTCAAATTATTTTCATTGGATTTCCCTTCCCCTCACTGAAATAGTAAAGTACTATGGGAGGAGCCTATAAAAACGCCTTCTATATATATAAAGAAAGCCTAGCCGAAACCGGTTTGGCTCAGTGGATAGAGCGTCGGCCTGCGGACTCAAGGGTCCCAGGTTCAATTCCGGTCAAGGGCATGTATTTTGGTTGCGGGCACATCCCCAGTAGGGGGTGTGCAAGAGGCAGCTGATCGATGTTTCTCTCTCATCGATGTTTCTAACTCTCTCTCCCTCCCTCTTCCTCTCTGTAAAAAATCAATAAAATATATTTAAAAAAAAAAAAAAAAGAAAGAAAGCCTATAGCATGAAAATTAACATTAATCACCACCATCTTACAAAATCTGGAGGTAATGTCAGACACTTCTATATTAAAGTAGAACAAAACCACCTACCCTGAATTTCTCCCTGAGGATCTTTGTAATACCACTTCTGCATTGCTTCGTGCATTGATGGACCCGAGACACCCTTAGCTCTGTGCTCTTGCAGTTTTGATGCCAGTCTCTCATCATCTAACGCACTGTCTTGGAGATAAGCCACCATCTTCTCAGCTTGCTAACAGAAAAACAAAAAATGGAAAGAAAAGATCCTAAATTAATACTTGTACACATAAAAAAATGCCTACCTTTTTTGGACTACTTGATCTGTGAAAGACATTATGCAAGGAACACAGCAGGCAATGATTTAATTTTTACAACAATGCCATGAAAACAGGTACTATCCCCCATTTCACAAAGAGGAAGTCTTATTCAGGGTCTCAAAATTATTAAGCAAGCTGAAGATTAAGAGCAGTTGATCAATGATTCTCTCTCATCCACAAACTGATATGGATCAAAGCCCAGGCTTCTAATCAACACACTAATAATATTACTTTTTAAAATTTATAAGCCACTGTTCAATCCTATAT
This sequence comes from Eptesicus fuscus, assembly GCF_027574615.1. NCBI lineage: Eukaryota > Metazoa > Chordata > Mammalia > Chiroptera > Vespertilionidae > Eptesicus > Eptesicus fuscus. The sequence goes on from NC_072483.1 coordinate 62,557,914, forward strand.
TGTATAAACTGAACCTGTAAATACGTGCATGTTAACAGAACAAAAGGCTCCATTAGTACAATTACCAATAAAATCTTTTGCACGTTTTACTAAGACACCGCCCCTTTTCTTCCTTTCTTCAATATTGCTTGTCACTAACCCCCCCACCCTGAAGGAAAGAGAAGTTTTTCTGCAGAAAGCAAGCTATTATTTACTTTGCATGTAAACAACGGTATATACAATCTTGGGAAAATCTAGAAACATGATTAAGATATTAATATCCTGGGAGTTTTACTATTTTCCCTGTTATACTTTAGGCAAAATATACAGAAGACACAGTACCTATCCACAGCTGCTTGTATACACCATTTTTGGCATTCCATTAATTTCCAAAGAAAAAAGAAAAGCAAACAGCTAAAGGCAACCTCAGAAGAGCAAAAAATAACCTGACATGACTACTACATAGCAGAAACTTATAAGCATGAAATGATTTGAAAGAAATTTTTCATACAAATAAATACTACAAATACAAACAACTTTTCCAGTACATAAAATCTGGTGCACAAAAGTCCCATTTTTGAATATTCATTAATGCTTTCTAATATTTTTAGCAGTTGGAGAAAAAAAGAATTACATGATTTTTACCTGCTCCAAATGCTTGAGACCCTCTTCATCATCTGGCTCCGTGGAAACACTGCCCATACCAGGAGCACCTACGACCTGCGTTTCACCTGGCCGGAGGGCAGCACTAGGATTAGGAAGAGGAGGTGGAAGTATGAGGAGAGGAGAGGCTGTGTCTGAAGGAATCTGAGGCAGGGGCTGCTGGACGTCAGGAATCATTTCTAGAGGGAAAAAGATGTAGACAGATGAAAACCCTTTAAAATATAGAGAATCTTATGAAGAATAAGTCTATATCAAGTTGAGCAGCTTGCTAAATGGGCTCAGCTACTTCTGAAGAAGTACAGTATTTCTCCCCAGAAAGACAGAAGTACCTCCCCAGAATGACAAAATATAAGGATTAAAAGGTATCCAGAAGCACCTTCTACAGTGCCTACCTGTGTCACTAGAGCATCTACCCACCCAATGGTTATGAGTTTACCTCTTGAAAGCAAACAGTCAGTCTAATCGCTTCTTAATATCATGTCTCAGAATAGTAGAGACAGTTAACAAAGCACTGCAAATCTTCTCAAAGATGGCATATCTCATCACTAAAACCTTTATTAAAAATCTCTGCAATTATCTTGAATAAGTTCCTTTTCAAGTCATAATTAATGTAACTCAATACATTAGATTTTGTAGGATACTGAAAAACACTTGGGAGTCTACCTGTAGAATGCAGGAAGTTCTTCTCAGTAAGAATAGCAAAAGAGGTTCTATGTTGGTTCCTGTTTCTAACCTATTAGTATGCAGGCTCTTAAGAAGGAAAAGGGGGATGGAACTAATTAGAAACAATTGCAGTTTCCCCTTTGAAACCTTGTTTGTTCAATTACAGATAGCTTCTCTAAATTCCTGTTCCTCTCACTCTTTCCTTCCTTTGCCAATATTTTTCCAAAGGACAGTCTATACAAGTTGTGTCCATTTCACCAGCATCTACACCTGCTACACTGTGACTTCCACTCCCACCCCTCCAGTCAAGCTTCTCTTCCAAAGATAGGCAGTGACATCAAGTCCCCAAATCCAGTATTTTCCTCATCCTCATCACCCAATCTTTTAGTAGTGTCTGACATTATCGACCCTATTCCAAGCTGAAAGCATTCTCCTTACTTCATTTTCCTGCACTCTACACTTGCCTCTAAAGACTTTTCTCTGGCTCCTCTTTATCCTCTAAAAATCGGAATTACAGCTGGGAAAAAAACTGAAATTACCCAAAGCTCTGTTCTCTGTCCACTTTTCTTTTCACCCCTAACAAGTATATGTAATGTTTCTATTTTAATTCTCTCTCTGGCCCTAAACTCTTCCTATCTTTGCAGTCCCTTACTCAACTGCTCTCTGGCCATCTCTACCTTTTTCTCATTAAAACCTCAGAATCAATATTCAAAATTAATTTATCCTCTCCCCTTCAAATGTGCTCCTCAACTTCTACTCTTTTTCTATTAATGGTAGCATAATCCTCTCAGACAACTCACTCATCTTTGACTCTTCCCTTTCCCTTGCCCTGATATACAAGCAATGATTATGTCCTGCCAAATTCTACTTTGAAATCTCATCTGCCACTACCTCCCTTTACAGGTGCACTGCCTCCATCATAATGACTACTTGGGAGCCCAACAGGTCACACTGAACCCACCTGTCATCAAAACAATCTACCCTACACACATCTGTTAAATCCATGTTCCAACCATGTTTCCCATCATTCTCCTTTCACACCTCATGCTTCATCTACATAAAAACAGGAGCTGGCTCCTGCCCATGCCTGGACCAGCCCCACTTCCTCACTTTAGCTTTCACTGATTCTGAGGTGTTAATGCGAAGTTAGGTACAGCTTTCATTGTACTAGAATGCCCTTTCCTAAATCATCCAGCTACACCTACCTCCAAATTCTACTTATTATTCCAAGACAAACTCAAGACACTTGCTTCCTGAAGCACTGCAGTTTACCAGTCATGAACTCATACAATTCCTTTTTGCCCTAGATTATTAATAATACACATAGTTTATCTCCCCTAAATCCAGAGTTTCAATCTTTAATGCCTATCTATGAAGCTTTCTCAAAATACACATTTTGACCCCATCCTAAAATTTCAAAATGTACAAGTCCCACATATATCAGTGCCTGATATATATAGCAGAGATTCAAATATGTACTGAATTCATTCATTCACATTTGTTCTAGACATAAAACACTATAAGGAAATCCTTGGTTCAAGCCCTCAAAATACTAGTTTATTGAGCAAAAAAAGACAAGAAGATCTTTATAATACTGTATTGCTATTTTAAAAATGTTGTTTAAGAAGCAAAGCACCTAACCTAGTTTGGGAAGATGAGGTGGGAGAGTGTGTCAGGTTCAGAGAACAGCATGTGTTAAGGCACAAGGCAAGAGAACACGGCACATTTCAGAACCTAACAGGCTGTGAGGCTGGTGAATAGAATACAAAGGAGACATAGACTGGTGCTAAAACTGCATGAAGGGAGGCAGAAGCCCAATCATGCAAGATATCAAAGGCCATATTGAAAGATGTTAATTTTTCGCCTGCTGGTGTTGCCCAGTGGTTAAATGTTGCCCCATGAACCAAGAGTTCTCCAGTTTGATTCCCAGTAAGGGCACATGCCCGGGTTGCAGGCTCAATCCCCAGCAGGGGGCAAGCAATAGACAGCCAATCGATGATGTTTCTCTCATCAATGTTTCTATCTTTCTACCCCTCTCCTTTTCTCTCCCTAAAAATCAATAAAAACGTATTTAAAATAAAAAAAGGTGTGCATCTTTATGGTGAGTGAATCAATTAACCCTTCAACACTAGGCCTTACAATGTCATTTTTTAATATGTACAAGAAATATGGAAATATTAATATTGCTTACTAAGGTATATGAGCAATATAAAATCAATATAGTAACATTGGAGGAGATATACTTTAAGCTTATTCTACAGCAAAATTTATGGGAATCCCACAGATTCATCCTTGTTCTTTCTGGCCTCTTTTGGAACAATGGCAATTTGGTCTGTCATCTAGAAACACAACGTAGCCTTTACATAAAAGGGAAGGTACCTGTCTGATATCAGAATCAAATTACTGCAGAGGATCACAAACCCAGTTTGCTCAACTGGTACCAGGGTGGCTATGTCATAACATCCTAGGAAGTGAGACTCCTGAGTTCCACCTTTGCTTCCTCTAACTCTGTTTTGGTAAATTCTGGGATGGACACATGTGGAAAACGAAGTTCGACTAGGTTTACCAGTAAAATAATGTGTTCTAATAATCTATCATTAGAAGCAGTTCTAGGAGGCATAAGCAGAAACCTATCTTACCAGTCAGTGATCGAGTCCCTATTTTAAAGCAAAATCCTGCCAAAACCGGTTTGGCTCAGTGGATAGAGCGTCGGCCTGCGGACTCAAGGGTCCCAGGTTCGATTCCGGTCAAGGGCATGTACCTTGGTTGCGGACACATCCCCAGTAGGGGGAGTGCAAGAGACAGCTGATCGATGTTTCTCTCTCATTGATGTTTCTAACTCTCTATCCCTCTCCCTTCCTCTCTGTAAAAAATCAATAAAATATATTTTGGAAAAATAAATAAATAAAATAAAGCAAAATCCTACTTTAGCTTAACGACTCTCACAAATACATACCGTCCCCTCTGCTGGGCATTTTGGTTGGCAGACTATTTTCCGTCCGACTCTCTTCTTCATTTTTTTCTGTCTGCTCAGTTTTGGATTCCTCTTTCCTCTCAAACTGCGGTGCTTCCTGAGGCGGGTGATCTGAAGGAGTACCTGGTCTAGCAGATGATGTTAAGATTTGAGGTGTTTCCTCACTAGCTTCTGTAACATGAAGTAATCTTAAATTAACAATTTAGGAAACTTCTGGTTTGACAGATAAAAAGTAAAGACAAAACTGCACCTTACCAACTCCTATTCTCTCTGTCTTCTCTCCCTCTTTCCTATTTGTCTTATCAGGTTCTTTGGCTTCTTCATTATGGCTACCCTCAGAGTCAGAGCACTCCTCCCCTTCTTCTACGGGCCGGAAGTCCATCTCCTGCTCTTCTGGAATAGGCTCTTTCTGTACTTTCTGTAGCAAAAAATAAAGCCAAAGGTTAACAGCATATTTGGATTTGGTAGAAGGTCAGTGCCTGTTAGGACATTTAAATCAACTTCTTACCTTTAGAGAGAGGAATGCTCCAGAAGAGTCAAATGTGCCCATTTCTTCCTCAGCATCCTCTAAGCACCATTCAGGCAAGCTGTCCCTGTCATCGTCAATGCTGCCACTGCCAGTGCGCACCCTTCGGTAACCCCGTTCTTCATCCCGATCTCGAAAATCAAACTCAAACCTTCGCCGTCGTTCCATGTGTTCCCGCCAGCCTGCAGAACGAGGGCCATCTGGGATCAGGAGGAGGACACAAACCTTAGAAAAGTTTTGTGACAATATTGGAAAAAGAAAATAATAGATAGGAAATAAAGGAAAAAACTACAACTAAAAGCAAATTCAAATACATCAACCTACTAACAGAAAACTAGGCAAATTACATGAAGTTCAGAGCTCAGCACATGTAGTTATCTTCATTAAGTACCAAGACACAACAGACTCTAAAGCTTTTAAAGATACATTTAAAACAAATAACTTTTAAAGGATGCTTTATTCAAAGTATAGACTTTTAATGAGCTTTAGGTATCTGACTGAAATGTTGATTAACCTACTCCTTGGTCAGACTTAGCACTGCATATCTTTCCATACTTGAAGTCCATGCCTTCCTTCTGGCAAGTCTGTGAAGCATTTTCTTTATTCCCCGGAAAGTATTGTTCTTTCTGAATAAGACCAGCTCCCTATGACAGTTCACATCAAAATCATCATGCCTACCTGCTAGTGCCAACATCCCATTTGTAATTCTGATTCCCAAGAAAAAGTCATGGAATTACAGCACTGTCAGCTTTCAAAGAGATTTTATATAGCCCACTATCATAATTTTATAATTTAAAAAACAAAACTTCTGACAGCAGAAGTAACTTGCAAATGGCAAAGCAGAATTAGAATCCAATTCTGCATCCTCTACTGCTTTTTCCACAATAACAGGCTTACTTTCCTTTCCCTTCTCTCATCTCTTCACTCTCCCTAAGGAGTTATTTCCGTGTAATATCCCCAGGGACATTCCTAAATCCACCCTAGCATACTGTTTATTACATCCACTATCCAGCAGAATAAGAATGCCTAAAAATAAAAGATCCTAGTTGAAACATATTTTTCTAAAAAAGAATGGGAAACCTTGGTAAAGTCTGACAAACCTGGGTCTAAGAGAGTTAAAGAAAAAAAAAAAGGGGGAGGGGGGAGCAGTTTTTAACATATTAGAATTTTCTATCCTTGACTGCTTTCTCTGTGGGAGATACACACAAAAAATGAGGCCAAAGCAAAATGTTCTTACCATTGAGGCTTAATTTGCTAAACCTAGCAATCTAAAACTCAAACTGAAAACCAAAGGGCAAAATGTTAAAATGCCAAATATGGGTAGCATTCTGTAAGCCACTCACAAAATGGTAAGACAACATTATTCCACATTTCCCACCCTTTACTTAAAGCAAAACACTATTTATGACCTTCTATGAAAATGAAGGAATTTTACACCCAGATCGCTTAAATGTAAACCTATAGTCATTGCTCAGAAGATGTGTTCATAATCAAATGCTGATTTCCAGAGCACTCTGTCTACTGCTGTCATTTCTAAACTGTCTGTAAATATGCACCATGACAGGAATATGCTTCCAGGTCTCTGGCTCACATTTCCCTCTTACTGTGTTTCCTACGTTCAGCTCTCAGAGTGAATGCTTAGCTGGCCTAATGCACCATCTCCACACATATCCAGTTGTGCACCCTACGTTAATAAAACTAGATTCCATAATGTTGTTGTCTTATCAATAGTAAAAAAACATTTTATTCATGAAAGTTAATATAGCAGATAAGGTACATCTATAGCTTAAGACTAACCAATGCTTTAAAGACCTTCCGTTAGAACTAATTTGATAGTATTTTCACAAGATAAAATAAGTCAAAATCATTATATTTAAAATTTTAATCAAATCTTAATGAAAGATTAACTAAAATACAAGAAATGTTAAGAGTAACTTACAATTGATATAATCAGATTTAATATGCTGGTTTGAAAAAGTGATACTATTCATTTTTTTAAATGCATAGAGTGGTTGTTTTGTTTTGTTTTTGACCCAAAATCTTTATATCCCCCAAACTATATTTTAAAAATATATAAATAAAAATTTTTGGAAAACTGTCAAGTTAATTACAAATAAAACTAATGTGAAAGTCAAATATTAGGAGAAAGATTTAGAAAAAGACAATATATATTCAAAATCTAAGTTATTGGTTGAGGAGATTTGATGGTAGAATATAACACTAAAATTTTACTTTGTTCAACTCCCTTTAATAGAATCAACATCATTCTTTCGAGCTCAGAAACACTGTTCATCTTCCAAAACATTCACCTTGTTTGTTTTTGATCAGCTGGAATTTTTCTTCTCGCTCAGCCCAGATCCTGTTCATTCTCACTGAATGCTTGTTGGGAACATAGTCTACAAACCCTCTGCTAACAGGCAAGCTCAGCACAAAATGCAGTTATGCCCTGAATAGAACAGTAACATTTGGTTGCCCAGGACACAGACTGATGAGAAGTGCCTAGAAAACTATGATGTAAACAATGCCCACTGATGACAGAAAATGCACCCAAGAGGTCATGAAGAGCTGGGGTGTAGCATCCCAACTTTATCCAAAGATTGACTTCGTCAAGTTTCTACCTACCCACACAACTCCATAAAGCACTCTACATGCCTGTTAGAATATTCACTTAGATCAAGACTAGTGGTTTTGCTACTTGATTTTAAAAAGTAAATGGAAACAATTTACATTATTATAATGTCCTCTATTACAGGTAAGCTCTCTTGGCATATGGTTAATAAAATATTATGTTATGCATGTGAAATTCAAAAGACATGTACACGGTCTTTGTATGCTTCAGTTCTGCATGACCCCAAGATTCAAACTACAGTGGCATCTGATTATCATGAGGTGTGGAATCAGCACTTTGGCAGCGGATGAACTCTGACACAAAGCACCAGTGTCTTCAGTTACCAGCATATCTAATGTCAGGGAAGAACAGTTGGAAGCATTCTTAGGAGTCAAACAGAAGAACTTATAAAGCCACTAATCACTACTATTCTCTCTCCTTTTTTTTAAAATTAGAGGGACAAAAGAATGAACTTTTGATGTTTTGACCTGGGTTTAAAGTTTATTCTTCAAATAAGCATAAACACATTTGCAGGACAAAAAAAATTTCAAAGAATAAATCCTTTCTTGCACAGGGAGAAAAAAAAATTTAGGGGGAGCACATGTCCCTAAATGTCCCTAATAATACATTTATTACGTTTTAAAGCGTGATGAAAAAGGACTGAGAGATTTAAACAGAAACAAATGAAACCCTCTCACAGTTGTGCAGTTAAGGGAAAATGCTTCCTGTGAAACCACATTATTTGCCCCAGAAAAATAAGAGTGATTTAATCAAATAAATAGATCTGGAGTATTTTTATGTTGAAATTTTTGTAATACTAAGACTGAGTGTGATGACATAAATCACGACTCCATTTTTTTTTTTAAACCAGTTTATCTTTTCCACTAACTCCCTAACAATTTCCACCAAATCCTAAACAGAATTCTTACCAGGACTATGAGGCCGCCACCTCTCTCCATCCCTTCTTGATCCAGCTAATCGCCAACCTCCATCTTCATCTTCTCCATTTTGTTCTTCTCTAAAAATACGCCAATTGTCACTTTCTGATCGTATAAATTCATGCTTCCTCCCCACTGATGTTGGTCCACCTTCCTCAAAGTTTGGTCTCCCTGTAAAGAAAATAAGAAACATGAGCCTCAGCCAGTGGGAATTCTGAAAACAGACTTGACTGCTCAAAAAAAGCTTTTCTGCAAATGTGTCCATTTCAATGTTTAGGCAGTGTAAATAAAATAACTGTGGATATATGCATAGATTATTAGGCACATTTCTTAAAGCTGAATGTTCATAGACTGGGCAAATATTTCTTAAACAAAAATAAATACATGCATTAAAAAGAGGGGCATGCAATGAAAAGTAAATCAACCTTCCCCTACATGAGACCCCTCCCTCAAGTTTCTTATAAAGTGTTCCCCAAACTGTCCACAGCTATACTTTTGCACATATATACAGATCCCTCATTCACACTACATACCAACCCCCTCAGAATGTTATGCATATTGTGTTATACCCTTGCTGTTTGCATGAACTGTGCATCTTGGCAATCCTTCCTTAACAAGCACATAGGTGTTCTTTTTAAGTCATATAATATTTTTAATTATATGTTATAACTTAATTTCATCAACTTCTACTGGTGATTCTGCCCAAACAAGATAACTGTAAATGTCCAAAACAGATTGTAAACACAAAAGTAGAGACCATGAGCTATATATAATATTTCATTTATTCTAGCACCTAGTACATTACAAGACATACAATAAATTGCTTTTGAACAGAATTCAAAGCCAAGCTATGACTAACCTGATGCAATTCAAGACCTACATTAGGGATAAAAGACAATACTAAATAAACTAAATTGGTACTTTCAAAAGACAAGACAATTCTAAATTGTGCAAACAAATTCTTAGCACCATCCCACGAGCGCTAACATATATAATTCACAACAGATTACATAAAATCTGAAATTCAGTTGAAAATCCAGAACATAGCCCTAACTGGTTTGGCTCAGTGGATAGAGCGTTGGCCTGTGGACTGAAGGTTCCCAGGTTCAATTCCGGTCAAGGGCATGTACCTTGGTTGCAGACACATCCTCTGTAGGGGGTGTGCAGGAGGCAGCTCATGGATGTTTCTCTCTCATGGATGTTTCTAACTCTCTATCCCTCTCCCTTCCTCTCTATAAAAAAATCAATAAAATATATTTAAAAAAAAGAAAATCCAGAACATACACAGATGTCCTCAGTTTATAACCTTAAGAGTTATATATTCTCTCAGTGACAACCTCAATTCTTTTCATTGAACCATATTAAAAGCGGGGGGGAGAGGGAAGTACTGTACAGTGGCCTCTGAAAATGAAGAAATTTCATTTTTGGTCATCCTCTTATAGTGCATTCAGATTAAGATTCAACATCCTATTTGCCCAAATGGTTGTTAGGTTCTATCAGATATTATTCTTAAAGAATTAAGATTATTTTAAAGGATAAAATAACTTGGAATGGGTGTACAATTATTTGCTAGGCAAAACATTACCAACTGAGCCACCCAGCCAGAGCTTGTGTATATATGTGTTCTTCTTTTTTTTTTAACTATTTCTTCTCCAAAATAGCTGTAAAATGATATGCTAATGTGGCTCAAATAGGAATTTTTCATATTTACTGACTTTATTTCCTTTTATGTGAATTGTTTGTTTGCACTTTTTTCTAAACTAACAGCTTCTTTACCTCTGTAACTGTCAAGTCCTACATATACTTTTCATATTAGTATCTAGGAATAAGAAAAATATAAAGACAGAATAGGTAAAAAAAAAAAAAAGTAGGGAAACGACAGGACGAAAAAAATATAGCTTTTCTACTTACTATAAACTATCTTGTAATTCTCAACCTGTAGGGAAACCTGTATCACATAAAGTTTAATGGTTATTTATGCCATTTCTTGTACCAAAATGGATTTGAGGGGGAAATTTTAAAGCACACTACAAAAAAAAAAAAAAAAAAGGAGATCTGGGAATCACTAGACCTGATTTTATTTTTACTTTTTTTTAATCAGAGAGGGAGAGAGAGAGAGAGAAACATCAATGATGAGAGAATCATTGATCAGCTGCCTCCTGCACGCCCCCCACTGGGGATCGAGCCCGCAACCTGGGCATGTGTCCTTGACCAGAATTGAACCCGGGACCTTTCAGTCCGCAGGCCGATGCTCTACCCACTGAGCCAAACCGGCTAGGGCTAGACCTGTTTTTAAATTCTGACTCTAATTCTGATCTCTATACCTTGAGTAAAGAAGACCCAACTCCTAATTTGAAAGAGGGTCTGTATGTACAAGTGTCTCAGTGAAACCACCTGATTTTACTAGTACATAAACATTAGCCTAATCTAGTTAGAAAAATTCATAACAAAGGAATTCAGATTTTGTTACAGAGTGCCTGTTTCCACAAAATAACTCCTAAAAACTGTATTACACTTTTTTGGTATATCAAATATTACATAAGGACTAACAGCAATAGAAAGATCTATGTGACAACTTTTCTGGTAAACAAAAGAAAGCCAGAATAATATAATTCTGACATGCCAAACCAATCCCATATGTAAGTGCAAGGTAGGTGGATTTCCACCTTCAGGGATCACTGTCATTTTCAAAAGAGAAGGGTGAAAAAGATTCAAGAACTTTTAAATGGACTCCACTTATCTCTTCCCCCTATCTTTTTTAAAAAACTTATTATTGAAGAATAACATTCTTATCAAAAAGTACACACATCATAAATGTACAACTGAAAGGGTTTTCAAAAAGCAAATATATCCACATAACTGCCAACTAAGATTTTTAAAAAGCAAAAGAATATCAGGAACTCTCAAAAGTCTTCATCTCCTCCCAATCATCCCAGTTAGTTCTTCCCAAATTATGCACTAGCTTGATTTCTATACCCCAAAATTAATTTTGCCTGTCTTTAAACATTTTATAAAAATAGAATATTCGTTAATGTCTAGCTTCTTTCATTGGACATTAAGAGAGATTCATCCACAATGCTACAGACAACAGAAGCTTTTTAAAATTAAAAAGCTGTAAAGGATCTCACTGTATAAACAGACCATAATATATTACTCTTCTGTACTGCTGATTTGGGTTGTTTCTAGTTTTTTTGCTATTATGAATTGTGCTGTTATGAACATTCATGGATATAAAATTTGATGAGCATATGTTTGCATTCTGTTGGTATTTACCTAGTAGTGAAATTGCCGTGTCATAGGTATATTCAACTTCAGTAAGTAGTACCAAATATTTTCCCAGAGAAATAGTACTACTTTACCATTTTTTGTGTGTTTTACTTAAACCTCCATAAACATTAATATGAGTACCTTCTCTGTGGACAAACACAACTGAAGATACAGGACTGAAAATAAAGAAGAGACTTAGACATAGCACCTAGCCTCCAGGTCTACAGTCCAAGAACACACAGTAAATAAATGACTTGATACATTACAGTTTACAAAATACACTGATGTGTCTTATATGATCCTTATAAGTAAACACAAGAGTTTAAGTCAAACATTGTCATCTCTATTATTCCTAAAAGAAAAGAATACCTGTAGGGAGTTTCCCAAAGTCACATAGCTGAGTAGTGACCAAATCAGAAATAGAACATAGGTGTCAAACTCCTAATCCAGGGTTTACTCACAAATTAAACCCATCAGAAGCAGCCAGAAATTCTAGAAAAACTAAAGTAGGAAGAGAAATATCTTGGATCTAAATCTAATAAACTCTAAAAGGGCAATAAACACGCCATTCATGGAACATCGTGGGGACAGACAACATCTCTAAAAGGGGGAAGATGGAACTAAACTTATTAAATGTTCTAGCAGAAATAATATATACCTCTGAAAAAATATTAAGACCAACTTATTCAATGTAAAAACTTCACTCTAGAAATTATTTTGAAAGGAAAAATAATTTCAACCACCATCTAATAAAATATACTTTCCAGTCCGGCCGGTGTGGCTCAGCAGTTGAGCGTCAACCCAGAAACCAAGAGGCCACCGGTTCGATTCCCAGTCAGGACACATGCCCGGGTTTGCAGGCTCGGTACCCAGTAGGGGACATGCAAGAGGCAGTTGATCGACGATATTTTCTCTCTCATTGGTATTTCTCTCTCTCTAACTTCTTTCATTGGATATTAAGAGAGATTCCTTCTCCCTTCCTATCTCACTAAAAATCAATAAAAACATATTTTAAGAAATTAAAATATACTTTCCAATTACTGCTAATACAACTAAAAATTACACTGTACACAAAAATTGACCTAAAACATTAAAATAAATCCTTTATACCCTAAATGATTACAACAGACTTGTACTTGTATAAATCTGGGTGGAGAGTGGAGGTGTCAGAGAGAACATCTGTATAATTTGAGTTAAAAAAATAAATATATTTGTACAAGGGTGGACAAAAGTAGGGATGGAAAAAGACATGCAGGTTATGATTATTACAACAGCTTTATTAACTCTGTTTGTGTACTCACAATGATAAACCTATTTTTGCCCATCCCTGTATATTACTGATATAACTTTAAATTAAGGATAAATATTAAAGTCATTAATGGGCAACTTATAAGATAATATCTAAAGTTCCTTTCATGTCTAAAGTATTCTAGGATTCCATAGTGACCAGGGCTAAAATGAGTGAGGGGCACCAACATGGCCTTTCTTAGCATTTAAAATCAAAGTCTTCCTCCTTTTATAACATCAGCATTATGACAAAATTGAGTAACCGAATATTTTAGTTGGCTTCTTTTTAAAATCTTAACAGATTAATTTTTAAACAAGGTGATTTTAAAGTAAATGCAATTGAATAATTTGAAAATTAATGCCTGAACCAAGTATTTCTAAGTTAGAGTCAGTAAATGAGCTCGGGGCTATGAATCCTTGAACAGAAAGCACATATGCGCTAGCACGTTTTTTCTTTTTTCAGGGAAAAGGGTCTAAGGTTTTTGAGTCACAAGGGTATCTATGACTTCGAAAAAAGGTAAACACAAATTTAAAATGTATATTTTTTGTTACATAACAAACACAACCATTTTTGTGAGCAAACTATATTGTGTAATACATGTTTGTTCTTACATCACAGTAATTCAAGATGTATAAAAGGTGCTAAAATACAAAGGTACTTCATTTCTAAATAGTTTCCCCAATGGCAATGAATACTCGTTTCTGTCTTAAAGTATTCTCAACAGGATTCTTCTAAAAATAAAATAAAATTAAAACACACTATTGGTTTTAGTCTGGTCTAATTGAGTGGACTTTCTAAGGAGAAAGAGCAGTAAAAGGGCACCTGTGTGCATGTTTGACACACAGCCAAACATGGTGTTTATGGAAAACTTCAGATGGAGCAAGGAGGCTCTCAGCCAACAAAATCTACAGCTGTGAGACTTGGAACTTACAAGTGCCCAAACTCCAAAAGCAAAAGTGGAATTATGGGACAGACTTTGAAGCTTGTTTATGTGCAAATTTTTCTAGCAAGTAACTTTGTATTCCTCTATTCAGATATATATTCTCTGATCAACACTAAAAATATTTTCTAATGCTAGATAAACAGTGAAAGGGAATCCCACTCAGGTGTTAGTATCTACTTTTTTCCCCTCACAATTACTTATAAACAAAACTCATGGTGGCTAGAATGGATATAAATTCTATATCCAGAGGTTTGCAACTTTTTTCCCATCCTAACCCCCGAAAGGAAACAATCTGCTTCACTGGTTAACATGAGTCCTGGAAACACAGCAGCTCCTGGCTGGAAGGAAGAAACAGGAGGGGCGGCAGCATTATCAGAATCTCTTTGAAAAGGCATCTCATGTGGTTTGAATATGTTCCATATCCCTAAAATCTTCTTGCTTAGTCCCCTGCTGGTGTACACGCAGACACTGCCTAAAATATCTGGGAAAGACAATCAGAAGGTGAGCTCGAATGCAGAACTGGAAAGACAAGAGGCACCTGTTAAAGAAAGCTAAGTGCACTATGTAAGAAAGAACATTGGAGCCAGGGCTAAAGTTTTGAAGTTGGGAAATTATTTGCACACAGGCAGGACACTGCACTCCACTAAAGGTTTTGTTGTTTTCAAGTACAAGGTGGCACAGTTTGTGATTATACACTGAATTACTTCTGCCAAAATGGAAAAAAAAAAAAAAAATCCAACACCTTCAGGGACAGAGAACTGAATTTAATAAAGAATAACCGCCGAAACCAGTTTGGCTCGGTGGATGGAGCATCGGCCTGCGGACTGAGGGGTCCCGGGTTCGGTTTCGGTCAAGGGCATGTGCCTTGGTTGTGAGCACATTCCGGTGGGGGTTGTGCGGGAGGCAGCTGGTCGATGTTTCTCTATCGTCGATGTTTCTAGCTCTCTATCCCTCTCTCTTCCTCTCTGTGAAAAATCAATAAAATATATAAAAAAAAAAAAAAAGACTAACCTACCTGGTCTTGGCACCTTACTTAATCATTAAAATTTTGAATAAAAAAAATAAATGAACAGATATCTAGCATTTATGTTCATTCACAGATGTTTCAGAGCTATCTCCAATCAAAATCACTAATTCTGTTTAGATGGGAGGGCCCTGTGTATTAGAATGAAACTGGCATATCATCTGTTCCAAAATCAGTTTCATCTCAGCTAATCTGGCAACTCAACCAGAAATGAATTTAACTGCTCAGGCTATTATAATGGGAGTGCTGTGCTCCTGAGTAGAACTCCAAAGCTGATCTACATTATCCATACAGTTAACAATTAGGAATCACCGTGTATAGACCATAGCAAACTTTCAAATTATAAAAATCCAAAAACTAGTACACTTTTTCACTTGAGACAGTTCTTGATGATCATTTTGCCAAATCATTTTTGCCTCAATACAGGGGTGGGAAAAGTAGGTGTATATTTGTGAGTATACACAAGTTCGTTCTTGTGTTATTATTAATTGTTGTATCATTCTCCAAATAAACAACTGTAAACCTACTTTTGCTCACCCCTTTATTATGGAAAGAGGCTTCTAAGTTTGGTAAAATCCTTAACTATCTTGCTTGCTATAATGTCTATTCAAGACACATGGCAGATTACACTCCAATACTTCTGCTTTTTGAAAGGCAATGTTACACTGTATTTACTGTGGCTTACCTCACCCCCCCCCCCAAAAAAAAAAAAAAAAACCACCATTAACTGGAAATTGATATACAGTATAATTCCTACCAGCACAGGCAGGAAACCAACATCACATCACAAGTCATTCCTTTATGCTTTTACCTTCTCTAGTTCTGAAGGTCATAAGTTTCCAATGCTGTGTCTGAACTTGTATTGAAATGTTTGGCATTAATAAAACAAAGAAGGAATTAATATATTTTTTTAGTTGTGAGGAGCGAGAAAGGAATCTACAAAGGCGGATTTCACTTTCTAAGTAGCATTATATTGGTCTACATTATTAATTTTCCCAGCAGGCCTTCCATGATTTTACTTTGAATAATCGCAGCCTTTGTTTCTAAGATCCTCTTACATGTGACATTTGATCAAAGTTTTAAAATCAGCAGCTAATGGAGGTGGAGAAAAGTATTGCTCAGTAAGGTATTATATTATACAAAGCCATCCCACAGCTTATTTTAAGGTTTAAATCTCACAGATGTTTCCAGTTAAACATTATATAGATGTTAAATTAAATTTTCTGAACTCTGAATACTATGATTTGCATGTCATCATATTTCTCAGGGAAACATCTCCTAAACATCACTAAAGCATGCCTTAAGACAACTTTTCAGTTTTTTCACACAGATGTGTTTTTTAAAGATAAGTACAATGTACCAAAAAAGTTTATTCTTATTCAAGGTCTCTGTACATAGCCTTAAAAAAAAAAAAGTCTGCCTCCTTGCCACACCCAAAAAAGTTTTCAGGTAACTAAATTACCTTTATTACTAGTTCTAGAGTTAGTGACAGCCATTCTGATGAGATGGTATATGAAAACTGGTAAAAATAAATTCATTAGTTCATACCTAAAAGTCCCTATCCAAGGATATCTTCCCCAAAGAAATGGAGAGGAAAAATGATTAGTAAAGGAAATACCTCACACTTCAACATGCTATATAAGGAAAGACGTCTGCAAGGAAATCTTGCAGGGAATTTTATCCCTTTGAACTTTTAAATAAATTCTTAAGTAAGATTATGCAAACTTACTAAAAACTGGTCCAGATTAGAGGGAAAAAATGCACCCCTTCTCCAAGTCAGTTCTGGAGGCTTTAACCAGAGTTGTTAAGGTTTGTGTTGAGTAAAGAAAGACCTCCTAATAAACCAGCATTCTTTTCCACATGATCAGAACTAATTGGCCCCCCTGCAGACTAAGTGACCAATCACATCAGCTTCAGCTGAAACCAACCCCCACGACATTATAAACAGAGGAATGTGAACTGTAAACCCAGTCCAAGAAGAGAATCTACAAACTAACTTGTAAATTACCTCATCAAAAAGGCTGACTTTAAGTTTCCTCAAGACCTACCTGTGCATATAGTCTGACCCAGCAAAAAACTGGTGAGTACATGAAATAATATTCATTCTTATTTCTTTCTTTAAAGGGGAACAGAGAAAGAAAATCTGGCAAATAGGGACAGAACTAGATATTGCCAAGAGTTTTAAAACATACATTAAGGTTATTTATTCTTTTTCCTTAAATTTTTGAAATGGAATAATGGATCCTACTGAAAGCATTACTGTAAATTTTCTTAATTGTTTTATTAAATGTGTAATAATTCTCCATTATAATATAGAAATGAGTAGAAGAGGAAAAACCCTAGAAATTTTTTTAGCAACTTTTAACAAAATGTATCTTTTTCTTTTGAAAGGGATTAAAGAACCCCAAATGAGCATATAAAAACAAATGACAAAAAGAAAAACTTTGTTTTTAACTTTTCAATCCATGTTTTAAAAGCATGGATTACTGGAAGTAGATGTTTCTGCAAATAAGAATTTAAAAGACTCTCAGAGCTTATATAATAGAGTTAGAACTCACACTGTTTGCCCTAATTATGGAGGGACAGGAAAGACAATTTTAAGACTCCCTATAAGGTCTTAAAGTGTTTATACCAGATGTGAACAAACACATAGTAATACTGTAATCATTTAACATTTGTTGTTATAGCCTGCATCTACACTGTTTAACAGGAACTATACTACTATATTACAACATGTTAATAAAAGACAGTTATTAAAGCTACAATCTAATGAGTAGAATAAATCCATTATTTTGATGACCAATGAAGCAGCCAAACTATCATTTATATAAAGTACTGTTTTTTCCACCAAAGAGTTTATAAGTGGGCAAAAATTTTATAGCCCACAGACAGCAATACAAGCAAACCTTCCCAATCTTCAATTCTACTGTCTACTGGGATCAAGAATACAAACCAAGATAAATATAATTAAAACAAACAAACAAATTCATAGATATAGAGAACAAACTGATGGTTTCCAGGAGGGAAGCATGTGGGGGAAATGGGCAAAAAAGGTGAAGAGATTAAGAAGTACAAACTGCCAATTACAAAATTAGTCATGGGGATATAATACGCAGCATAGGGAATATACTGTAGTCAATAATACTGTAATAATGATGTATGGTGGGTGACAGATGGTTACTAACCTTATTGTGATCATCACTTTGTAAGGTATATAAATGTCTAATCACTATGTTGTATACCTAAAGCTAATATAATATTGTATGTCAACTATAATTTAAAAATAAAATTTTAAAAACACATTTGTGTGCCTATAGGGATATGAAAATTACTTGGAATAGCATAAACATAACATCTATCCATCAGACACGAATAGAGAAAACCTATCAGCTGAGGGAAATGGTAATAAATTTACAAACATGTAGGTTTTTAAGTATCATGTTATTTAATACCCTCTTCTCTTTCCCTTTTTAATATAAAGAAGCCTGGCCAAGGGAATTGGGTGGCTTTCCCACACTGACACAGCTATGTAATCAACACAGCCAGAAACTGGCCAGCTAGATTCCCCACCTTGTCTTCCTTGTACTACATTTAGTGAATACATGAGTCCAAAGAATGGAGTCATACAGGGTAATCTGTTAGGCAGGAATGAAAATCTTACTTCTCTCAACTATTCCACTCCGCAACACGATCTGAACAAGATCTAGCAAGATTGCTTTGCTGCTTTGATATTAGCTTTTTGACTTTCCTGTCCAAAGGTTTTTCAATGTATGTATAGTTATTTAGCTGCAAGAGAGAAAAAATAAAATTATAAAAGCCTAGAGCAGGGGCAGGAAACTTTTCTGCCAAGGGCCATTTGGATATTTATAACATCATTCGTGGGCCATACAAAATTATCAACTTAAAAATTAGCCTGCTTTATTTGGTCAAACATTTAATTAACTCACCCCTAATGCCTTGGCAGGACCAGACCAAATGACTTCGCAGGGCTTACATGGCCCACAGACTGGGTGTTCCCCACCACTGGCCTAGAGCATGAGTGCCATAAGTAACAATCCTGAAAAGGCCCAAATGAGAATAATTGTTAGCTATAGTATGTATAGAAAGGCTATCTCCCAGGTAATGCATTTTAGAACTTAACAAAGCAGGTTGAAAATCAAAAAGAACTGCTTGGCCTGCATGGCTTAGTGGTTGAGCATCGACCTATGAACTAGGAAGTCTTGGTTCAATTCCCAGTCAGGGCACATGCCCATGTTGTGGGCTTGATCCTCAGTGTAGGGTGTGCAGGAGGCAACTGATCAATGATTCTCTCTCATCATTGATGTTTCTATTCCTCTCTCCCTCTCCCTTCCTCTCTGAATTAAAAAAAAAGTAAAAATTTTTTTAAGAAAATCAAGAAGAATCATGTAGATTTCTCCCTACCCAGAAATTAACTGTGAAACAAAAAGCAATCAGTGGTTCCCAAAGTGGAATAAGCACTAGTGTAAAGTCCCGTGATGGGCATTTTCACACAGGCAGGAAGTAAGAAACAGTAAAGGACAATGCCATGGATGATACAGAACCATGCAGTGGTTCTGACATTCTTCAAGTGTCAAAATGTCTTTCATAAAATTATAATATATTTTTAAAATTATTTTCTCATCTGGCAAAATACAAATTTGGCAATGCCATATAAAAACTCTCCTCTCCACGTTTTGCTTTAATTCTACTAGTCTGCAGAACCCTAGACTGACTATGTAGTAATTCTGATTGTACTAATATACAAATCTTGCAATGTGTCTTCCTTAAATGAAAATATATTTTTTGCCTGCAAATCATAGGTCTGAACCTAAGCAAACATTACTGAAAAACAAATATTCTGTAGTGGCTCAAAATTTGTCAAATAAAACATTGTGTTTCTTTATGAAGGCTAACCAGGGCCAAAGAGGCAATATAGCACTAACTCTGAACTATGGACTTGGTATGGGATTCACCATTACTTACTACCGTGGTGATCTTAGGAAACTCACTGTGCCTTAGTTTCATTATCTGTAAAATGAGCATACTAATGGTACTTTTACTGTGAAAGTCAAAAACATTATTAATTACGGTAAAGCAAATAATACTTATTTGGTCAAACATTTAATTAACTCACCCCTAATGCCTTGGCAGGACCAGACCAAATGACTTCGCAGGGCTTACATGGCCCACAGACTGGGCATTCCCCACCCAGAGAAGTTACTCTGGCCAGGGATTGGCTATTGGATTCATATAAGTTAATACATGTGAAGTGTTTGGTATGATTCCGGGCACACAACAAACCATATATATTAGCTAATATTATTAATCATTACTGTCAAAGATCATGTAAAAAGTTAACAATGGTTTAAAATAGATAGCTGAGACAGTTAAGGGGACAAAAAGAGCATCTACTAAAGATACTAAAACATCTGCTGTCAGACTTTTTGTGAATGTAATACCAATTAACTTAGGAAAGACTTTTATTTCACCAAACTTTCTAAATAGAGATCTTCTTGTAGTTAAAAAAGAAAAAAAAAAATTAACCAGCTGTGAAATTAGACAGATTTGGTTAATAATTCAAATAATCCAAGGCCCCCATCTGCCTGTGTACATTTCTTTTATCAGCCTGCTCCTTGGTGACTTCACCTGAAAAATGGGATAATAATGTCTATTTTGCTCAGATACCAAAGAATTAGAGATAATGCAATACAAAAGCCTGTAGCAGAGTGCCTATTTACGGTTGTTGTATTATTTCCAAAAAGGCAGAGAGCGGGTCTCCTAAAACATTTAAAGAATCTAGCAAAATGAGTCATTAAATAGCTGTGGCAAGGAAAAAATATATACTAAGTAAAATGATAATAACAACTTGTTGAGAATAAAAAATTATAAAACATTAATGCCCTAAGTTTTTTAAAAGTTTATAATATGAAACTGAAATGGCTATCTAATCTAAATAAGTTTATCAATCATTTTAGTGTTTCATCAGTAACTAAAATCTGGAAAAAATACAAGAGACTGACTTTAATATCACCAATAAACGATAAATTAGCCTCAAGACAAAAGAGAAAGTATATACCCAGCTGGGCAATGTTCAATTCCAACAACACAGGATAGGAAGGATCCAGTAAACCTAAGCAACAAGCTAAGTCTAGTAGTATATATGCCTCTAGTCCACTTAAGCAGCACTGTCCTTCAAAAGATAGGAATGACAGTGCCTTGCAATTCTTCCAAGGGCATCTACTTCTAAAGGAAAAAGCAAAGAAAGAAGTCAAATATAATACCTACTACTGAACTATAGCAAAGAAGAGAGGAGTATTCAAGGAGCAAAGCAGCATTTCCCATTCAGTTCCTGGTAGCCTCTACACAAGTCTCAAGATGCAAAGATGGTCACATAGAAAACACACAGTGTATTTCTACTCACCACACAGAGAAAAGAGTAACCACTCATAAATACTGTTTACAGCTAAAAACTAACTATATTATCTTTTTAAAATTGCCATTTGATGTACTAATGATTATTTTAGTTCATTAAACTTGAAGCTTTATTTACTTTCAAAATTAATATTATCTAGGAATCTCTACCTAGAATTCCCTATTTTGGCAAGAAAATAATTCTCTACCCTATGATCTAATCAGCATTGAGAATATTTTAAGAGGGCATCAATTAATCAGCCAGGAAAGAAGAGTCCATGAAGATGGCCGCAAAGTGGCAAAAACAAATAAAACTTTAAATAACTAACTAATAAGCATATATTAGAACTATGACTTTAAAAGTTAAAAGTTTAGTCTTGTCCTAGCACTAAGTTTGGTGTCAACACATTTGTAGACAGTTTAACTTCTAAATGATTTCTATTATTTACACTTCTAAATGATTTCTATTTATTTTCACAGAGAAACATATATATTTAACATTTCTTATAATTATGAGTTTTCCATAATTATAAATCATTAAATAATTATGTAAAGTTTTTATTTACACATAATGTTTAGTCAAGTTAATAAATACTCAATGTCTGGACTTGTGCAAGAAAGACAGATACAGGGGTGTCAATAAGCCATGAACCATAATCCTAACCTTCAGAAATTTTAAAATATACTTGAAAATGTTAAAACGCCAAACAATATTTTAACAGTCATTCTAGGTAGGAAACAATACGAGATATCCTAAGGCAGTGGTCAGCAAACTCATTAGTCAACAGAGCCAAATATCAACAGTACAATGACTGAAATTTCTTTTGAGAGCCAAATTTTTTAAACTTAAACTTCTTCTAACGCCACTTCTACAAAATAGACTCACCCAGGCCGTGGTATTTTGTGGAAGAGCCATATTCAAGGGGCCAAAGAGCCGCATGTGGCTCGCGAGCCGCAGTTTGCTGACCATGGTCCTAAGGCAAACCATTATTAGCCACTTTATGAAAAGAGACAGTGTCAGATTGGAAAAGCCTGTCCAACAGTCAAGAAAGCATTCCAAAGAAATTACATAGTGAATGAGGTCTCAGAATGTATTAACATTAACTGTAAATCCTTTGATTTCAAAGATTTACAGCCTGAGATGGATGGCAGCAATTGCAAGGTTAATGCTCCTCTCCTAAATCAGAGATACCGAAGGATGGTCACCAAGGATGGCCACAGCACACTTCAAATGGATGGCGCTCAAAGAGGTCTTGTCTATCTTCGAGATGCTTGGGGAATCCTAATGGACATGCGCTGGCGCTGGATGATGTTGGTCTTTTCTGCTTCTTTTGTTGTCCACTGGCTTGTCTTTGCAGTGCTCTGGTATGTGCTAGCTGAGATGAATGGCGATCTGGAACTAGATCATGATGCCCCACCTGAAAACCACACTATCTGTGTCAAGTACATCACCAGTTTCACAGCTGCGTTCTCCTTCTCCCTGGAGACACAACTCACAATTGGTTATGGTACCATGTTCCCCAGTGGTGACTGTCCAAGTGCAATCGCCCTCCTTGCCATACAAATGCTCCTAGGCCTCATGCTAGAGGCTTTTATCACAGGTAATTGTTTTTGTTCTTAAAAAATGTATGGAAGTTCTAGAAAGGGTATAGTCAGTAATTAGCAACTGTGCTATAGAATCATTTCTTTGCATTGTTAGCAGGTAATGTCTGAGATTGAAAAGAGAATCTAGGGACAAATGATAGGGGGGACTATAAGAAGCATGTCTCTATACTTAAATTTTACCTATTGGAACTTCTTAAGAAAAAAGGAACCATTATGACACTAACTTGCAGCAACATCTTATGTAAAAAAAAAAATACAACTCTAAGAAAAACTTTTCAGAGAAGCTAAATATTTCATTAAATAAATGAATAAATATCAGCACATATTTTGACATATTACCTAATGGAAGAATTCGCTATTTTAAACTTGGCTAGAATTTTCTCCTCTAAGTTCACCTTTTCAACATTTATTAAACACTAGTGAGTCCAGAGCACCAAAGTCAGCATTGTATGTATAGACATACAAGTATACACATTCTTAGCAAAATGCTCTAGAAATATAGCCACAGAGATTTTGAAATTTTGCTTAGAACGCAGCAACAAGTAGGGCTAATGTACTTTTTATAAGTGATATATACAAGTAAAAAAAATTTTAAAAAAGAAAGAAAACTTGGTCTTAACACACTACCTAGTAATAATCTGAGAAGGTAAGCAATGGCCATATGCAGGGTGATGTAGAATGAAGTGCCAGTATGCCAACAAGTGGCTCCACAACCTGTAACAAATCAGTTAACCTTTACAATAAGAGTTCATACACTGGATTAGTCATTAGATAAAATTTAGAGGATCTGTGAACTTAGGTAAGAAAAACTTGCATCTTTTTTCACTAACTCCTAACTGAAATTTTGTATTTCCTTTGATTATAAATATAGGCAACAAAAATCAGTAACAACTTTGATGCAAACAGAAATCACAGATTTTTTCATATTCACTCTATAATACTTCAACATTACAGTACTAAATCCACCACTATATTTTTTTATTTAATGTACTAATAAATCACACATAGCACTATAATACATTTTTTAAACATATTCAACCAGATTTCAATATATTCGGGTTTTTTGGTACATATCTTATTTGTATGAATTTAAAGCATAATTCCATAAACCTCCCTGCCAAGAAGACCTGTGGCACAAAAGCAGTTAAGAAGCTTTAATCTATAGCTCGTGGGAACAAGAAGGATGCACCTGAAAGATGCTCTGAAATAACCTTAGAGCCAGAGTCTTCTTAAAAAAAAGAAAAAATGTGTATGGGGATAAATTTCAAAGTTAAAAAATTCTTTAGTGTATCTATGGTCCCTTCCCCACCCCAAATCATTCTACTTTGAATCTAATCTCTATGTAGGCTTGAAGTAATTTGTTTGCACTTAAACTGAATTTGTCACTTTTTTTAAAAAAAAAGGGCAGGAATATAGGAAATAACTATTCTTTGACTTTAAAACATACTAGAGGATAAAGTTTTACATTTCTATGTAACAAAATGAATTTTGCTTATCCATTTTGAAATCATAATTTTTTTTTAAAAAGTGTATGTACGCTTTCAAAATTTCTTCAGGCAAATAAGACTATCCAAATTAATGAGTTCAATTCCTAACTTATTTGGAATGCATGGCACCAAGAAATGTATTACCCATTTGATATACCCTTCTCATGCAGAAAACATATTGGCATGTAAAATAATCATTCTAAAAAAAAAACTTAATGGTTTCTAATTTAGGTGCCTTTGTGGCGAAGATCGCCCGCCCAAAAAATCGAGCATTCTCAATTCGCTTCACTGACATGGCAGTAGTGACTCATTTAGATGGCAAACCTAATCTTATTTTCCAAGTGGCCAATACTCGACCTAGCCCTCTAACCAGTGTTCGGGTCTCAGCTATACTCTATCAGGAAAGAGAAAATGGAGAACTCTACCAAACCAGTGTGGACTTCCACCTTGACGGCATCAGTTCTGAGGAATGTCCATTCTTTATCTTCCCACTAACCTACTATCACTCCATTATACCTTCGAGTCCTCTGGCTACTCTGCTCCAGCATGAAAATCCTCCCCACTTTGAATTAGTTGTGTTCCTCTCAGCAATGCAAGAAGGCACTGGAGAAATATGCCAAAGGAGGACATCCTACCTACCCTCTGAGATCATGTTACACCACTGTTTTGCATCTCTGTTGACCCGAGGTTCCAAAGGTGAGTATCAAATCAAGATGGAGAATTTTGATAAGACTGTTCCTGAATTTCCAACTCCTCTGGTCTCTAAGAGCCCAAACAGGACTGACCTGGATATCCGTATCAATGGACAAAGCATTGACAATTTTCAGATCTCTGAAACAGGGCTAACAGAATAAGATGTATTCATAGCACCCTATTTTTTAATGTATTAAATATATCCAGCCAGTTATGCAGCTACTTTTCCTTCATCATATCTCATGTTCTTTTTTTTCCAATGCTGATTACATCTCTCTGATTACATCGAGCCTAAGCCCATAAAAAATGGCTGAGCTAACAATACACATTCTGGAAATATAACATTCTACTTTACGAAGTTTGTATCTGTGGTTATCTCCTGAAATCAGTGTTATCTCAACATGACAGATACTTATACAGAAATGTTGGTGAATTTATAAATATGTAGTATGATACCAATGGTGAAGGTAAAATGGACAATGAAGTTTAACATAGCTAAACTCTAAGAAAATCAACCATAAATCTCTCATTTTCATCTGCAAGTTGAAGCAACAGTCTAGTTTCAAACCTAGCTTCCTAGGTAGATGATTTCACAGTATTTAGTGAACATCCTTTTAAAACTTATTTTTTCAAGACAACAAAGATCATTCCTTTGGTTCTTTATACTACAAAACTGGGTAAGTAATACACCCTTAGTTTTTAAGAGCTAAGAACAAAACTCCACAAGAAAAACAGCAAAATATAGATTTATGCATAACTTCATAGATATTTGAGCATGACACCCAATCACATGTTCATACATTTGCAGCAGAATGTGATTAGAAAAAAAATAAGATAAGCTCCAGCCCAAATGGAACCTGTGGGGGTACTTTTGATAAGGAGATTCAAAATTATATCTACGTTAAAGCTAACTGCATAACAATAAAATAGTAATTTAAAAAGTATAATAAACTGCTCATTAAGTGGCTTGCAACCTAAGTAAAAATATTCCCTTCCTACCTATGATTCATTCAATGGTATATATAAAAAAAATGATAGCTCTAAGTAACTCATAAATGTACATTTATATATTTTAAGGTTTTATAAACATAAAGGTTTAGTTAGATGTAATTCAACTAGGAAAAAGTCTCCAATAGATAAAGCAAAAAATAATTAGGCAATGAAGTATTTTCAACCCCAAATTCCTGTTTCCAACTTGAAATAGTTTTTTCTATAAACAAAAAATGAGTGTTTATTCACCAGTAGGAGGCTGGACTAGATAAATCTATTATTTATTTCCAAATCTAATATCCCCTGAAAATTATGCTTTCTCTGCTTCAATTTTTACTTTATATATACTAAGATGAGCCCTTTCCCTTACACATCCAGTTTAAGACTATCCTTTGTATACTTTTCATTTCAATAAAAAATCAAACTGTCCTCTAAACAAGAACCAAGTAAGTCACCCTATCAAATTTCAAATAGATTTGTGGTTGCTCTTCTTTTCTGAAATTTCCCTTATTCAGGTTTATGTGGGAAAAGTGAAAGATTAACCCTCCCTCCTGGTGATGACCCATGCAGGAATAAGCTCTTGAAATAAATACTAGCTGAGGAAAAGCAAGCAGTTGTGAAGAGCAGGGCACAGCAGCAAGTCACATTTTTCTCTTTGACCAAAAGGAAAAGAAATTAAGAAGAATTTTGGAGTGTCTAAGACTGGTAATAGCAGAAGAATATCAAGGACACAGAAACTTATTATTGTGAACTTTGGCTCTTTGAAAATCTTAAGCATTCTTAATTTAAGTACTACCCAGACCAACAGATTTTTTTCGACCCAAAATTATTGTAACAATTAGACAGCAGTAATTCCTATTTCTATAATAAAGTAATAAGATTCACCTAACCTGTGAAAATAAAAGTTATATCAAGATTTACATGGTATGTTTTTTCCTAAGAGTTCTATGTAATTTTCATAGATCACAATTCCAACAGTTAAGTAAAATTTCCCAAAATGAAAAAACAAAGGGAATGAGAAAGATCTGGGATCTAAGCCTCCCTTACAGATGCAGTAAATTCTCCATTGAAGTACACTATTTACACATTAACTTTGTATCTGAAAACTAGAATGACTTACCCCTGCACCCACCCCGACCAAATAAAAAACCCCTCTAGTTGGTACACTAACGCTATTTTTAAAATGTTTAAAAAATAGACAAGAAATGCAATAAAAAACTTTTATCTAGGGCAGCGATTTTCAACCTTTTTAATTTCACGGCATACATAAACTAATTACTAAAATTCTACGGCACACCAAAAAAAAGTATTATATTTTTTGCCAATCTGACAAAAAAACAACAATGGTGTAGTTTTGATTCATTCACACTGATGGCTATTGTTGTGTTGGCTGTTGTCATTTCTGTGTGTCTTGTTGTGTCTCTTCTTTCTGCTTTTTTTTTTTTTTAATCTTCACCTGAGGATATGTTTATAGTGTTTTTGTTTTTTGTTGTTTTTTGTTTTTTTTTTTGAGAGAGAGAGAGAAGGGAGAGAAAGAAAGAGAGAGAGAAAGGGAGAGAGAAACATCGATGTGGGAGAGAAACATCAAGCGGTTGCCTCCCATATGAGCCCCAACTAGGGATCAAACCCCCAACCTAGGTATGTGCCCTGTTTGGGAATCAAACCCACAACCTTGTGGTGTACGGGATAACGATCCAACTAGCCAAGCCACCTGGCCAGGCAGTTGTCTTTTTTATTTTTGACAATCTAAGTAAGCAAAAAGAGGTCAGTGCCCCTGACTAAGTAGTCAAGTATTGCATGTTTCAAAAATTCTTGCAGCACACCAGTATGGCATAGCACATCAGTTGAAAACCACTGGTCTAGGGGGTTGAAAGCTTCCAAAAGCACTGTTCATAATTCTTTCACTTAAAAGAATCACAGTTTTTACATTAAGGATTAAGTTTTCTAAGAGCGCCGGCCTGGGGACCAAAGGGTACTGGGTTCGATTCTGGTCAAGGGCACGTACCTCAGTTGCAGGCTTCTCCCTGGCCCAGGCCCTGGTCAGGGCTCATGCAGGAGGCAACCAATCAATGTGCTTCTCTCACATCGATGTTTCTATCTTTCCCTCTCTCTTCCACTCTCCCTAAAAAATCAATGAAAAAATATCCTTGGGTGAGGATTAACCAAAAAAACAAAAAACAAAAAAGGATTAAGTTTTCTGCAAAGATGCCGTTATCATTTCAGGAGAATGGAGTGCAAATAGAAAAGAGGGCGGAAATTACTGGGAGATGGAAATAGTAGCTCATACTTCCCGGCTGCACAGCTCAATAACCTGGATCACCTGGGAGCTCAGTGATGTATCTCGGATACATTATCAGGAAGACCACGTTAGATCAACTTAAATAGTGCTTCTGGAAACCAATGCATAATACCATGATAGTGCCAACAAATTGAAGACAAGAAGATACTAAAAATCAAAAGGCCTAGTTTTATTTATATACAAATCCATATTACTGCCAACAGAGACCTAATAACCAAAAACTGCTTTTGGTGTTCTTCAAAGTATTTCACACCAAATGCACTAACTAGTGTTAAACTGGGCTATGAACCTATTGGTATCATTTGGACCATTTCATATTTCTTAATCATCTTTTCATTTCATCCTCACAGAATCATACAAGATGATCACTAGAACTGATCTCCCCCTATGGAGCAATCAATTCCCATTGAATAGGAATCCATTATCACAGGCCTCTTTCCACATTCTCCCATGGGTGTTCACAAGGGTTATGCCTGATTCTTACCCAGGTATCTCTAATTACACCCATTTCTTTCCACATAAGAAGCAAATACATAAGGACCAACTTCAATTTAAAAAAAAAATCATTCTGGAATCTTCAGTACTCAAATTATCTTAATTTAATGTCATAGGACACCTCACAATTTATCAATAGTATATCAGTGTCCCAACAAACTAGTTTAGTACTGTGTTCCTGAACAGTATAAAATACAATTATGAGCAAATATTTTCAACAAAAGTGAATTACTTACAAAAAGAGCTCAGAATAATTAACACAGTTAATAACTTGAAAGTGAGCATCTTATCAAAAAGCCACTATTATATATTTGAATATGTATTTGTAGAAGATGCCCTGATATTTTAGTAGGAAACACTTTCTTAATATTCTTAACCATTTCACATCAATTTAGTTTTTATGGAACCTGCCTTTTAAAAAATATACCTTTTCTTAGCCTTTGCAAAGAAAAGAGGCTATATTCTTAACAGTGGATGATTGGGAAAATTACCCTACTGAATTAAAGAGTTAAAATGTGAGAAAGGCAAATAATGATAAAAGGATCTTTACACTCATCTAGTCCAAACCACCGAAGTGTGACTCTCAAGCAGTTAAAATCAAGCTATTCCTATGACAGGGAACTCACTACTAGGCAATCCAAGTCATTTTCAGACAACTCTATTAGATCTTTTTATGACTGTCAAATATCTGCCTCCTTAAATCTGCCCGTTAGATTCATACAAATCAAGTCAAATTCCTCTCTTACACAAATATTTGCAGACAGTGATCCTATAAACTCTCCTCTACTCTTTCCTGTCCACAATCTTGTCTCGCATGTAAATAGACGCATTTCCTTCATGCATTCCCCACCACGGGGCTTCAAATGCCCAATCATCCTATTCCAATGTATGGATCCTTTCAAGGTGTGGCTCCAGTACTGAACACAATACTGAAGTTCATTGAGGACACTTTAGTTCTAGTAAATGCTGTACTTGAACACACTGGCACTACTGATTAACATCAAGCAGTTAGCTAAAAGGGCTGTGCCTTTCCCCAGAAGGCTGCTGTTACACAACTGTTCCCTATATTAAGTTGTGGAGTTTATGCAAAACTGCATTTTCTGTTGTTAAACTTCCATCTGATTAAATCTGGTCTTTTGTTCCACCTTAATTCTGACCCCAAGTCCCAACTATTCCTCTCTATAGCTATCCCTCTAGACATAAATGACTTGAAAATCTGATCACACACCAACATTGTCATCCAGTGAAAAGAAATAATTATTTACCATCTAGCACAAGGACTATATGAATAGGAACTCAATAATCATTAAATTAATAAATTAGTTCACACACTCTTATTTAATCCCAATAATTATGTAAAACATTTCCAGCTCCATTTATTATGATATTACTGAATATCTGTGAGCTTAGGTTACTCGTGATCTTCTGACTCCAAACCCTGTACTCTTTAAACTGTTCTTCATTACCTCTCTGCATTCACTGGGAAAGGTATTGAATCAAACAAGGATGGGAGCAGAGGTCCTGACAAATCCCCCAAGATAGTACCTATCCAATAGTCTACAAGAGAGTGGGGAACCTTTTTTCTGCAAAGGGCCATTTGGATATTTCTAACATCATTCACGGGCCATACAAGATTATCAACTTAAAAATTAGCCTGCTATATTTGGTCAAACATTTAATTAACTCACCCCTAATGCCTTGGCAGGGCCTGACCAAATGATTTCGTGGGCACCGGACGTTGCCCACCCCTGGTCTACAATATGAGTAAAGCCATTCAGCTACCAATAAGTTATCTACCCAGTCTGTTCCAAACTTCTTCATGCTACACCCATTTAATGGCTTCTTATTTATATTCCTAATGCCATCATAATAAATGAGAAACTTAAATATCTGATGTTAAAATGAGTTTTGATATGGAAACAGTGATGCAAAGTGGTACTGTAACTACTTAGTTTTTTTTAAAAAATCTGTAAATCAGTCTGTGAATGATATTTGCATATCTAACATGTATTTTTGAGAAATGTTTACCACTATCAGAATCATGCCCTGAAGAACTTGCCTGGTACTTCTAGGAATTTGGAATTTGTATAGTAATTTTCGTAACTGTAATGTTACTATGAATTGGAACTTTTCTCTGATATTAATAATACCTACTGGCAGTTTGTAAGGCAGTACCTTTAATCAGTCAGAAAGCCCTTCTTAACATTATAGATCTTTAATATAAACTGATTAATTCACCATAAACAATGAAATTCTGTTCTCTTACTATGTTTGTCTTAATTCAGTGGGTACCTTAAATATACAATTTATTTTGACTGCTCTCATTTCAAAACAAGAAAAAAAGATTATATATCAAAAAAACCAAATAAGTGACTAAAGTAAGAACATTCATAATTTTAGCCTTTGCTCTTATACAAAAGCCAACATTCTAGCATTTTCTCTCTTTCTTTTCACCTTTGAGATGCTAGAAGTTAATAATGATTCCTAACTTGAAATTTCAGTTCACAACATAGCCTTAATAAAAAAATGTATGCCTTGCAGAGAATACACAGACCTAAAAAGTAAAATCAAGTAAATCCTAATGATTGTATGCCACAGCGCTGGTTCCATACAATAGAGCTCTTAAGTGACCATGAAATTCCAATGCAACAATGCTACAACCCCATCTACTGGAGAGGTGCAGGTAACTGAGTCAATTTTTAATAAATGTATCCTATGTGGGAGCCATGTTAAAAACCCGTATCATGGCCCAGCCAGTGTGGCTCAGTGGCTGAGCGTCAATCTATGAACCAGGAGGTCACAGTTCGATTCCCGGTCAAGGCACATGCCTGGTTGTAGGCTTGATCCCCAGTGGGGGTCGTGCAGTGTAGGAGGCAGCCGATAAATGATTCTCTCTTATCATTGATGTTTCTTCTCTCTCTCTCCCTTTCCCCTCCTCTCTGAAATCAATAAATAAAAATAATAATCTATAATAATAAAAGCATAATATGCTAATTAGACCTGACGACCTTCCGGATGAAGCCAGGATTGCAAGGGAAGCCTGGATCTCGAGTGCCGGAGGGAAGCCGGTGCCGGCAGCTGGGGGAAAGAAGGCCTACTCTTGCACGAATTTCATGCATCGGGCCTCTAGTAGTAAAATAAAATAATAAATAAAAACTAGTAAAAAAAAAAATAATAATAAATAAAAACTAGTATCATGGAAATCCAAATAAAAATACCTCAAAACAGTAAGAAAGCCTTACCTACATCTTTTCGTCCTGGTTTTTCAAAACGTCTGTCACCCCTAGAAAAGATAAGTTTCAAACAAGATTTGAGGGTAATATACAGATTTCGCATCCACAACACACACTTTCCTATGTTTCTTTAGTAGCATTTCTTTATCTTTCAAATTATAAAACAAATAAATGGTTATTGCCTAACATTTGGAAACTACAGAAAAGCAAGTATGAAAACAAAAATATCCATCATCTCACATACAATAGTTAGCTTCTACTGACACAGAAATGTTATTTTTTAATTAGACATATTTTTAAATTAGATATATGCTTATTTTAAATACATGCTGCACAATTTTTAGATGTTTAACAATGTGTTTTTCCCACATCATTAAATATTTTCAAAATCAACCTAACTTTAATGGTTATAAAGAATTAATTGTGTGGATACATCATTATATTAAAAACCATGCTGATATTGCTGTTTGACTTGCTTCCAGTTATTTCATATTATAAATATCATCACAGTGGACTTCTATGCACATACATCTTTTTCACAAACAATATAGAGAAGATCTTTTAACTGCAACAAATGAGAAAATATCAATGCATCCCACTGAGCGCTCGTCAAATAGCAAATCTAATTAACTATTAAATATCTAAGCAGATAAATAATCTATTTACCTAAAATGCTCCTTTTAAATAAAGATCATTTAAATTTTCTTACATATAGCTTGACATTCAATAATTAACAGCACTTTTAAAAAATGAAAACTTGTGCCCTGGCAGGGTGGCTCAGTTGGAGCACTGTCCCATACACTAAAAGGTTTCAGGTTCAATACCCAGTCAGTCAGGGCACATACCTAGATTGTGTTTACAGGAGGCAACAGATCAATGTCTGTCTCTGTCTCTCTCTGTCTCTCTCTCTCTCTCTCTCTCTCTCTCTCTCTCTCTCTCTCTCTCTCTCTAAAATCAATGGACAAATCCTCAAGTGAGGATTAAAAAAAGAAGAAAACTTGTAATTGTACCAAGTGGCTTCTCCTCTACAAAAAGCAGAACAGAAGTTTTTTACACCAAGTAACCTTTATACGAAGATGTGGAATATTTAGTTACCTTTCCTCCCAGCTCTGCGACCTATGCATTTCCCTGCTACCTCCTCGACCAAACACACCCTCTACTTCATCAAAGCTTCTTTGGTAAAAACCACATTCACCTCTGCCTCTGCCTGAAAATAAGAAAATAGAAAAAATGATAATCAAATGTCAACATTTGGCACATGTTTAACACCAAAGATTAATCTTTGAAGTTCTGTCTCTATACAAAGCAGAATGTATACATTTAACTATTTAGCGAGGCCCAATGGATCTTTACCTGTGAGACCAACGATGGCACTGAAGTAGCTAGACCACAGGAGGTTGAAAGAAACAAGTTAGTAAACTGGTATAAGAGTCCCAGTCCCAGTCCTGAACAAGAAACAGTGTCAATATTAAGCTCTTTAATAAAAAGTCCAATAGTGAAATTCTAAGGTGATTACTAAACAATTACTACAAGTTAAAATTTTTATTATTTTCAACAAAAATGGAAGATTTGGAGTTTACAAAGAGAGCAGATAAAGTATAAAAGCCAAGTACAAATATAAAAATAATTTAACTCCAGAGAAAGAATAATTTAATAGGGTCAACTTTAAACCATACATTTTATAAACTAACTCCTTAAAGGATATTCCACAGAAACCAAAGGCACTTTCCTTTTTGCTCAAACCTTAAAGAAAAGTATCACAAAGAAATTCAAACCACAGAGCTAATAAGAATGTGTGGATGTAGGAATTTAGGAGCTCTAGTGGTTCAAGTGTAAACTGGCCTTTACTAAAGGCAATTGGTTAGATCTATAAAAATTTGACTCAACAATTCTAACTTAGAATTTATCCTAATAGAAATAATCTCATAAACATGCAAATGCATACATATAAAAAATGTTCACTGTAATTAAAAAACACAATATATAATCAATAAGGACTGGTTAAATAAATTCTGACAAAATTCAGTAGAACACTATGAAGCCACAAAAGATAAAGTACTGCCACTTTTTAAAAAATCTACATTATTGCCCTAGCTGGTTTGACTCAGTGGATAGAGCGCTGGCCTGTGGACTGAAGAGTCCCAGGTTCGATTCCAGTCAAGGGCACATGGCACATGCCCGGGTTGCAGGCTCAACCTCCAGTAGGGGTGTGTAGGAGGCAGCCAATCAATGATTCATCATTGATGTTTCTATCTCTCTCTCTCTCTTCCTTTCTCTCTGAAATCAATAAAAAAATATATATTTTTAAAAACTACATTATTCTGTTGAAAGACAAAAGCATGCCGAAGAACAATGCACATAAAAGTGATTCCACTTATATAAATGACATAGCTGCATAGTTTGGGTCAGGAAGGTTATATACACAATTGCTGGGTTTAGAGGCAAAAGACAGTATGAATTGTGAGCTTTATACTTTCTATACAGTGTGAGGATTCCCCAACTAATGTGCACCGTATGTTTCCAACAAACAGGCTTGAAAATTGAAGGAGAGTGGGGGTCTAGGGATGTATTTATACCTAGACAAAAACTAAGCCATCATCCCTAGCTCAACTTCTCCAACAGGGTAAAACCACCCAAAGAAAAGTGATGTTGAGTCTTGAATAAAAGCATGGATGCATTCCAGAGCTAAATACAATTGAGTTAAATAATTATTTCAAATATCCAGGCAGTATTTCTACATTTTGGTTATAATTTCTCAAGAATTGACTCAGAATACAGTTGTACTTTAACATCTTACTAGGAAATACAAAAATAACGGACAGGATTATATGTGGGTAATCTTAGGAACAATGTGTACCTTCTTAATAGTCCAAGTATCCATGTCTTCATTTGCAAAACATAGGTGAGGACTAGGGCGGAACTGTAATTACCTTAAACTTACCTTCTAGTTGTGTCAACCTTAAGTTAACTGAAAGTCAACTCTCAATTTCAGTAACTCTCTCCTTAGGAATGTATACATTTTATTTAAGGTCGTCCTAAAACAGTGTAATACAAACTGTTATACAATACTGGGATGATCCCTACAATAATGTTGAGGTTGAAAGGAAAACAGTACCCTGTCCTTTTAGAGAACAATTTTCTCTGGAAAGCCATTAAGTATGTATCACCTTGAAAAAAGTGTTTTATTCTAAAAAACATACCAGTACGAATAGGAAAAATAGCCTCCAGATTGCCCGAAAAACAAGCAAAACACAGATAAAAGATTTTCTGCCAGTTATGACTAGGGTGAGCACTGGAACTCCTTATGAGACTAAAGCTTTATAAGTGGGCACATAAAAACAATTGGTTCTAGCCGAAACCAGTTTGGCTCAGTGGATAGAGCGTCGGCCTGCAGACTCAAGGGTCCCAGGTTCGATTCCGGTCAAGGGCATGTACCTTGGTTGCGGGCACATCCCCAGTAGGGGGTGTGCAAGAGGCAGCTGATTGATCTTTCTAACTCTCTATCCCTCTCTCTTCCTCTCTGTAAAAAATCAATAAAATATATTTAAAAAAAAAATTGGTTCTAGAGCGTCCCAGCTTGTAGAAAGTAGAAATAACCTTCAAAGTGCACAAGGTCCATAATCCTTTATAAGTGTACTTCCCAGATAAGGAGCAAGTAAATAGAACATTAATCTTTCATAAAGCTCAAATTGAAGGACTGACCTATTACCTGAGATTTCACACTATTCTTTTGAGGGATTAAAATATTATTTCCTTTTAATGAAGACAGTGGCTGACAGCTATGTGAATCTGCTTTATTATTAAACATCTTAACCAGATAAAATAGAAAGATGACAACTATACTGTCCCCCCCCCCCTTTTGTTTGTTTAAATTTTACTAGTTTGTAATCTTTAGAAGTTGGGAAATCAGTCAATTTTCAAGTCAAAGTTCCCTCAAGTTGGAAAGAGGCAGGATTATCATCTAATATTAGCTCTGCCCATGCAAAAAAAAAAAAAAAAAATGGAAGAAAAAAAGACATAATAATCATTATTTAACCAACAAGTTAAAATTAAATAATGAGTGATGATAAAACCATATCCATTCAAAAGAATCACAATTGGGACAGTGGTGTTAGAAGTATTTTTCACAGTCAGTTCATTCATTTGACTAAGTTTCAAGCCATTCTTTCACACTAATGTTAATTCACAGCTTTCATCACGGTATCTATCTTTTGTGCATGCCCTGTTTAAATTGTGAATGTAAGACTTCTATCCTGTGTGATAACCCTACACTTCAAAGAAACTAGAAAGCAGGGAGAAATGAGAAATTTATCAATCCCTCATTTGTTCCTCAATATGGAATTTTGTTTAAGCCTGTTAGAGAGACTGGCTAGTATTTGCAGCACACACAGTTGATAGTCACTTTTGAGGCACATAAAACAGCTGGCTTGTGGGCCACACTTTTTGATTAATAAGATCTCTCTATGTCTCACCCTGAAAAGCACTGGAGACAAAGCTGAGAACATGCAACCTCTCCTTGCTGCCAGGCCACTACAGAGAAATACAGGAAACACCAAATAGCAGATTGGAGCCATCTCCAAAACACTATCACACCACCAAGATAGATGCACACATCTCAAGACGAATTCTAGATCAATGGAACCTAAATGCACTTGGAAATATCAATGGTGTGTGGAGCTTTTGAAGCACACACACACCTTATTTCATCATCAAAGTAGTCTCTCACAGAAGGGTGTCTTTAAGTTTTACAGATGATTCTAACTCCCCAGGTTAAAAACCACCGTTCTAGAGACTGACAAATAATTCAGAAGAAAAAACCATATACAACAAATATAACTCAGTAATAGTAACAAGCCTACAAGTTGAGTGTTCATTAACCTTTACATTATTTATAATACACGCATTCCACATTCTGAATGGACTACTAAAAGAAACCTCTTCACAGGAATGCACAATTAAATACGGTCTCTATAAAGACTGAGTATAAATTAATCTATTCATAAGACACAACTTTAAGAAAAAAGAATTTAGCCCTAGCTGGTCTGGCTCAGTGGATAGAGCATTGGCCTTCGGACTGAAGGGTCCCAGGCTTGATTCCAGTCAAGGGCATATACTTGGGTTGCGGGCTCAATCCCCATTAGGGGGCCTGCAGGAGGCAGCCTATCAATGATTCTCTCTCATGATTGATGTTTCTATCTCTCTCTCCCTCTCCCATCCTCTCTGAAATCAATAAAAAAAATTATTAAAAAGAATTTAGATGCTCCACACGCATAATCAAGCCAATCTGGGTGGTGCGATATGCAGACACAATGTCCTTTGCCATTGCAGATACCCAATTCTTGCATTTCTAAAGCATCTCTTAAATAAAATGACAAGGGACGTTTAGACTACTACTATGATTTAGCCAACTTAAAGGTAAGTGCTCAAGTAAATATTTATATTATAAACATCAAGAATGCCCTTAAGTAGCAGAAAATCAACAAACCCAAAATAGAGAGCAGATATCAAAAAAAAACAATATTGAAATAGGAATTGTTCTTCTAAGACAAGACACAAATCTGTAAAATGTAGGTTAAATGAATGCTACATAACTATTTTTTATTCTACCCCCTAAAACAGCCCTAGTTTTGATGAGACCACTTTTACTGAAGTCTCTCTGGGGCTGGGACACCCTTGATACGTGGCTTATATAGAAGCCCTGCATCACAGAGGCCTGCAGGGACTTTGGTGCTGCTCCAGCAGCCAAGGCACTTCATGAAACTCTGGCTCTCCAAGTGCAAAACTCCCTGGGGACAAAGATTTGCAAAAGTTAACTAGGACCATCTAGAATGCTTCACACTCAAATCTCTAAGCTAGAATTACCCTCCTCTGTTCCACATCAGGGGTTGTGAAGCAGACACATCAAGAAATATCTCAGGCCCGGCTGGTATGGCTCAGTGGTTGAGTGTCAACCTTTGAACCAGGAGGTCACGGTTCGATTCCCAGTCAGGGCACATGCATGGATTGCAGGTTCAATCCCCAGTAGGGGGAGTACAGGAGGCAGCCAATCAATGACTCTATCTCATCATTGATGTTTCTATCTCTCACACTCTCCCTTCCTCTCTGAAATCAATAAAAATACATTTTAAAAAATGGTTCAGAAAGCAAATGTTCAGGACATTTAGTATGCAGTTAATGTCAAAGAGCAGTTTTTTTAAAAATCAAGTATTAAAATATTTTTAAAGTGATTTCCTATCCTCCGCCTCCTCCTCCTCCATTATTACTTTTTCAGATAAAAGCTCACCTCGCCCTCTTGAAGAACTTCGACCTCTAGGAGCCCCCACCACTGTTCCTCCTCCTCGTCCTGTCAATCGCAGGACAGCGGCACTATTTACAGACATGGAAAAGTTTCTCTGCCAAAAAAAAAAATTAAAAAGAAAGGAAAAAATGGATAAAACAGATAAAACTACATGGTGCTTCTCCCCGTCTCCCGTTGCATCTATAAAATGCATATAATTATTAATAACAATGGGAAACCCTAACTACACAACATACTAAGATGATCCAAATCCTGATTTTAGCTAAAAATTTCAAATAAACATTTCAGATCAACAAACATTGGCAACCAAAGCCTTACACTATGCTAGATTCTGTGAAGAAATATTAAACTCTAAATCTGTATATATCCAAAGCAGACATGGTAAATATGCATCATAATAGAGAAAACTAGGTAAGAGATCTGATTTGAAAGGGTCCTTAAATTAGTAGAAATGAGAGGGAGTCACAAAAAGGTCTGAATCAAGAGTAGCATGATAAAGAGCAAAATGAATGATCATTTTTGCCTCATTCTGCTCACCAAAGTGAATCAGCAACTCCAAGTAGTAGTTAATAGAATGACATGAATTGGACGTAGATGGGGAAGGGCCAAAAAAGAATCTACTTAAGACCAGCTACCTTAATGGAGAGAGGGAGGAAATGCTTGAAAAAAATAAACAAAACCCCAATCAGTCTTCACCTACACTTGAACCCCACAACCAATCTGGAATAGGGTCCAGTACAGTAAGACAGTAATGGGTGGGCAATCACAAACAAGAGGAAGACAGGAGGTCTGGAAATCAAAAATATGTTTATAGAACTTAGGAAAAATTGAAGCAAGAGTATAATAACCTTGAAAAATGATCTATAAAATACAGCAGTTATAAGCAGATTTTCAAGTGCATGGGTAGTCGATACCCCTAACACCTACATCGTTCAAGGATCAATTTTAATTTAATTTGAAGGAGATTTCACAACAGTTTTTTTTTAATATATTTTATTGATTTTTTACAGAGAGGAAGGGAGAGGGATAGAGAGCTAGAAACATTGATGAGAGAGAAACATCGATCAGCTGCCTCCTGCACACCCCGCACTGGGGATGTGCCCACAACCAAGGTACATGCCCTTGACCGGAATCGAACCTGGGACCTATCAGTCTGCAGGCCGACGCTCTATCCACTGAGCCAAACCGGTTTTGGCTCACAACAGTTTTAAGCACAGAAAATGTTGGAATATATCCGTACATGAATACTTCCTATATCCTTAGAACCTAACAGACATTTGTGCACAAGTTCAGATGTGTGGTGCACTGAGGAAAATGCAACTTAGGCATGGCTATTGCCAAGGACACTCCTGGATAAGGGCAAGAAGTGAGACTTAAGGGTTGAAATGTTTTTTTCCCCAACTAATATTTTTCACCCAAATTGTTTTCCACTGTGAAATCCTAATTTGCTATTTTGATTCAAACTCAATTATGTGATAGCTATACCTTTTAAAGAAATTGACATGTAGTTGGTGGAAAACTTCTACTTTCATTATTGAATTTATTTTAATATATGGGTCACTTTCTCACTACCTGTCTTCATTATTTGTCTCTTTCAGGTAAATTTTACAAACTTATTAATGTAATTACTTTTTTTCTTTGCATTTGAGAGATATACAATCTATAATCATATAATTTCAAAACTGAAAATTTAAGATTTAACCAATAACTAAAAATTATAGTAAGACACCCAACTCGAAAATACTTATTTCTAACTGTATTTTTAAAAAGCTGGTTGAAACAATGCATTAACTTATCTTTCACCACCGAGTAACCCGTTAAATTGTTGAATAATGCCTCTGAGATCACAATTAAAATTTCACCACCGAGTAACCCGTTAAATAAAAAACTTTCACCACCGAGTAACCCGTTAAATTGTTGAATAATGCCTCT
The DNA here is from genome assembly GCF_027574615.1 of Eptesicus fuscus. NCBI lineage: Eukaryota > Metazoa > Chordata > Mammalia > Chiroptera > Vespertilionidae > Eptesicus > Eptesicus fuscus. Next base: position 62,598,230 of record NC_072483.1, read on the forward strand.
GAGATCACAATTAAGCTATATTATGAAGTCTCAAAATCTAAATTAATATATTCTAATACTGGAAAAACAGAAATCAGGGCTAACTGCATTATGTGTGCCAGGATTCCATGCAGCTGAACACCTTACTACCAAACTATCACATGTATAAAACTCAAATGCACCCATCCATAGGGTGTGGGGGAAACTCTCATATGTTTACACACATCCTCACACATTGCCCCTGAAAGTGCAAAATGGTATAATCTCTGCAAGGCAATTTCTCAAAGTATATTTAAATGTCCATAACCTTTGACACAACAATTGCTCTTTTGACATTTGTGAAAAATTATATAAGCAGAAAGATCTTTAACAGCAGCACTGTATTTTTGTAAAAGCAAAATATAGAAACCAGCTTAGTATCAACCAATAAAACTAATTGAAAAATCATGGTCATCTATATATGGAATCCTATGCAGTTGTTTGAAAGAATGAGGCAACTCTATTTATTAGGTTAGATAATATGAAATTGCTAAAATTCAGCCATTTCTGATCACAAAACTGCAATTTCATATGGTCAACCTAGTTTATGAAGATATAAAGCACAGTTGTACTTGGGAGCTTGGAGAGGCCAGATTGCCTGAAACTGAATTTTGATTCCTTTACTCAGCTTCTCTGTATCTCACTTTCCTCATCTATATGATGTGAATAGGAATGATATTTCTATCTACTTCCTGGGTTGTTGCAAACACTTAACACATTAAACTGCAAGTGCTAAAAAATAAAAATTAAAAAAAACCTGCAAGTGTTTAAAACAGTGTCTGACACTAAATGCTAAATAAATATTTGCCATTATCTCCTAAACAGATGCTTAGGTGAAATAGGTCAAGTGTAGAACTGTGTGCAGAACATGCTACCATTTATGTGTATGTGTTTAAAGGAATTGATATACAGTTGATCCTTGAACAACATGGTGTGAATTGCACAGGTTCATTTATAGGTGGATTATTTCCAATAAATGTATTTTCTCTTTCTCGTGATTTAACAGTTTTCTTTTCTCTAGCTCACTTTATTGTATGATACAGTATATAATACATACATATACAAAATATGTGTTGATCAACTATTTGATTGATCAACACATATTTTGTATATGTATGTGTTGATCATAAGTAGTTGATCAACACATACATATCAACTACTTATGTACTTGTAACAACTACTTATGTTATCAATAAGGATTCTATTCATAGTTAAGTTTTGGGAGAGTCAAAATTTATATGTGGATTTTCAACTTGCAGAGGAGGTAAGTACTCTTAATTCCCACATTGTTCAAGGGTCAACTGTATGAACAGTTAGCTGCAGATGTAACTGCTGTTCCTGGAAGGGAACAAGAAAATAGAAACAGTGGTTACGCCTGAGGAAAAATAATTGGCAGAGTTTGGGTGACTCACAGACTTGCTTTTCATTACACATGCTTTTAAAAAAATTTTTATGTATGTATTATCTATTCAAAAACACATACATGAAATAACTAACTATTCAAAAACACATACATAAGGCCCTGGCCTGGTAGCTCAGTTGGTTAGAGCATCATCCCAATACACCAGGTTGAGGGTTCAAGCCCAAGTCAGGGCACATACAAGAATCAACCCACAAATCCTATCTAATAAAATGGTAATATGCAAATTGACCATCACCCCAACACATAAGATGGCCGCCCCCATGTGGTCAAAGATGGCCACCCCAATGTGGACACAAGATGGCTGCTACAAGATGGCCAGCAGGGAGGGCAATTATGGGCGATCAGGCCAGCAGGAGAGGGCAGTTGGGGGCAACCAGGCCAGCAGGGGAGGACAGTTGGAGGCAATCAGGCCAGTAGGGGAGCAGTTAGGTGTCGATCAGGCTGGTAGTGGAATGGTTAGGGGGTGATCAGGCTGGGGGCAACCAGGCCAGCAGGGGAGGGCAGTTGGAGGCAATCGGGCCAGTAGGGGAGCAGTTAGGTGTCGATCAGGCTGGCAGTGGAATGGTTAGGGGGTGATCAGGCTGGGGGCAACCAGGCCAGCAGGGGAGGGCAGTTGGAGGCAATCGGGCCAGTAGGGGAGCAGTTAGGTGTCGATCAGGCTGGCAGTGGAATGGTTAGGGGGTAATCAGGATGGCAGGCAGAAGTGGTTAGGGGCAATCAGGCAGGCAGGCAGGCAGGCAAGTGATGGGGAGCCAGCAGTCCTGGATTGTGAGAGGGATGTCCGACTGCCTGTTTAGGCCCGATCCCGGTGGGTCCCAGATTGGAGAGGGTGCATGCTGGGCTGAGGGACACATACCCCAACCCCATGCATGAATTTCATGCACCAGGCCTCTAGTGCATAAATAAGTGGAACAACAAATCAATCTCTCTTTCTCTCTCTCCCCCCCTTCCTTCCTCTCTCTAAAATCACTAAATAAAAATTAAAAATAAAAATAAAAATCACACACACACACACACACACACACACACACACACACACACACGGCCCTAGCCCCGTGGTCGGCAAACTGCAGCTCGTGAGCCACATGCGGCTCTTTGGCCCCTTGAGTGTGGCTCTTCCACAAAATACCACGGCCTGGGCGAGTCTATTTTGAAGAAGTGGTGTTAGAAGAAGTTTAAGTTTAAAAAATTTGGCTCTCAAAAGAAATTTCAATCGTTGTACTGTTGATATTTGGCTCTGTTGACTAATGAGTTTGCTAACCTCTGCCCTACCCGGTTTGGCTCAGTGGATAGAGTGTTGGCCTGCAGACTGAAAGGTCCCGGTTTCGATGCTGGTCAAGGGCACATGCCTGGGTTTCGGGCTCGATTCCCAATAGGGAGCGTGCAGGAGGCAGCTGATCAATGATTCTCTCTCATCATTGATGTTTCTATCTCTCTCTCCCTCTCCTTTCCTCTTTGAAATCAATAAAAACATATATACATATATATATTTATATATACACACACACAAAGTAATTTTCTTTGCTGGCAAATAAATAAAAGACACTAATTTGGTAACAGGTACCTAAATTTTAGGTATAAAGTGCAGAGTCATGCTTCTCAAAATGAAATATATATTTAAGGGAAATGCCAAAAAAACAACTAGATCTGCTTTGAGCATCAATTTTGTTTTAAAAACAAGTTTTTCCCTAGTTACATTTTATAGGTACATGCATGCACACACACGCGGGGAGAGAGAGGGAGAGAAGGAAGGAGAGAGGGAAGGAAGCAGGGAGGGAGGGAACAAAATTAACTTTCATTTTAAAGATAAAAGATCTATTTCAGATAACTTCAGGAAACTTTAAGAGAGGCACCATAGGGATAATGAGTAAAGAAGTATGCAAAACTCTAGTCTGCAAAGATCTAAATAATTCCTGATCTGAAATCATTAAAAAAATAAAATAAATAAAAATGAAGGCTTGCTCCTTTAGTCATTCTAGAACTAGTTTTGATGTGTAAGCGTACTGCATACCTAACTTTGTTTTTCAAATTGTTAACCGTTCCTAATAGCATCTGTTGAATAATCTTTAATTTTCCAAATGATTTGTGTAGCCATTTACTAAATACTATTTTCTTACAAATGTTAGAGATGTTTCTAAATGATTCAATTAGTAATTCTGTTAAGTCTATCATGTTTTGGTTACTAATAGCAAGTGCTCCTCCCTTGGGAGGTGTCAATTTTAAACAGTTTTATTTAAGACCACATTTTCCAGTTTACAATACAGTACTTACCAAGTGCAGTTATTTCCTTTCCCTGTGCACATATTCCATGTTCAAGTATCAAGAATGCCCAGTTATTTACTCTATAGCAGCTCAACTTTTAGAACTCCCATAGAATTTGCTACAAATTTGGGTCCTTCAATATTTTGTGTGGAATAATGCTAAATCTATGCTCAAGGTTGGCTTAATCAACCTCTCCCGTGGTGGGCCCAGGAGGCACCACCACAGGGATGCCACCAGGCATTCCTCCTGCACGATGGTACAGCTTGCTCATGATGGGGTTGCAATTGTTCGTTTTCCAGCTTTCTGCTGATGTTCACATTCTTCCTTCTGTGCAGTCTGGTTACTGAGCCAGTCAATTTCCTTATACTTGTGAAGAATCTTCTGTTTGTCCTCATCATTGATCTTGCCTTGAAGTTTTTCATCTTCAACGGTTGAACCATGTTGAATGCATAAGATTCAAGTGAATTCTTGGAAGACACCTAGTCCCGCTGCTTCTAATCTTCAGCTTTATCCTTCTCAGCTTCCTGGACTTGCGCTCAATGTCTTCCTTGTTCAAATGACCCTTGTTGTTAGTGAAGGTAATCTTGTTCTCTTTTCCTGTATTCTAAGCCACATCAGAGACATTGTGCATGCCACTGACATCAATATCAAAAGTAACCTCAATCTAAGAAACACCACGAGGTGCAGGGGGTATTCCTGTGAGTTCAAACTTGCCAAGCACATTGTTATCCTTGGTCATGGCACACTCACTTTCATAAACCTGAATAAGCACACCAGGCTGGTTGTGAAGAGTTGATCATGAAGGTCTGTGTCTATTTGAGAGAAATGGTAGTATTGTACTTGATGAGGACAGCTATGACTCCATCAGCCGTTTTAATGCCAAGGGGAAGAGAAATGACATCAACAGCAAATATTGAACATTTTCGAATTTGTCTACAGACAGGACAGCTGCTGGACAGCTGCACCATAAGCAACAGCCTCATCAGGAATTAACTCTTATTCAATTCTTTTCCATTGAAGAAATCCAGTAGGAGTTTCTGAATCTTAGAGATGTGGGTAGAACCACCCATCAGGACACTACTATGGATCTGGGACTTGTCAAGCTTGGCATCCCAAAGGGCTTTCTCTACAGGGCCCAGGGTACCACGAAAAAGGTCATTATTCAATTCTTCAAATGGGGCACTGATGACACAGGTATAAAAGTCGATTCCTTCATTGAGCAAATCAATCAATTTCAATATTAGCCTGGGTGCTGGAAGAGAGAGTACACTAAGCACGTTTACAAGCAGTACGAAAGCAACAAGATAGCCCTCTTCTTCTTACTGATGTCCTTCTTATGCTTGCTTGAACTCTGTAATAAAATGGTTGACCATCAGGTTGTCTTCTCCACCTCAGTAGGTATCCCCAAGTGCTGACTTGACCTCAAAAATTCCATCATGAATTGTAAGAAGTGACACATCAAAAGTGCCACCCTCCCTGGCTAGTTTGGCTCAGTGGATAGAGTGTCAGCCTGTGGACTGAAAGGTCCTGGGTTCAATTCCAGCCAAGGGCACATGCCCGGGTTGCAGGCTTGATCCCCAGTATGGGGCGTGCAGGAGGTAACCAATCAATGACTGTCCCCCATCATTGATGTTTCTCTCTCTCTCCCTCCCCTTTCCTCTCCGAAATCAATATATATATATATATATATATATATATATATATATATGTATTTTTTTTTTAAAGTGCCACCTCCCAAGTCAAATATTAGCCCATTTCTTTCAGCTCTAGCCTTTTGTCTAAGATGTAAGCAATAGTAGCAGCAGTTGGCTCATTAATAACTCAAAAATACACTGAGACCAGCAACAGTTCCAGCATCCTTGGTAGCCTAACACTGAATCACTGAAGTAAGCAGGTACCATAACAATAACATTTTAGTAGCAGGCTTCCCAAGGTAGGCAGGCTTCTGCCATTTCCTTCGTTTTTGTCAAAACCATAGATGATGCCTTTTCTGAATAGGATAGAAACTTTTCATCTCTCCATTGTATTCTACTCGGACGTTGGGCATTCACCACCATTAAGGGCCAATGCTTCTTATCAGATTAGATAATAGCATCATCAAAACTATGTCCAATCAAGTGTTTGGCATCAAACCATGTTGGTAGAGTCACTGAAATTTGATTCTGCAGCATCACCAATAAATCATTCAGTATCAATAAAGGCGACATCTTGGTGTGGTTCAGTTTCCCTGATCATTGCCAATTATTTCCACTTTTTCACGCTTGAGACACCCAAACAAGAGTCAGGGGTACCAAGATCAATGCCACCTGCAGGTGCCTTAGACAATGCTGCTTGAGTATATGTGTGGCTTGGGAAGACCAGGATGCAGAAAGCTGCCCACTTTCAATAAGCCTCCCTATTTACTAAAAGGTTTTCTGACCCACTTAGTCTCCAAGAAATCTAGGAAATCATTCAAGGAAAAATACAAAGAAAGATTAAAACTGGACTGCACTGTGTTAAAGTTAGCTTCTGTATTTAAAAAAAATTTTTAAATTTAGAAAAAAGGTTAGGATTATCTCATATAAATAATATAAATCAACAAGAAAAAGACTAATATACAAAAGAAAAACTGGCAAAGAACAAAAAACTAAAGAAATACAAATAGAAACATTTGAATAATTCTGCACTGCAATGGGGGGAAAAATATAAACTAAAGTAATTGAAGAACATTTTTCCCAAATATACAGAAAATTTTTACTCAAAGTTGGTAGTACAGAAGAATACTCAAAGTTGGTAGTGCAGAAGAATGCTTCATGTACAGCATCACTTGTACAAAAGCGGGGAGAGGGTATGTAATATTTACTTGGAAAAATACACAAGAAACTGCTAACACTGGCTGCCTTTGGGAAAGGGAAACTGGTGACTGAGGAACAAAATGGGAGAGATTTTCTATTATTTACTATACTTTAAATTTTTATTTTAAACCATGTGATTTATTATTTATTTTAAAAGATAATTAAAAACAAACAAACAGCTGAACATGGGCCCTGGCCACATGGCTCAGTTAGTTGGAGCATCATCCTGGGCACTGAAAGGTTGCAGGTTAGATTCCAGGTTAGGACACATACCTAGGTTTTGGGTTCCATCCCTGGTCAGAGCGCATACATGAGGCAACCAATCTCTCTCCAACTCCACCATTTATCTCTCTCTAAAAATCAATAAAAACATATCCTTGGGTAAGGATTAAAAAAAAATACTCATCATGGCAAAAAGGTAATGGTAAAATGTTACAGTTTTGGCAGCAGTAAAACAAAAACACTACTATCGTTATACAAAGCTTCTTAAAAGCAATTTAGCCGTATCGAGCAATTGGGCTTTCTTTCTGGACTTTTAATTCTATTCCACCGACCTGTATGTCTATCCTTATGTTACAGTTTGTATAACTGTGGCTTTATAGTAAGTTCTGAAATCGGGAAGTATGGAGTCCTCCCACTATGTTATTTTTCAAAACTATTTTTTACTATTTCAGGTCCCTTGCAATCCCATATGAAGTTTAGAATCAGCTTTTCAATTTCTACCCAAAAAGCCAATGGGATTTTGATGGGGATTGCAATAGATAGATTAACCATTAAATCTTCCAAGTTTTAATGAATACTGGTGTCTTCCCATTTACTTAGGTCTTCTTTAATTTCTTTCAAATGTTTTATAGTTTTTAGTATAAAAGTCTTACACCTCCTTAGTTAAATCTATTCCTAAGTATTTTATTGGTTTTGATGCTATTATAACTGGGATTGTTTTCTTAATTGCCTTTGTAAATTGTCCATTGCTTATGTATAAGAATACAACTAGTTCTTGTGTGTTGATTCTGTACTCTACAACTGTACTGAATTCATTTATTAGTGCTAATAGTTTTCTTGTGGTTTCTTTAGGATTTCCTGTATCTAGGATTATGTCATCTATAAATAGATATAGTTTTACTTCTTAGCTTCCAATTTGAATGTCTTTTATTTCTTTTTCCCACCTAACTGCTCTGTCTAGAACTTTCAAGATAATGTTGGACAGTAGTGAAAGTGGGCATCCATGTCTTGTTCCCAATCTTTCGGTCTTTCACTGAATAAGTGCAGTCATATACCACATTAACAATATTTCAGTCAAAAACAGAATGCACATATGGTGGTCCCATAAGATGATAGTAAAGCTGAAAAAACCCTATCGCCTAGGTCAGTGTTCGGCAAACTCATTAGTCAACAGAGCCAAATATCAACAGTACAACGATTGAAATTTCTTTTGAGAGCCAAATTTTTTAAACTTAAACTTCTTCTAACGCCACTTCTTCAAAATAGACTCGCCCAGGCCGTGGTATTTTGTGGAAGAGCCACACTCAAGGGGCCAAAGAGCTGCATATGGCTCGCGAGCCACAGCTTGCCGACCACGGGCCTAGGTGATGTCCTAGCTGTTGTAATGCTGTAGTGTAAAGCATTACTCATGTGTTTATGATGATGCTGGTGTCAACAAACCTACTGTGCTGCCAGTCATATTAAAAGTATACCACATACAGCCCTAACCGGTTTGGCTCAGTGGATAGAGCGTCGGCCTATGGACTCAAGGATCCCAGGTTCGATTCCGGTCAAGGGCATGTACCTTGGTTGCGGGCACATACCCAGTAGGGAGTGTGCAGGAGGCAGATGACTGATGTTTCTCTCTCACTGATGTTTCTAACTCTCTATCCCTCTCCCTTCCTCTCTGTAAAAAATCAATAAAATATATTAAAAATAAATAGAAGTATACCACATACAATAATATACAGTACAGAATACTTGATAATAATAAATGACTACGGTACTGGTTTATGTATTTTTTACTGTAACATTTCTGTTTAGATATAAAAACACCATTGTGTTACAATTGCCTGCAGTATTTAGTACAGTAAAATGTTGTACAGGTTTGTGTAACCTCTGAGCAATAGGCTAGACCATACAGCCTACATATGTAGTAGGCTTCACCACCTAGGTTGTGTAAGTGCACTCTATGATGTTCCCATAATGACAAAATCACCTAACAATGCATTTCTCAGAACATGTTCCCACCATTAAGTGATATATGACTGCATAATATCAGTTGTGGGTTTTCATAAAAGACCTTAATCATATTGATGAAGTTCTCTTCTATTCTTAGATCACTGATTGCTTTATCATAAAAGGTTGTTGAATTTTGTCAAATGTTTTTCTGCATCAATTACGATGATCAAATGGGTTTTTCTCCTTCATTCTATTAATGTGATGCTTTATGTTGATATTCTTATGTTGCACCACCCTTGCACTCGGGGGATAAATCCTACTTGGTCATAGTGTATAACCCTTCAAATATGCTGTTGGATCCTATTAGTATATTTTGACAACTAAAGATATACAAAGAACACAGACGGCAATAAAACAAGTTAAATGTTAACAAATATCTCTACATTTCAAGTTTATAGATGAGATTTTCTTCTTTATACCTTTCTGCATTTTCTGCAATGAATTTGAGTACCTTTTATAAAAATAAGTATTTTATTGGTTTTAATGAATATATAAAGAAATCATAAAATCAGTAAGAAAAATAATCTAATGTTCTTTGGGCAAAGGACACAGACAAATAAAAAATGATAATGGCCCATAAGCATATGAAAAGATGCTCAACCTTACTAGTAATCAGTGAAATACAAATTAAAGATAACTATCACAGCCATCATTTAGGCCAAATTTAAAAACCAACAACTGAGGGGTTGCATAAAAATGACCTCTTGCCTTGCCTGGTGTTTCTAAATAGTTAGAGCATTGGCCTGAGCACCAAAGAGTCTCAGGTTCGATTTCCAGTCAAGGGCATGTACCTGGATGATAGGTTCAATCCCCAGCCCCAGTCAGAGCGTGTGCAGGAGGCAATCAATAGATATGTCTCTCTCACATAGATCTCTCTCTTTCTCTTTCTCCATCTCTCCTCCCTGCCTCCTTCCTCCTACTCTCTCTTAAAAAAAAAAAAAAATCACTGGAAAAAATATCCTCAGATGAAGATTAACAAAAAAATAAAATACAATAAATAATACCTCACCTTCACTGCTGGTGAGAGTGCAAATTGACCTAAATCCCTATAGAAAGTAATGTGATAATATCCAGTAACATTTTTAAAAAATGTAAAGAACCAAAGCCCAAAGATTTCATTTTTCTAACACATTATAAAAATGTTTACAGCAACATAATTTATAATAGCAAATACTCAAAACAACCTAAATATTCAACCAGAGGAGATTTTAAAAACTGGATTTTCTTGCAGACAGAATACTATACAGCAGAGATGAATGAACTAAAGCTATGTGTATTAACATAAATCTAAAAATCATTATTGAATGAAAATCAAGTTGAAGACCCTGGCTGGTTTTGCTGTGGTTACAGCATCAGCCTGATGACCAAAAGGTGCAGGATTCGAGTCCTGGTCAAGGGCACATACCTTGGTTACAAGTTCCCCAGCCCCAGTGAGGCGAATGCGGGACACAACTAATCGATATGTGTCTCTCAAGTCACTGTTTCTCTCTCTCTCTCTCTCTCTCTCTGCCCTCCTCCTCCCTCTCTTCCACTCTATCTAGAAATCAATAGAAAAAAATATCCTTCAGTGAGGATTAAAAAAAAAAAGCTGAAAAATAAAAACTACAGTATACTATCTTCAAAATAAAATTTATAACCCTATAAAATAAAACGTTTAAAGACTATGGACATACAAATATGTAATGAGAAGATTAAAACATCAATGAGAAAAGTAACTCAATTCATAGTAATCTCTGTGAAGGAAGAAAGGGGTATATCCCAGGCATCTCAACTACATGAGAAATCTTATTACTTAAAACAAAGACACAAATATGTCATAATTTTTAAGATTTGGTATATTTGAATTATAATACACTGGTGTTTGTAATATTATGCTCTGTACTTACCTATTTTAAATATTTCATAAAAAAATATCTTTAAGAAAAATAAAAACCAAAATACAGGATAGGGCAAAGTATGTTTACAGTTGTTCTTATGGAAAATAATACAATAATTAATAAATAATACAAGAATAAACTCTGTGTGTTATGTACTCACAACTGCAAACCTACTTTTGCCCCACCCTGTAAAGCCAAATGTCAATTTTCTTTTTTTTTTTTTTTTTTTTAACAAGGAACTTTTCAGCAATCGCTCAAGACAGGACCCTTGCTTTCCTGTGTAATTTTTACAGTAATAAATACCATTTGGTCAATGAAAATATCTGCCGATGACCCTAGATGATAAATACTGGGTTTCAAAAATAAACACAAAACTAGCCTAATTTAGAAGAAACCATGAACAAAACAAAAATTGCTTATGAATCCTAGACAGTTTGGTTCAGTGGACAGAGCATCAGCCCAAGAACTGAAGGGCTTGGTTTGATTCCTGTCAGGGGCACGTGCCTAGGTTGCAAGCTCGATCCCCAGACCCAGTTGGAGCACCTGCGGCAGGCAACAGATGTATCAATGTTTCTCTCTCTCTTGTACCTCCCCTTCCCTTCCACTCTCTCTAAAAGAAAAAAAAAAATTAATGGAAAAAATATCCTTGGATGAGGATTAACACACATATACACAACACACACACACACACACACACACACACAAACACACAAACACAAATTTTTAATTGCTTATGAAGTATGGTGCTGAAAATAATTAAAGATCAACATCACACCTTTCTTAGAATTTAACACAATTGGAATAGAGTTCTTTTAATAAGCTTTTCTTTCTTAATAGAGTGACTTCCTCATATACAAAATGGCAAGCGTGTAGGCAAAAGCATGTCAAATTCATGGCCAGTGGTCTCCATGGCACAAAGGGGCCCGCCGGCCGTGAGTTTGACATGCTTGGTGTAGAGGAAACATTCAGGGTTGTCACAAAATTATAAAAATGTTCTGGAATTAGAGAGTGGTGATGGTTACACAACTCTGTGAAAATGCCAAAACCACTGAATTGTATACTTTAAAGAGTAAATTTTATGGCATGTGAATTATGCCTCAATGATTCTTCATTAATGTGGGATTCCAACACTCCAACAAAGCTCTTACTTCTCCGTTTTACTACAATCACCATAGTCCTTGAAATCAGAAACTCTTTTACTTATCTTTGGACTATATCTTTGGACTATAATAGGGCAACACAAAATCTGTTACTCTACAACCTGAAAATCAAATTTTCTCACATTATCATTTAAAACGTTGCTGCAAGGCCTGTGTGGCTCAGTAGTTGAGCATCGACCTATGAACCAGGAGGTCAGGTTTGAATTCCCAGTCAGGGCACATGCCCAGGTTACAGGCTCAATCCCCGGTGGGGGGCATGCAGGAGGCAGCCAACCCATGTTTCTCTCTAATGGATGTTTCTATCGCTCTCTCCCTCTCCCTTCCTCTCTCTCTAAAATGAACAAAAATTTTATTTTTTAATGATGTTGACAGTAGAGTATTTTTAAGCACATTTTAAGCTAAAGATCTACATTTTCCTTTAATGGTAGAATGTACTTGTGAAAATTCAGGTTGCCAATTACTTCTGAAAACCTGTCCCCCCAAAAAAATAACTTTTTCTCTACTCGAATAAAATCTAAAGGATGGTTCCCAAGGTCCTTAAGGATCTAGAAACATTTCCTTATCTCTACATAATACTCACCAACTTCAGATCTAAGCAGAATCTAGTCCAGTAAGACAAGCATCCACATGCCAAGCAAACAGTAAGAAGGAAGCAGGCCTGTGGAGACGAAGTATACTCCACAGAGTCTAAGTAGTAACCACCTATGTTCATGCCTCACTGGAAAGAAACAAGGGTTTGACTTGAGGCTCAAAGCTAAGCACAAACCTGTTCTTCTTCTGTAAAGGGTACAAGAGCCAACGGTGGCAGGGGCTCCTCCTGTAGGATAGGCAGAAATTCTTTATCCAGAAGGTCTGAAGGTATCTGTTTGACCAAACACATGACCATGAGATTAATGCTACCCCTCCAAGTCAAGAAAATAAAACAAGAAAGAACTCTACTGTTTTTATCTGTTGGTAATTATTATAAACTAGAGGCCTGGTGCATGAATTCGTGCACCAGTGGGGTCTCTCGGCCTGGCCTGCGGGATTGGGCCGAAACCAGCTCTCTGAAATCCCCCGAGGGGTCCTGGATTGCGAGAGGGCGCAGGCCGGGCCGAGGGACCCCATCAGTGCACGAATGGGGCTGGAGAGAGACACAGGAGGTTGGCCAGCTGGGGAGGGACCGTGGGAGGGCTCCAGGGCATGTCCATGTCCGGCTGGTCTTGCTCAGTCCCGATCGACTGGAACCCAGCAGCAAGCTAACCTACCAGTAGGAGTGTCTGTTCCATGGTGGTCAGTGCACATCATAGCGAGCGGTTGAGCGGCCTTAGCATATCATTAGCATATTACGCTTTAATTGGTCGAATGGCCGACTGGTCAACTGGACACTTAGCATATTAGGCTTTTATTATTTAGGATATGAATAAAAAGCTTACTCGGCCACAATTAACTTTAGTGGTACTTACACATTCTCAGGGATCAAATATGAAAACCCCAGTTACCCTCCCAAACCTCCCATAGAGCCACCACTTTTAGATTTGATACAGCAATAACTCTGTTAAACCAGAATACACAGTGGGAGAGTAAAAATCCCTACATTGAATTCAAGGCACAAGGCGGTAAGAAGAGTTTTACAAGCAACTGTGTCTGTCCGTAGCAACCATTAATATTTGAGATTCAATCCATTAATAAATTAAAAACAAAGTATGCTTTGAAATAGAAAATATGATTTCTCACTAGTCAAATAATAAAAGCACAGTTAATACTGTTTGAGTTTTGATCATTTGTGACACAAGTGTGGCATTACATTTTAAGATTTTCTCTCCACTAAAAATTTTACATTTAGTTCAAAAGGGAAAGAAAAAGAGAAAAAACTGCTCTTCTCTCTAATTGGAAAGAAGAGTAAGAGGTGCAATAAAAAGAAGGGAGAAATTCTTCCTTTCTCGGCCATCAAACTGGAGTAGAAATAGACATGAAAGAAAGGTTGAAAGGAAACTAGTCAGACAAAACATTAAGTGTTAACTGTTCTTCCTGTTTGCATGAAGCTATCAATCATATACTGAAATCTTAGGCCTTCTCTTTAAAAAAAATAGAGTACATTACACTTAGAAGAGCCTCTGTTGCCCTGGCCAGTGTTTCTCAGTGGTTAGAGGGTCAGCTTGCGCACTGAAGGGTCGTGGGTTTGATTCTGATCAAGGGCGTGTACCTGGGTTACATATTCAATCCCAGGCCCCAGTCGGGGGGCATGTGCAGGAGGCAACCAACTGATATCTAGATCTCTCTCTGTCTCTCTCTCTCTCTCTCTCTCCACCCGATCCCAACCCTCCTTTTTCCACTTTCTCTGAAAATCAATGGAAAAAATATCCTCAGGTGAGGATTAAAAAACAACAACCTGTTAACTATTTTAGTTTCAAAAGCAGAAAAAAAGAGGTAAGGTAGAGAGGAAAACCATGGGTCTTTCATATATCAATACATCACTGTACATACCCCAACAACTCATTCAGAATAATTTTTAATTCTTTCCTTTCTTACCTTGTTGTCTTTAAGGAAAAGTGCTAACATTTCTTCTCTGCCATAACGATAGTCTGCTAATTTATACTTTGGCAAAGCTGGAGAAAGAGGAGGGGATGTAATACTCCCACCACTGGACAGAGCTCGGAGCCTAGAAACGGAAACACACAGAATACAATAATGAAGTGTCAAACATTCTGCCAATATAAACTTTTTACTTTTATAGACTACTAGAAGCCCGGTGCACGGATTCATGCACTGGTGGGGTCCCTTAGCCTGGCCTGGGCTCTCTCACAATCTGGGACCCCTTGGGGGATGTCGGACTGCCGGTTTCAGCCCCATCCCAGGCAGTCTGACATTACCCAAGGGATGTAGTAGTGCACGAAGCTGCAGGCGGCCAGGGATGAGCCCAAGCCCAGGCCAGGCACCGTGCAGCTCCCGCTCATCGGGGCCACGCTGTGCCTGCCGCTGCCACACTTGGTAGCGCTGCCACAGAGGCTGGAGAAGCTCGCTCCGCTGCAGCTGCACTAGCCAGCCGTGAGCCCGGTGCCTGGCTCAGGTGTCTGGCTCACGTTGATCAGCTAAGCGAAGCTCCCTCTGTGGAGCACACCGACCACCAGGGGGCAGCTCCTGCATTGAGCATCTGACCCCTGGTGGTCAGTGCTCATCATAGCGACCAGTTGACGGGTTGTAACGGTCGCTTAGGCTTTTATATACATAGAGAGATCTATATACATAAATCCCTAATATGCAAATCGACTGAACAGCGGAACAACTGAATAACTATTCACTATGATGTGCACTGACCACCAGGGGGTGCGCGCGGAACATGGTGGGCATTGGTCGGAACCTGGCAGGCATTGGTCGCGGCGGGATGGTGGAGCAGGTGGGGGGGGAGAGGGGAGGCACCAGAAAAGGGCGGGGCGCCAGTCGCTGTCATCGAGGCAAGCCTCTGATGGTTACTGAAAATTCTTTGCTCCTACATGCCGTGGTCCTACCCGGTGCTCGCACCTGCTGCCAGTGCCAGAGCTGCTGCTTACACCCACTGACAGTGCCCGGTGCCAGCCCCGATCACTCAGTGCTGTCAGTGGATGCGAGCGGCAGCTGCTGGCCCCAATCGCCCCTCAGGGCTTCTCTACCTCCCCCTGCTCCTGAGGGGTGATTGGGGCCAGCAGTCGCCGCCACTCACACCCACTGCTGGCACCGGCCCCAATCACTCCACGCCATCAGCGAGTGCAAGCAGGGCCCGGCACCATCAGCACATGGGAGTGGCGGTAGGAGTGGGGCTGCCAGCAGACAGGGAACCAGGGCCGTGAAGTAAGGGGCCGGGTGGGGGCGGGGGCGCGGAGGATGGTCCAAGACCCACCCCTATGCCCATTGCAGCCTCGTAGCCCACAGTTCCTTTCAAGGTGCATGAATTCGTGCACTGGGCCCCTAATAGATACTATAAAAATTTTCATTTTAGTTCTTTAAAAGAACAGAAAGAAATCCCATTATCTCAGGGTACCCAAGATTTTAGCTTCAATAAAACCTGCTGTCATAGCACACTAAGAGAGTAGTTCATTGAGAAATAATTAGACAATCAATGGGCAATTAGTTAATCTAAAAGGTATCATGGCACGTCCTTGAGAAGCTTTTCTCCAAATTATAAAAGAACACATGATTAAAACAAAAGTGGTATCTCATTAGATTGCACCCATCAGATTAATAAAAATGAATAAATCTGATAATACCAGTTGTTGGTAAGAATGTAAAACAATTCTCATGCAGTATTTGTGGGATTATAAATTAGAACAACCATTTCAAAGAATGATGTGCTAATATTTAATAAAATACGTAATAAAGTATGCTACACAAAAGAAAAAAAAATCGAAGCTTATAAAGATAGTTATATAATTTATATAAACTTGCTGTTTAAGAACACATACAAAACATAGCAAAAGTACAGATGCAAAATGAGTTGACAAATATAAAATTCGGGATTAGGTTCTACCTGCAAAAGAATGTAGGGTATAAAAGGTGCTTTAGCACTGGCCGGGTGGGTCAGTTGGTTGGAGCATCATCCCATACACCAAAAGGTCGAGGGTTTGAGTCCCAGTCAGGGCACATACCCAGGCTGCGGGTTTGATACCCAGTCAGGGCATGTACTGGAGGCAACCAATGTTTCTCTTTCACATCAATGTTTCTCTCTCTCTTCTCTCTTCCTTCCCTCTTTCTAAAAGCAACAAACATATCCTGAGGTAAGGGAAATAAATAAATAAATAAATAAATAAATAAATAAATAGTGCTTTAATTATACCTGCAATGTTTTATTTTTCAACTTGGCACTGAGTACGTGTGAGTTTGTTACAATTTACACTTGCATATACCTGCAATACTTCATAATTCATTTTATTTATTTTCCTTCCATTTTTAATTTTTTAAAATAAATTTTTATTGATTTCAGAGAGGAAGGGGGAGATAGAAACATCAATGATAAGAATCACCTCCTGCACGCCCCCTACTGGGGATCAAGCCCACATCACGGGCATGTGCCCTTGACCAGAATCAAACCCGGGACCCTTTCAGTACGCAGGCTGAGCCAAACCAGCTAGGGCTATTTTCCATCCAATTTTAGAGAGTGGAAGAGAGTGGGTGGATAGAGGGAGGAAGGGTGGGAAGGAGGAAAAGAGGAGAAAGAAACATCAATGTGAGAGAGACATCTATTGGTTGCTTTCCTCTAGCACCTGATGGTGGCCAAGTACATGCCCTTGAGCAGGCCAATGCTCTAACCATCGAGCAAAATCGACCAGGGCTCATGTCATTTTTAATAAAAGCAATTAATATAGAGAATTTGAAAATGCAGTGACTAGTACAAGGAGAAAAATATAAAAGCCATATTCACCACTAAGAAGAAAAATAAATTGTACTCTGAGGTGATAATATCTGTTGCCTCTGAGAAATGCAACTGGGAAATAAGAATATTTTGTTTTAATTTTGAGATGTTTTTATTTAAAAAAATAAAAAGGGAGGGAACATTAGCAAAGAATGACAGCACTGTGTCAAACAGCAAGTGGGAAAACAACTATCAGGAGTAGCTGGTGATCAGGGGGCTGCCCAAAGTTCTACAGAGTAATAGATAGCAAGGGTAAAGGGGTCCTTAATTCAACAATTTAATTCAATAACTTAGCCTAAAGAAAAATTCAACAGAAGCATTAAAAATATTCCCCAAATGCTAAGCTTTATTCACAAAAGTAAAAAAGAGGGGAATAATCTACTAATTATACATTAAAAATATGAGTACCAAGCATAGTAAAATATTTGCATATTTTTCAAAATGGCAGGGGAAAAAAGTATATGCATAGTAAAATTGTGTTTACGTGTAGAAAATATCCAAAAAAAAGGAATATGCATTAGTAAAGTTAAACTTTTTTCCCCCAATGTTTCTAACGCTTCTTTTTACTTTTTTGTTTTAAACATTTGATTATGGACAATTTTGAACATAATATAAAAGCAGCAAGAACATAAGTAACTCCCATAAAAAAATCCCATGTAGCAACCACCCAAAGTTGCAACTACTTTAAAATAGGTATAAACAAAGTGCTTTGGAAGAAAACAGAAGTGCCTCACTCTTTCTGCAAGACCTGGGATAACTTTCTTAATGCCATGGACAGGAGACATTGACCCCAAGACGTCACCCTTCCCCATAAAGCCAAGGAACTATCAGTAATTATTTCCCCTATAATACATTTCTTTATTAGGTAAACTTATCTGAGTAGATTTTTGATCCTCAAAAAAAAAAAAATTCCCAAATAAAACAAGTATAATGGATTTGTTGGGGTTTTATTGTTTTTGCTTTTTAAATGTCTTGAAGTACACATACAAATATTTGCAAGAAAAAAAGGATAGAAGGAAACAAACCAAAATGTTAGCAATGGTTCTTTGGGTAGTAGGAATAAGGTAACTTAGATTTTTTTTTCCCTTTTGTACTATTGTTTCCTCCAAGGTTTTCTGGAATAAGCATGTATTATTTTGTTACTAGGACTAAAAACAAAAAAATTCTGTAAAACCTGTACCTACCAGATTTAGAACTAAAAAAAAGTTTTCTTAAAATAGTACTGAGCATTTTTTCAAGGATGAAGTAAACAGGCAAAGAATGAGAATTAAATTCAGTCCTAGCTAGTTTGGCTCAATGAATAGAGAGCTAAATGGACTGAAGGGTTCCGGGTTTGAACCCAGTTAAGGGCCCGTACCAGTTGCAGCTTGATCCCTGTGCCTGATCAGGGCGCATGCGGCAGGCAACCAATAAATGTGTCTCTACACTCGGATGTTTCTGTCTCTCCCCCTCCTTTTCACTCTCTCTAAAAAATCAATGGAAAAATGTCTTCAGGTAAGGATTAAAAAAAAAAGGAATTAAATTCATACAATCCTACTGATGGTCAATCTGTTCAGATATCATCCAAAGCTTTAAAAATGAAAACTTTTGCCCTGACTGGTTTGGCTCAGTGGATAGAGTGTCAGCCTTCAACTCTAGGGTCCCAGGTGCGATTCTGGTCAAGGGCATGTACCTTGGTTGCGGGCACATCCCCGGTAGGGTGTGTGCAGGAGGCGGCTGATTGATGTTTCTCTCTCATCGATGTTTCTAACACTCTCTCCCTCCCTCTCCCTTCCTCTCTGTAAAAAAATCAATAAAATATATTTTTTTAAATGAAAACTTTTGATTTAATAATTTTATTTTCAAGAAATTAATCCAAAGTAAACAACAATACAAATAAAACTGTTCAAGGATATATATACATATTTACAATAGCAAAACTTAAAAACGAACTTACGTTCTAGCAATTCACTCATTTAACAGATATTTATTGAGTACCAACTATTTGCTAGGTACTGGAGATACAGCACTGCACAAATTATACAATAATCAAGACCAAAGTGCCTGCCAATGGAGCACATAGTCTAGTGGAGGCTGAAGGATGGGATATAAATAAAGAAAGTAAGTGATTTCAATATTTGGTACATTATTTGATATAAACCATTCAAAAAAAAATTAAGCAAGGAAGGGCGATAGAGAGTAAGGGGGAGGTGTTATATAGATGGTCAGGAAAGATGAAAGGTAGTAACTAACATTTGTGTAAAGACTTATAGTGACTATTGTTTTAAACCTAGAAATTATTTACTTCTCCATTAAATCTACCACACCCTTTAATTTGCTTTGAAAATTATGTAATACATTTCTTTATTCTAAATAAAAAGATAAGCTAAAACCTAATGAATCCACAGATCTACCTTAAAAAATAATCAACTCCACAATTAATATTGAAAATAATCAACGACCACAATTTTCAATATTCTCCCATCTTCACTTCTGTCCCAGGTACAAATAAATTTCTTCATTTTAAAAAAAAAATTTCTTCATTTTATCCACTTTATTGAACACTGTTTTACATCATTATAAAAATTATGATCTTAGTAAATAGAATATAGTATCACTAAATATTTCTGTATGATCCAGAGTTATATACTGATTCAGCGTGAAAACTTTGATTCTCAAGTATTTTGGACACAGCTTCTTACCTCAAGCTTCGCAATGAATGTAATGTAACATGCAGAAAAACACAGCAACTTTCTAGCTCGGGGTTACTTGAGTTACTCAAGGGTCTTATATATTCTTATATATTCTCTTTGCCAGAAGAAAAATTTTTTAAAGTATGTTTTTATTGATTGCAGAGAGGAAGGAAGAAGGGAAGAGAGATAGAAACATCAATGACGAGAGAGAGTCATTGATTGGCTGCCTCCTGCTCGACCCCACTGGGGATCGAGCCCACAACCCGGGCATGTGCCCTTGACCAGAATCGAACCTGGGAACCTTCAGTCCGCAGGCCGATACTCTATCCACTGAGCCAAACCGGGTAGGGCGCCAGAAGAAATTTTGATAGATGGTACAAAGAAGGCAGCTGCCTATTTAAACCTCCACTCCTCAGTTTATCAGCATTACAGATGACTAAGGGAAGACTCCTAAACTCTAATGCCTGAAGGATAACAGAAGTAGCAATTAGGTAACGCTACTGCTTAAGCATGGGACTATTACCTGTCCTCTGCTAAAGTTACCTCAATTCAAATTTTATATAAAAACATTGGGCTCGCCGAAACCGGTTTGGCTCAGTGGATAGAGCGTTGGCCTGTGGACTGAAAGGTCCCAGGTTCGATTCCGGTCAAGGGCATGTACCTTGGTTGCGGGCACATCCCCAGTAGGGAGTGTGCAGGGGGCAGCTGATTGATGTTTCTCTCTCATCAATGTTTCTAACTCTCTCTCCCTCTCTGTAAAAAATCAATAAAATATATTTTTTAAAAAAAACCACATTGGGCTCATCAAACAAAACTTGAGTGTACCAATGAAAAGAATGTGAAAGACTATCCATCCTGGATCAATGACACACTGACATGCCTTTAGGAATCCATCCATGATTTATGCCAAGAGCCATCAAACATTTTTCTGTAAACAGCCAGAGAGTAAATATTTAAGCTTTCTGAACCAGATGATCTCTGTTTTAACTACTCAAGCCTGTCACTGCAGTGTGAAAACAGGCAGGTAACATAAGACACAAATAGGTGTGGCTGTGTTCCAATAAAACTTTACTTACAAAAACTTTATTAACAGTCTCACAGGCCAACCTGTGGTATAGGGCATCAAACTAAATGTGTAATGACTCCAGAATATCACTAGGAGTTTTTTTCTTTTGTTTTAGATAAATCCCCGGTGTTCTTTCTCTTTGTCATCCCTTAACCCTTTGTACTCGCTTGCTTGTGTCGAGTCACACTCGACATCTGAGTGCAAAAGGTTAATAGAGGGACTCAGGGGGAAAAAAATGTTTCCTTAAATTTACTGATGATTTTAATGATGTTTTTACACAGAGATATGAGAATGTAAATACAAAAGAGCATTTACAAAGAGATTAAAAATGGCAGCAGAGTAGGAGTATGCTGCACGAGCATGATCCCAGGAACAAGCTGGAATTACATCTGAAATACGGAAAAGCTTCCTGAATAATCAATGGAAAACTCACAGGAGAGAACCCGGATACCCAAGGACCAAAGGTGGAGACTGCACAGAAACTGATAGGAGGGGCAGAGGCGCAAAAGGGCTGGCTGGGCACCCACAGACGACAACTGAAGTCCGGGAGAGATATCTCAGCTATAGGGATATCTCTCTGAGAACTCTGGGATCTAATCCCCAAGCTGGGCTCCCCAACAGAGAGCACCAAACCTGAGGAGGGTACCCACATAACATCTAGCTGTGAAAAGTAGTGGGGTGCTGTCTGCCAAGGAGTGGCAGCTGAAAGTTCAAGCACCCTCTTAAAGGGCCAACACACAAAAATTCCCTGTGGAGCCACCCACCTTGTGCTCTGGCAGAGGGAGGGTGAAGTGGACTGGAGCTGTGAGAGCAGAACCCAGGACTGGGGACTTGGAGGATAAAGCTCAGAAGGCAGACCCCCCAAGTTTCCTGGGCTGGGTTATTCCCTCACACAGCAGAGGACATCTTTCCCACATACACATCTACCTTGCCTGGGGAGAAGACAGTCCACACATCCTATTGGAAAACACCTTGCCCTGAGGCCACTTAAGAGATTAAAGTATGCCGAGACCAGTTTGGCTCAGTGGATAGAGCGTCGGCCTGCGGACTGAAAGGTCCCGGGTTCGATTCCGGTCAAGGGCATGTACCTTGGTTGCGGGCACATCCCCAGTGGGGGTTGTGCAGGAGGCAGCTGATCGATGTTTCTCTATCATCGATGTTTCTAACTCTCTGTCCCTCTCTCTTCCCCTCTGTGAAAAATCAATAAAATATATTTAAAAAAAAAAGAGATTAAAGTAACAATTAGCCTCCAGGCAGGAGCAACTGCCCCACCTTGTTGAAAAAACTCTTGCTACACCTGCTACACCTGATGATTGCTTGGGAGCAATTCAAGTTGGGATCTTATTAGTCTGTAGACAGAGGAGGTCTCTGAAGGCTTTGAGTCTTAGCCTGATCCAATTAGTCAGAAACAGCCTTTAACACTGTCTTGCACTAGAGATTGAGAGGAATAGAGTAGTAGTCACCAACCTTTCGGACCTCACGGACCACTGGTATAGAGGACCTACCTAAAACATAGCCAGAAACCCAGACAGACAACCAAAATGAGGAAACAAAGAAACAATCCCCAAATAAAAGAATTAGCAAATTCTCCTGAAGAAGAGATAAATGAAGCAGCGATAAGAAATTTATCTGAAACAGAGTTCAGAGCAATGATGTTTAAAATGCTCAACAGTATGAAAAAAGAGATAGTAACTATGAAAAAAGAACAGTTTGAGATAAAGCATGACATAACACAAATAAAAAACACACTGGAAGGAATACACAGCAGATTATGGGAAGCTGAGGATCGAATCAGTGAATTAGAAGAAAAAGTTGAAAATATCACTCAATTACAGAACCAAAAAGAAAAAAACAATTAAAAAACAGGACAGCTTAAGGGAGCTGTGGGACAATGTGAAACGTGACATTAGAATATTAGGTATGCCAGAAGAGGCAGAAAAGGAGAAAAGAATAGAGAAGGTGTTTGAAGAAATAATGGTAGGAAACTTCCCTAACTTGGTAAAGGAAAAAGTCACACAAGTTCAGGAGGCACAGAGAACCCCAAACAAGAAGAACCCAAACAGACCCATGCCAAGACACATCATAATTAAAATGCCAAAAACTAAAGACAATCAGAGAATCTTAAAGGCAGGAAGAGAAAAGAAAACTGTTACCTACAAAGGAGTTCCCATAAGGCTGACACCTGATTTCTCATCAGAAACTATACAGGCCAAAAGGGAATGGCATGGAGTACTTAAGGTAATGGAAAGCAAGGATCTGAGACCAAGATTACTATATCCAGCAAGGCTATCATTCAAAATAGATGGTCAAATAAAGAGCTTCCCAGACAAAAAAAGGCTAAAGGAGTTCATCACCACCAAGCCAGCATTACAGCAAATGCTAAAGGGATTGCTGTAAGGGATTGCTCAGAAGAAGAAACACAGGGAGAAACCTAGCCATACAGAATTTAAATGGCTATAAATAAGTACCTCTTAATAATAACCCTAAATGTAAACAGATTAAATGCTCCAATCAAAAGGTGTAGGGGAGCTGAATGGATACAAAAACATGACCCAACTATATGTTGTCTACAAGAGACCCACCTCAAAACAAAAGACACACACAGGATGAAAGAGAAGGGATAGAAAAAAATTTTCCATGCAAATGGAAAAGAAAAGCTGGAGTAGCAATACTCACATCTCACAAAATAGATTTTAAAAGCATCGTGCTAAGCGAAATAACGCAGAGAAAGATAAATAAATGATCTCATTCATTTGTGGAATATAATGAACAACATAAACTGATGAACAAAAATAGAGCCAGAGGGGAAAAAATATATACTAGAATATAAGAGAAGTAATCCTGTTATTTGCAAATTTTTAATATTTCCTACAACTTCTGTGATATCATACTATGTTAGTATAGTTTTGGTATTATTATACTTAAAATCCTTTTAATCCTAACATATTCACGTTTATTGCATGTAATATTATATGTAAGATCATTTTTCTTGAATAATTGATGTTTATTGCATGTAAGATCATATTTAAAATCATTTTTCTTGAGATATTAATGTTTATTGCATGTAACCTTTAAAAATATATATTATCTTTAAAAAATAAAAGAGCATTTATAAACTCTAGATAAAAGCAGAAGAGGGCACAAAGAGTGAAACAATAAAAATTAAATTTTTTTTAAAATAAGACAGCACACAAAATACCTTACAAAGTAAGCTATATAAATTAAAATCCACCTGGTAGAGAAAGTTTCTAAAATGTGAATAAAGAGTTAACTATTAAGAATGTTCGTCAACAATATTTTTATAATAATGAAAAACTGAGAACAGCCCATATATGCTACATCTAAAAGATTAAATAAATGATACATCCATACAATGCA
Organism: Eptesicus fuscus; assembly: GCF_027574615.1. Taxonomy (NCBI): domain Eukaryota; kingdom Metazoa; phylum Chordata; class Mammalia; order Chiroptera; family Vespertilionidae; genus Eptesicus; species Eptesicus fuscus. The sequence continues at coordinate 62,622,508 of NC_072483.1, forward strand.
ACCATTTAAGGTAACAGAAAATATTTATTGATAAAAAGGTATTTTTGGCATAGTTATTTTTTTAAAGCAGGTTACAAAATTGAATGTACAGTATGATCCCACCTTTTGTGAAAATAAACATATATATACACAAATAAGCATACATAAAACCAGCTGGAAAGATATACCAATCTATTAACAGTGGTTATCACGGCTGGTGAAATTATGGTGATATCTTCTTCTGGCTTACTAGTAATTTCTCATTTTTCTAAAAACATACAGCTATCCCCCGCTTTTCAAAGTTCACTTTACACCACTTCGCTTTTGCAAAAGACCTATACCAGTACCTGTTTTCGATAACCAAAAGAAATCCAAAGAGGATTTTCACTTTTACGAAAAAAGGCAAAAAGTGAAATAGCATTCAGCATGTGTCTTGCAATAAGCAATTATTATTAAGCAGTTAATATTGAGCAGCGAGAGTGGCCCCAAGCTCCCTCCCCAGGAACTGTACTCAGCATCTCAGCATTAGCCACCATGGCTTTGAACTGTGTCTATGAACATCTGTGCTTTATCTCCATTTAATTTGTGCATCTGCTAGCAAGATGTGTCCCTAAAGTAACTGCTTCTTCACTTTATACCATTTCAGCTTATGAAAGGTTTCACAGGAACACTCCAATTTCAGATAGTCGGGGAAATTCATATTAATTTGATAATAAGAAAATTATTTTTTTAATATAAACAAGAACTAAAACAGGTGCAGCACTACTTGTATCAACATTTCCAAAATAAATTCTCAAAGTACAGAAGATGCATCAGTTCTTAGAATTTCAAATATGGAGACTTTCTCCTTAGTCTCCAAATGCTAAGCTATAAGAGCCAAGAAAATTTAGAAATTACATATATAAAGAAATGCGTATACAAAGGGAAGTTAATAAGAATCCTCAGACAGGGAGTTACTTCAAGAAGTCTGCATCATTTATCAAACCACCACCACCCGAACAACCAACAATGTTTAAGACACTATTCCAATGTATTCCAAATGCCTCTGGTTCAAGGTTTGAAAAGCAACTACATTATTCACGCACTGAGGAGAGGATCTTCAATCACCAACTTTGGGGAGAAAGGAAGAAAGGGGTAAAAGTCACACTACAATGTGATGGATCTCAAAATTCCATGAGAATTCCATATTCGGGGTCCAAACACATCTGTAAGAGACTCAAAGGTCAGTTATAATTATGGCAAATGCTAACCCAATCCTAGATGGGCTTCTGTTAACAACCAATATAATTCTGGACCACATGCCTAGCCCATCAATAATATAAAATTCAAATAACAATTCAACCAAAACTACTTTTAAATGAGTCTATGAACAGCACTCACAAAGAACAGTATAGCAAAAAACATACACATATAAATGTTTCAACTATATAAAATTGTACATATACCTAGACAAGGGCTGAAACAGAAAATAAATAATTTGATAGGATCTTGGGACTGTGAGATGTTTTAATTCCACTATTGTTAACATAACCAGACCAAGAAATGTTTTAAAATAAAGTATATAATATAGTCATTGACCAAATATAATTTATTCCTAGGCTAAATACATTGTTTTCAACTAGGCACATAAAGCAGTCTCAAAACCATACACATTTATAAACCATCTAACACCTGTAAAAATACCTTACTACTGTACTAGTCATCCAATATCAAAAAGATGTGATTTTGAAAACTCACCATTCAGGCCCAAAGTTCAGTGTCTGTGTTTCCGCTGCCATTCTTTTCAGTATGTTTACAAGACTTTTATATGTGGAGAAACCTGTTAAAGAGAAAAATATCTCCATACAGTGAATCAAGATTAAATGCAGAATTCCAGCCCAGAAAGTATAGCTAGGGAGTGTGTTTTGTTTATGTTCCTCTCAACCACAGTCACCAGAATGTGATTTTTAAATCCCTGTTTATAACAATATAGCAGGTAAAGTGAAATTAATATAATCACCCTTACATTCCAATTCACCATCTTTTTATGTTTATCTAAAGAAAGGAGGCATGGTATAAGATGACAGATGGGAACAGACCATGCAGAGCACTGGAAACCAAATTAAGGATTTTCTACTTTCACCTTAGACTGCAGTGATGGGCAACCTTTTGAGCTTGGTGTGTCAAACTTCGCCAAAAAACTGAGCATAACTCAGGTAGTGTGTCACTTTGAGGAAAAAACATTATTTCGCAAAATGTTTCATCCTCAGGAGCAGCAAATATTTCATCCTCAGCATGCGGCTGCCTCAGCGACCGCATGTCATCAGAAATGGCTACAATATTTTGTCATAGGTTCGCCATCACTGCCTTACAGCAATGGAGAGTAAATGAAGGATAACAGACTTCCATTTTAATTTATATTACTCCCTTGTTAAGGACTCTCCCATCACCATGAGATATATCAAAGATTCTTAAAATAAGGACCGCCTCCCTTACCTATCTCACAGCTTCCACAACTCTCCCCAATTTCTGCTTAGCACTTTACACTCTAGTGACGCTTTAAAAAATTATCTTGGACCATAAGTTAAAACAATAAGCTAATGAATTTCTTAAATAGTCTTTCAAAAGAAATTTTAAGATATCAGAGCTTAAAATGAAATAAATCAGATAGGCAAAGACAAATACTGTATGATATTACGTATATGTGGAATCTAAAAAGCCAAACTCAGTGAGGAGAGTAGTGGTTATTAGTGGCTGGAGGAGTGAAGGAAATGGGGAGATATTGGTTAAAGGATATAAACTTTCAGTTATAAGATTAACAAACTCTGGGGATCTAATGTACAGCATGGTGACTATAGCTAATAATACTGTAAACTGCTGAGAGTAGATCTTAAAGGTTCTCACCACAAAAGAGAAAAAAAGGAAATCCTGTTTCAGTCCTCTATCATTCCACCTAAAAACCTTTAGGTAATGCCAAACTACCATACTGTACCAATATTAAAAGCTCAGAAGTTTTTTTAATACCTTGATCTGGGACCCTAACTACCATTTACAACATTGTTTTCATAAGAAGATGTAAAAATTTCCCTAGTACTCTTAAGAACCAAAGAATGATAATCCAAACAATTTAATTATCAACTAAAGAGACCAACATTACTCAGAATGGAGTTCTGCTCATTCTCCTTTCTGAACTAAAGCAAAAATATTAGAGTTATGAGTCCTGAAGAAATCTCATTTAAATTCTTGAAGTACTATAATCACTAATTCCAAATTCTACACCTCAGATTGCTCCTTCTAAATCAATTTAAATGAGCCCAGTTGTAATGTATTTATATGTACTGGAGGGATTGGCTTACATGATGCCTCTGAATTATAAATTAGTCAGAATGGAAACTGGGCTTTTTTCCTCAACTGTCCTTTCTAAAGATGCAGTGAGGTATTAAAATGAGTATAGGCTTCAGCACCATTTAAAACCCCACCATACTAAATGTTAACTCAAACCCCTAGGAGACTTGTGACCATTAGAAAACAGCTCTGAATTTTGACAGCAGTATTAGAACCAGACTCTTTCTAGATGCTGTGTTCCGATCATGCCCTTCTGCCTCTTTAGACTGCCTTTTCTTAAAACCATTTCATCCTTTATCCACCGGGATCAGAACAATATTCTTACTTTTCCCTATCTTCGTTTCCTTCCAATTTAGTCAGCATTCCCCAAAAGTTTCCCTTCTTTTCTAACTTCCATCAGTGTACCCATGTTTTACTTAACTATAAATTCTGTTTAGATATTGTCTTGAACCTTTTGTTATTTCTCCACTAACACTTTGGGTAGAACTCTGCCTACTAAATCACAGGGAATACCATGCAGGGAGTAGGGGTATAGTTACAACAGGAGCAATGAAAAATTTTCCCACAAATTTCTAAATTGCCCAGCTTCCTGGGGCGATGCCTCGCCCCTATTGTAAATTACAGATTTCTTTTCTGCCATGACCTGTGTGGCATTTCCAGATGCTTGTTCCTCCTGGATACCTATCTCATCAACAACTGATCAAGGTACCACTGCTTTTACAATTCACCGGTGAGCCAGGCTTCAAAAGCCCAGTTATCTGAAACTCCTTTTGCTTCTCTCATATCCAATGATTTTGTCTCCAATTTGGTCAATTTCTCCTTCAAAATTCCTCTTGCATTTTTTTCATTATAATGAAACCTTAACTCATGTCTAGATTATTAGAATAAAACTCCTAATTGGCTTTCTTGACTCAGCCTCTAAATATTCACATCCAAAAAGATCAACCTTCCTAAAGCACTGCTCTGGTATGCCTACCCCTCTTTAAAACAATTAAACCTACTGTGCATCATCAAAACTCCTAGTAAAGACATCTAAAAGACCATAATATAGACCTTGAACTTCAGTGTAGCGTAGGGATGGGAAGACATAGATTTTGAAGTAAATCTACAGTACAACAACCAAAAATTGAAAGAAGAGAAAAAGCATAAAGCTAGATATCTCTGGCCCTAACCTTTCTCCTAAACTCAAATTCACTGATTTCAGCTTTTTCTACATTCACTGCATCAAAAAAAAAACAGAAAGGGGGAAGAGCTAGATTCTTTTGGAAGATTTCCATTTCATCAATAAAGCTAAAAATTACTACTAAGTGTACCAGTTAATAATGCGGATTTTTTTCAATAGATGGAGTTACACATATGTTGATACATATGCGATTTGATATGTATGCTATTTTGTTGTATTGACAGCAAGCTTCAAAACTTCATATGTCAAATTTGCTGAAGGTGTTAAGAGCATAGATATTTTTACACTTAAAAATGTCAAATTTCGTGCCAAAAAAAAAAGCATTTGCGGGAAGTTTTAATTCATTACTTTATTTTGAAGAAAAAGTTATCATAACTTCGGGAAGCTTATGGTGAACATGCTCCATCTCAAGACACTTGTGAACACTGGTTTAAATGCTTTAAAAGTGATGATTTCGATGTGAAAGACAAAGAACGTCCAGGTCAACCGAAAAAGTTTGAAGACCAACAATTACAAGCATTATTGGATGAAGATGCGTGTCAAACTCAAAAACAACTTGCAGAAAGATTAAACGTTGCTCAGCAAGCAATTTCCAATTGTTTACAAGCAATGGGAAATATTTTAAAGGAAGGAAAATGGGTGCCACATCAACTGAACAAAAGACAAATGGAAAACCGAAAAGTCATCAGTAAAATGTTGCTTCAACAGCACGGAAGAAAGTCTTTTTTGCATCGAATTGTGACTGGCGATGAAAAGTGGATTTATTTTGAGAATACCAAATGCACAAAATCATGGGTTGATCCAGGTCAACCATCAACATTGACTACAAGGCCAAATTGCTTCGGAAAGAAGACAATGCTCTGCATTTGGTGGGATCAGGAAGGTGTGGTGTATTATGAACTTCTTAAACCAGGTGAAACCATTAATAATGATCGCTACTGACAACAAATAATCAATTTGAACCACGATTTGATGGTAAAACGACCAGACTGGGCCAGAAGACACGGCAAAGTAATTTTGCTTCATGATAACACACCATCACACACTTCAAAACCAGTTAAAGACACATTAAAAGATCTTGCCTGGGAAGTATGAACCCACCCGCCGTATTCACCAGACCTTGCTCCTTCTGATTACCACTAGTTCCGATTGATGGCACATGCACTTTCTGAGCAGCACTTCAAAACGTACTAAGTGGAAAATTGGGTCTCTGAATGGTTTGCCTCAAGACAAGAAAAGTTCTATTGGGACGGTATCCACAAATTAACTGAAAGATGGGAGAAATGTGTAGCTAGCGATGAACACTACTTTGAATAAAGCACTTTCGATGTTTCTCTTGAAATTATCGTGTGTGTTTTTTATTACAAAATCCATCATTATTAACCGGTACACCTAGTAAAGTGAAGCTTGAGGTAGCAGTGGCCATATCATAGAAGTCTTTGTATTTTATACCCCAAGGGCAATGAAAAACTACTATTATATAAAAAGATTCAGGCAAGGAAGTGTCCAGGATGAAATCTGCCCTTCAGAAAGATCATTCAGGATGCCAGGAGGAGAATGAATTAACAAGAGCTAAAGGGAAAAGAGGGTATTAATCCAGCAGATACTGTAGAAGCCAGATCTCCAGAGCACTAGAAGAGAGAGATGATAACTGTATTTACTGACATAAAAAGATGTCAACAATATATTGTGTCCAAGGCAGATTATGGAATACAGAGAATATAATCATGTTCAATATATTTTAAAATACATACAGGTTGGGGCAAAAGTAGGTTTATAGTTGTTCATATGGAACGTAATACAATAATAAATACTAATATAAGAATAAATTGTGTTTTACATATAACTGTAAACCTACTTTTGTTCCACCCTGTATATATACTGAATCCTATATAATCTTATTAATCAACTAGTGGCCCAGTGCACAGATTCATGCACACTGAAAGGAAATTAATTACAAGAAGTATTTTAATATCGCTATTCGCCCTTTCTCTGTAACAGAAGTGTCAGAGGTAAAAGAAGATTAGTAAAATGTATATGAAAATAATATACGAATTGATTAATAAACAACATGATATAACAGCAAAGACAAGATATAAAAACAAAAACATGATATAAAAGCAGCAAAAACATGATATAAAACAACAAAAACATTATATAAAAACATTAATAAAAACAATGACTGATAAATTGATTAAACTTATTCTAATATCTCCCTGTATACCACATTAAGAGTAAAAACACTTTCAGAGTGCTTGACTAATTTCCCTTGTGATGAAGTATTTACAATTTTAACGTCACATTCTCTTCAAACTCGAGAGAAAGCAACATATAACTGACCATGTCCGAAAACAGGCTCAGGTAGGAATATTCCTACTTGGTCTAGAGTTCATCCTTGTGATTTATTAATAGTCATTGCAAGTGCTGGCATCACGGGAAACTGTCTTTGAATTAATTTAAATGGGAGGCCAGTGTCAGATGGGAACAAATCAATTCTTGGAATCAGAACAACCTCTCCTTCCACAGATCCTGTTAATACTTCAGTTTTTATTATGTTAGGTTGCAATCTTTTATCGAAACACATGCATGCACTGGTGCCAGCGAGAGCATTATATGTATCGCACATGCGCGAGTCAACGCTTATTTTTTTTTAAATATATTTTATTGATTTTTTACAGAGAGGAAGAGAGAGGGACAGAGAGTTAGAAACATCGATGAGAGAGAGACATCGATCAGCTGCATCTTGCACACCCCCTACTGGGGACGTGCCCGCAACCAAGGTACATGCCCTTGACCGGAATCGAACCTGGGACCCTTGAGTCCGCAGGCCGACGCTCTATCCACTGAGCCAAACCGGTTTCGGCTCAACGCTTATTTTTAAATTGCCAGTGTGGGTCATATGTCCCGGCTGATCAGTTGGTCGGATGGACATATGGTCAGTCACTTAGCCATATACACACACACACTAGAGGCCAGGCGCAGTACACAAAATTCGTGCACTCGGTGGGGGGGGGGGGGGGGGGTGGAGGGGGGGAGGGTTCCCTCAGCCCGCAGGGAGCGGGCCTAAGCCGGCGGTCAGACATCCTTAGACTGCTCCATTCCCCAGAGCAACAATCCTCAAAGTAAAGTCTTCCAATAGAACTCCTTTAAGGTATCCATGATGCCAAAACAATTTTTATAATAATATTAAAGTATTATTTGCATTTTTTCACTGTGTTAGCACTGCACTGATCATGCAAAGCAGTGATGAGGGAAGCTGCTGGCTCCTTAGCATCATTCAAATTAATGGCACCAAAATGTACTGGTAATCATTGTATTCTTGGCTACCACTGTTATATACTCACAGGAGAGAAAAAAGCCCATTTTACTTGAGAATGCCCTAGACCAGTGGTCGGCAAACTCATTAGTCAACAGAGCCAAATATGAACAGTACAACAATTGAAATTTCTTTTGAGAGCCAAATTTTTTAAACTTCTTCTAACGCCACTTCTTCAAAATAGACTTGCCCAGGCCGTGGTATTTTGTGGAAGAGCCACACTCAAGGGGCCAAAGAACCGCATGTGGCTCGCGAGCCGCAGTTTGCCAACCACGGCCCTAGACAAAGCAGTAAAAACGACTGATTTTATTCATCTTGACCCCTTTGTATACATCTTTTTAATGTTCTATGTAATGAAATGGGAAATATACATAAAGCACTTCTGCTGCACACCATGGTCTCAAAGACACTTAGGAGATTGTTTTGAGTTGTGAACTCAACTCGTTTTTTTATGGAACATTATTTTAACTTGAAAGAAGAGCTGACACACAAACATGATTATGCAGACCTACATATTTAGCAAACATTTTTTTTCAAAAATGAATGAACTGATGCCCGGACAGTATGGCACAGTGGTTGAGCATCAATCCATGAACAAGGAGGTCATGCACGGTTCAATTCCACATCAGGGCACATGCCAAGGTTTGGGGCTTGATCGCCAGTAGGGGGCGTGCAGGAAGCAGCTGATCAATGATTCTCTCATCTTTGCTGTTTCTATCCCTCTCTCCCTTCCTCTCACTGAAATCAATGAAAAAAAAATTTTAAACTAACAAAGTGAAACTGTCACTTCACGGAAAACAATTGACAGTACAGTTGTTACCAATTATAAAATTCGAGCTTTCAAGCAAAAATTAAAATTTTGGCAAACTCCTATTCACCACCATGAGCTTGACAGGTTTTCCAGTACTTAGACTTTCTCAATACTTGAAGGTGGTTTTTTTTTTTGATGAGTGTTCACATTAATTAATGTGATTTTTTTATGTAATGTATAATATATCCATTAAATGTGCGAGACCAATGAATCTTAATGTAACAGTACATTGCGAGACCAATGAATTTTAATGTAACAGTACATTGCTGATATTTGGTGGGGTGCCTGCATTGATATAATTCAGATTTCACATTGCAACTAATCTTTAAAAATGAATACTTGCTGAATTTTAGTGTATCAAAAAATATCTGCAATTATCTGAAAAAGTTCTTAAAATACTCCTCCCTTTTCCACCTACATACATATCCTTCATATACTTCAACCAAAGTAATAAACAACGAATTGAATGCAGAAGCAGATAAGAGAATCCAGCTGCCTTCTATAAAGCAAGGCAAAAGTAATTTGCAAAAAGGTAAAACAATGCCACTCTTCTCACCAAACTTCTTATAAATGTTTTAGAAAATAGGTATTTTTCTCAAAAATATATTTATGTCCATATGTAATGAGATTATTTTAAAATAAATTAATGAACTATTTTAAATTTCTCAATATGGTAAGTATATATAGATGTAACTAAAAAGCCAAAAGCTCTTTGGGGTTCTCTAACTTTTAAGAGGGTAAAGGAGTCCTAAGATCAAAAAGGTGAGAATGTCTATCTCAGAGAAAGAAGAAAAATGACAAAAGAAATACACCTATTAACTCAGAACAAACGAACATACTCTAGAAAGTATATCAAGGAGCATAAAATACCAATGACATGAACACCATGATCCAAAATGTGACACTTATTAAAAAAGTATCTAGGGTTTTAATAATGTATCTTTTCTAAGGACAGAGAGACTTTTCACATTTTGAAATTTAATTCTATGATTTTTTAACTGCCTCGGCCACAAGACAGACCCTTTCATGTTTAGTTCACCATTATGGCTAGACCAGCACCTGGCTGGCACAAAGAAGGTATTCAAATATTTGTTAGATTGAAAACAAAACAAAGACAAAAGACTTACAAACAGAACCCACTGACATCTCTATTCAAATTATAAATATGAAATTTTATAATCAAAATTACCAACTTACATAGTAGCAACAATCAGACAAGCTACCACTCACTGAGAGCCTATTTACTGTGTCAGGCATTGTACTGGGCATTTTAGATTTTTAATTCCCACAACCACCGTGGGATATACTTTATACAGGTAAGGAAAATACAACTGCAAGTGGTTACCTTATTTACCTAAAGAGGCAGGTAATAAGTGACAGAAGCCAATTTATGTGGCTCAGTGGCGGAGCACCAACCAGGAGGTCACTGTTCAATTCCCGGTCAGGGCACATGCCTGGGTTGCGGATTGGGTCCCAGTAGGGGGCGTGCAGGAGGCAGCCTATCAATAATTCTCATCATTGTTTCTATCCCTCCCTCTCCTTTCCTCTCTGAAATCAATAAAAATATATATATTTTTTAAAAGTGATAGAAAATTAAGCCCACATTTCTTTGCTTAAAAGGCGACAGGCGCCCTAGCCGATTTGGCTCAGTGGATAGAGCATCAGCCCACGGACTGAAGGGTCCTGGGTTCGATTCCATTTAAAGGCACGTACCTCGGTTATAGGTACACAATTCCGGGGGCATGGGGGAGGCAATCAATCGATGTGTCACTCTCACATCAATGTTTCTCTCTGTCTCTCCCCTTCCCTTCCACTCTTTCTAAAATTCAATGGAAAAACATTTTTGGGTAAAGATTAACAAAAAAAAATTTAAAAGGCCACAAGCTTTTCACTACATACTGATATACTGCTCAGTTTTGCTTGGTTACCTTTTCTCCCCCACTTCTTTGTAATTTTCAGAGGAATTCATTTTGTGGAATGAATTTTCGCCTTTCCCAATCTACCACTCTATTTCACTCTCCTCCAACTTCTACCCTGCCTTTGCATCACTTGATTAAGCAAGCAATACAGGGAATGTATGTATTCTCATAACACACTATTACAAAGGTCATTAACTATGGTGGTGCAGTATAAAAGATTAAAGGAGAGGATCAGATTCCAGAACATGAATTAAGGCTCTGTCCCACTGATCTTTCATGATGGCTTTACTCAACTGGCCATGGTTTGGGCAGCACCACTTCAACTCCCAAGGGGCTAATCATGAGAGCCCCTGGATATGGACATGTCTTCACGGCCTCAGCCATGATTTATCGTTTAAAAAGTACCAAGACAGTACCTCTGTCAATTCCTTGCCAGTCTCTATACCCATGAGACCAATACTGAAGAGACCAGAGCTCTTGAGACTTCCTCCAGACCCAGGACAACTTGAATAAAAGGAGCTTTGTTCCCAGAGAACATACTGACCACAATATCACTATAAGAAGAAAAGCTATTACTATCATTCTCCCCACTGTTTCTGAACAATAAGTAAATGTTTCTCTTTTCTCTCCCCCTTTTGATCAAAGAACAAAATTAGCAACTGTGCACTATTCTAGGAAAAATTTCAATGTCATAAATATTACCATCTCATTTGATAATCTCACTAAAAGCCAATGTTTTCCAGAGAGGGTTCCCCAAACCCTTGACACCTTTACAGAGGTTATGTGGAAATCTTTTTAAACTTCACAAAATCTTGAATAACCCTTACCTCAACATCCAGATTAAAGAAAACGTACAATATCAGAATGGACTCTTCTACCTTAAAAATGAATTCAGCTGTAACCAATTTACTAAAGAAACCTTGGCTGAAGAAGTATCATAGGAAATCACATCTGTGATCTGTCATTCGATACATCACTCTGTAATAGATCACTTTTATAAATAATCCCTAGGCTTTGCATCAAAAATCTCGATATATTGCCCTGGCCGGTGTGGCTCAGTTGATTGGAGTGTCATCCCGTACACCAAAAGGTGGTGGGTTTGATTCCCAGTCAAAATACATACCCAGGTTTTGGGGTCCATCCTGGTTGGGGCGCTTTCAGGAGGCAACCAATAGATGTGTCTCTCTCTCTCTCTCTTCCTCTAAAAATCAATTTTTAAAAATCTCGATATACTAATATACTAACGTAAGATTTAAGTAATAAAAAAATATTTAAGCAATTTTGCTTCTGAATTAACTAATAATTAAAGACTACAAAAACATGTTAATATAAAAGTTTATATTGTCTCACTGATCCTTTACCAACAGTAACAAGTCCCTTCTACCACCCAAATAATGTGACTATAGATTCACTTATAGAAGTCGCACCCTTCAAATTCTCTATTGCTTCCTAATACTTAAGTGCTGCTCAATAATGTAAAAGGTGCCCAGAGATTAAAATTTATAAAAGCAATCAATGAAAAATAAATAAGTAACCACTGAATTTCCACTAAGCCTCTCATTTGCTTATGTCCTTTTATTAAACCTTTATCCCACTCTGGCCAATGTGGCTCAGCTGGTTAGGTGCCATCTGTGCACAGAAAGGTTTCTGGTTCAATTCTAGGTCAGGGTACATGCCTGGAATTTCGGGCTCTATCCTCGACAGGGGGTGTGCAGGAGGCAGCTGATCAATGTTTTACTCTCACATTAATGCTTCTCTCTCTCCCTTCCTCTCTCTAAAAATTAAAAAATAAACAAAAAACCTTTATCCCATGTATTCATTTGAACCCCACCCGCATTCCTTCCCCACTCCAATCAAACACCTTAGTTAAGCCCTAGCCAGTTTGGCTCAGTGGATAGAGCATCATCGGAAGGATGCCGGGTTTGATTCCCATCAAGGGCACATGCCCGGGCTACAGCTCAATCCCAGTGGGGTGTGTGCGGGAGGCAGCCAATCAATGATTCTCTCTCATCATTGATATTTCCATCTCTCTCTCCCTCCCCTTTCCTCTCTGAAATCAATAAAAATATTTTTAAAAAAAGGACTTTAGTTAAAACTCTGCACTAGGGTCCTGGCCAGTGTGGCTCAGTTGGTTGGGCATCATCCAATGCACCAAAAGGTTGCCATTTTGATTCCTGGTTCGATTCCAGGTCAGGAAACACGTCCAGGCTTCTGGGCTCGATCTCCAGTAGGGGACATGCAGGAAGCAGCTAATCGCTTACATAGATGTTTCTCTCTCTAAAAACCAATTTAAAATAATTTTTTTTAAAACTCTGCACTAGGAAGTTCCAACAAAGATGCTTGGTGAGACCTACTGGCCCTCATTCACCAAAAGATATGCATATATAGGGGGTCCCCCAAAAAATGTATACACACTTTAACAGCTGATAGCTCAATTGGTGTTTCTTTTCAGATTTAACCCATTGGAATTAATAATGGTATTCAGAGTGTACGCCCTATATTTTAACTCCTCAGGGCACATAAACTGAAACTGCTGAGCTATAGATAAAGAAAATTTTTCTAGGAAAGGAAAAATGTCTAGAAACTTCTGTGGGTCTCTGATTAGAATAGCCAACATACCACCTTCTCCAAGGCCTGCCCCCACTCAGGAATCTTTCAGCTAACTAGGTTGCACTACCGACCCCAACCCTATGGCTATACTAAATGAATCAATGATGGAGAACTGGACCAAGCTAAGCTAATCAAATTTTCCCTCAAAGGAACCTGAAATGTGGACACAATTTTAACCAGTGGCACAAGAGCCTGAGTTCATTTGTGGCTCTAGAAAATAAGTGACAATTTTCTTTCATGTGTTTGTAAAGCATAAAAGACCAGACTGTGGAAAGACAACGGAAACAGGATAACAAGAAACAAGAGAGGACACTGACTAGCCAAAGGGGAGAAAAGTGCTAGCTGGACAACCTTGTTCCTGAATGCTTTCCAGTTTCTAAATCGTGTCCTTCATGAAGGCAACTGCTCTTGGGTTCTTTAAGATACCTCCTCCCTGCCCACAAAGCATTCCTCTTCCTGTTTCATGCCATCATTATGACAGTTTAAGACTTAAATTTATACCAGGATCAATGCAGAAAGGGTATTATTATTCTTATGGTTCATGGATCTGAGCAGCACTTATTATTACTCTTATGGTTCATAGAGGATCTGAGCAGTATTAGAGAAGTTTACTCATTGTCTATAACCTCAGGAGAAATAATAGGACAAAAATAACCAAAACCTTTAAAAGCAAAAACCATCTGTTTGCATAAACCCACCTCAGCTTTGTATTCCCTTCAACACTCACCTGTTCAAAAGTTCTACTGGTTCACAGCAGGTGGTTTGAGCAGACTTTGTTCAGGCCCTTTTAACACTGTAAATAATAAAATTATTAAAGAAAATCACCTAGCAATCTCATAAGAAACTTCAAAAACATAATTTATTATGAATATGTTTTATAGGAAATGAATTCCAAACCTAGTTAAAATATTAAAATCATATGGTGTGCTCATAAACGAGATTCTCTTTCCTGACAGCTAGAGAGTCTCTCTCACTACTTCTGGAGTGGGACTGAAAAATACATTTTTTTTAGTCCTCACCTGAGGATATGCTTTTTTCATTGATTCTAGAGAGGAAGGGATAGGGGAAGAGATGTGAAAGAGAAACATCAATTGGTTGCCCACCCCCAGGTACCCAGACCAGGAATCCAACCCGCAACCTGGGTATGTGCCCTGACCAAGAATCGAACCCAAGACCCTTCAGGGCACTGGTTGACACTCTAACCCAGTGATGGCGAACCTATGACACGCGTGTCAGCACTGACACGCGTAGCCATTTCTGATGACACGTGGCCGCTGAGGCGGCCGCATGCCGAGGATGAAACATTTGCTGCTCCTGAGGATGAAACATTTGCGAAATAATGTTTTTTCCTCAAAGTGACACACTACCCGAGTTATGCTCAGTTTTTTGGCAAAGTTTGACACACCAAGCTCAAAAGGTTGCCCATCACTGCTCTAACCGCTAGGCTATGCTGGCTAAGGAGAAAAATACATATAGAACTTTTTAACAAAAGTTCTGATTCTGATGAAGATAACAAATGAGCACTACTATAAGGTTTCAGGAGAGTGATTATTTGGAATTTTCATTCAAAACCACACTGTGCCCTGGCTAGGTGGCTCCATTGGTCAGAGCGATATCCTGTACACCAAAAGTTTATGGGTTTGATTCCAGGTCAGGGCACATACCTACGTTTTGGGTTCAATCCCCGATCTGGGAGTGTACAGGAAGCAATGATGCTTTGCTCTCTTTCTCTAGCTCTCTCTCTCTCTAAAATCAATAAACATATCCTTGAATGAGGATTAAAAACAAAAAAACAAATAATACTGCTGATATTTGGTATTAACTTTTTAAACATATCTGATAGAAAAACGACAGCCAGCAACAAAGCAACATAATGCAAATAATCCGTGAGTCCTAAGAAGTATAACCACTGCCAAAATGTCCAAGGAACAAAGCTCCAGATATGCTTTCGGTTATAAAATCACAACCTTCTTTTAATGCTCTGTTGAGACAGTATCTTAAAAATCCACCAGATGGTGATATTTCAAATGACAAGGAGTGGACTGAACCATAATAGTTTCTCAGCTAACATCAAATGATGTTTTGAATGCTGCTCCTAAAGAGTCAAAAAACAATAAAGTTGACAATTTTACTAACAAAAAGAAAGCAATTTGAGAAAGCCACTTCCGCCTTTGATTTTGCAAGAAAAAATAGCTGTTATAATGTCCAAAAGGTCATCCAACTTTGCCCAATGCACTCTACTTTTTATAAAAGTAGGCAGAAAAAAAAGAGGGCAGAACTAAAAAAAGAGGGCAGAACTAGATAATAAAACAAACTTTCCTCTGGGCTCAAGAGAACAAGCTCTAGAATATCTTCTTTTATAAATTAAGTTCAAGTTCAGTGAAACTCTATAATTAATATAAAATTGTGGTCCTTAATTTCTTCAAGTAGGAAAGCATGTAATACTTTGAAAATATTTTTATAAAATTAATTTTGGCCATTTAAGTGAATTCCCTTTTGTTTTTCAAACCTCTCCCCTCTTCTCCAACCTCCCAGAAAATTATGGGCAATTCAGCAAAGGTATCATTTTGTATTCCTGCATAATTAATCTAGTATATTTTCAGTCATCTAGAGAGCATAAAAAATAAAAACCAAATGCTAATCTGGACAAGAAATATTAGCATTCTAAATATAAGTAAACTTGCCTGTGGATTAAAAAATCTACTGATATTTTTGAAGATATGTATTTCTTGCCCTGGCTGGGTGGCTCAGATGGTTGGAGCGACATCCCATACATGAAAAGGTTTTGGGTTCAATTCCCAGTCAGAACACATATCTAGGTTTCGAGTTTGATCCCTGGTGGGGTGCCTGCAGAAACAACCAATCAATGTTTCTTTCTAACATCGACGTTTCTCTCTCTCTCCCCCTCTCCCTTCCTCTTTGGCTAATAAAAACATATCCTTTGGTGAGGATTAAAAAAACAACAACTTTAAAGATATGTACTTCTTCAGGGCATTAAACATGAATGTAAATCCTAGGATTTTATCATCATAAAATCCAAGTGGGAATCAAGGGGGAGAACAAAGCTGGGATTCAAAATTTTACAACAATGACCAAATAATGTGAGGCAATTTAAATTGCTGAAGAAAAATGGACACTTAACCTGCTTCTAAAATACCTGGATTAACACCAACATAGGCTGTAGTAGATTCAACCTCATGAGACTGGTCCCACTCTAATCTGTAAGAAACAGAACAAAACAAAAAGTACTGAAAATTTACTCAGCTGGGGCTAATGGAAAACTGCAAATGAAATCAGTCTTTGAAAATGGCACAAATCAAAGATCCTTTAGGAGGGAAGGGACAGTAATAATCTTTTCACCCAAAAAGATTCTCCTAGATAGTAATCACAATCAATATTGTCATCTTCCAGTGTGAAGGTCAACAAAAAGAGAACAGACATATGGAGTATTAAATGCAGAGTCAAGAGAACAAATGAACTGGTATGACATCAAAGACATTATAATTTGGAAATGTCACTTCAAAATTCAATGAAGAAAAAGGAGAAAGGTGATTCACTTAAAACACTACCCTAACAAAAAAAAGAAGAAAACAAAACACTACCACTGTCACTATCATCACTATGTCTCCTTTTGAGCCAAGGAGCTGCACTCACATCCTGAAGTTGTAATTCTTATCTTCTCATGATTTTCAGGCAAGCCTATGACAAATTATTTTTCATATATGCAACTCACAAGCAAAAGTATTTCAAAACCAAAATATTAAATTCCTAAGGTGAATTAAAATAAAAGAGGACAGCCTGGCTGGTGTGGCTCAGGGTTGAGCGTCGACTTATGAACCAGTCAGGGCACATGCCCAGGTTGGGTTGCATTGCGGGCTTGATCCCCAGTGGAGGGCATGAAGGAGGCAGCCAATCAATGATGTTTCTATCTCTCTCTCCCTCTCCCTTCTCTCTGAAATCAATAAAAATATATTTTTTAAACAAAAGAGGACATTTATGAAAGCTCAGTAATAAGAATATGGAGATAAGCTGGAAGGAAATCAGAAAAGTTTTCCAATGAAAAAGTCTATTGATTATCAAATTAATTGAAGACCTATTCTAAAAGGTAAAAGTGGAAGAATAAAAAACACAGCACATAAAGTTCTACACATGTAAAATGCTATAAAATATATATAAACAAATTAGTGGAAGAGTCCCTGAGTAATTTAAAACTAGGCTGGACAACACAGAAATAATTACGAATTATTTGCTAACCACATTAAGGACAACATGAGTTAATACATTGATTTCACCTTTCTTTTAGGTCATATCCCTTATTGAACTATCTGTATCTAAACTTCAAAGGACATTATTTCCCTACATTTTCAAATATTCTGAATTATCACAAAGATCCCCTTCTTAAAAAGCAATTCCTTTCGAAAAATCACTTTAGGTAGTTTATCATCAACCTTCTTTAAAAACTTTTTGAGAAAGGTATTTCATGACAACTTCCTGAAATATGTTCTATGAGCATCCTGAATTTTTTCTAAATGGGGTAGGGTAGGGAGGGAGGGGGTCATGTGGAGAGAGGGGTTTGAATACAGGGGCCCAAATTTCCAGAATCTGATTTCCCTTTCCAAGAGTCAGAGATGTGGAAAGAGTCCAGGACACTGAATAACTCCTCTCATCTCAGGACCAATGACCTGTGTACACACTTCCTACTAGCCCATCTCTCACTTGCACCTCTGGCTAGACTACCCTCCATTTTCCCCAGTCACCAGCATCTATCTGCTCCCTTCAGTTTCTGTCTCGGGGTATTTGGCCTGGCTTCCCTAGCCTGGAGCATTCCTCTTTCACATAGCCACAGGAGTAGCTCCTTCCCCTGTGTCAGGTTTTTCCTCAAATATTAGCTTTTCCATGAAGCCTTGCCAGGGCACTCAAAATTAATCCCTCCCCCAATTCTTTATTATCCTATTTCACTGTCTCATTTTTTTCCACATCATTTACCACTGCACAATATATTTTACCTAAGTATTTACTTATCTGTCTAGAAATGGGCTCCTAGGAGACAGGAATTTTTGGTCTGTTTTGCTCCTAGCACCCAACAGTGTAACAAGGTCTCAATATTTGTCAAATAAATGAATGCATGAATGAATGAATAAATAAATAAATGAATAAAGACACATGGTCCTCACTCCCTCCTCATTCTCAAAATTGTAAAATGCTCTGTCAAGTATAGAAAAGCTGTGGAGCCCTTGCTTTGCTAGTGAATCACTACCAACATCAGTGTATTCCTCGGTGTTAAATGTCAAAGGAAGAAGGGTAGTGTGACATTTTCCCAGATACATGCCACTTGAAAATTTTTATCCAGTGTCCTCTACTGATGGCAACATCTGATGTAACAGAAAAGCACACATTCCAGTTTGAGTACTCGAAAAAAGGTGCTACTTGAACTGGTAAAATACATAAAAACATCAATGTATGACCAAACACATTTACATTCTAACCAAAATGGACAAACTCTGTAAGGCCAGAGCTGCAAATATCAGAAGAATGAGTTAATGTACAGAAACAATGACAAGAAAATTCTTTTTCAGTCTAAAAGTCTAAAAAGGAAATACTACATAAGAATATATTCCCTGCACGCAACACTGGCAATCAAAACTGCCTATAACCCAAGGTATGTAACACCGGATAAGAAACTGTTTACAGGTGCTGGCCCCTTCCTCAATTTCTTGCAGATTACATTGGGATACTTACCTTTCTAACAGAGAGACTAGGTGTGCTTAAGTGCTTTGACTTTCAGAGATGGAAGAATGTAAAATAAATTTAAAAAAAACAGTAGTAGGTAAATGCAAAGCAACGTTATTGCTTCCCAAACACCAGTCATACAACCTGCTTCTTTCATACTCACCGCTCCCCACCCCCCTCCCCCGTTCCCTGGTCGCTTGACTTATGTTTCAGCCACAAAACTGAAGTATTCAAATGCTTGGTGGGAAATTGCTGACACTTAAAGGCTAATGCCCATTTTAGCCTGAAGTGAACGTTCGGGTCCCGAAGCTACCAAGGGCTCTACTTTCCCAACCTCTGTCCCAGGTTCCGACCATGGCTCCACTTCGCCTCAGGCCTGGTCCAGACCCAGTCCTCTCTCCACGGAAGGAGTCTCCCAATGCAGATACTCAGGAAGCAAGACAAGGGCGCACCTCCCAGAGGCCAGGTGTGGGGAGGGGGGGCGGCCGGCAGGAGCAGCTGTCTCGCTGCAGCAGCTGTTACCCCGGGCACCCCGAGGCTGGGCGGGGGGCTGGCCCCGAGGAGCAGGTAGCGGACGGCGAGCCCTCAGGCCCGGACACTGCCCATCCCATCACCCTTCCTTGGCTCCCACCGCGATGCCAACGGGCCCCGGAGGAGGGGGCTCCCCGGCTCCGAGGACAAGACGCGCCCGGGGCCGGCGTGCCCCCCGCCGGGGAGGAAGCTCCCTCCGGCCCCGCACCTGACCTGTCCCCTAGCCTGACGCCCGAGCCAGCCGCGGCCGCGGCCGCTGCCAGGGCGGCCTATGGGTATCCATGCGGCTGGACCAGGGGTGCCGGAGCGGCGGGGACGCGAGCGCGGGCGGAAGGCCCGGCCACCCGGAGGATCAGCGGAGACGGAGCGCGGAGCGGTGCCGGGCAGGGGAGCGAGACGGAGTCGCTGGTTACCTGCGGTCCGGGACAGGGGAGTCTCTCAGAACCCAAGTCAGTCCTCAGCCTCAACAACACAAGATGGCCGACACGTCGCCACGCACGTCACGTGACAGCGCGCTCGCTCCGCCCCGCCCCCTGCTCCGCCCCGCCCCGCCCCGCCTCGCCTCACCGCCCTCCGGGCTCCTCCAGCCTCCCACGACATCTTCCTTTCCGCTGCCTCCCGCCCCTCTTCCCGGACACGCTGCCGCCGGAGCCCCGGATGTCGGGCCGGAGGGGGCGGGGCGGAGCGGCGGCAGGGCGCAGGCGCCGGCGGTCCGCGGCGGGGCTTCCGCCTGCCCTTGAGTTGAGTAGAGTTGTGTCCAGCGGTGGACGCGGGCCAGGTGCCCTGTGACTCACCGTCCTGTGTGCCCAATCCTGAGCCCGTTCACAGTTCAAAAAGCTCTGCATCATTTACGAGCTGATGTTCCAACTAGAACTTTTCCACAGATTCTCGTCCAGCCTTTTTCTGACCGCTTACCATCCTAGAGAAAATGGGGAAGCGGCAAAAGCTGAAATTCAAAGCAGTTTCTCCACTTACTAACGGTTCTGGTAGAACTGGGAATTCATTCTAGAGTCTTGGAGTGTGACAGCTGGGAAGGACTTCAGAGCCCCCACCCCTCCTCCTGTGTCGGCGCTAAAACCCTTTGCCCAAAAATCTTCCGTTTGGGGTTTGTCAGGTGAAATACAGGACGCCCAGCAATATGGGGGACATGCACTAAAAAGGTATTTGTTGTTTTCTGAAATTCAAATTTTTGTTTGCTAAATCTGACCACTCTACCCTTCTCAGGTCATCCCATTCTTTCCTTACGGCTTCAACCTCTCCCTCTTATAGGGATTCTTCCCATCCGCGATTTTTTTTTTTTTAAATTCTCACCCGAGGATATGTTTATTGATGTTTTGTTTGTTTGTTTTTAAGAAAGGAAGGGAGAGAGAGAAACATCGGTTGGTTGCACCTTCTTAAGCTCCCCAACCGGGACCGAACCCACAACCCAGGTATGTGCCAGGAACCCATGACTTTTCTCTGTATGGAACAACCCTTCAACCAACTGAGCCACACCAGCCCGGGCTGTCTACTTTTAAAACTACTCAAATGTTCTTCCATCTTAAAATGTAATGTTCTCACTCCAATCCCTCTTCCAACCACCTCCTACCTCTGTGTTCACTTTCAAAGCCAACTACACACAACAAAGTTATAAGCACTTTCTCAATTCCCATACCTGGTAAGCAATCATGAACAACTTCAACGTGGCCTCTATCCTGACCCATCCACCTATTGCTTCTAAGGACTTCCTAGCTCAGGCTGACTGCTTGCAGAGCTCATGTTTCTAACCTGTGCCTGTAATTATGTTGCATATAGTAAAATTTAACATTTGTATGTGTAGTTCTGCAACTTTTGTATACAGGTGTGTGTAACTACCACTAAAATCAAGGTATAGAATAGTCCCGTCACCCACCAAAGTTCCCCCCATGACCTTTTGTAGGTAGCCCTACCCCCCCCCCAAACTCCCAGCCCCTGAAGCCACTGTTCTGTTTCCATCTTTATAGTTTTGCCTTACTAGTATGTCATATAAATAAATTCATAGACTATATGGCCTTTTGAGACTGGCTTCTTTTACTCAGCTAATGCATCTGAGAGTCAGCCATACTGTTTCATGTTTCAGTGCTTCAGTTCTTTCTTTCTTTCTTTCTTTCTTTCTTTCTTTCTTTCTTTCTTCTTTCTTTCTTTCTTTCTTTCTTTCTTTCTTTCTTTCTTTCTTTCTTTCTTCTCCTTCTCCTCCCCCTCTTCCTCTCCTCCTCCTCCTCTTCTTCCTCCTCCTCCTTCCTCTTTTTCTTCTTCTTTCACCCAAGGATATGTTTCCATTGATTTTAGAGAGGCAGAGGAAGGGAGAGGAGGGAGAGAGAGAGAAACATCCATCAATTTGTTGTCCTCCGTGCACACCCTGACCAGGGATCGAACCCACAAGCTGGGTATGTGCTGTGACTGGGAATTGAACCCAAGGCCCTTCAGTACATGGGACAATGCTCCAACCAACTGAGCCCACCAGCCAGGGCACTTTATTCTTTTTTATTGCTGAGTAGTATTTCACTGGGTACATGCACTCTATTTGTTTATCCATGCCCAGTTGAGGGACATTTGGGCTGTTTATAGTTTGGGGGATTATTAATAAAAATTTCTATAAATATCCATATACAGGTATTTGTATGAGCGTAAGTTTATTTTGTTTTTTTTTAAAATATATTTTTATTAATTTCAGAGAGGAAGGGAGAGGGAGAGAGAGATAGAAACATCAATGATGAGAGAGAATCATTGATAGCCAATCTACTCGGGACTGAGACTGCAACCCAGGCACGTGCCCTTGACCAGAATCAAACCCGGGACCCTTCAGTCTGCAGGCTGACGCTCTGTCCACTGAGCCAAACCAGCCAGGGCTGGACATAGGTTTTTATTTCACTTGGGTAAATTCCTAGAGACAGGATTGGTGGTTTTGTGATGTTTGCTTAACTTTATCAGAAACTGCCAAGTTGTTTTTCAGAGTACCTTAGCCATATTTTTAGCCCCAAACTACAAACCAGAGAGCAGGAACTGAATCTAAGAGATGATGATGATCTGATGGTGGTAGTGGTGGTGAAAGCTAACAACATCCCTTGCTTTTAACCATTACACATACTGCATTCTTTGACTTTGTTTCCTCAGCAGCTGGCATTGTCCCAGCACACAGTAGACACTCAATAAATACCTATAGAATCAATAAATTTTTTCTTATGCTCCTCAGGAAGGGTGCTTTTCTCTCCTCATTTAATTTGCTGTCTCTCCAATGTTTTGTTAAATAGTGGTTTTTAAAGTTAACCGCAGATGATTCCTGCCCTAGTCAGAGATAATAACAGTTTCAGATTAGTTGTATCAGTGATAGAAACAGAAATTGAGACTAGCAGATCATTAGGAGGAGAGGGGAGTAAGGAGTTTAGTCCGAAACAAGTTTAATTTGTAGCAAACACAGGTTGATCAACTGTGGCAGATTGTGTTTTTTGTTTTTTAATATATTTTTATTGATTTCAGAGAGGAAGGGAGAGGGGAGAGAGAGATAGAAACATCAATGATGAAAGAGAATCATTGATCGGCTGCCTCCTGCATGACCCCTACTGGGGATTGAGCTGGCAACCCGGGCATGCGCCCTTGACCGGAATCGAACCTGGGACCCTTCAGTCCACAGGCTGACGCTCTATCCACTGAGCCAAACCAGCTAGGGCAGATTGTGTTTTTCTAAAGATGGCAGCAACAATATCTTCCATGCCTTGTACTCCTCTAAAACCTTGTAATTACCCTTTCTAGACATAGAGTATAATTCCCCTTCCCTTGGGCCCTTGTAACCTATAGAATGTGCTAGAAGAAAAACAAGATGACTTTCAATGCTAGATCATAAAGAGGGTAGAGCTTCCACCTTGTTTGCTCAGTCTATTTTATTTTTTTTGTTAATCCTCACCTGAGGATATTTTTTCCACTGCTTTTTTTTTTTTTTAAGACAGAGTAGAAGGGAAGGAGAGGGAGGCAGGGAGGCAGGGAGGAGGAGAGAGAGAAACATGGATGGGAGAGAGACATATCAATTGGTTGCCTCCCACACACATCCCAACTGGAGCTGAGGATCAAACCTGCAACCCAGGTACATGCCCAAGACATCATGAAGCAAGGACAAACATCCTCATTGTGCCGTGTCTGAATTCCTGATTCACCAAATCTATGAGCATAATGAAATGTTGCTTTAAGCCACTACATTTTGGGGTAATTTGTTACACAGCAATTTGAACATCCTCTTTATTGATTGGATTGCATCCCTCCAAAAGACATGTTGGCATCCTAACCTCAGAATGTACTTCAGAATGTCATGTTATTTTGAGATAGGGTCTTTAAGAGGTAATTGAGCTAAAATGAGGCCATTCAGGTGGGCTGTAATTCAGTGACTCGAGTCCTTATGAAAAAGGGAACTATAGTCCTTGTGGGTATGACTTAGTTGGTTGGAACATCATTCCGTGCACCGAAAAGTCGAGGGTTTGATTCCTGATCAGGGCACATATGGGAGGCAACTGATAGATGTTTCTCTCTCGCTCTCTCTCCCCCTTCCTCCCTCTCTAAGAAAAAAAAATCAATAACAATTTTAAAAGGGAAATTTGGACACAGACACGCATAGAGGGAGAACTCCATGTGAAGAGGAAGGTAGAATCAGGAGGTGTTAGAAACAGTTTGAAGCTTATAAGAATTATTCTAAGCTGCAGGGTGGACAATCAGGGCAACATGAGGGCAGGGCAACCCTGTAGTGACCCAGGAAAGAACCAATGAAGGCCATGGCCATGGAGATGGAGGATGGGAACTGTAGGTGACAGGCATGAAAGGAACATCTGCAGGACTTCATGACCAAGATGGGGCCACGAAGTCCTGTCTCTGGTCTTTGTTAATAGTACATGGCCCAATATGGGTCCTTTTTTGTCTGAAATCCTCCTGTGTTACATTTTCTGTTATTGCAATCAAGAGTTTTTAACTCTCACATGGGGCTAGTTATAAGAGAAACAAATGAATGTTTGAAAGTAATTACAATGTTGCCTCCATTCCTGCCTTCTCCTTTTCTTTTTTTTAATTGTTAGACTTTATTTTTTTACAGCAGTTTTAGGTTTACAGAAAAACTTAGCAGGAAGTACCCAATTCCCATAAACCTCTCTTCCTTCTCCCCCTCCAGTTTTCCATATTATTTTTTTAAGTGATTCATATATATTTTTTAATTGATTTTTTTTACAGAGAGGAAGGGAGAGGGAGAGAGAGTTAGAAACATCCATGAGAGAGAAACATCAATCATCTGCCTCCTGCACACCCCCTACTGGGGATGTGCCCGCAACCAAGGTGCATGCCCTTGACCGGAATTGAACCTGGGACCCTTGAGTCCACAGGCCGACACTCTATCCACTGAGCCAAACCGGTTAGGGCCAGTTTTCCATATTATTAACGTCTTGCATTAGTGTTGTACACTTGTTACAGTTGATGTGCCCATATTTGATGCATTATTATTAACTAAAGTCCATAGTTTACATAAGGATTCACTCTTGTTGTTGTACATTCTATGGGTTTTGACAGCTGTACAATGAATGTATCTACTATTACAGTATCATACATAGTTTGACTACCTAAAAATCCTCTGTGTGCCACGTATTCATCCTGCCCCTCACCCTGCAACCACTGATCTTTTTACTGTCTCCATAGTTTTGCTTTTTCCAGAATGCCATACAGTTGGAATCACGTAGATGCAACCTTTATGGGTTGGCTTCTTTCAGTTAGCAATATGCACTTAAGTTTTCTTCATATCTTTTTGTGGCTTGATAGCTCATTTCTTTTTCTTATTAAACATTTCTTTTCATCACTGAATTAATATCCCATTGTGATGACACTGTTATCCATTCACCGGCTGAAGAATATCTCGGTTGCTTCCAACTTTTGGCAATTATGGAGAAAGCTTCTTATAAACATTTTTTTGTGCAGGTTTTTGTGCGGACAAAGGTTCTTGGCTCATTTGGATAAATACCAATAAGCATATCATACAATAAGTCTCTTCATTCCTTTTTCATGTTCACCGCAACCCAGGTGGGGAGGTTGGAGGGTAACTTGACCTAGAAAAATGCCTGAGGATTGTATAGGTCTTGGGCATGGGCAGAAACAGAAATGACTCTCACTGGGGAGCTAAGGGTATTCTCTCAGGACAGAAGTCCTTACCAGGTCCCCAAAATACCCTGGCATTATACATGGGAAGGTTGAACTCTCATCAGAGTTTCAAGAGTCTAGGAAGCAAGAGAGAGATTAAGCTACAGGTTTGACCTGCAGCTGAAAAAAATCCTCAGTGAGGGGATGGGAAAGGGCAGCCAACAGACAACCTCAGTGCTCAGATTCCCTGGAGTGAAGACTAACCCTCTAGTTACCACTTCTCACTGGATTTCAGAGAATCGGTGACCAACAGAAGCCTGGGCTGGAAGTGGCCCCTACAGAAAACACTTCCTCTCTCCCCCAACTCAAAGAAGTCTAGAAGCACAATGATGTGATGGCAAAGTCTAATTGCACAGTTTATTTAAAAAGAAACAGCTGTAAGGTAGAAATGCAGATGTTCTCTTTATTGTAAAGACAGCAGTTACAAAAGGGAATAAATATGACATTAGGAATTATTTTTTAAAAATACAGCAAACCCCTGGCATTTGTACACAATCCCAAGAACTCTCAAGATAGAAAAATGTGTGCGGGAGGTTTAGAACAGCTTCGCTGCCTTGGAGCAGCTGTTGGAAACTTTCTACATGATGAGGGTGGACATGACCTTTGGGATTTTAAAAGACTCTAGATTTGTCACTTGTGAATGTCAGGGGTCTACTGTAATATAATTTGCATAGAGTCAGAGTTAGCAGGAATTCTTCTACTCATTCATAGTACTTCTAATTATTCTTTTATTAGTATAAGTATGTAGCACAGTATTTAAGGGTAGGAAAAAGGCTGAAATAGGGAGACATGAATGAAGGTGGGTCTGGGGGAAATGCTAGGGGACAGGAGAAAAGTGATGGGAAGGAACAGAACTTATCTTTTCACCACTTTGTGTCATCTTGGCAGCATGCCAACGCCCCCTGTTGGAGAGGGGACAATGGTCCAGCTTGACCTGCCTCAAACTTCACCACCATCAAAAGACGAGGATGCAAAGGCAACTGGCAGGCTCAGGCTAAGAATGAGAACAAGGTAGCTGATGGGAAACAAAGGGGGGGAGGGCGGGGCAGAGAATTACCCAAGAAAATGGGCAACATTAACATCACAGCCCCCAAGGATCCTCTCCTCTGAGGACCACCAAGGGAAGAAGTGTCTGTACAATTTGTTTCCACTCTTTGATGTGGAAGAGTAAGAGGAACAAGGAAAAGCCACAGGTGGCCAAACAGAGGCACGTGCTGGATACAGAAAAGGGCAGAGCAACGTGGGAGGAAAAGAAAGGCAAGGAACAGCTGGTCTCTCTCACCTGGGGGTGAGAGCGCTCCCTGCTGCCCTGAGGCGAAGGAGTTTGCTTGACTGGGTGAGGAGGCTGGTTGGGGCGAGGAATCAGTTGGGGGCGAGGATGCCTGGCCAGCTCTCCCAGGGGCATCTGTGAGGCACAGCTGTAGACAGAGGTCAAGGTCACCCGACTATGTGCTAAAAGTGGCCTTGAGCTCCCGGAAGGCTGCCTGGCGGATCCTCCTCTTCTCCTCCTCCCGCTTCCGCTCA
Organism: Eptesicus fuscus; assembly: GCF_027574615.1. NCBI lineage: Eukaryota > Metazoa > Chordata > Mammalia > Chiroptera > Vespertilionidae > Eptesicus > Eptesicus fuscus. The sequence continues at coordinate 62,649,612 of NC_072483.1, forward strand.
TCTTGCTCAGCTTTCAGCTCAGCTTCAAACTTACTGGCAGAGGCCAAGGCTTGGACCTGCAGTGAAACAGCAGAAATAGACCAACAGAGTGAGAGAGGGGAAGAGAAACTAGGAGATGGAGCACCCACCGAACAGAGCTCGGTTGTCTAGAGCCACGTGACATGAGACTCCTTCCCTGTGGTCTTCCCAGGTTTGCCTGGTAGTAGCGAGGACAGTCACTCTGCTGTTGTGGATGGGTCTTCCCACGTCCCTTCTTTTTTCAGGATACTGTTTAATGTCCCACCTATTACCCACTTCTACTTCTTTATTAAATATATTGTTATTGATTTCAGAGAGCAAGGGAGAGGAAGAGATAGAAACATCAGTGATGACAGAGAATCATTGATCAGCTGCCTCCTGCTGCCCCACACTGGCGATTGAGCCCACAACCCAGGCATGTGCCCTAACCAGGAACTAGACCGTGACCTCCTGGTTCATAGGTCTACGCTCAACCACTGAGCAACAACATCTGGGCTGCTTCCCACTTTTTATTCCACAACAACAAAATAACTTCCCTGCTGGGATTTTGATTGGGACTGAATCACTCTCCTGTGGCAAAGGGATTTCTTTACAATATAGGTTCCCCCTGAAAACCTCTGTTTTTATTCAGTATGGTTTTTTATGTTACCCACTAAAATTTTTTGTTTTCTCTAAATAAATCATTCTAAACTTATTTCCATATATTACATGTTTTTTTTGTTTGTTTGTTTGTATTTGTGAATGGGATTCAGTGCCATTTTAAAAAAATCAAATTTATCTCCAATGATACAATATCAGGTAAACTCATCTTAAAATCCTCTATTCTAGAACTGATTTTTTCTCTCTGTGTGTCTCATCAATTAGGTAAACTTTGCAAACACAGTGGGCATGTACATTATTTAATAAAGATGGCGAACTTGCTCTCCAAAGCAACCATTCCCATTTATACCCCACCATCAGAGAACACAGGTTCTCACTTCACCTGCAGCCTTGCCATGGCTTATAATTAACCTTCTCCCTACTTGCCAATCTGATAGGCAAACTGGCACCTTTTATTTCCTCTTTGGTGAAGTACCCATTTGTATCCTTTGCTCATTTTTCTATTCAGCTTTTTTTTTTTTTTTTTTACTTTCCATAATGTAGGTATTAATTCCTTGTTAATATTTTTCAGTTACTTTCTCCAAGTTCTTTGTCTTTTTTTAAAATATGTTTTTATTGATTTTAGAGAGAGTGGAAAGGAGAGGGAGAGAGAGATAGAAACATCGATGAGAGAGGACCATCGATTGGCTGCCTCCTGCATACACCCCACCAGGGATCAAGCCTGGAACTTGGGCATGTGCCCCGACCGGATCGAACTGGTGACCTCTCTTGGTTCATGGATTGACACTCAAATCACTGAGCAACATTGGCCGGGCTTATTTGTCTTTTAACTTCAAGGTAGCTTAAGCCATACAAATATTCTTAAATTTTGATGCAATCAATGCTTTCCAGCCATTTCCTTTCTGACTTTAGAATTTTATGTCATGTTTAAGAAGTTTCTAAACCCACTTTCCTGTATTTCCTTCCAATACTTTTATGGTTTTATCTTCACATCCAGCTTTTTGTTGTTGTTGTTGTTGTTAATCTTCACATGGGATTTTTTTTTCCCATTGATTTTTAGAGAGAGTGGAAGGGAGGGAGGGAGGGAGAAAGAGAGAGACAAATGTGAGAGAGACAAATCGGTTAGTTGCCTCCTGCAGGCACTCCAATCAGGGCCGGGGAGCAAGCCTGCAACTGAGGTGTGTGCCCTGGACCAGAATCCAATACTGGACCCTTCAGTCCCTGGGCTGATGCTCCAACCTCTGATCCAAACCAGGTAGGGCAAAAATGATCTTTTTCATCTACGAAATTCCCACATGAAGGAGATCTGTCTTTATTATTGTCTATCCTGTTCGACTAACTGTTTTGTTTATTCCTATACCCAAACTACATTATTTAATATTACTGTTTTATTGAATGTTTTTATACTTATAAAAAAAGTAAATATTCTTTTATCACGTTGAAGAAGAATATTGTTTTATTGCTGGGCTGGCATGGCTCAGTGCTTGAGCATTGACCTGTGAACCAGGAGTTCATGATTCAATTCCCCGTCAGGGCACATGCCCGGGTTGCTGGCTTGATTCCCAGTGTGGGGCATGCAGTAGGCAGCTGATCAATGTTTCTCTCTCATCATTGATGTTTCTATCTCTCTCTCCTTCTCCCTTCCTCTGAAACCTATAAAATATTTTTAAAAAAGAAGATGGTTTTATTTTAAAATGTGTTATTATGAATGTTAAACTTCACCAATGTCTCTGAGATGTCTAACTGACCACATTTTTCTAATTTGATCTACCTATGATATCAATATTTTAAACATTATCCCAGTCCTTTTTTTATTATTATTAATCCTCACCCAAGGCTATTTTTCCCATTGATTTTTAGAGAGGGGAGGGAGGCAAGAAAGGGGAGAGAAAAAGAGAGAGCGAGAGAGAGAAACATCGATGTGAGAGAGACACATTGACTGGTCGCCTCCCAACATGCCCCAACTGGGGACAGGGAGCGAACCTGCAACCCAGGTACATGCCCTTGACAGGGAATCAAACCCACAACCCTTTGGCACATGGGCCAACACTCCACCACTGAGCCACACTGGCCAGGTCCCTTTCTAATATTCATTCTGTTACCTCCTTTGGAGCCTAATGAAGATTCTCACAACTCAGTGTAAAGTTATTATATCCTTTTTCTGAATTCTGTCCACACTTCACAGGGGTCTGTTTCTGGAGACAGATACCTCTGAAAATATTACCTGGAAGTGTTATGTTTTTGTTCTTTCTGAATCAGAAGCCCTATCATGCCAATATGTGGGTGTAACAGGGACTAGGAAATTATATTTTCCAAATTTCCCAGATATTTCTTAGGGCATGACCAGAAACTATTTGCAACCAACATTGTGCCCTTCAAATGAAAGGGCATGCCTTCCTTTTGCCTTAAGTCAACTTAGATTAAACTCTAAAACCCAGCTTATAACTTTCCTCCTTAAATTATTCCCATGGCTGGGGGGATGTCCTGCCTTGATGGGAAAAAAAATATCACCGACAAGCCTTGCAGCATTTTACATCCCACCTCCCATCAAGTGGTTGTAAATACTGAGAGTCCCCCGTTGTCGCTGCCTTCATTGGACCTATGATTCTCCAGAATCTATGGAAGCTTCCCAAGTCCAGCCTCGCCCCAGGCAAGCCGATCCCCATAGTGTCCACCACTGATCATGTCAGGCTCCTGCTCAAGCTCCTCTGAGGACGACCCCCCTCACACACACACACACACACACACACACACACACACACACACACACAAGTGTGCAGCTGTGCTTTCCAAGCCTGGCTCTGCCCTGAACCACCTGCAGAGCTCATTCAAGTCCATGTTTCCTGAGCCCCACCCTGGAGAACCGGGTAGATCTGGGTGGGACTGGGAAGCTGGCCTGCAGCTGGTTCTGGTGCTCAGGAGGCTGAGGAAGGCCTGACCTCTAGGGGAGCCCAGACTCCCTGTCTAAGTGTGTCCAGTGTGGACCAGGGCCAGCCTCCAGACACTCCTCACCCTCCATGCCTTGGAGCCTTTGCTCCTGCCATTCCCACGGCAGGAACGCCTTCCCTTCCTTGATTACAAGGTGAGTCTCCATTCATCTTTGAACATCTGTCACAAACGTCAGCTCCTTTATGGCCCTCTCCTAAATTCAAGGGGTGATTCCCTGCGTTTGTCACTCAAGCAAATGTTTATTGAGGGCCATTATATGCCCAGCACTGTAATTACAAAGATAATATACCTACCCTGCCTTTGAGTCTGGGTGGGGAGGCAGATGCATACACATAACACATTCAAAAATTTTTATTTTATTGTTATTCTTTTCATCTTTTCTCCTGGTTATAAAAATAATGCACCCATAATTATAAAACATTACAAAAATATTTAAAAAGTCCCTCAGACACAAGTATTACTAATGCTTTGGTATGTGATTATTCAGGGTGTATTTAATATTTACAAAATGGGGTTTCAAACAAACTGTTTTTGCTTAATTCATTTTCGGCATCTGTCCATACATACCCGTGGCGGTAGGGTGTGCAAATGTGTGGGTGTAATTCCCCGGTAATGGAAGTTTCAGTCATTTCCAATTTTTCTCTATTACTTAACAGTGCTGTAGAAAAAAAAACCCTGTCTGTATTTATATTTATATACAGACAAGGTTGGACACACAATGCTGGTGTTGAAGGCACATTTACATGAGTATCTCTGAGGCCAAACTCCTAAAGGCAGAATTCTAGAGGTGAAGGATATCAAAAGTTAACAGCTTGCCCCAATCCACTCTCAAAAAGTTGGGTCGATTTATGTACTTGCCCAAAGTGTCCAAAATAAATTATAATATCTTGAACAAATAAATTATGATAGCACTTCCACTCATAACACAGGCACGCAGAAGAGGACAGACTTTCTCAACTGGGATAGTCGGGGAAAACAGCCAAGAGGAGGCAACTCTTTAACATGGGTCTTAAAGAATGAGTAGGGTTTTCTGGGAAGAGGCATTCGGATGGGGCCTTCCAGGCAGAGGACACAGCAGTAGTGAGGCCCAGTCGTGAAAAGCATGGCAGCGTTTGAAACATGCATGGGGTGGACGAGGCTAGAGTGGGGACCAGATCTAGGTTATAAAAGGTCTGAATGCCCAGATAAGACGTTCCCAGAGACTTCATACAGTCTTGGACAAAAGCACTCGGCACACTGCGCTGCCGCCATGGAGTGGAAAGAGCATCCTGCTAAGGTGGGTCTCAGTCCTTGGCCCCAGCCCAAGGCATCACGAGAGATCTGCACATGTTGACTCAGTCAATGAATGGGGAGGACCCATCCCACCAGAATTATTCCTTGCCTCCTCTCTATCTAGGCTGAGAGTTTGCTTTCCTTACTAGACGGAGTGTATGTCCTGGGAAGGGCAAAAGTGTTGTCTACTACACCCTGGTATCTCCTGAGCTGAATGTGGGGCCAGGCATTGCCAGGGGGACTGGGTTGAATCAATGCTACGTCATGAAGGAAGGACCAAACCACTTTCAGGGTTGGACACACAACGCTGGTGTTGAAGGCCCAATGAGTGGTCAGCCTGCCCCTGACTATCAGATGACGGCAGTAGAAATTCAGGCACCAAGTCCACCATGATTCAGTTTACATGTTGGCACAAAAATGATGGACTGTTTCTCCAAGCAGCACCACAGAGAAGATAACCGAGTTTAGGGGCCCGAGCAGGCTGAAATGTGTTGCCAAGGACAATTTGTCTCTGGGCAGACTAGTAAAATAAGCCAAAACCACACAAGAGGCAGACTCCTGCCTGGGGTGGTGGAAAGTCCCAACAGCTCATATCACATATGAAATATTCCCAGTGAGCCAGGTACTTGCTTAATACTTCATGTATATGTGAACTCTTGTAATTCCCACAGTAATCCCATTATCCCCCCATTGCACAGATGAGGAAACTCATTCATTCTCCTGCAATCACACATGATCTGTTTAAGCTTGTCCTGAGGGAGTTGAGAGAGTCACTAACTGGCATCTCCTGTTGGGCAAGGTAGAGGGAGGGGGCAATTGTCCTGCACAGGAAGAAGCCACCTACCTTGGCTTCAAAGAAGTTCTTGGCACCTTTGACGCCCTCCAGGGCAACATCGATCTCAGACAGCTTTGCCAGGGCCATCAGCCCACTTTCCTCCTGCAGCTCCCCTGCGGCGGCCTTGTGGAAGATGAGCAAGAACTGTGGGGAAAGGTCAACATCGCTGAGAGATTGACAACCATCCCCTTCGGCCCCACTAGATTGCTTACCTTTCTTAGTATTTTCTAAGAAATCCTTATAGCTATGTTTCAAATGCTTTAGCTCTGTCTCTCCACTTTTGTTCATGGTCATTTTTGACTTTCAAAAATTTTACATAAAATCTATCAAACTTTTTCTTTTTTCTCACCAGTGTTATGCTTAGAAAAACCTTCCTCGCCACCAAGGTTATAGACACAATCACCCATGTTTTTGTCTACTGCTTTTATGACTCCCTTTTTTTGTAACATGTAAATATTTAATCTCTGAAATTTATTCTGATCTATCATGCAACGTTGATCATTAACCTTATTTTCCTTCAAATGGTTAGTTAGTAATCCCCACATCATTTATTGGATAATCCATCTTCTTCTTTCAGATTCAAAATGTGACCTGAATGAGTTAATCTTTAAAGCCAGCCTGTGCCAAGGCCTCCGTAGAATGCATTTAAAAATAAATAAATAGGCTAAGCTGAAAAGGTTGGTCCCCCAGCGTTCTGTCTTTCTCCCCCACGTCAATTTTATGGCTTTTTACTTCTCTTCTTTAAAGAATTTTTCTGAATTCATTTGTCAATAACTGCTATCTAACTCATACCATTTATTTTTCCATTTGGAAAGAATATGAGTTATGCATTCCTCATCAAAGAGGCTTCTCCAGGTTTTCATGTGCTACCTAAAATATAGGGAAATTTCAGGTTCTTTTTCATGACCTTCTTCTCTAGAGAATGGCTTCCCAAGAGAAAAGGACATTACCGAAAGTATAGTGAGAGGTAAAACACCTACAACAGGCTCTCCAAATCCCACCGGGGGTGTCTTTTACTGCCAAGACTCTTAATTCCTAGAGGGAAGTGTCTTTCATTAAGTCAAAGTTTCAACCTCCTCACCCTGGCCGGTGTGGCTCAGTTGGTTGAGCATCCCCCCATGCAGGGATGGGTCACAGGTTCGATTGCCAGTCAGGGCACATGCCTGGGTTGCAGGCTTGATCCCCAGTAGGGGTTGTCAGGAAGCAGCCAATCAGCCTCAATGTTGCTGTTGTGTTTTTTTCTCTCTCCCTCTCTTTCTAAAATCAATAAAAACATATTAAAAAGAAAAAGTTTTAACCTCTACCACCACTACCCCAAAAACATTGCTAATAAAGCTTTCTTTGTAATTCTTGCTTTGGAGGTCTTGACTCCACTATGGGCATTGCTGAATGCAAAGCTATGGATGAAGCAAGATGCTCAGGGATGAAGCAAGATGTGCAGGGACACGCAGCTTTGCAGAGGCCACTGGTTGGCTCAGTAGCAACACGATGTTCACCCACCCGCAACTTCAAACTCTCTCACTAGAGGCCGGCAAAGACTCAGTTTGCTGCAGACTATCAGAGCCCAAACACTGGCTCCAGAGGCTTGGAAAATATTAAGTATACTTATATGAAAGCTATATATGATATCAGCTTTATCACTGACTATAAAGACACTTCGGTGTTTCATTTTATATGTCTGAGAGTCAAGTTCAGGTACTATAAAAGAAATGTATTTAACTATTTTTTTAAATTAACACGTACATATTGGCTATAAAACAAAAAAGAAACCAAGCCTGTTGAAGAAGGTGAGGTCCACAAGAGTAGAAGGGAGGGCCAGGGGGATTTGGGGACGGTTGTGGTCGGGTTCTCCCAGAAGAGACTGAAGCAGCAAAGACTTCAATGCTGCAAATGTGAGCCACTCCAGGAGAGAAGGAGGGAAGTATCTGCCCCTTGTCCCTCCGTACCCTGCCTGTCCTTAAAACATTTAGTCACAGAAGCCCCTCCCCCACCACACACACAAAAGCAGGTAGCTTCTTCATAGCAGCCATTCCCTTGGGCCCAGGGAGGCAACCCAGGAAAGATAGAGCCTAGCAACAACCCAGGTGACCCTGGGGAGGCCTCTCACATCCGAAGTGGAGATGACAATGTTCCCCTGTGTTTACAGAATAGCTTAAAGTATTCCTCGTGGGTCTTTTCCCAGAGCAGATCCCAGCCTGGCCTCGTGTGCTCACTCTGCCAGCTCAGCAGATGACCAAGAGGAGCCCTGTCATTACTTAGGGGCCCCCATCCCAGCCAGTTAAAGAAGATAAAAAGTCCAGCTCAACCTGAAAATGTGCAGCCTTCCAAAAGCATGTCAGACATTCTCATTTAATTTTATTACAATCACCAACCCCTGAATGATAATTTCTCTAACTGCCCAGCCTTGTTTGTCTTCCTATTTATAGTCCACAAAGACTGGTATGTTGTGGAGAATTGGAAAATGTCCTAGCTATGAGCAAAGAGCGGGGGAGGGAAGGAGAAACAGAAAACAAAGAAACAGAGAGATCTGTCAAAGCTAAAAGCAATTTCAGATACAAGCTATAAAATGCTTCTGATAAGTTTAGGAAATTTTAAATGTCATGGCTCTAGTTGGAGATGCGAACACGTCTCCATATTAGTTAGTTAGAGCTCGTAGTTTGCAAGTAACAGAAACAAACTTGGCTTAATCAAAAAGGGGGTAGTCATTATATAAAAACTCAAGGGTAGCCCCGGCCAGGTGACTCAGTTGCTTGGAGCATCGTCCCACTCACTGAAAGGTTGAGGCTCAATCCCCCGTGAGGGCACATACCTAGGTTGCAGGTTTGATCCCCAGTGGGGCTTCTACAGGAGGCAACCGGTCGATGTTTCTCTCGCATATCAATGTTCCTCTCGCTCTCTTTCTCCACCTTCCTTCCTCTCTCTCTCTGAAATCAATAAAAATATATCCTCAGGTGAGGATGGAGATAGAACTGCTAACTTTGGTCCATCCTTATGCTTCTTCTGTGTGTCTGAACACACACACAAACCACAAATGCAAATAATATTTTACAGACAGTTTAGTAATCTGCTTTTGTCCTTACTTTTTTAAAAATTGGTTTGTTTGTTAATCCTCACCTGCGGATATTTTCAGTGGAAGGGAGGAGGAGAGACAGAGAGAGAGAAACATCGATGTCCCATTGATTGGTCAGGCCCGGGTGGGGATCAAGCCTATACCTAGGTATGTGCCCTTGATCAGAATCGAACCGGGACCCTTCAGTCTGCATGCCAATGCTTTATCCACTGAGCCACACCGGGTAGAACTTGTCCCTACTTTTAACATTGTTAACAATTGTTCTCTGGTCATGAAACACTGTGTTGCATCATCATTTTTAATGGTTCCATGTATGTCATTTTCTAAAATGCCCTTAATGTACATGCATTATTTTCATAATTGGAAATGAAAAGGTTTAAGAGGAAGACCAATTTCCTTGTATGTTTGGGAAAAGCAGCAAAATAATACTTAACAGAGACCTACCTTTTATATCAAAGAGCTTTATTTGGGTGTGACTTGCTTGGGAGAGTTAAAGAAAGGTAACCACCTACTAAGTGCCAGGTTTTGAGAAAGGAACTGAAGACGTGAGCAATTTTGTTTCCTGGCAACCCCTGTCCCATGTGATGATGGTAAGTCTGTTGACCATGGTGCCCTGTAGCATCTGACCTGGCCTTAGCCAATAACAGTCCTCTGAATGCAATGATTGGCCCAGGATGTGGGCATGCATTCATAGTAGGGCCAATCGGAGGCCTTCCTCTAGGACTGGTATGGACTGAGATAAAGAAGCGCTCTAGCCGAGACCGGTTTGGCTCAGTGGATAGAGCGTCGGCCTGCGGACTCAAGGGTCCCAGGTTCGATCCTGGTCAAGGGCATGTACCTTGGTTGCGGGCACATCCCCAGTAGGGGGTGTGCAAGAGGCAGCTGGTCGATGTTTCTCTCTCATCGATGTTTCTACCTCTCTATCCCTCTCCTTTCCTCTCTGTAAAAAATCAATAAAATATATATATATATAAAGAAGCGCTCTATTCACTGGGGTTGCTAAACTGGGACACTGCACCTGGGAGCTGCTGTCAGCCATCTTGCAGGTGCTGGGACAATGCCTATGTGGAAGTAGAAGATGAGGTGGACACAGAAGAAAGCACAGTCAAGATGTTGAGATATGTCAAGAGAATGACCCTGGATTACTTGTGCCTAATGCATTTCTACTTCTTCATCTCCCAGGTATGTGAACCAATAGTGATTTGATTTTTCTCATTTACATTAGTTGGCATTCTCTTTCTGTCACTTACAACTAAGAGTTCTGATACAGGCAAAGGAAGAGAACTTGGTTCTCCCAACAGTCCTGAGGAAAAGCTATTAACACTCCCATATTAAGACAGAAAAACTGAGGCACAGGAGGAAAATAATGTGCTGAAGTTCTGCAGCTTGTGTGAGACTGAGGTCTGACAGCAAACCTCTCTCCATAAGCACAGTGTGGTAACAGCAAGCGAGCCTATACCTCTGGAGGTATAACTGCTAGAGGTGGGACCACATGGGGCTCTGAACTGACAAAGGAGTGAATGCAAAGGTCACTGAGCTCTGTAGGCAGGTTGAAAACCCACCATGGAACCCTTGGAGATGTCCAATTCTCTACTGTCCACCATCTGTGGGAAATGGCCAAACCAGCATCTCCAGCAGCTAACCAAGCATCCTGGACTCCAGGAAGAGCAAATTTGGGAGGCTCTTTGGTAAAACTCAGGGCAGGGATTGTGTTAGCTCACTTGGTGACTTGCACAGACCTCTCAACACTCTCTTGATTTCTGTTCCCCAGAGATCACAACTTTGCCACAGAAGTTCTTTCCCCAGTGTTGCCTCCAAAGCTTCACCAAGCAAAAGCTTTTACCTTCTACACCCCAGGGGCACCAGGGTAGGAAAGAGTCAGTGCCCAGTACCACACATGCATGGTATAAATGAACCAAACGGCAGGTGAGGGAGCAGGAGGGACAGGTGGGAAGGCGACCATGGCAAGTGACACATGTGACATAAAGGCTGCAGCTCAGGTCCACCCATAAGCTGGGGCCTGATTTCAGGCAAATGCTGATCTTTTCGGCCCTCTAGCTCCCAGCTCTGAAATGAAGGCTGGACCGGATTATCCTAGTTGGGGAGGCTATGCCCAACACATGTTTTCTGTGATCTTCCATCTCCATCCACACCTACCAGTTCAGGAAAGGAAGCGATGGAAGAATCTGAAGTTGATTTGTGGGCAGTGAGAGGCAAGGTCAGTTTTATCACAGCTGGGTAGGGACTCGTAGATGCCAGTCAGCTGCAAAGACCCCAGGAAGAGCCTCCAAGGCCCTATCTAGCCTGGACAGAAGACCAGTACTCGGTCAAAGTCACCATTGGAAAGCAGGACGCTGGCGCTCCACTGTTTCTGGAATACTAGTAACCAAGTGTAAACACCAGGAAGGACAATCTTCTCTATTCCCGGCCCCTGAGGGATCAGTTGAGACATGCCTGAGAATAGACTTCATCAGCTGGGCTAAAGCCCCGAGCCTTCAGCCCGGATGTTGTCCCCAGGTTATTCTAATTCCAGGCCACTCTGACACATCTAGAGGCCTTTCAATAAAACTCAAACATATAAAGTGTACTTAGTGGTCAGAGTGAGACCATCCAGATTACAACTCTTCACATCCATAAGAGACACACTCAGGGGGCAGACTCAGTGAGCGCCAAAGCCCCACTGAAGCAAGTCCTGCCCCATAAGGGTGTCTCCAGCACAGAAGTTCTCCCACTGTAGACACAACTGGTCCTCACAGCCAATTGGCCTGGAGGTCAATTCCTCCCAGTAATACCAACAGCAATCAAGGCTTAACTACAACAAGACTGTGCACACAGCCCACAAAGGGGTGCGCCAAGAGTGTCCACCTCAGGTAATTAGAGAGGCTGAGCCACTGGGCCCTATAGGACACATAGCACACAAAGCCATTCTATCAACACAGGGAAACAGCCAAAATGCAGAGACAAAGAAACAGGTCACAAATGAAAGAAATGGAGAAAAGCAAACTACTGGATATAGAGTTCAAAACCACGGTTATAAGGTTTCTCAAGAATCTTCTAGAAACCTCCGAGAAATTTAGTGAGACCCTCAAGGATATGAAAAAGAACCAATTAGAAATTAAGCATACACTGACTGAAATAAAGAATAATATACAGAGATCCAACAGAAGACTAGAGGATCCCAAAAATCAAGTCAAAGATTTGAAATATGAAGAAGCAAAAAACACCCAATAGGAAAAGCAAAAAGCAAAAAGAATCCAAAAATATGAAGATAGTGTAAGGAGCCTCTGGGACAACTTCAAGCGTACCAACATCTGAATTATGGGGGTGCCAGAAAGAGAGAGAGAGCAAAATATTGAAAACCTATTTGAAGAAATAATGACAGAAAACGTCCCCTACCTGGTGAAAGAAATAGACTTACAAATCCAGGAAGTGCAGAGAACCCCAAACAAAAGGAATCCAAAGAGGACCACACCAAGACACATCATAATTAAAATGCCAAGGGCAAAAGACAAAGAGAGAATATTAAAAGCAGCAAGAGAAAAACAGTTAGTTATCTACAAAGGAGTACCTGTATGACTGTCAGCTGATTTCTCAACAGAAACTATGCAGGCCAGAAGGGAGTGGCAAGAAATATTCAAAGTGATGAATAGCAAGAACCTACAACCAAGATTACTCTACCCAGCAAAGCTATCATTTAGAATTGAAGGTCAGATGAAGAGCTTCACAGATAAGAAAAAGCTAAAGGAGTTCATCACCGCCAAACCAGTATTATATGAAATGCTGAAGGGTATTCTTTAAGAAGAGAAGAAGAAAAAGGCAAAGATAAAAATTATGAACAACAAAGTAACAACAAATACATATCAAAAAGTGAATCTAAAAATCAAGTGAATAAAAAAATCGGACGAACAGAATAAACTGGTGAATATAATAGAATCAGGGGCATAGAAAGGGAGTGGACTGACAGTTCTCGGGGGGAAGGGGGTGTGAGGGGTACGGGAAGAGACTGGACAAAAATCGTACACCTATGGACGAGGACAGTCGCGGCAGCGGGGGGTAAAGGCAGAGGGTGGGGTGGGAACCGGGTGGAGGGGAGCTATGGGGGAAAAAGAGGAACAACTGTAATAATCTGAACAATAAAGATTTATTAAAAATAAAAAAATGAATGCTTCAGTCCCCAAGGGGCCTCTGGCTGTTACACTATAACTTTCTTCACCTTAATTCTGAATTTACTGTATACATGTTTAAGATAAAACTCTAGACTTACAATAAAAAAAAACAAAAACACCTCAAACATATAAGACATGGAATTCCCTTTCTTCTAGGGTTGCATCCTTACCCTGGGAGAAACCCAATGGCCTTGAGCCTCCTCCCCACCCCGCAAACAGAAAAGGCCATTTCACCCACAGGGGATCATCCTGTGAATCTGTGTGCACACTCTTAGGAAGATATCTGCACATACAAAATTTTGCCTGCAATTTCAGGGTTCAAAGGCCAAAAGAACTATTCCTTTTAGAGAGAGAACGGAAGGGAGAACGAGAAAGAGAGTGAGAGATTGATTTGTTGTTCCACTTATTTATGCATTCATTGGTTGCTTCTTATATGTGCCCTGACTGGGGATGGAACCCACAGTCTTAGGGATGTGTTCTATCCAACTGAGCTACCTGGACAGAGCACTTTTTCTTTTCTTTTCTTTATTTTTTACTATTTTTAAATGCTTACTATAAAAATGAAAAGTTTTAATATATAAAACAGAATAAACTTATATAACCACCAAAACTTTGTACCCAGAAATACCTACTGTGAATATTTTGGTGAATATACTTCCAGATTTCTCAATACTTATACCATTTTACCCAAATGAAGTTAACCTATTCGCATTGACTTTCTTCTTCTTTTTTTTTTCCCCCAATTGATTTTAAAGAGAGGAAGGGAGAGAGAGAAAGAGAGAGCATTGATGTGAGAGAGAAACATGGATAGGCTGCCTCCCACATATGCCCCGATAGGGGATCGAACCCGCAAACTCAGTATGTGCCCTGATGGGGAATCGAGCCTGGCATCTTTAAATATATATATATATAATATATTGATTTCAGAGAGGAAAAGAGAGGGAGAGCGAGATAGAAACATCAATGCTGAGAGAGAATCCTTAATTGGCTGACTCCTGCACACCCCCTACTGGGGATTGAGCCCACAACCTGAACATGTGCCCTGACTCTGAATCAAACTGCAACCTCCTGGTTCATAGGTTGATGCTCAACCACTGAGCCACACTGGCTGGGCTGAACCCACCACCTTTTGGTGTACAGGACAATGTTCCACACAACCGCGCTACCTGGCCAGGGCCACACTGACTTTCAATCTCCTTACTGAGCATTTCCCCATGGCAGAACCGAGGTTCACTGGCGCCTTAAATTGTTTTTACAAGCAGAACTGTAGATTAAATATCCAAACACTGCTCTGGAGAGGCCCAAGCCATTTGTACTCCAGGAGACTGTACATTTGAGGGTGCCCTCAGGGACACTCCCCCTCCAGGGGCTCAGGACTGCAGGACACAGGTACCTCACGGAAGCTGAGCTTGCCGTCAAAGTCCTCGTCCACCTCCTTGATCATGCTTTTCAGGCCCAGGTGGGTCTGGGGGGCCCCCAGTTTCTCCATCATCAGCTTCAGCTCCATCAGGTCGATGAAGCCGTCCCGTCCGGCATCATACCTGCAGAGTCAAAAGAAGTACACTGATGAGGCATGGCACAGCCAGGACGAAAGAACACTAGTTACTCTCCCAAACGTGTGACTCTTTGGCCTCACTCATTGAAAAGCGACTCAAGTACCTCCTGCTGTGCAGCACCTGGACCACCGCATCAGAAGGGACCACCTTCCTCAAAACCTTTGGGTACTGCCTGCTATGATTCACAGTGGATCTTGTACTACATGTTTGTTTTAATGATTTATCTTCATAAGTGGGCCATAGTTTCTTGACGATGAAAATATTCCTGTTTAACTTTATTCCCCCCATTTCTGTCAATAAGCATCAACTGAATCTCCTGGTACTGGACAGCAGACGAGCTGCAGGAATGTGCCCCATGCACTCACTATATTCACAGAAAGCAACCAGAGGTTCCAGTAGCCTCCCCTCGGGCTTCTCTACCCCCATTTCCACCAACCCCTCCTCTCATCCTTCTGTCTCCTGCTTATGCTTCCTGCCCTTGCACGAGGCTGTGAATCAGGCTTGGCCACTGCACTCTGGTTTTATGCTTTGCCCTCTAGCTCACTCATCTAGTCTCCAGTTCTGAATGGTCACTTTTGTGTGAGTGACAGCTGAGAGGGGTCCCGGCTCTGCCCTCTTGTCTGAGTTTTAACCACAGAGCCAGCACCTCTGCTGGTTGCCCCTTGAGCCCCCCATCCTTCTCCCTGGAAACAAACCCAGCCCTGCCCTCTATTGCAGAATGCCTAGGTCAGCCCAGTAGGGCTTTGTTTAGCCTTCAGTCCTCTGCTTTCTCCTGACCACTCCACCTGCCTTCTCTACACACTCGGACTATTACAGCATTTTCTCACAGACTCCCTGGCGTCCTTCCTTCAAGTGCATCTTATTTTCTGCTGCCCAGAGTTCTCTCTTTGCTCTCTTGCTTTAAAAAACATATCCATGCATAATCACCAAAAGGCGGAAACAACCCACCTATCCATTGACACATGAGTGGATAAATAAAATGTGGTATATCCATACAATGGGATATGGCATATTTATACAGTAGAATATTATTTGCAATAAAAAGGAATGAAATTCTGATACATGCTGCGACATGAATGAACCTTGACAACATTATGCTAGGGTTGAAATAAGCCAGATACAAAAGACAAATACTGCACAATTACATTTATATGAGGTATCTAGAATTCATAGAGATAGAAAGTAGAACAGTGGTTAGCAGGGAGTGGGGGAATGAGGAGTTACTGTTTAATGGGCTAGAGCCACTATTTTCAACCAGTGTGCAGTGGCACACTGATGTGTCATAAGAATTTTTTAAACATGCAATACCTGATATATCATCAGGGGCACTGACCTCTTTTCCCTTAAATTGTCAAAGAAAAAAATGACAACAACCAACACAACAATAACTGTCTGGTGTAAATGACAGTTATACCTATTTTTTTTTTGTCAGATTGGCCAAAAAAATATTTGTTGGTGTGCCACAGAATTTTAGTAATGAGTTTATGTGTGTCATGAGATGAAAAGGGTTAGAAATCTCTGGGCTAGAGTTTCCGTTTGGGATGTGAAAAAGTTTCTGGAGAGATGGTGGTGATGGTTACACGAGAATGTGAATGTACACTTAACGGTTAAGATGGTAAATTTTATGTGTATTTTAGCACTTTAAAAAATTAAACAAATAAAAAAAATCTGGTTTCTTCACTCTCTATCTCGCCCTTCCCCCAACCTAACACAAAAACCCACCATTGTTGGGAACCACACCACCACCCACCAGGAATTACAGCCTGTAGGCAACCAGAAACCCATCTCTGTGGGCTGGAGGTATTCTGAGGCCCACGGGGTCGGGCTGGACATGAGGCCTGTACTCCTCAACATGATCTGTTCCAGCCACAGTGGCTGACTCATGCCAATCCTCCCACCCGGAACACACCACCCACCCACTCTTGACTCTCTACGGTGGCCTTTCTATACCCCAGAGCTCTGGGAGCTGCCCCCTTCTCTCCTCTGATATGCAACAGCACCCATTGTCTGTCCCGCTCTGGAACTCGCTGACGCGACCTCCTTCTGCTTGGCATCTTCCAACTCAAGCAGCTCTGTGCTCTCACTAAGCACTGCCTCCTTGCCTGGGAGAATCACAGTACAAGTGCTACTGGGTGCAGGAAAGACCCCTGGATCTGCTGGTGACTCCAAGGACACTTAAGGACAAAACAGGTGTTCCAGGTCTGGAATGAGCAAGGTTCTTCTGGGTTTCCAGGAAGGGGGCAGCGTATATGAATCACAGATGGACCAGTCCAGGATCTAGTATTGCCAAAGGATGGTGTGTGAGCCCTCTAAAAAGGAAGCAATGATTGCCATCAGTTCAATAAATATAATTCAGGGGTGGGCCTTATTTACTCGGTTTTAACTTCTTTTTAAAATAATGGCTTTATTGAGATATAATATACACTGAGTGGCCAGATTATTATGATCTCTGAATGCAAAATAATCTGACCACTCAGTGTGTGTGTGTGAGTGTGTGTGTGTGTGTGTGTGTGAGGCCCAGTGCATGAATTCGTGCATGGGTGGGGTCCGGCCAGCCTGGCCAGGGGGAGGAGACATGGGCAGTTGGCCGACCTGCCTGCTGGTCGAACTCCTGGTCGAGGGGACAATTTGTATATTAGCCTTTTATTATATAGGATATACACTGAGTGGCCAGATTATTATGCGTTCAGAGATCATAATAATCTGGCCACTCAGTGTATATCATAAAATTCATTTTTTAAATTTGAATTCACAAGATTGTGCAGCCACCGTCACTATTTAATTCCAGAACATTTTTGTCACCCAAAAATAAATCTGTATGGTTATTCCCATTCCCCTCTCCCCCACACCACCCCCTAGCAACTACTAGTTTGTCTTCTGTCTTTATGTATTTGCCTTACTGGACAGTTCAGATAAATGGAATCATACCATATGTGACCTTTTGTATCTGGTTTCTTTCATTTAGCATAATGTTTTCAAGGTTCATCCATGATGTGGCATATGTTAATCAGTACTTTATTCCTTTTTATTCATTGCTAAATAATGTCCTATTGTATAAATATACCCTACTTTATTTATCCATTCATTAGTTGATAGACATTTGAGTTGTTTCCACTTTTGGTTGTTATGAACAATGCTGCTACCACACTCACGTACAAATTTTTGTGCAGACATACGTTTTCATTTCCCTTAGGTATATATCCAAGAGTGGAATTGCTGAGTCACATGTTCATTTGCTTTTGAAACAAGATTGTCAAGCTAGTCCCACAGAAAACCACGGCTAACCCGTTATCTCTGCCAGGGTGAGCAAGGCCCCTCTGATGGGCTGCTGGCGGAAAGATAAACAGGTCATAGGTGCCTATACAGTTAGGTGGGTTTGCTATTGGTTGTAGAGCAACCTAGAAAGGGTGCCAACTACCAAATTTGCTGGTGACACAAAGTTGGGGCAGAAGCGAGGCCCAAAAGATCTCAGCAAGCTGGTGATGTCCAGGGATAAAACAGAGCAAGGAAGAGCACACATTACCTAGCAATTCCACTTCTGGGTATACACCCAACAGTACTGAAAGCAGGGACTCGGCCTGGCCGGCATGGCTCAGTGGTTGAACATAGACCTATGAACCAAGAGGTCACGGTTCAATTCCCAGTCAGGGCACATCCCCGGGTTGCAGGTTCAGTTCCCAGTGTAGAGCATGCAGGAGGCAGCTGATCAATGATTCTCTCTCATCATTGATGCTTCTCTCTCTTTCTCCCTCTCCCTTCCTCTCTGAAATTAGTAAAAATATATTTTAAAAGAAAGAAAGAAAGCAGGGACTCGAACATGTTCATAGCAGTATTATTCACAATACTCAAAGGTGAAAACAATTCAAATGCCCATCGATGGATGACTAAATAAACAAAATGTGGTGTGTTCTTACAGTGGGATATTATTCAGTTTTAAAAAGGAAAGAGCCCAGCCGGTGTGGCTCAGTAGGTTGAGCGTCAACCCATGAACCAGGAGGTCATTGGTTCAATTCCTGGTCAGGGTACATGCCTGGGTTGCGGGCTCAATCCTCAGTAGGGGGCATGCAGGAGGCAGTCAATCGATGTATCTCTCTCATCGATGTTTCTCTCTCTCTATCCCTCTCCTTTCCTCTCTAAAAATCAATAAAAACATATTTTTTAAAAAGAAAAAGGAAGGAAATTCTGGCACATGCTACAACATGGACAAATACTGTATGATTCCACTTATATGAGGTACCTAGAATAGTCAGACTCACAGAAAGTAGAATGGTGGCGGGAATGAAATGGGGTGCTCTTATTTCATTGTTTTTGTTAACAGAGTTTCAATTTTACAAGATGAAAAGAATTATGGAGATGGATGGTGGTGATGGTTGCACAACAATGTGAATACACATAATGCCACTGAAACTGTGCACTTAATAATGGGTAAAATAGTAAAATTTATACCTTGTCACAATTTTTTTTAAAGGCAAGATCGCAAAACTAAGTCCTCCACACCCACTTCTCAAGTGCAGGTCTTGGAGGAAAGGGCTCAGTGGCATGTGTGATGACATTTGGAGATTTGCCAGACACCAGTGAGTTTGGGGGCTGCCCAAAACCCACGGGTAAAATCCTGACGGCGGCGAGAAGGAAAAGTTCCCAATCCTGGACAAGGGTGGGGGGGCGCGCAGTACTCCCCAGCCCACAATCGTCTGCTCCACTCCAGGCTGATCCCAACATCGGGGGCCATGGGCCTGGTCAGTGGGGAGCACCCGGGAAGGGGGATGGTGTTTAAGACCCCATCAGGATTAGAGTGGAAGGAACCTGGAGCATTTGGCGCCGGGAAGCAGAAGGCTGTCCTCAGATTGTGCATTTACTTCCCAGGAACCTTTGGATGGTGAGGACTGGGCTCTGTGCGTGGCCAGGACAGAAGCGGCCTTAGCCAACACAAGGAAGAGCTCTCTGGCAAAAACAGGCGACTAGGAGGAGACCTGAGAACGGAGAGCTCTTACAAACAGGCCACCGGGACAGTCTCCGTTACAGGGAGTCCTAGTCAAAGTAAACAGGCTTCTTTAGTGTGGAACTTTCCAGAGCCTTCCATACAGTCATGTGTCTGAGATTTAGCAGAGGAAAACAGCACACAGACTCGTCTGACCACAGGTCTCTGCATCTGGGAAATTTCCACCGGAGGAGGCGCACAACTGACAACCTGGGGTACCAAAGAGTTAACTTTGGGAAACACTTCCTTGGGCAATTCCAGAAGGGCGACCAGTTAAACGACCAGGACAGCCGCTTCCATGCTGAGATTTTGAATGAAATGGCCTCCACCCACTGCTCAGCACACGGTGTGCATTCCACCAAAGTTTGCAGAGGAAACTAAAGCGATGAAGCGGGGAGGGGTGCATTCAAGATGGGAACCATTGGGGGCTGATGCCGAGAGGGTTAGGGTCTGAACGCTAAGGAAGGAGAAGAGAAGGCAGGAAAGGAGCAGCCCCAAAACTTAGGTGAAAAGACTGAGGAGGGCCCAGGAAGAAGAGGTAAACAGGGGGCGAGGATGGAGATAAGAAAAGATCAGGGAACAAAGCAGGAATTTGTCCTGGGGTGGGGGAGGGCACCAGGAGGACCAGGGTTTCCCTTCTCCCCTAACCTGGAGTGACATGGCCCCCCCAGCACAGAGGGGCTGTGGATACAGGCCATGCGTGGGGAGGGGCTTGGAGACTTTCTTCTTGTTTTTTTTTTGTTTTTTTTTTTCACCTGGATTCTGATTGAGGAGTGCAGAAGGTTTAGAAAACCTTTATTTTAGGCCCTGAAGCTTCAAACATTCTCCAGGCCTAAGAAAAAAGGACAAATATGTCAGAAAGGGACTCAGCACAGCCTGGAAACAGGTTAAGGAATTCCACTATCTGTGACTGGGCTGGAAAGTTTGGTTTGACCACTTTTTCCTGCCTGGAAGCTGAGCCCACCACCCAGGGGGCAGATCCCAGACAGAAGAAAGAGCCGAAGCTGCAGCCGCAGCCCCGCTGGTGTCCCGCCATGAGCCACCAGCTTGGCACAGGAATAGACAGTGTGTAGACAAAGAGGGGACATCTCCAAGGCCAAGAAAGACAGGGAAGGAAGGGGTCATGAGCCAGCCACCGCCCTCACTCCCAGGGACGCAGTAAAGGCTGCTTTCGTTGTTCCTGCTGGAAGCACCGGCCCAGTGCCATCTCTGTAAGTCCTGGCAGGACTATAAAGTGGTCCCAGTAGTGGCATCTTCACCCCTCCCTGTGGAGCTGGGATTGATCATTCAGGCCATCTAGGAGGGTTTGTCCACAGTCCCTTCCTTCAGGGCCTGCATTTGCAAGAGAGGCAAAAAAACTTCCCAAGTCCCCTGTCATCTTACTGTTTTATCTGCTCCTCTCCTAGCATCTAAGACTATATATGTGTGCAGTACACACAATGGGATTCAAAGTGCCCAATAACTGAAACCGGTCTGCTTTGCAGTTCACGACGCATTGTCTCATATTCTAATCCTTTTCATCTTTACCCGTCCTGTGAAGAATTAATAATAGCCACCTGTTTCTTGTTTTATTGAGAGCTTGCTAAGTGCCAGGCACTGTGCTAAATCACCTCGTTGAATTCAACAGTTCTGTAACGTGGTGATGAGTCACCCACTTGATGGATGGTGACAGCTGAGGTAGGCAGCAAAGCCAAGTCCTGTGTGGATCACAATGAACCTGGGACTTCCAAACAGGAGCTTGGCTTTGCATGGGCGTGGGGAACGCAAAAATGATCATTAACTGAGTTATACCAGGTGCCCCTCAACTTGAAGAGGGGCCGGGGGGCACCGTGCCTACTCAATGTCTCAATGAACAGACCACTACTGCAACTGTGAGATTTACACCTCTTACAATTTATTTGGGAAGCCTTTGGCAGAAGTGACAGGGACCACGTTGCTGAGTCCTGAGTGTGGGTGGATTCTGATTTTGGTCTTAAAGCATGATGCTTTGGACTGCCCAAATATGCAAAGTCATTCATTTTTGGCCAAGAGAATACTGATGTTGCCATCTTACAAACATTTGGAGAAAGTCTCACCAGCCAAGCCCTTCAAATAAATTTAAACTGATTTAAACCCCCAACACATCCTGAGGGATGTAGTACTGAGGGATGTGTGGCTGATGAATAAACCAGGCCCATCAAGGTCAACCAGCCCGAGGTCACTAGGGCCTAGTGAGGTTAACAAGGAGGACATCTATCCTGATGCCCAGGCTTGCGGCCCACCCCTGGGGCTGGGAGGCATGGCCACCAGAGGTAGGTTTTGGGGAAGGAAGATCTGATATCAGGCCAGTCCTTACACAATGCCAAGGTTGCCCCTCCAAGGACAGTTCACAGAGACAGGTTAGCCAAAGCTAAGGTAGAGAGGAGTTTGTGGGGAAGTCAGGTGTTAAAAATATGAGGGCCTTTCTGGAGGCTGTAAGATTCTCTACATTATTCCCACATCCCATGGTGGGTGTGGCTGCAGGTGCTGGAGGTGCAGACCCCGAGCGGAGGTGCCCAGGCTGGCCCCGAGGGTACCACAACCTGCTTTAATGGGCTCAGAGGCCCTCTTCTCAGGCAACGGCAGTGTGGAAGCCCCTTTGGACCAGGCCGCTGAAAATCGCTCATCTTCCGTCAAACTTTGGGGCCTGTGGGAAAGGCGAATGAAGTTGGATGCGTCCTCCTTATTCTAGAAAACTCTTTTGCTGCCTGCCCCCAGGACAATGCTATCACGTTCCTTGCAGTTTGGAACCCAGCCCTGAGAAAAGGAAACAGCACCTAGAACACCTGTCCAAGTCAGGCATCGCCCCGGAGACAGATGCCACTTCCCAGCACTGGGATGTGGGACCAGGTCACAGGGGAACCGGAAGGGGAAGGCCAGGAGAGGGAGGGAGACCACGGCCCCGGGAGGCCCCGCAGGCAGGGTCCCAGCCCTAGGCCTCGCTGGTCTCCCTCTCTCTCTACAAGCCTGGCCTAAACCTGCAGTCACACCCCCACCATTTCAAACCATCAAAATATTTTCTTTTCCTCCCCACGGTTTACATCTTTCAAATGCTTGCAGGCTTATTAGAATTCCCTTAAGCCCTTGGCTCCCCACTACTAACATCTTAGCTCCTTTTTTTTCTATAATTTAAATTTTAACCCAGCGTTTTCTTATTAAAGACAACCCGGGATATTAAAGAAAAACCACATGTAATCCCCAAAAACCTAGCACCCTTTTGTGTTTTCTGGAGCTTCCCTCTAGCCCATGGTCGGAAAACTGCGGCTCGCGAGCCACCTGCGGCTCTTTGGCCCCTTGAGTGTGGCTCTTCCACAAAATACCACGGCCTGGGCGAGTCTATTTTGAAGCAGTGGCATTAGAAGAAGTTTAAGTTTAAAAAAGTTGGCTCTCAAAAGAAATTTCAATCGTTGTCCTGTTGATATTTGGCTCTGTTGACTAATAATGAGTTTGCCAACCACTGCTCCAGCCCTCCTCAGGATTGGTGACCTTTCCCCGTGTTTTTGCTTTAAAATGTCTTCAGTCCTGCCCTGGCCAGCGTGGCTCAGCTGGTTGGGCGTGGGCCCGTGCACCAAACGGTTGGCAGTGGACTCCCAGTCAGGGCACTCGCCGGGTTTCAGGTTCAATCGGGTAGGGGGCCTGCGGAAGGCAGTGGGTGGATGGTTCTCTCTCATCGTTGATGTTTCTATCTCTCTCTCCCTCTCCCATCCTCTCTCTGAAATCAATTAAAAACACACACATATAAACAAGTATTTTTTCAAATCTTTAAAATGTCCTCAGTCCCCGTCATCTGTATGCTCTCCAGGTTGTGTTAGGAGAGACTCTGGTCCGAGCAGCACTGGGGATGGCCCTGCTGACACAGGCCGGGTTCAAGCCCAGCCCTGCCACTCACTTGGGAGAGGCCTGGGCTGGGGCCCCTCTGCAGACTGAGTGTGAGAGCCATCTGTGCCGTGCAGGGTGGGAGAGGGGCCAAGTGGAGATAAGACGCCTGCACTGGCCCCTGCACCTGGGAAGCAGCCAGCGCGAGGGAGCTATTTCTAAAAGCAGTGCCTGTCTGCAGCCACGAAGAGGAAGCTGACAGCTTCCAGGGCTTCTGCTCTGCGTTGCTGCCCACACCCAACCAGGCCTCACACAGGTCCCACCATCTTAGCGTTCTGCAGGGAACCCAAATCCACAGCCTGCGGTGGCTCCCTGCACGGAATCTCCACCAGCCCTCACTGAGGGACCCGCCTAGCCATCCTATGTCAGAGGATTAGGTCTGCTCCCAAGGGCCCACGCTTTACTGACTGGAGTAGGTGAGCAAGGCCCGGCTGAGATCTCTGAACACACGGCTGTGTGTGCCTATGACCTAGAAAAGCCCCCAGCCTGGCCAGAGGGGCCAGTGATGCCTAGTCCTCACCCCACCAAAGGCCCGCTAGCAAGGGGGCGAGGGCCAGTTTCCCATGTGGGCCCAGAGCTGGCAGCTCCTTTTTCCACGAATCACTGGGCTCCCACTGTGCGGAGCCCCTGGGTTTTCTTGGTTTTCAACGCACAAATAATCGTGCCTTCATGGAAGAAAGAAGCCGCCAGCTTTTGTCTGTCTAAGGCTCAGCCATCAGAAACTCCCCAGGGACCCCTCAGGAGGGGGCTCTCAGGGGGGTGGCAGTGCCCCAGAAAATGCCTTAGTGTTGGGGGATCATGCCTCAGACCTCACCAGGACATCGGAACACCCCCACTTTTCTTTCAAAAGGCCTTGTACGGAAATCGTGTATTTCAAACAGGCAGGGGCTGGCTACTCAAAGTGTGGTCCTGGGGCCAGGTCACCCAGGATTGTTAGAAACGCAATATCGGGCCCCGCCCCAGACCTGCTGGATCAGAACCTGCGTTTTTATGACTCCTGCTGGTGCCCAGGCTCTTTCAAGTAGGAGAAAGGCACTGTGCCAGACTGTCCCCAAAGTGAGTGGCCTTTCCTGGGGCCCCCCCCACCTTCTCACTGTGCCGATCCCTAACTGGGCCTATCCACATGAGCCTCAGGACTCCCCAAGGTCACAGGACTGTCCCTCCTCCTCCAGACTCGCCCGGTTGCCCATTCTCTTAGTCTCTGGTTTCCTAGTCTTTGTGTGGGTCCTCCTCCACCTCCCAGCTGTCAAGTCATCTGCTGCTCCTTCCTTCCTTCCTTCCTTCCTTCCTGTTTGCTGCAGGGAAACCAGATATCCACGTGTGTTACCACTGCTTGCAAAGTAAGAGTAAGCAGGCTCTGAGCAAGGGCCCGGGGGACTCGCAGGAGTTAAGTACGAAAGCTTGAGCCCAAAGTCTTTGATTTCCAATCAGGCTGCTCCCAGCCAGCTTGGTCGAACGAGCTTTGTCAAGTTCTATTCACCCTCTCACTCACCACCAGGCTCCCAGCTACCTGGGGCCACTCCCGAGCAGGAGGAAAGCACAAAGACCAGTCCCAGCGGGAAGCAGAGGGACAAAGAGACAGTTGAGCTGTGATAAGGCCGGAACTTGGGCAGAGCTGGAGTGGAAGGAGGTGCTGGGACAGAGGAGCAAATGTGCTGAGCGGGAGCCACCATCACCAGTCTTGTCCAGAGGTGCCAGGATGTCCCAGAAGGGGGCACAGGGCCCACTCTCACAAAGCATTCTGGGAGAGTTGTGTCTGCCAAAGGGCAACAGGGGGCGACCCTCAAAGAGTCTGAGGCAGAGACGCAACAGCAGAGAGCTGTTTCAGAAAGACCTCTCAGCTCTGTGAGCAGAATGGATCTTTTGAGGGGTGGGAGATGAGCAGACTAAGGCAGGGGGCCCAGTGGGGGAATGCCACGTAGTCCTAGCCATGGAGGGATGCGGGGGGAGCGGGGGGGACAATGGTGAGGTGGGAGCGGTCCCGGGTACAGGTGAACACCAGCTTCACCTGTTCTGTGCACAGCCAGTGCGCATTCTGGCCAATTCCTTCCTTTTCTGGCCAAGACCAACCTCTTGGCAGGCTGCAGGAGACCAGTGGAGGCTGGGTCTTGTCCCCACCGTCAGCCACAGCACCCTGTAGTTCCACACATCATACACGATGTCTGAAAGCTTGTAAAGAAAAGTGGGGGCAGCCCTGACCAGATAGCTTAGTTTATTAGAGCATTGTCCCAATACGCCAAGGTTGTGGGTTCGATCCCTGGTCAGGGCACATACAAGAATCAACCAATGAATGCATAAATAAGTAGAAAACAAATCTCTCTCTCTCTCTCTCTTTCTCTCTCTCTCTCTCTCTCTCTCTCCCTTCCTCTAAAATCAATAAAAAAAAATTTAAAAAGTGGGGGCAGAGCCCACTACAGAACACCACCTGTGTGCTCAGCACCTCACAAGACAGCAGAGGGGAGGCAGAGCCAGGCGGCTGCTACTCAGGCTTCAGTGCGATCAGGGAAGTCTACTTAGTCCCAAATGCATGCCGGGGAGTGGCCCTACTGGGGACTGCCACATGGATTCAGGAAGAGAGATGGCAAGGGGTGATGGCACAGGACAGCAGCTCGCTGCACCAAGCCGCCCAGGCCCCAGCCTCATGCTCTTCAACTGGATGCCATAACGCAATAGTGGGAAGACCTCAGTACAAACCCTCCTGCTGATGCCAGCAACCCAGAGTGGAAACAAAGCCAACCGGTCCCCATGGCCATCCCCAAAGGAACATGCCAGAGACAATGCCATAACAGGTCAGTGGTGCAGTATTTCAGCCACACTGAAGGCACAAATGCCCTCTGACCACGAACGAACAGTGGGGTGCAGAAGGAAGAGCCCCGGAAAGCTTCTGACTCAGCAACGCAAGTGTAACAGTAACAATTCCTCCTACTGGAGCCTGAGTGAGGAAGGTGGAGACAGCAGTGGCTGGGTGTGTGCTCCTGGGGTCGGAATCCCCTGGCTCAAACCCCTGGTGACCTCATGTACTGTGTGTCCCTGGGCAAGTTACTCGAACTCTCTGGGCTTCCAATTCCTCTTTTGTCTAGTTGTTGCCAAAATGAAAGGAAGGCAGAGAAACGCTCAGCTTATCAATGAGGCCTCCCTTTCCTGGTTTTGGTTGCTATTATCTCGTTAAGAGAAAGACCCTCATCCTGGGGCCTCCCCTTAGTCCTTTGGAATTTGGGGCACTCTTGCTGGGTTTGGGCAAATATGGGCTGGGGGACTGTTTGGGGACAGGGTGATGGGGTGAGTGGGTCTGGGAATCTTGAGTTCCAGGCAATCCATCCTGAAAGGAGGTGAGACGAAAGGACCGAGGTTGTGAGGACACAACAGTCGGGTCCCAAGGGAAGCCTCTCTGGACAAAGACTGATTGGGGGAGGGGCGGGTAAAAGGCTCTTCTGATCAGGGATGTCGAGACGGGTGATGGTGGGTTCTTTGCTGTGAATGTGCAGTAAGGGGGTGCCTCCCCTTAGCTCCCAACTTTCCCCGTAAAAGTCCTGAGGGGCCAGACAACCAGGCAGAGGAGCCCCTGGAGACCCAGTTCTGGGAATTCCCAGGAGCCCTGTGAGTTTCGGGGGACGGGTGCCCCCAAACAACCGGGGGTTTTCATACCCAGACTTGGTCAGCCCTGGGGCAGCCCCGCAGTGCCCCACCCCTCTTTTCCCCCAAGACCAGGAGGAGTCTGGGAGGAAATGGCCAGGGGGAGGCACAGGTCTCGGGGGAGCTGAAGTGGGCAGTGGAGGATGAGGCTATCGCTCCAAACCGGGAGGAAGAGCACCTGGCTGCCGCCCTCAGAGTCTGGCTCTCCACCCACTGCCTCCCTGCCGGCCTGTCCTTCTCCTGTGTCCCTGCTCTGGGCTGGCACCACCTTAAATCCAGTTGCCCTGCCGGGCCGGAGGGACCTGCAGCTCCCTTAGTGGAAAGAACATGGGGCTGGAACTGGAGTGACCTAATTAAGGCTGTGACCGCACACCAAGTAGTCACGCGATCTTGGGGACAACCTGAGAAGGTGGTCACTTACCTTTTTCCACATCTCACTTACAGGCGTGTGCCCGTGTGGCATGTGGTCCGTGTCACGGCTAGAAGGAACTGTACCACCCCGCTGAGAGCTCCCATTCCTCGGACAGCCCTGTGAGCTGCCCAGCTCCCCAGGGCACTCATGAGGGCCTCACTGCAGCTCCAGAGGAAGACCCTCTGCTGGGATCAAGGCACCCCTGCCCTCCTTGGCCCTGGGCTGGCCCTGGGGGGACCGGGGGCCTGGAGGAAGAAGTTAGCCACACAACCACAAAGACCCAACCCTGCCTTCCCAGGGCAGACCCTATGGAGGGGGAGGGGATCCTCACAAAATCAACAATAATGGACAGTTCTATAATAATAACTAAGTGCAACCAATTAGACAATGCGGGGTGTGGAGAGAGGCTGTGGGGGGAGGGGGGGATCAGGCCAATAAGAGGAGGGCCAGGCTGGGGGAACCTGTGCGAGAGGAATGCAATAGCCAGCTGGGCCTGGCCTTGAGGTCCTCATGAGGAGTCTGGACTTTGTTCCATGGGTCATAGGGAGCTACCAAATGTTGTATGTTGTCCCCAAAGGTTCTGAAAAGGAAAACAAGGTACTGTAATGAGATCTGGGTTCTGGCAAGAGGATGGATGGGAGGAGGACAGTTAGGTGGAAGCTGCCCAGGCCTAGGGCAGGTGGTCCAGTGAGACCTGGAGGTCAGAAAGCCTGCAGAGGCTGTGCCACACTCGGCCCCACCTGGCTGTGGAGGGGGCGTTGCCAAGGACAGCTGAGATTTGGAGCCTAAGAAGCTGGGGGTGGAATGATATTAGTTACCGAGAGAAGCTCATTGGCACAGGGGACAAGCGCACAGGCGGCCTGGGTTCCAATCTCACCACTTCCACCATGTGACATTGGGCAAGTTACTTAGCTTCTCTGTGTCTCAGTTTCCTCGTCTGTAAATGGGGGGGGGGGGGGGTGATAATAGTACCCACCTCAGTGATTCTGATGTGTAAATGCTAGAAACAGTGCCCGCACACAGTAGGTACTCTGTAAGCAATGGTTGTTCGGTGCAGTTGGGGGAGCCCAGTGTTCAGTAAAGTTGGCCTTCGTAGGTAGGGCAGGGTGGAGTGGGGCAAGCATGAGGCATTTAGGGAGGGACAGACCCTGTCACCGGGGCCAAGCTCGGCAGAGTGGGCAGGATCGGGGACAGCACCTCTCCAAGGCCAGGACAGAGCTCACCAGGTCCCTTGGCAACAGAGCTAGGGTGGCCAGCAGCCAGATCTTCTTGTTGGAGAGGTAATGGCTGGGGACCACTGTCCCAGGCACAATGGGTGTTCAATGAGCAGTGCTGGGTGGGACTGCGGGTCCAAAGAGCTGTCTAACCCCAGAGCTGGGACCAGCTGCAGCCCTCAGGTCCCCCTGCCATTCCCACCAGGATGGGGTGGAGGGGCCAGCCCTGGACACGTGGCAATATGTAAGCCCCAAAGTACGTCCTCCTATTTCCCACAAACCAGGTCCACGCTGGAAAAGGGCTACAGGCCTGTCGGCGACCCAGGGGCAGCCTTGCATGATGAGAGACCATGCAGCTACACCACCCACCAGAGGTGGGGTCATCCCTTCGGAATCAGACCCCAGCGAGGCTGGAGGGAATCTACTGCTCTGTCCTGTCCCTACTTCCCCAAGGCCCCTGCTGGCCTGAAACCAGGAACCGGCCAAGGAGACGGCTGCTGGCACTGGCAAGCCAGTCCTTACCTCCAAAAGCAAAGAATGCACCTTCATTCAGCCAACACGGGGGGTGCCCGGGGCTGAGATGAAAAGAAGATAAAACCAGGCCCAGACGCCCCACACCCTTCCACCCACGCCTTGTACAAAGGCCTCCGTGCCGAGAAAGGGGCCCTAGCAACAGAACCCCAGGCAGCGCTGAAAGGAATGAGGGCCCTCAATGCACTCGACTCCCAGCCAAAGATGGTGGCTGGCTCCACGCACTCACCAACTCTCCCTCTGCAGCCCCTTCCAAAAGGAGGAACTCAGAGACTGATGATGATGGAGAGTAGAGGAGGTTTGGGGAGAGAGGAGGGAGAAGCGGGGGAGGCATCAGCAAAGAGTTTTCAAAGACAAAGCAGGTGAGGAGTGTACCCAATCAATTTGCCCCAGGAAGCCAGTTGGCCCTCCAGATGCAGAGCGGGTCCAGCCACGCCAGGCTCTCTGTAAGGTAAAAGAACTACTTCGGGCAAAAGCCGTTTTGCTGAGAGTTGGCCTAGGGAATGTTGACACAGACACACATCCTCTACCCCCAAAACACACACACACACACACACACACACACACACACACACACACAGCGCTCCCAGCTGCCAGGGATCCACAACCACAGGCAGAGAGAGACCATAGGGGTCTCCACTAAAACAGCACAAGTGAGTGTCCCAGAGAAATGACCTCTACACTCAGGCATTCAGGAGCCCCTGGGAATGGGCTGCTTGCTACCTGGTCTCTGGAATCCAAGCCTGTAACTAAGCCCCTCTCATGTACACAGAATCACAGAGGGACAGAAGAGAGCCACAGCACACTGCTCAGGAAAAGACCCAGAGGACACAGGGGCCCCTTCCCTCCTCAATGACAGAACTCCCCCCCGCGGGGAAGGGAGCCCTATTGTGGTCTGGTCATGGTCATCACCTTCCTCTGGGTAGTCACTGGGCTGGGTGGGCCCATGACCCAGTGCTGGCCATGGGATACCAGAGGCTGGCTTAGGGGAAGACTTGGGAAAGATTTCCTCCTTGTTGAGAAGAACCCCAGGTCTTTCCTGCCTGGATGTGACTTGGAGAGCCTAGTCATCTTGCTATCAGCACGCAGATAAAGCCAACAGAGAGAGTGGTAGACGGCAGAGAAGGACCGGACCCTAGTCCTTGATGGAAGCAGCCATCAGGCCCAAGGGCCTCCTTGTTCTCTGGATCCCTGTCATGCGAGCTGGTGCATTTCTTTACTGATCAGTGAGTTGGGGGCAGGGTTTTCTGCCACTTTAGCCAAAGGCCTCCCACCTAACACATGACAGGACGGCATAGCCCGTCTCAGCATTCCTGTTTAGGAACAGACACCTAACCTGTTGGCAGTGATCCCTCGGGGACAGAACAGCATGAGGCTTCCGTTCTTGAAGTCGTACATAAATATCTCTACTATTTTACAAGAAAATTTAAACAGGAAACATACTTTTGTAATGGAAAAAATGTGTTTTCTTTAAGCTGTGAGATTCTAATCTCCTCTTTCTCTTCAAACCAATGGGTCTCAACTATGTCTGGGGAAACGGGTCATAAACCCCTTGGAGGATCTGAAGACTTGGGGGGCGGGGGAACCTCTGCTCTAACCAAGGGGCTCAAGGAGGCAGACACCCAAGGCCAAGGTCTCTGTGCCACAAGTCTTCCTTTCCATCTGGGGTTTTTAAGCCCCTCCAGAGCGTGACCGTAGCCCGGCTCAAACACATCTTGGACCACCTCTCAGGGGAAGCAACACCAAGGCAACCCTTCTGAGGGTGCAGAACGTCACACTGGGGATCCCAGCTTCTGCCTCTTTCCCCCTCAGGAACTGAGGTCAGCCCCAGCGAGGGAAACCCAGGCCAATGACCAGAAGTGAGGAAGGAGGAGTGAGACCACCACGGAACCATGTGGCCCACCTTCTGCCCTCTGAGGTCACACAGGTCCCCCCAACGCTTCAAGCTCTCAGCCCCCATCCTCTGGCTCCAGAAGCCTCCGTCGGAATGCCTTCCCAATACTGGCTGGCTGCTCTTCTCTGACTGTGTCCAGAAATACCAGGACCTCCTGCCATGAAGGCAGCAGAATGCAACATCCTCACAGGGTCTGCTAGGCTACCTGGGGTGTCTTGCACACGGGTGGTGGGTGGCTTTCCCAGGACTTCCTTCCGTCCCTGTCAAGCAGCATCCTGTTAAATCTGAGTCGCTGTTACGTTTGTTGAGCCCTGGCTGGTGTGGCTCAGTTGGTTGGGCATCATCCTGTCCTACTGGGCACCGAAGGTTGCTGGTTAGATTCCGGGTCAGGCTCTAACCACTCAGATGTCCCCGCACATAGGCCCCCCAAGGAGCATCTAGGCTTTAGGACCAGGGGTGCCCTTGATCATCAACACTCAAGGGAAACAGAAGCAGGAGGCTACAGAGGCTTTTTCCAGGAGGACCGCAAAATGCGGTGGAGGCCGAGCACTGTGAGTGCGTGAGAGGGTGCGCGAGAGAGAGCATGGGTGTCACATGCATATAGGCATGTGTCAGTGTGCAAGCGTACCCGAGATGCACATTCATGAAACAACAAGCTAAAAGCAAACATTCCCAAAACCTGAGGGTGTGCTGGGCTCCTGACCTCAGCACGTGTTCCCTGAGGCAGACCAGCCTGGCAGTCCCCAGCTCCCGAGACCCACTGGCTCAGCCATGCTGCAAAAACCAAGCAGGATGTAGCCCCGTGTAAACCAGACACCCCCAAACTCAATGGAGAAGGTATTTCTATTTCCTAGTTAGACTGAGGTGGGGGGAACCTCAGGGCTGAGAGTTTGAGTCCCCTGGACGGTACAACCTTGAATCAGGCACTTGTTAACTAATTTTTTTTTTTTTTTTTACATAATGTAAGTCTTTAATAACTCAATTTCAAATTCTCATAAAATGAGATGGCTCTGTAATAAGGAGGGTGGAGGGAACTTCTGAGAGAGAGGCGGGAGAAACTCCAGCAAAGGAAGAACTACCAGGCGCTGTGCACCGCAGGAGCCCCCACATCGCGCTCATCACGCATGCTGGCGAATAAAAACAAGCAGTGCTCACCGGGCGAAGGAGCAGTTCCAAGTCACGCTGACTTTCTGCCAGAGACCGAGGCCCCGAAACAGAAGCCAGCCTGGGTTCTGGCTGAACACCCCCCAGGAATTCCAACAAGCCTGGGTTCCCTCACCCCACCGTCACCCAGAACAGTCCAACGTGCAAATCCAGTGCAGGTGAGACCATTTCAAATCCAAGGGCATCCCTGTCACCGCAGCCACAGGGAGGTCGAAGTTCTCCTTTCCTCAGGGGGGGAAGCACTCAGCTTCCATTTACTTGCATCTCCTTTCCAATCTTTAAAGTCAACTCACTCAAAAGATGTGGATGAGTTTGGGTGACGCGCCTCACTTCTACCCCCCAGGACAAACCTCCTTAAGAAGGCTCCTTTCACCTCTTTGGCAAAATCCCTCCAGTCCCACACCCCCTTTCTCCCACCCTCAGAGAGGGAGGAGAAAAGGAAACTAGGAGGGTGCGGGGAAGACAAGGAATGAAGAGTTCCAAGACAACGTCTTCTTTTCGGGGTTCAATGGTGACCCGGGAATTGGGTGTTGGCAGGGTGTCCATGACATCATCATTTCGGATTCTTAATAAAAAGACAACTTTCCCATAGCCCAATGCTCCTCTTCCCACCCTCTCTTTGGGGAATTGAAACACAAGCTTTTAAAATGCTGCAAACACATCACAGCTGCATTTTCAGATGTTGCATTTGGGTCCTGCCCTTAAGTGGCTGCCCTCGTTACCTCCCCCTTTGAAAGAGGCCCCTGGCTAAGGTCCAGGGTAATTGAAATTTCCTGTCTAACCTTGACCACTCCGCCAGCTCCTATTACAGTCCTGGACACACACTGTAGAGTCAGTTTCTTCTGGGCCTTCTCACTCTTCGTTTAAAATCAGGCCACTATTCTGTAGGCTCAGGCTATCTAGTAACACACTTGGAAATGGAGAGGGAACTTTCTCTGGCCCGGCCGATGACGCCTCTGGCTTCCCACACTCATTAGAAAATTCTCTTTATTCTACAACTCACCATTGAGGAGCCAGGATACAAAGACAAATGACCCCTTGCCAAGAACCCAACATGCTCACAGGCTGTGAAGGAAGGATCCAGTTGTTTGGGTGTGTGTGTGTGTGTGTGTGTGTGTGTGTGTGTGTGTGTGTGTTAATCTTGAAAAATGTAAGAAATCCCCAGGCAAAATACTTTTAAATACAAGAAATCACCTTTAAAAGTTCAAAGCATGTTTTGCAGTATCTACATGAATCTCTCTAGCCCCGAACGAAAGAATGAGCGTGCTCTGTACCGGTCAAGTCAGGTTCTCAGCAAACTCCAAAGTGACATCGGAATCTGGATCTAGAAACTCTGATTAAAAGTAAAATTCCTACTGAAAGTAATTGCACACCTGGCACCACTGGGGGGTTTCCATTGGTTTGGCTTCGTTCTTATAGTTAGATGGCAACTCCGTTTGGATTAGGATTGGGCTATGGGAAGACTGATCCTCTTCTGTTGGGGGTGGGATCATGCTGGCTTTGGTTAGGTCTCTGACCTTCCTAACTCCCTCAGATAACCTAAGTTGGTTAGGAGTCTGATGTTCCTAAATCTGAGGGCATCCTTGAACGGACTTTCCCCATACCTCCCAGAAGGTGGGGAGGAGACACTCATGGTGCCCCATGGTCTGGGTATCTCTGCTCACTCACAATAATGGGTTGAATAGGGCTCCCCCCCAAAAAAAAAAAAATTCATGGTCATCCAGAACCTCAGCATGTGACTTTATTTGGAAATAGAGTTTGCAGATGTAATAAATTAAGAGGAAATCACACTGGCTTAGGGTGGGCCATAAATCCAATGACTAGTGTCCTTATAAGAAGGCCACGTGAAGACACGTGCAGGGAGAGCACCATGTGACTATCAAGGCAGAGCGACCAGCACCCACTGCATTTGGGGATTTGTTGCCTGCCTGGGCTGGTGTAGTCAAGGCCCCTTCATAAGATGAGGGGTGTGTCTATCAAGTAGAGTCTCTGCCATGTTCTAGGCACCGAGGGTGGATGAGCACTTAAGTGACAAAAATCTCTCAGCCAGAGGAGCCCCTGACCTTGGGGAGGCAGGGAGAGCAAAGTTTCAGCTGCTCCCAGATGGGAAACTGGGAGAAGCACCTGCAGGGTGCCCATCAGCTCAGGTGGAAGATGCTTACGTTTGTGGAAGCTCAGGGGGTGGGCCAAGGAATCCTCGTTTTCGTAGGGTCTGGGTAGCCTGAAGGTGGGGCAGGGGAGCGAGGCTCTGGGCATGGACAAAAGAGAGGTAGTTGGCTGAAGAAAAAGAGAAACTAAGCACGGTCGGCATCATCTGAGCACCTGGATCCAGCCATACCTGACCCCACTGCCTTGTTACTATGGGGACTGCCTCTGCTGCTCCCAGGCAGCCAACTAACAAACTTATCCTCTCAAAGACTTTTCTGCAGGAAAAGAAATTATAGTAATAAAAGTAAGTAAATGAAACCCAAATCACTGCAAAGCAACTTGAAGAAGGTCCCCAAGATGCCCTCCCTGAATCCAGCTGGACTGGGGGGACTGCTGGTCTTCCCATGAAAGGCATAATCCCAGACAAATCCAAGGGACTCTGACAACGCACTCACTGATTGTTCTTCCGCCTCTGCCCCAGTTGCAGGCATTTCTTTTGCCCCAACTCGGCTTTCCTTCATTGCCCCATCAGGTGTCAACACCAGAGAACAGTGCCTGGAAGCCCGGGATTCGGAAATTGGGGTGTCAGGCAAGCAGAGAAGGCTCGGCGGCCTCCGGGTGCCTGCCTCTGCTGACCTCCCCACGGGGGCTGGCGCTGGACTACAGCCCAGCCTCAGGCTGGAGCCACACAGCGCTGGCCACACAGAGCCCTTAAATAGAACCTCCAGGGGAGGACAAACATTCCAAGAGCTTTAAAAACGCCCCAAGCATGACCTGGCCGGAGGCCTCCGCTCCCCCAGACATTTTTTCTGGTCCTGGCCCTATTCTGGAAATAATATTAATAGCTCGGTTAGGAGCTTACGGTGTGCAAAGTAAGTGATGGCCTTGAAGGGCAGGAACGATTACTGCTCCCATTCTTCAGATGAGAACACTGAGGCCCCAGAAGCTCCCAAGCTACCAGTCCGTCTAGTGGGGGGCTCTCTGCTCTGCCGTCCCCGCCGGGTGGGGCTTACACAGCAGGACAAGAATGAGCCCCCCACGGGGCGGCTGCCAGCTGCCGCGTCGGTTCCGACAGACGCCTCCAGACAAGGCGACGCCCCCAGGAGGCTCCCGGGATCCGCTCGCTCCAGCAACGCCCTGATCTTTTGCGAAGAGTTTAACCAACTCCCAGTTCTCAGCCTCTATTTGGTACATGAGACCCCGTGCGGCAGCCAAGGATAACTTTCCTCTTTTATTTTAAAAGATAAAGGACAACGGGGCTAATTTCTCCCTTGGGAGATAAAAGCTGGCAGGTGAGGTGCGGCGCGTCTCCGTTTCCTAGAAGTTGTGCTTCGGTGCAAATCGCAGAACCAGGCGGCGGAGGGGGCGGGACCCGCGGGAGCCGCCCGGGGCCCCAGGACCCGGGAGTGGGGCTCCGCTGCCCGAAGGGGGGAGGCGGGGGGGGGGGGGACCTTCTGAGCTGGGTCTGCGGTCCTGCTTTCCGTGCCCACAGCCCGGTCGGGTTGCCCACCGCGCCGGCGGAGACTGGGGAAGCGCAGGGTCCGGGGCGTTGAGTGAAACGCGAAGGGCACCCCAGGGATTCCTGCACTGTCCCACCCTCCCCGTCAGAGCGGAGCCTGGGACCCCCGGCCCTGACCGACCCACAGCCGCCTCCCTTCTCTCCCTCCCAGGCGCCCAGGCACAGGGCCCTCTGGGGCGCACGGCGCGGGGCAGCGCTCACTGTTTGAACTTGCTCTCCAGGTCCTTGATGAGGCGGCGGCTGAACTCCGGGAACTCGGTGTAGGGGTTGAAGACCTTGCAGCGGCGGGGCCGCGCCGCGCCCTCGTTGATGTTCAGCCGTCGGCTCAGCTGCGCGCTCAGCTCGGCGTCGGCGCTGGCAGCGGGCGTCCCGGCGGGCGGCTCGGGCTCCGGCTCCGGGGCCGCGGCGGCGAGGGATGCGGGCTCCGGGCAGCCGTCCGGAGCGCCCTCCCGCTGCAGTCTCCGCTGCAGCTTGCGCGCCAACTCCTCGCTGGACATAGCGGCGTATCCGGGACGCGGGGACTCGGGACCCGGCGCGGGGACTGGGCGGGCGTCGCGCTTCTCGCAGGCTCGCGGCTCGGCAGCACTCTGCCCGGGCGGCGGGGACCGGCGGTTGGGTGGAACTGCTGGCGAGGGACGGGGAGCGCAGGGCGGAGCCGAGGCTTTAAGGAGGCGCCAGGGCTTGGGGACCGCCCGCCTCGCCCGAGGCCGCAGGTGTCTGCGCGTCCCGGGACCTCGGCCCGCTCCCGGCTCCCTGAGGCTGCGGACCTCTGACCATCTCTGACCTCGCTGCCCACGCCCGCTCCGGGGGAGCCCGGGGACCCTGAGGTCCGGGGAGGAACGGCAACGGGAAAGTTTCACGACCGTTCGGGCGGTTCCCTTCTCTTCCCCCCGAAGTGCCCCAACTGGAGGCGCTCGCGGCCCAGGACAGGCTGGGGGTCGGGGGAGCCAAGCGCCCCCGGGTATCACCCACAGGCCCCCACGACTCCGGGTGACACCCCTCCCATCGGTTCGGAGGTTTGAGGGTGGGAGGCGCCCGCAGGGAGCGCGGGGCGGGGGAGCTGCTTTTCGAACACGCATTGAAAAGAAATGTTTGCAAAACAAAACTAGACGTACTGCAAACAGATAAACAAACAGAAAAGAGAACAAGGAGCAAGAGGGAACTCGTGGCTGCCCTGCAGGTAAGAGACCAGCGCAGCTCCAGGGGCTCCGGCTTCTTCTGGGATCCGCTCAGAAGGAAAAGAAAGACACTCGAAAATAAATAATTCCGCATGTTTAACAAGAGGGCAAAACAAGTACAGTCGTCATTCTCCCCAAGGAAGGCTGATGCGGGTGGCAGTTACATCAGCCAAGCCTTGAGAAATGTCTTGTAAACACAGATCTGCCCCAGCCCAGGCCGACTCCGATCTGACCGCCCCTGGGGCTGCTCGAGCAGGAGTGTCTGCGACCCAACCGGCGGGGGGCGCCAGAGACCCCGGGTGGGACTTCGGCATGACTTTGTAGGGCACGCAGAGGTCCTGCAGGGATTGTGGGCCTCTGGAAGGGTCTAATGAGGAGGGAGAGGAAGGGTATTTTTTAAAAGGTATTAGGGGAAATATTACGTTTGAACTAAAGGTATCAAATAAAATGTTTTAACATCCCTACTTAACAATGTGATTTGATGGGCTAAATGGCCAGGAAAAGCCTCATCGGAGAGGTGTCATTAAAATAATGACCAGCAGGAAGTGAGGGTGCCCAACAGCGAACCAGGCCCAGAGCAGGCTCACACAGGAGCAGGAGAAATCCCTCCCTTTGTTATCAGCACCCACCTTACTTTCCTCCTCTTACTTTCTAACTCTTCCCTAGATGTTTCCAGAAGGCCCTCAATTACTTCTTCCTTTTCTCCAGGGATGTCGAGGTCTTTTTTAGGTTTCTGCTTGGAAAATCCTTAAAGTGATCCACGTGGCTTTCCCCAGGATGGCTCAGGCCCTAACAGGGTTTTCTCACCTTTCTCTTTCAGCCTGGCAGGTGGAGGGGAGGCAAGCCAGACCGTCCCACTGCCCAAGAGGTCCCCTGGCACGGCCGTAAGAACATAATCCTATTCCATTTGCTCCCCACCCTTGGGACCCCTTCCCCCCAATGCCGCGTCAGCCAACCCTGGGTTCCACTCCCTGGAGTGCTCCCAGTCTCCCATCCTTCCCGCGTGAGACTAGCACAGGTCTCCCGCCTGGAAGGGCAATATAGTTGACCCTTGCACAACACAAGTGTGAACTGCTCAGTCCCCTCATAGGGAAATTTTCTCCAATAAGTGAAGTCAATGTATTTTCTCTTCCTTATGATTTTCTTTTCTCTAGCTTACTTTATTGGGAGAATGCATGCAACACACAAACTATGTGTAATTCGACTGCTATCCTAAAGCTTCTGATCAACAGTGATTAAGTTTTGCGGGAGCCAAACGTTATACACGGATTTTCAACTGCAAGGGAGGTTGACACCCCTAATCCCCCACCCCCTTGTTCAAGGGTCAACTGTAGCTGGCAACCAATGCCTTTCTCTTTAGGGGCCTCACCCTCTGTCATTCTGTCCCCCATTCACTCACCCAGGCAGGAGGAATTGGTCCAAAATAGTGCTATCCAATAGAAATAGAAAGCATAATTTTATTTGTAATTTTGTATTTTAAATACCCTGGTTTTTTAGAAATGAAAAGAAAAAAAAAGGTGAAATTCATTTTTTAAAATATTTTATTGATTTGCTACAGAGAGGAAGGGAGAGGGATAGAGTTAGAAACATCAATGAGAGAGAAACATCAACCAACTGCCTCCTGCACACTCCCCACTGGGGATGTGCCCACAACCAAGGTACATGCCCTTGACCGGAATCGAACCTGGGACCCTTCAGTCCGAAAGCCAACGCTCTATCCACTGAGCCAAACGGGTCAGGGCTGAAATTCATTTTAATATATTTTCTTTACCCTGATATACCGTATGCCAAATATTGTCATCTTGACATGTAGCCAATATAAAAATATTCATGAGATATTTTACGTTATTTTATTTCATACCAAAGCTTCAAAATTTGGGGTGTATTTTACACCTACATCTCATCTCAATTCAGACGAGCCACGTTTGCAGCGCTCAATACCCACAGTTGGTGGCTGGCTGCCCTCTTGGATAACTCAGGACTAAGGGGCAGATCAGAGCAGTCGCTCCCTCACTCTGACCCTCAGCCATTTCTGCTGCTGAGAAGTTCCTGTCTGGCCTCATCTCTGGCCTCCACTCCTGCTCTGAATCATCCTCCTCCCCCAGCTCTCCTCCCTCACTGCCCCACAAGGCATATCCATCCGCCCACATCTGACCCCGTGTTCCATAGATGCTAGACCTGGGGATAAAATTCTAAAATAAAGGCCAAACTACGACACTGGTTGCAGCTCCGACGTGTCCTTTCTTGTTCTAATCTGGGGCCCCTGCTGTAGGGAGTGGTGGGGTTGCCCTCCCCCTGCAGAGGGGACATCTTCGAGGTTCAAAGGTTTGCTTGGTTGCCAGGCACCTGCTGATGAGAGCATGTCTTAAGTTTGGAAATATTACACTTCATTGCATCCCCCCACATTCTCTGACAGTCTTTACATAAAGCACAGGATAAGATCACCTTTGGGGTTCTATAATAATAAAAAACTATTCTGGTTCTTCTCTTCAGAGGGAACCAAGACCCTGTCACAGGGACAGAGGGAAGGAAAAGAGGAGTGGTATAAATCCAGGCTCTGTCCCTTATCAGCTGTGTGACTGTGAATAAATTACGTAACCTTCTGCGACCTAACACTTCCCATAGGATGTACAAGGATGTAATGATCACTGATGGCATGTAAAGCACCTAGGACAGTGATGGGCAACCTTTTGAGCTTGGTGTGTCAAACTTCGCCAAAAAACTGAGCATAACTCGGGTAGTGTGTCACTTTGAGGAAAAAACTAACTCCAAGACTCTAGTCGCAAATGTTTCATCCTGAGGAGCAGCAAATGTTTCATCCTCGGCATGCGGCCGCGTGTCATCAGAAATGGCTACGCGTGTCAGTGCTGATGCGCGTGTCATAGGTTCGCCATCACTGAACTAGGAGGTGCTGCTTTAGGCACTGCACAGGCGTGGCTGCGATTGGGGTGCTGGAGATGAGTTCCAGCCACAGGCATGCTCTGTGCCCTCCAGCTTTCACCTTGGCACTGACTAAGCCAGTGTTTTGGGGGGAGCGTCTTGCAGCCCTCACCCACATTTCTGCTACGCAGACTAGTAGCTCAGCCCTTCAGGATTTCAAAAGCCTGGAGACACCAGGGAATCACATTGCTGTCACATCAATGAATTCTATTTTGATTTTTAGAAAACCTGTCTCCTTTACCCACTCCAAATTGGCCGAGTGGCCCAGGGCTTCCTCCCTCTCTCCTTCTCTCCATCTTCACCCCTCCCTCTCAGAGACCACCCCCACCACAGAAACCTCCGATATTCTCACGCAGATCACTCACTCCCTCACTTCAGCCTGGCCCTCAAACTTGGGTCTAGGTCTCTCTGCATTTCTAAGGATTTGGCTGGTGCTTGAATTAGGGTGTAGACCAAGGCCCAGTGGGTCTTGAGATGAGCAGGGATAGTTTGGTTCTTCCAGAATCATTGGTGTAACAAACCTATTTACAGTTTCAATTTAAGAGTGGTCCATGCCAAGGAAGAATATTCAAAGATTTAATGTGTTAACTGGAAGAAGATATCTCCAACAAATACCAAAAAACAAAAAACTATCTAGAATTTTATGGGGAGCTCCTACAAAGTAATAATAAAAAGAAAAACAAACTGATTAAAAACCAGGTAACAGGGCCCTACCTGGTTTGGCTAAGTGGCTAGAGCGTCAGCCTGTGGACTTAAAGGTCCTGGGTTCAATTCTGGTCAAGGGGACATGCCCAGGTTGTAGGCTCAATCCCCAGGAGGGAGCAAGCAGGAGGCAGCCTATCAATGATTCTCATCATTGATGTTTCTCTCTCTCTCCCTCTCCCTACTCTGAAATCAATAAAAATATATTAAACAACAACAAAACAGGCAACAGGTATGAGCATCATTTTGAACTTACCTAAGCCAGTCAGATCCAGCACAGCTCTCAGAGTCTCTGAGGTTTGGGAAGACAAACAGAATTGTTCTGCCCATGGGAGGGAGCTTTGGATGCAGACGTAGCTCAGCCTGGCGGGTGAGTAGCTGGGAACATCACTGGCCCCTCAGTCACCCTGAGCCTCTGCCACTATCCAAGCCAACTGCCACCTGGTGCCCTCTTCTGGGGCTGAGCTTTGTTGATGATTTTCTCATTCTCAAGGTGACCAGTGCCCTCTAGCAATGGAAGGTCTTACCATGAAGGTGTCGTGTGTGATGTGGGGGGTGGACAGCCCCCTCCCTCCCAAGA
This sequence comes from Eptesicus fuscus, assembly GCF_027574615.1. Lineage (NCBI taxonomy): Eukaryota > Metazoa > Chordata > Mammalia > Chiroptera > Vespertilionidae > Eptesicus > Eptesicus fuscus. Next base: position 62,690,865 of record NC_072483.1, read on the forward strand.
TGTCGCTGTGGATGGGAGTGTAGAGCTGGAAAACTCATCTTAGGGCTTTGGACTGAATCACAAGAGCTGCCTTCATCTCAGAATGGACCCCCTGCCCAGGATGCTTATGGGATCCAGAGGCCCCCGAAGACACAATGGGTGAGGGGAGGGGGAACCTGGGTGGCAGCTGGTCATCTGCTTCCCTCTGACAGCTGGGACCTGGAGCCTCTGCCTTCTGGGTCTGACAGGCTTGTGGGCTGGGCCCTGCATGCTGCAGGCAGACTCGCCTGGACATGAAAATAACAAAAGGAGATGGACTTCAGGGGCACCTGACCTCCCTCCTGCCTGGATCCTGCTGGCCTCTTCACCTATGGACTCTTTTGGAATGTTTTTCAGTGTAAACAACAAAACACACAGGAGTACAAAGGAAACCAATTATAGTGAAACACAAGGATCAAACTTGTTTAGAAATGTATGCTATATGGGCTTCTTGGATAATGTCCTAACAGCAGCCCTCATGATGTCAGTCGTTTGAAAATAGAATAATGGAAGCAGTATTTCAAGACGCCTGCCACAACTGAGCAATACAAAATCCTGTGAGGTTGCTGGCTCCATGCTGGAAAAAAATGCTAAATTTCAGTGGGGGTTAGTAAAGATAAAGATGGAATTCTTTCTCTATTCTAGTTTATAGACCCATTTGAGCCTGTCCACAGTCACTTGGGGGTCCATGGACCCCAGGTCTAGACACTGGCACAAAGGAAAAGCAGATTGCAGCCCTCACTCTTGGGGGAGCCACGCAGCATGTGAGTTTCACTGAAAATCTCGCCAGCACCCGGCTCATTCCGCAGGAAAAGGGGCATTTGGGCACACCCACAGGCCTCAGGGTCCACAGATCAAGACAGGCCAGCCGGTCAAGAAGTCACCTTTCCTCACATCCCTGGCCTTCCCACAAATGGCACCCCCTGAGAGGGGAGTCCAGGACAGACAGCTCCCCAGGAGTTGGTGGAAGCACCCTCCTCCCCGACCTCTTAGTCTCGTCACTTGTGATCCCTGGTCCCCATGTCAGTGCCTGGCACACTTAGGCATTACAAATGATGATGAAGGAAGGAATGAATTAATGAAGAATTGAAGAGAAGTTTTCTATTTCACCTAACCTTGCCTTCCCTGATCAGAATGTTTACATCTAACATGTTTACCTGCATTTTCATTTAAGAGTTTATGCTTCTCCTGTTTAAACAAAAATCTCTGTCCTGTAATAGAAGAGTTGAACCTATTCAAATGGGTTATGATAATAAATGTTTGAAATTACTTCATCATTGACTTTAGGCATTTTCTTTCTTTTTAAAAATTAAATGTTTTTAATTGATTTTTAGAAAGAGAGGAAGGGAGAGGGATAGAGAGATAGAAACATCAATGACAGAGAAACATTGATCAGATGCCTCCTGCACACCCTCCACTGAAGATTGAGCCCGCAACCCGGGCATGTGCCCTGACAGGGAATTGAACCAGAGACCTCTTGGTTCATGGGTCGACGTTAAACCACTGAGCAACACCAGCCAGGCTTGGAGTTTTCTTTTGGATGCTACCCTGCAATTCCCTGGTTTTTCCTTTCCTGTCTATTCGTATACAAGTCAAGTGTTTTTTCTCTTTTCCCCCAAGTAACTGCAATATTATTGTATTGGTGGTTACCTTCAGTTAAAAAAGAGAGAAAAAAAAGAAAGAAAGAAAATATATATTTAAACATATAAATAAAAAAAATAAATTGATTTTAGAGAGAGAGAAACGTTGATTTGTTGTTCTACTTATTTATGCATTCATTGGTTCTTTTTTTAAAATGAGGTTTATTCTCTTTATTAAAAATATTTTTTAAAATATATTTTTATTGATTTCAGAGAGGAAGGGGGAGGGAGAGAGAGATGGAAACATCAATGATAAGAGAGAATCATTAACGGCTGCCTCCTGCATGCCCCATACTGGGGATCATGCCCGAAACCTGGGCATGTGCCCTTGACCAGAATGGAACCCAGGACCCTTCAGTCCAAAGGCCGACGCTCTATCCACTGAGCCAAACTGGCTAGAGCCATTGGTTGATTCTTGTATGTGCCCTGATCCGGGATTAAAAGGACAAGGGTGATGCCCAACTGAGCTACCCGGCCAGGGCTGAACCTCCATTTTCTTAATTAACAGTTTCTGTGACTGCCTCCTGGAAAAGTGAGAGATCAGGCATTCTGTGTTCTCTTCCAATTTGCTCCCAGAAATTCAACAGCATTTTCTGGGCGTCTATGTACAAGTATTTGGGCTGATAACTGCTAACACTAAAAATAATAAAAGCTCTCATTAAGCAACACTTACTATGCGCTGCACACAGTACTGGGAGCTTTCCACATATGGCCTCACTTAATTTTCCATAAATCCTGCAAGCTAGGTTTGTCTCCCTTAACCTTTCCAGCAACCTGGGAGGTAACCTCACCCAGGCCTGATGAGCATCTCTGGAGGCGGAGCCTGGGAATCTATTTTCGAAACAAGATGTCCAGGCTGGGGTACACCACTGAAGTGGATCCTGTGCACCCTACCTTTAAAGACGAGGGTCAGTGTGGATGCGGAGCTTGCTCATGGCCTCGCCAGCCCTGACGAGTGTACAGCCGCAGAGAGAAGGCAGGTGAGTGGGAAGAGGAGGAGGAAGAGTGTGGGCAGGCTCTCACCGACGTTCCGGGTGAATCCGGCGGTGGATTCCTCCAACACCTTCCCCCTCCCCCGATTGCTGGAGGTTGTGGGATCTTACAAGTTTTTAGTTACCGATTCTCTCTTCTACAATGACAAATTCCAGTAGAGGTAAATTGAAGAGGTTTTTAAACCTCCCGCCCGGTAGGGAATTTAAAACTGGAAGTGCCACCTAGTGGCGGCCGTGAGAAATTACCGCGTCCCTACACTGAACTAGAACCAAGCTGGATGGTTAAGTAATTGAAGTTGAAATTTGCCTAGGGAGTAGAACTTAAATGATAATAATAATAATTATAATTATAATAATTAATAATAATAATGTGATATATGTGTTAATTAACTATATTTGGGGACTCCTTTCACAATGTATACATATATCGAATCACCACGAGGTATACTTGAAATATTTTATAATTTTAAATGTCAATTATACCTCAATAATGCTTACATTTAAAAAGAAAGAAAAAATTGACTCATTAACGTCAAAAATCATAGACTTTCAAGGTTGAAAGGGGTTTTAAAGAACACCTACTGCAACCGTCCCATTTTATGTCTAGGGATGGTCTCTCTTGCCTATGAGGACAGTGCTCTCAACGTCATAGATCGTGACCTGAAGACACTGTGTGAGAAAGACCTCTGTTAAGAAGGAATCATCAAAGGGGAGTCAGACAGGAGCTCAAACATTTCCCTGCACCAAATGTGCTTTCCTGAAGCCTACCTGGGCTGACCCTGGCAGTTCCACTTCATCACAAGTTCGGAGCGCCTTCTTCTGGATATCCCCGGTTTGTCAGTGACGTTCTTAAAATTTGCTTCAAAGACTGAATAAAATTATGCCCACAGCATGTGCTCATGTATTCATTCATTCATTCAGCAAATGTTTATGGATGACACCCTGTGCCAGGCACTTTGCCTCATGCTGGAGATTCAAGGGACACACACGATCCAGTTCTTGGGCTCAGAGTATTCACATAAATTCACACCAATGTAATAAATGTCCAAGATGAAAAAACAGGGCAATGATAACATATTAGAAGGCACCTGACCTAGGTGGTCAGGGAAGGCTTCCCGTAGGAAGTGACCTGCTCGTGAAATAGAAGTTTATAATTAAATAAAATGTCAGGCAATAGGGCCTGATGTGTAGAGGGTGGAGTCTTCATCCAGTCAAAGATGCTAGGCACCCTTTGCAGATTTCTGGAACTCTCTATCTGCTTCTCTCGCTTCCTCTGTGCAGTCAGTTCCTGCTGTCTTAGCTGCCCCACACTCCACTTTCTGTGAGATTGCTGGGCTCTGCTTGGATTTGTCTACATGGTGCCCAGTCTGGATTTTGCCTCAGGCGGGAAGCCTGGGAGAGGGTTGGACTCGCCTCATTTTCTTCCCTTTTCTCCTGGGCTGCCAGTTAGCCAGCGCCAGTGGGAATTTTGTCCAGTTGTGTAATTTCTGGCTGGAACATGTGGGAGGGTCACCTCTAAGGACAGGAAGCAGAAGATTCTCTTTTTTTAAATTTATTTATTTATTGATTTTAGAGAGAGAGAGAGAGAGAGAGAGAGAGAGAGAGAGAGAGAGATATCCATTTGTTGTTCCACTTACATATGCATTTATTAGTTGGTTTTTATATGTGCCCTGACCTGGGGTGACCCTGCAACCTTGGTGTGTGGGGACAATGCTCTAACCAACTGAGCACCCGGCTAGGGCCCTTTCATTGTTTTTAACATTTTAAAATCAAACAGCTTTAATGCAACAGAAAAGTTGCAAGACTAGTACAAAGATCCCTTCCATATCCTCCAGCAGGAGACTCGATTCCAGTTTCCCCAGTCGTCCCAGTGACATCATGTAGGGCAAAGGTTCCAGCTCAGGACGAACACCGTACCTTGTGGTCTTGCCCCTCTGGTCACTTTCCATCTGAGTCAGCCCCTCAGTCTCTCCTTGACTTTCAGGATTTCACGTTTTGAAGAGCACAGGCCAGTCATTTTGTAGCCTGTCCCCTAATTTGGATTTGTCCAATGCTTCCTCTTGATCAGACACAGGTAGTGCACATCACAAATGCTGTGCTAATATAATATTGTACATCAACGGCAATTGAACAATTAAAAAAACAAAAACAAAAAATTCCACAAATGCTGTGTTCTCTCCTTTGCAACCTGTTTCTCTCTGTCCCATGACTGGTGGTGGTACCTTAGTCCTCTTGATGAAGATGGTACGTGCACTGAGCTTCTTTTCTTCCCTTTGTATTTAATAAGTGTTTGGTAGGGAGATACTTCAAGATCATGTAAAATTCTGTTCCTCACCCCTTTCACCCACTAACTTTAGCAGGCCTTAGTGTTTTTTTGCTAGAATGGAATTAATTTTTACCATGGTGTCTGCCAGTGATGTTCTAATGTCACCACTCCTACAGGTGTTAGCTGGCATTCTTCTGTGAGAAATAGCTTTCCGTTCTCACGTCATTCATTCATTCATTTATATCAGTATAAACTCTTATTTAATGGATTACAATCTGTTACTATCATTAATTCTCTTGATGCTCAAATTATCCCAGGTTTGGCTGCTGGTAGCCCCTTTAAATTAGCTTTTCTTTTTATTAATCGCCCTGACATTTTGGGGGCACTTCCTGATTCTCTGGCATTAAGAACATTCCAGGTTCATCCATATTCCCTTTTCTCCATCTGTCCAAGGAGCCTCGTTCCCTTTAGTGGAGGTGGTGTTCAGTAACCAAGACCTAGATGGTGGGCGTGGTCATTGTCACCGGTGTGGTGTGTTCCCAGGCCTTTACAGTGGACATAGCTAGGAAATATGTGTATAAACAAACACAGAAACGCACAGACACACACTCAGATTTACATCTACATTTATTTCTATGTCAATATGTGCAAATCGTGATTTCAGACCAATACTTCCCATTCCAACCCAACACCACAGGGTCATTCTTGCTCTCCCCTTTCCAGGTTGTACCTCCTTTCCAACAGTGAGAAACCTGGTTCCCATTGCCTCAACATGTTTGCTTACCTGCTCGTTGTTCCCTCTACAACCACTTTCCCAACCCCTTCACCCATGAGCCCCTGATACTCAGGGCACTTTCCCCCATTCAAAACCCCCAACCCCAGGCCAACGACCTCACGTGGACCTGCCTGTGGCTTTTTGACCATAGAAAGAAGAATGGCAATAATTAATATTTAATAAAAGGAAAGGAGAAGAGGATGAGATTGTTTTATTTTTAATAGTTAATTAAAGTAAGCATCCTAGCCCCTTTATTGAGTAATACTTCTTCAGTGATTTGAAACGCCACCATGTCATATACCAAAGTGTGATATGTACATTAAGGTCTGTTTCGGAGGTTTGCTATTTCAAGAATCATTTAAGAGTGAAAGACATTATTGTTCAGTTAGTCAATTTCTCTTCTGTTAAAAAGTAGTGGGAGATGAGTGGGAGGTCCAGGGCAAGCTGAAGGCCATGAGCTCCTTTCCAGACCTATTGAATTTGGGGTGACAGTGGAATCTTGCAAGAGGGTGAGAAGACCAGGACCTGTACCCCCAGGTAACACCCATATAGTCCAAGCCCTGGCTGTCCCCTCAAATCAGCCCTGAGTCTGGGGTGGCTGGGTAAAGGGTCCTTGGGGTCTCTGGCCCTCAATTTTCTCTCCTTTTCCTTAGCCTGGAGTGGGCTGAGATGTAGCAAAGCAGAGCTACCACCAGATGGCAGCTCACCAGACCGTGCTGCCACCCACATTACATTGGGTCTGGAGACGTGTCCTACACTGCCGGGGAGATCGTCCCCTTTGGCATTAACATTTACTAGTTATTATGATTGTTCATTGATCCCCACCATGTGTTAGGCCCTTGCTGGTCTCTTCCGGAGTTCAGTTCTTGAGGCTAAGGGAACCTCATGGGGTAGGGAGTCGTTACCTTCCCAGATGAGGACCTGAGGCTCAGAGCTGTCTAGGGACTTGCCTGAGGCACACAGCCAGCAGGCCATAAAGCCGGTCTAATCCCCAAGCCTGTGCCCTCTCCACCCGCCCTGCACTGCTTGCTCCCAGGAATTAAACTTCCACATTGAAGGTGTTTTTCTAGGTACTGGGGAGCCAGGGGCAGAAAGGCCATGTCCCTATGGTAAAGGAGGGCGGGGGACTTTGGAGTCTTAATGACTGGGTTCCTAATTCTTTAACACCCTGCCAAGATTGGGGGACTGCAACTTAGTGTTTGGGTGCCTGACTCCATCACCAGCTGAGGATGAAAATGGAGCAGGAGTCAAAGGGGGACAGTGAAATCTTGGGAAGCAGGCATAGACCCTGGAGGGAGGGGTCTGCTGAGGATGGGGTGCCTGGTGCACCACCACCATCTCCTAGACACTGCAATTACCAGATGTCCAATCTGATTAATTGCTTCCTTTCTGGATGCTCAGCTTCCTTATCTATAAAATGGGATGACAATTATCTTCTATTGCAGCTTGGAAGGACAGGAGATTATGTATTAAAAGTACAACTACGAATTGGTGTCAGTGCTGGGAAGAGAGTGTCATGGGCATGAAGGGAAAGGGCAGCTATGAGAAGCATGTCCAAGAAAACCAACTCATCCCAAAGGGGTGCTGAGGTTTCTTCCACTTAGTAATGTGCATTCAAGTGTCCTCCATGTCTTTTCGTGGCTTGATAGCTCATTTCTTTTTATTGTTGAACTAGAGGCCCGGTACAAGACATTCGTGCACTGGGTGGGGGGCGGGCCACTGTGCTCGCCAGCCTTCAGCCCAGCTTGTCGCTGAGCGGCGCTCTCCCTGTGGGAGCGCACTGACCACCAGGGGGCAGCTCCTGTGTTGAGTGTCTGCTCCCTGGTGGTCAGTGCGCATCATAGCAACCAGTCGTTCCATCGTTCAGTCGATTTGCATATTATTTATTATACAGGACTAGAGGCCCGATGCACGAAAATTCGTGCAAGAGTAGGCCTTCCTTCCCCCGGCTGCCGGCACCAGCTTCCCTCCAGCACCCGGGACCCGGGCTGCTTCCCTCCTCCGGCCGCCCACAGGCACCCGGGACCCAGGCTGGCTTCCCTTGTGCCCCGGCTTCTTCAGGAAGGATGTCCGGAATGACATCGGGAAGACATCCAGTAGCATATTACCCTTTATTATTATAGATAATATCTCATTGTATGGATGTACCAACCACAGTTTATCTAATGAGCACGTTTAAAATCAGGAAAGAAACCCTCCTTTAGAAAGGGGGACAAAATGTATTTGGGGAAGAAGAGGCAGAAGGAAGGTGTATAGATGGTATTGGGGCGGGGGCGGGGGGTGCAGAATTGAGCAGAACGTGGTATTGCCAAGGGGAGGGAGGCAGTGGTGGAAGGGAGAGGGGCTGCGGAAGGCAGGGCAGCAGCAGTAGGTACTTATTTGGAGCCCTGGGCCTCTAGGTCCTGGGAGAGAAGGCGGAGGCATAACAGGTGCAGAGTAGTCAACATCTATGTCATTTCATGTTGACCTGTGTCTTGAGGAATTTCCTGTCTGGCTCATGGTGGGTTTCAAAGCACCCACTACCGCTTCCTGGCAGCTGCAGTCTGGAAAAGCTCACCACCAAGCATTTCCTAGGAGGCCAGGGGCTCAAAGCCTGGACATTTAGCACCTTTGTGGCCAAACTGGTAGACTGCCAGTTGCCATGGGTGCTAAGGCAAATTCACAAGCCGAGAGCCTGACACCACTGTATCCCCAGGGCCAGGGCAGCTGTGGAAGGAGGGGGAGGTTATTTTCCTCACCCTCAGTTCTGAGACTCTTAGATCCCAGGATTGAATAGGGCCTGAAAGGCTATCTGCTCTACCCTTAGTGTGCCACTGGGATCTCCTTGGTCAATCCCCCAATAGGTGGCCTTCCGGCCTCTGCTTGCTCACCTGCACCATCTGAGCCAGCCACTCCAGTTTTAGGCAGCTCAAATGATCAAGAAACTTTTCTTAAACCTAAAGCTGAGGTACATATTCAGAATTAGCGACAGCAAGGGGGCCTGGCAATGAGTGGGCTGGGACCTCAGGCAGGGTGCCTGGAACTGGGGCGTGGAGGGCACTGCAAATGGGAGAACAAGAACAGACCTGAGAAAACAGAGCCAGCCCCTGGAGACCCCCAGAAAGCCCATGTTCGGCAGGGCCAGGCCAGCCCGGTGACAGATGGAGGCAGCCTTTGCAGGACTCGCAGCACCTTCTAGGAACCATCCTGAGCAGGGTCTGGGGGGAACAGGATGAGGCCAAGGCTGAGCCGGGCCTCTGGCTCTTAGAGCATCAATGTGAGTAGTCCTCTTGTCCGTGACAGGAAGAAGACCTACTGGCCAAGGGACAGCTGATGGATCAGGTCTCCTGCCCTTGGGTAAATTATGCAAGTAGCCACAGATCCTGGATGGGGACTTGCATTCCCTCCACAGCGCTTCTCCCAGCATGGCCAGCTGTGGACTGATAAAACACCTTGTTCGCCAGCATGGTGTTCCACATATTACTTTTAATGAAGAAACTAATTTCACAGCAAATGAAGTGAAGCAATGGACTTGCAATCATGTAATTCTCAGGGTTTAGCACAGGTCCCACGACACAGAGCAGCTGGTAAAAGACTGGAATGGCCCACTGGAGACCGTCTCCTGAAAGGGCAGGTTCTGCCTTAAAGGTTGCAGTGTCCGTTTTGCATGAGTCTCTCTCCTCAACCACAATTCCTGGCCCAGGAACCAGGTGTAAAATGGAGTTCTGCTCTCGAGGAGGTCTTGGTTTTTAAAGAAGGAATGCTTCTGCCAGGGGACAGAATAATGGATGGCAAATTGTCTCACCAGGCCATTTGGGGCTCTTCAGGACACTGACTGGGGAGCATTAGGAGGGGAAACCTGGGCACAAGTTCCCCCACAATAAAGGTAGGAAGGACCATAGCTGAAACCCAGAGAATCCTCTAGAAACAGCAAATATGAATGAAAAACTGTAACAAAGGCTGCACAATTCAGACCCTTTGGAGTAAAGGTGTGAATCAACCATGTCAAATGAAGAATGCTGACCAGCTGAGGTCCTGGCTGAGGGCCCAGCAAATACAGCGAGGAAGTGGACAAAGAAGTTATAAAACACCAGCTCCAGCCTCATGAGTTAGACCGCACATCCTTCCTCGATGTACACGGCAGCTCTTCCTGGAGGTGCTACCCGCACGCAATTTTCTTTCCTCAGTATTTCATGCAAGTTTTGCTGGAAGCTAAAGCCTTTAATCTTTATTTATTTTTTTTAAAAATATATATATTTTATTGATTTTTTACAGAGAGGAAGGGAGAGGGATAGAGAGTTAGAAACATCAATGAGAGAGAAACTTTGATCAGCTGCCTCCAGCACACCTCCTACTAGGGATGTGCCCGCAACCAAGGTACATGCCCTTGACCGGAATCGAACCTGGGACCCTTGAGTCCGCAGGCCGACGCTCTATCCACTGAGCCAAACCGGTTAGGGCTACCCTTTAATCTTTAGGTGTCATTATTATTCTACATTCTGTTCAGATGAGACTGTGACTGAGGAATCAACGTAGCCCAGAGGTCCACAGATTGTTGAGCTTTGCACTTCCTGTTTGGGGAGAGGATAAGAACATACTGCAATTAATTCTATCTTGGGCAGAAAAAGAGTTGCTTTTGTGGTATTATTAAAGTTCAAATATGTGTAGAAGGGTGTGTATAGATGCTGAGGACTATACCAATTACTAAGCTCCTTCCTCTCAGCCTCACCTGTTTTTGGGATACTGGGCATAGAACTGGGCAAATATCCTGCTTTGCCAGCTGGCATACCTTAGGTTTCTCCAGCAGGGTGCCCATGAGGGAAGACTCGATGCTGGAGGGAGAGAAGGGCCATGCTCCTGCTCCCATCAGCAGGATTCCAGCCCCGTTTCTTTGCCTCTGCAGCAGCAATGTGTTCCCACAGCCAAGCCCGACTGCCATGTCTGAGCTCAGAACCAGCTGCATTCGCACCCAGACACCAGCACCAGGTGGGCAGCATCCACGCTCAGAGGCAGCACTTCTGGATTTGCTGCCTCCTTCATTTTTTAGTGTTTTCTTTTTGCCCTTTTAGTTACTGAGTAAACAATCCTATCATACTATAAACATAACTTGTGTGAGGTTTCTGCCTCCTATTTGGACCATGACTGATACACATAGCAAGGAAATGTCTATCTACTGAAACAGGGCCTCAAGACTGTATTGTTTTAAATCCTTTAGACACAATAACTGAGGCTCTGTAAGTTTCATTTTCTCTTGGTGTTTCCCATGGGCACTGGACATCCGTACACCCCATATGTCCACCTTTGGGCTAAGCTACATTCCAAGCCTAGGCTGGGAGTGATTTCTCACTTCAAAATCTATTTTCTGCCCTAGCCGGTTTGGCTAAGTGGATAGAGCGTTGGCCTGTGGACTGAAGGGTTCCAGGTTCGATTCTGGTCGGGGGCGCATGCCTGGATTGCGGGCTCGATCCCTAGTGGGGGGAATGCAGGAGGCAGCCAATCAATGCTTTCTCTCATCATTGATGTTTCTATATCTCTCTCCCTCTCCCTTCCTCTCTGAAATTAATAAAAATATATATCAAAAAAATCTAATTCCTTGAACTTTCTTCCATTCCAATATTCCTTACCAAAAATTGAGAATTACAACCACATTTTGGCATTATAAATGTAAATTGTGTTTTGGCAGTGATTAATACCAATGAGAGAATATTTTAATAACATAGTTATGATACTGACACTGTCTGCACCATCCACATACTGTGTTCTGGGATGCACTTAAAACAAAGACCTGTGCACAGATTACCCATTTCCCTTGTATTGAAGAGGCCACACCCAGTTCTTGCTGATACTTTCCATTTATTACTGCAGTAGACAATTGCTCTGAAAGTGCAACACTAGATCCCTCCTGCCACGGCCTCTGCTCCTCCGCTGGCAGATCCTTGGAAATTCATTCTTAGAGCATGCGGACCATAAGCTTCTCTCTGGGTAGAAACTTATTGCCGCTGCCAATGTCACAAGGAAAACACAAACACACACAGGAATAGAAAGACAAAATGAGAAGAGAACAGGAGAGGAGTAGGGGCCAGTTTCAAATGGCAAACTCAGCAGAGGGTCTTGGGAAAACAGCCCGCCTGTGCAAAGTGGAAAGAGACTCCCCGTATCCCAGCAGCAGCGTCTACATTTGTTAGGTGCACCCTTCCCCGTGTCTCTAGAACAGACGAAACCGTAACCACGCACGTGTCACGTCTCAGCACAGCAGAGGCCGGAGTCAGAAGTGAAAAGACCTCTCCAGCCAGGCTGGAGAATGGGTGATTTGGATAAAGTGACTCTTCAAGCTCTCATTTGAAGCTGTTAGGCAGAGTATCTGGAGCGCTCTGAGGGTAAGATGCTGCCTAACAAATAACTCTGGTTTGACCTAGCATAGGGTCAGCCTATTTTTGATGGAAAAAAGTTAAATTTCAAAAGTGGGAGACATGAGCAGCTCTGGAAAACACAAGAGAGTAAAAGATCTGAACAATGAGACAAAAAAAAAGCAACATGAATATGGACAATACACCTAAGCACTGGGCGTGACAAATCCCTCACTCAAGAACACTTTGCGCACACGCACCCACACAATAGTCAGGTAGATGCCCAAAGGAGGGCAAATCCAAATGTCTGCTCTCTTTGGAATATCCATGCAATTCTGAGTTTAGGCAGAAGTAAAGACCTCCCTGGGTCTACACAGACCTCAGGAGGCAGCCTTTGCTCCCCATTTTAGCCATGTTGCTCCTATGTTTGTTTGCCTGAGCCCTTCACAATGGTCCGGGCACTAGAATTTATTCTTCACATTCCTGGAGTTTAAATCATTGCTAGATCTTATCCGATCTAACTTCACCTATAACGGAAGCACCTCCCTTTGGCCCCTGTACTCCTCTCTTCTTTTAGGAAAAAACATCCCAAAACAGTGGCAATTAGAGGGTGTTTAGGAGTTGAAAAGTAGGAGAGTAATATAAATACAATAAGGAAATGCCTGTTACTCTCCTATGACTTCTCTGAGACCAGGTGGCTAAGGACTCCTGGTCTACAAGGATAGGTTTTAGGAGAGACCTTAATTTAAGGTACTTCGATCTCTGCTCACAAGAGCCTAGTAAGACAGTGCTCCTTGGAGGTTGCTGTACGATTGGTACTCAGTACTTATTTCAATTCTAGGTGCTTCTCGCCTCTCTGACTGCAGTCCTTCTGAGTCAGATGACCCAGCTTCTCTGATGCATGCCCAATCATTTCTAAAGCATGCCTGCAGTAGCCTAACATATACCAGGTGACGAGGAATGAAAGCAGGTCTCCAACCACTGCAGACAGGCACAGCCTTGCAAAGAAAGCCATCTATCATAGTCACCTTTTCTTCAGTTGTCCCAGTTTCAGGATCACAGAACTTACCATACTAAGTATTAATACCTGGCAAAAACCAGCTTTTGCTTCCCTTCCTCAATGAGGGGTGCGCAAGAACCCACAGAAACAGGCTGCACACACAGGCCCTGACCATCTGGGGAAATGGTTTCAGCACTGCCTTCAGCTCCAAATCCCACACTCGGAACCTCTGCTAGAATCCTGCTCCTAACAAACCGGATGCCGCTCCAGTTTAATTTTCAGTCACCTTCTGAGCCGCCTCAGGGGACGTAGAGTAGCCACCTGGATTACAGTTCTAAGTGCAGCAGTGCCTAAGAGGAAAGAGTCCCACACGAGGGAAGACAGAGGGCGTAAGGCAGGAGACCATGCAAAATCAGTAACACATTTTTAGAAGGTGGTGGGCTTGGGGGAAGAGGGGAGCAAAATAAACAAAACGTCCCAATAATTTAATGGCAAAGCTAGAAGAGCATTTACAGCTATCCCGGGACCTCCAACAAAAAGTGTTTCCTGGATGCACAGACATTCGTAATACTGACAAGTCTCAGTGGACAGCTCTGGCTGGTACACGTGGTTGCGACACCCTTTGTACAGTAGAGAGGAGCATGACAGAGGGCCTGTGAGGCATCTGGACAGCACACAGCAAAACGAAAGGCTAGACTTCCCCCCACAGTAACCCATTAAAAAAAAAGTGTGTCTATTACAAAGTCACGTTTGCCATCTTTCCACTTTATAAAGTCAGCGATGCTGGAGGGTGTCTAGCAGAATCCATCCTCCAGGAATGAGTGCAAAAGGGACGTCCCTTCAGTAAGCAGATGGAAGGACCAGCTGGAGACCTCCCATCCATTTCGGACAAACACACACATACTTAAGGAAAAGGATTATTGCCAGCTTGTGTACGTTCACAATGTGATTTTTGTATTTCGAAAGCTTGAATTGTCCCTGAAAGAAAAAATGGAGAAAATAGAGCATTCAATACACTGATCATCTATAGGCAACACACACACACACACACACACACACACACACACACACACACACACACACAGGGGAGACCTGAATGAACTAAGCAGCTCTGGGGCCCTCATGACCATGACACAGTCCAGGACCCTCCTTCCTACTAATCTAATGCCGGCACAGCAACCGGCCTCCCAAGTTCCTTCATACACTCCAACTCAACTGTGCAATAGCAAATGATTAGAAACCACCCAAATGCCTATCAACAGGGGGACTTGTTAATATTAATGTAATGGCACATTCATACAATGGGACACTGTGTAGCTTAGAAAACACAAGGAAGCTCCCTACTAATATGGAAAGATCTCCAAGAGAAGTGGATAAGTAAGGATGCAGGACAGTGTGTGCACACAGTATGCTACCTTTTATGAAAGCGGGGATGGGGGAACTAAGGTCATAGCTCACATTTGCTTGTATATACATAAAGCAACTCTGTAAGGTTCCATAAGAAACCAACAGCAGTGGTGACCTGGGGCAGGGGAAGGGAAACAGTGAAAACTGGGAAGACAGAGTCAGAGTGGGAGGGAGACCTCTCTTTTTCTTAGACACACACATACTTAAAAAAAAACAAAAAACCGAACATATGATTTTATTATGTATTTAAAAAAAAATCAACCAACCCGCCAACCAAACTACCCTCCCCATGTTCAAAACTTATAGCAATTTAAAAGGGATATTCCAAGAGGTGAAACTTAGCTATAATTCTTGAAAGAGAAGCATGTATGTGTGTGACAGACAGACTGTAAGATGTGTCCTGTTAGTTGCCTTCGATTGGCTGCAGACCGGTTTGGTCATCCACTAGTACCCACCCTGTTCCCACTAGAAATCCAATGACATCTCAGCAGTTCACATTGCCATTTGCATCTGGAAACCTAAGGGCTGGAAGGGGCACTCAAGATCACCTTACCTTACCTACTGCTGTGGCCCAGTGCTTAAGACTTAAATTTGTATGAAATTTTGAAACATTAACCTTATTTTAAAGTCATTATTTCCCTTTAATTTTAATGAACATTCTAGAAACTTTGGCTTTAACAGGCCTGTCTTAAAATGATTACAACTGATTGGGCATAGGGCAAGGGTTCAGATGAAAGAATATGCTCGGCCCAACCAGGCAGCAGTTTTCTCCCGCTATCAGCGGAGGGGTTCTCCCAGTGCTGGGGCAGGCTGACTGTGACTAACAGCCCTCACTACACCAAGAGCGTGACTGCACACAGTACACAGATGGACGGGAAGCTGGAACTGGTGTGGGCCAACTCTGCCTAGGAAGAGATTGATGTTATCTCAAAAACCACTGGTGTTTTTGTAAGTGACATGCATGACCATGTAGCTCATTTATCAATGGCTACTGAGCACTTCAATGATTTCTGTCTAAGGAGTTGAAGGTTTAACACAAAGAGAACTTAATGGGGTGAGCAGCTATTTTAAAGGGCCCTTTAAAAGGACAGACCCTGCCCTAGCTGGTTTGGCTCAGTGGATAGAGTGTCGGCCTGCAGACTGAAGGGTCCTGGGTTCGATTCCAGTCAAGGGCACTTACCCAGGTTGCAGGCTTGATCCCCAGTGGGGGCCATGCAGAAGGCAGCCGATCAATGATTCTCTCTCATCATTGATGTTTCTATCTCTCTTTCCCTCCCCCTTCCTCTCTGAAATCAATAAAAATGTATAAAAATAAACAAAAGGACAGACCCCACTGAGGTGCCAGAAATAGCTAGTAAATGACAAGGAATGTACCTGATCCTAAGGCAGAAAAGCAAGCATAACTAATGTGTGTGTGCTACTTCTGAGCCCTCTTGGGATGATGTGCTGTAACACTGAGTCTACACGACAGAGGACACCCCTAACAAAGGAGTAGTTAGGAAGGAATGGTTTGTTCTGTTTCATCTCTTCCTTTTTTTAAAATCTTCACCCAAGGATATTTTTTTTCTGTTGATTTTTTTTTTTTTTTAAGAGAGGAGGGAGAGAGAGGAAGGGAGCGAAGGAGGGCGAGAGGAAGGGAGAGAGTGACAGAAAGGGAGGAAGAGAGAGAGAGAGAGAGGAAGAGAGAAACATCGATGTGAGAGACAGATCAATTGGTTGCCTCCCACACAAGCCCTGGGGATCAAGCCTGTAACCGAGATACGTGCCCTTGACTGGAAATCGAAACTGAGACAACTCCGGTCCGTCAGCCAACACTAACCACTGAGCAAAACTAGCCAGGGCCCATCTCTTCCTTTTGATGCCACCTCTATTCCCATTAAGCAATTGGATGACAAAAGTCAACGAGCAGGGAGAAATAAGATGAGTGACTAGAAAGGCAGCGGGTGTGGGAGTAGATTCAGAGTTTTCTGACTATGGGAAAATGATCTATCTTGGAGTAAGAGAGATGGCAGACAAGGGTCTGGACGAACCCTTTCAGCTGGTTAGTGATGTAAAGAAGAGCATTTTCAAGATGTCACCATCATAAGTAGGTGACCATCTTTTGGAAGAATTCCTGTACTGTGCTGGGGTTGGGCCAGAAACAAATTCTTCTTTCTGTGGCAGGTAAGCTGAAGAGCTCTATAACAATTTCCCATTTAGATATTTAATATTTACTCTAATTATTTATATTGTCATAGATCTCTTCAGAGTCAGAAAACCTAAGACGTTATAATCATGCTAAAGTCTGAAAAACGGAAAAGGGAAGGAGAGGAGTAAAGAAGCCAGGAGAATCAGCTGTTTTTCCAGTCTGATATAAAGGATCAGAAAGAGCAACAGGATGGGCGACAGGCTCCTGACAATGACAGGCAGGTGGCAGTTGGCACTGGTCCGGCCTTTCTAAAACAAGTGGGCTGAGAACAGCCTGGTGCCAAATTTAGTCTGAGGAATTTGTTCACCTCAAACCAGCTGGGAACTGATCCTCCGTTCGTCCCTCAGTTCATCCCTCACCTCGGCTGCAGTACACAGAGAGATTATGGAGATAGGAAATAGCAAAGGCCACAGGCGACTTTTGTTTTCTTATAAAAAGATGGGCTTTTGTTCTTTTAAAAGCAAACTAAAATTTAGAAAACCCAGCATGAGCTCCTGATAGCTAGCCCCTCCAGCCACCTAGCAATGCTGGGAAGGTTCATGGGCTAACAGAAAGGTTTTATTGTTTTTTATGTGAAAGATCTTTTAAAAAAAGAAAAAATTTACATTCTCATCTGTGAATTTAGTAAAGGGGCTTTCAGACATCAAGATGTCCACTGTAGCCCAACCAGTGTGGCTCAGTGGTTGAGTGTTGACCTATGAACTAGAGGTCATGGCTTGATTCCTGGTCAGGATACATGCCTGGGTTGTGGGCTCAATCCCCAGTGGAGGGCGTGCAGGAGGCAGCTGATCAATTATGCTCTCTCATCACTGATGTTTCTCTTTCTCTCTTTCTCTCTAAAATCAATAAAATCTATATATTTTTTAAAAGATGTCTACATTATCCTAACTCATTCCAAAAGATTTTTACATGCCAGGGCACAGGCCACGGAAGCCAAAAGACCCACAGTGCCAGAGGGACTCTTTCTCTACTGGATGACCCTCTATTCTGATGACAGGGCCTCAGAAATAGCAGAACTCCATCAAAATTGGCTTCTAACTTCACAATTGAAACAGCTTTCTAATCTACTCTGCCTCAAAACAATCACCTTCTTGTACTTCTAGAGAAATGGACAAGTACAAACTCTGGAAAGAATGAGCTAATAAGGTAGTTAATTCCTGAGCGGGGACCACTGGGGAGCAGGGTGGTTGGTTCCTCAGAAAAATGCCTCCTGCTCTTACAGAAACCTGCCCGTGTTGATGCCCAGTAGGGGCACCAAAATGATTCTGGTCCTGTAGGGAAAGTTGGGAGCCACCTAGGAGAAGCCCTCCCTGAGTGTCTGCTCTGAGAGCACAGTTACAAATTGGCCCATGGGCTTAAGAATCCACACTCTTCAAGGGAACATTCCCTGGGTATGTCCAACCCAGGCCAGCTCGGGCTCCCTCCTGCATATTAAGTAAAACTGCAAAGATCCTAGGTGCAGTGGGGCCAATTTCAATGTCTAATCTCTCACTGAGTGACCACACCAACTTCATTCCCCAAAAATACAGATCACAGTTCTGTGCCTGCCAGCCCAGACACAGAAGTAACCAGAATCCTCTCCCAGCAGCTGACTGGGACCTCTAAATGAAGGCATGGTATGAAGGGCAATACTGATTTGTAATGGGGTGTCAAATCAAATAGTCCTAAAATATTAGCAGCCATATAGAATGGCATAAAATATCAGAGAGAGGAAAAGTACTTGTAGTTCAATAAGAATTTATTTAAATAGCAGTTTTTATTCCTTCACAGATCATGATCTACTTGGAAGGAGAAAATGCAAAGAGAGGATGAGAGCTAAATGTCAGAGGCACTGAACATGAGCTGAGCTGGGTGTGTGCATCTTCTGGGAGCATCTCCTTCAAGGTTAAATCAATAGAGATGAAATATGAAGAAGACCTTCTCAAGTCTGTTAAGACAATGGAGTAAGCTGGGGTTTTTGTTTGTTAGACTCTAGTAATCCTCTCAGACTTCCAAGTCCGTGCCTCAAAGAACAGAAGTACCTCCTTCATCTTCCCATAAAAAAGACAGGGAATGGGGAGGAGGGAGAACATAGACTGTAAAATGGCAATCATGCACAGATAGGACTTTTCAAAGCAACTCTGAAATTTTTTTCTGGGGGATTTAGTGTTAGCTAAAGGGAGAGGGAATGATTTTAAGTTTTCTTCCATTCTGATTATTCCAATTTCATTTTAAAGCATTTTTTTTTTCATGGACCTAACATGATGTTGACTTTTAAAGGTATCATCATTTTATGTACTTTAAGAAGTAAACATTGCCAATTAAACTATGACAAAAATCTTTCTTATTACATTCACTGTAAGCATTCCAATTTTAGGGATGCAAAAGAAAAAAAAAGTGTGGATCTTAGACATAATTAAATATGGATGGTAATATTAAACAATTCTATATAGCACCAGGCCTCTGGAAATTAAACTTAATTTATTTTAAGTATCTGTTCTGCAGCCTGCAAATCAATGTATCTAATTGTACAGCTGATGCGTTTTTCATCCCTCCTGCATATCAGCAGTCATCTCAGAATTCCATGCTGACCACACTTTAGAGAATCCTTTTAACCTTCAATTTAAAAAATCTAATATTATCTAAAATTGAATTTATAATATGGGAATTAAACTGTTTTAAAAAGAGGTGTGAGTGGCATCATGCGTGTGTGCAGGAGTTCTGGGACTGTTGTCTATCCCCAGAGTCCTCAGACCCCTGCCACCAGCTTCTGTCCCTCACCGTGTCACCCTCTCTTCTAGCTCATCTGTGGGATGCAGGTCTCCTCTTCTTGAAAAGCCTCACTTCCTCCCTGGGAAGGTGGAGTTCTGAAGCAGCTACTACTGTTGACGTGATCTGTTCCATGCTTAGAAATCCTTTCTTAGGAATGGTGGTGCTGGTGGTGGTGGTGGTGGTGGGGGTGATGTACAGGAAAACGATCTCAGGTCAGGCCTACACAGATCCCATCCTTCTATCCACCTCTTTCATTCTGAATAAATACACCCAACTTTCCTGCTACAGCAGCAGACATGTTAAGTGGTGCTCAACAAAGAGAGACTCTCCTAACCGATATACAGATGTTCTTCCAATGAATGCTCCAGCTGGCCTGGCCTTCAACATCCCAAGGCCTCTCCCTACTGGGAAACGTGCGATGGTTATTACAGTACACACAGGAGCTGTCTCCTATGGAGCCCGGCATCGGCACCAGCCCTTTCACTGCGAAAACCTCAAAGTTCTCACTGGCTCCTCACAACTGACAAACACCACCAGCAAGCAAGAGACATACCTCTCACCTACTCCATGTAAGTCACAGGACACTGTCAGATGGTTTAACATGGCCACATCTGGGCAAAAGAAAAAGGACTTGTGGCACATTTATAATCATGAAATGCTGTCATCAGAAGAAATCTGAGATGTTAGTCAGTGAAACCTCACTTCCCAAGTGAGAAAACAGAGGTACAGTGAGGTTAAGAAAACAGAGGTACAGAGGTACAGTGGCCTGCCCAGGGTTCACCCCGAGACATGTCTGGACCCAGTGTTTTCTGAGACTGACAATCAGTCAGGGAGGCTGGAGCTGATTCGGAGGCGACTCCATGCTGGCAGAACAAGGTTGGGGCAAGTGGGGAGGGCACAGCCCCTGGGAAAGAGGGGTCCTATGGCTGAGAGGTATGTCAAAAGGTTACAGAGAAGATTGACAAGGCCCTACCCTGAGTATGAGAGACAGAGGGGAGCGTCCGATCAGCGGCCGCTGCTGTTCACCAGGCCATGAAACTCCTCCCAGGCCCTGGCAAACCAGAGACAAAAAACATAATAGCACATTCAGATCAAAAGCTTTTTAACAGAGAGAACAGACACATAACCCCACATCCCATTCCAGATACCCTCAAGGTCGAGTGCAGCCCACGATACCCGGAAGCATTGCAATGAGCTTTCCCACCTGGACTTGCCCTCAGATTCACAGTAATGTCAATGCCTTTAGGGACAGCTGGCACTTGTCCTGACTGGCCCTCACTATTCCCGCGAGGCTTTGTATCCACTCCTTCAACAAGTCTACCCGGGAGGCCAATGCGGTAGGAGCTAAGCTCAACCATTACAAGACACCCCCAATTCTCTGGAGCAAGGGCAGCAGTGGGAGGTAAGGGCAGGTGGCAGAAACTTTCTTATCGGGTCTCACCTTGAGGGTAATAGCAGGTACCCGACAGCATTATGGTGTCTAAAGATGCAATGGGGAAACTACTCCATCTCTGTTTGCACATTTCCAACCTTCTGACCCTTCTAACTTCAGACCCCAAATTTGTACCAGGTTGTTTCAGAATATACCCATGTAAGTATCTTAAAATGTAAGCTGTGTAAAAACAAAAAATTTAAGCTGTGCAGGTCACAGGTCAAAATTTCCAAGAACAATGCTCATGACTTCCATGCTGATTAACTCAGAAACAGAGATAAGGGATAAGAATGTGACCGAGGAGTACAGTCTCTCAGAGTGTGCTCAACAAAGAGGCCCTTGGTGACTGCTGGCTGGAAAACAGGAGAAACCCAGAGTCCCTATGCATCCAGAAGCCCTACCACCTTGTTTTCTGAGGAACTGATGCCCTAACTTTTGCCCCAGCCACTTCTCAGCCCCACTAGAACAGAATGTCTGGTAAGTCCCCTGGGAATTGTGTGTGTGTGTGTGTGTGTGTGTGTGTGTGTGTGTGTGTATATGGTTGAGACTTCTAAATCTAAAATGCATTTTTTTCAATTATTCATCCTTGGTTTAAAGGGGTGACAATACCCAGGGTGACAACATATTGTGTCACTTACTACAGGCTTAAATTATGGCCACTAAAATACAATTTTTACCAGACCTTCTAAAGGTAGCTTTTCTTCTTCTTCTTTTTTAAATAGGGAGAGATTAAATACAGAGATTTGGCACAACAAATTCACTCTTCTAGGTGATACTTATACATGTTTCATCAGTATTTCCCTTTTGAACAGGAGCATTTATAAGTTCATGATCTACCTCTTAGAATAAAAATTTGATGTGCAGTTAATGGTTTCTTCAGAGTATTACCAAAATTACAAATATATGATAACTGAAGAAAAATATAAAACCACCAAACAAGTGTGCCAGTCTCTGTTAATTCAACAAACAATTTTCACAACAAGAAATCTGTTTCACAGCCCATCCTGGTGACGGGAACGTGATGACGAACTCTGTGAGTCCAGGAGTGATGTCAGAAGGCCCTTTCACTTCATTCCAAATTAAGACAAGGGCAAAGCAAAATCTGATGCTTGGGCAATGACCCAGGAAACCCCTCTCTCATTTTAACATTGAGATTTAAATACTATTTAAATATCCAGAGAAATTACATGGTTGCGTTGAAGCTTCGTCTCCTGTATCCTTTTGTTTCCAGAAAGGCCTACACTAGTCCAAACAGAGCAGTTCTGTGTTAAAAACCTACACTAACCCATTCTGGCATTAAACTAGGCTCCCATTTTTTTTAGAAGTATATTCCTTACATATTAAACCTCAACATGAAGAATCTGGGTGAAGAAATTTCCTCACATGGATACAGTGGAAATAAATTAGTTGGTCATAGTCACTGGGGTACAATGTAGACCAACAAATCACCTGCCTAAAGCTAGGTGCGAATATTCTAACTCTTTTCCATACGACATCCCAGGCATACTGGTAATATTAAAACTTGCTTCTTTTAAAGGTAAAAAAAAAAAAGTTTAATGTTAAAAGTGTCATATGAATGAAGCTTTTAAAATAATAACTGAGATTAATATAGCCTACAGGGAATTCTGGACAATTTCAAATGACAGAGTCAAAAGAGTCCCTTAAAGACCACTCTTGTTTCAGCTCACTTACCAGAAAGCAAACTGAGAGCAGAGGTCCATGTCTGGGTAACTCCGAACTTGTCCCACCCTCCACCCGCTAAAGCCTGTTCATAGTCTTGCACTCAGCTGGCCCTCAATACTCATGGACAAACTCCGCCTCCTACTAGTCTGGGCTTTCTTTACTTTGAACATCAGTAAGGAGTATCTTTCATAAGGCAGGCCAGCATTTAACACTGGTGTGACCCAGTGCCACCAGGCTGATTTAGCCACAACAGAAGGGATATTTGGTCGCTGCCTACGAAGTTCCATGTTTAAGTATAATGAAATCTAAACAAGGTTAAGGAAATCCCCACGATTTGACCCATTTCTCCTCTAGAACAAAGAAATAGTCACCTACCCTCAAGTTTCTCTGCAGAGAGGGCTGGTCACTTTTCCCAACACTGTGGCCCACTGAGTGAAGCTGGCCCTGTCTTCCCCTCTTCAATCCGGGCCAGATGCACAAAGGGATTCAATGGCACTATTCCAGAAGTTATTTCCTCACAAAAGACTGCCCGGTTTTATCCTGGGCCCACGATTCTGGGTTGCAAGTCTGTCTTAGATTTCTTCTCAAAATGGAGGACACAGTGAGACACTTGATGCCTCCAAGGACCCAAACCTGTAAAACCTTAACTGCGATTGGCCTCATTAGGAGCCATGCACCTGAAGCGAACACTCCATCTAACAAGTTTCCCGTTTCTCAATGGGACCTGCTATTGGCAACACAAAGGTAGGAGGCAGCAGGCAGGCGTCACCTCTGTAGCAAAGCAGCTCTGGTGATGTGTGCAGCAGTGTGTGCCTCTCAACTCACCTAGGAGTGCAGCAGGCAAAGGCCACAAGCAGTGTATTAGGGGCAGGCTAGAAAAACCGAACAGTTGAAAAAGGACATTGGAAACACAGCAAGGTGGAGGTATACTTGACTGAGAAATCTAGGCCACTCCTACAAAAAGTCCCACCAGAACACTTGGGAGTATTCTCCACAATACGTTTTCCCTTAATTTTCCCTTAAATTCTCAAGTCCCAGAAGCTGCTGTCCTTGGCTCAAGCAAAGCCATACCTGTGAGAGGCACAGGAAGGGAGCAAAGCAGACCAGTTCTGACTTCTGTTCACATGTGACAAGGAACAGAGGGGGCTGAAGGTCAATTTGGTGCTTTCTGATCAACTTACTCAGGAAGGTGATGTCAAGCTCATCCCCTGGACCAATAATATTAGGTGAAATTAAGGTCAATACATGTAACATAATAGCGGGAGGCAAGAGGGAAAAGGCCGTAAGAGGTAACTCTTTGACAAATGCTAAAAACAGAGAAAAGGCATTTCTACATACCATTTTCTAGAGACTTCAACCAATTTTGTATATGCAATAAACAAAGAAACAATGACACAAACAACTCCAGAAGGTTGAGCCTAGGGTGCTGTCCCAGTGTGTGTTTTGTGGAATCACAGGCCACGTGGAGACTGGTGGTCAGTCAGGATGTACAAGCACAGGGTGTCGCTGCCAGAATGGAACAGCCACTTTGGAAACTTCCACATTACGCCCATAGCCACCTTCACAGATACTATCAGGCAACCTGACCCAGTGTCTGCAAAAATGTTTATTTTTGGTTTTGGTGGTAGCTCCCAAGAAAGCCTGAAGTAATATGAGGCTTGCTGCAATTGTACATGCAGGTTAGGGCCTGCAGGCCAAGCTGCAGGTTACACAAGCCAAGCCACAAAGCATGTGAGGGGCTGGCACGTGCTGCAGTCAGATACCCTAAGGAGCAAACTCACGGAGGATGAAGATGCTTCCCCTCCTCAGATTCTAAGGCACAATTACCCTGGGAGAATGGGAAGGGCTAGAACATTGAGACCTTGCAAGCAGAGTTAGCCCAAAGAGGAGGATGACCTGGCCCTGAAGGGAAAGCGGAAGGGAAAGACTGGCAAAAAGCTTGTGGCTTGGGCAGCCCTGGCAGTGAGAAACCCCATTAACACCAAGCAAGG
Organism: Eptesicus fuscus; assembly: GCF_027574615.1. NCBI lineage: Eukaryota > Metazoa > Chordata > Mammalia > Chiroptera > Vespertilionidae > Eptesicus > Eptesicus fuscus. The sequence goes on from NC_072483.1 coordinate 62,715,334, forward strand.
AAGCTATATATGTACAGCTACACACAGATGGAAGCAGGAATTTACCTCCAAGCAAGAGATTTCTTTGAAGTAAAGGCAAATGACGTCAGCAAAGCAAAGGCTGAGGATCCCCCCCCCCCTTTCCAACCTTAAGGACTTTCAAGCCGAATTCTACATCAGAAATCACTGTTCTTGTTAATCAGCGTGACGAGATGGAGACTGAATTCAAGTACCGAAAATGGGTCTCATGTTGAGAGCTAGATGTCTCCTCGTTATGTCAGACCTCAGCAGAAGTAGAACAAATACCACATGACACTGTACAATGAATGGGCTTATGGAAATGAGGCTGCATTCCCCCAATGGCCCTCCATGGAGAAGTCTGTGCCGTTCCTTAATATGGTGACAGTCAGTCTGAAAAGCCACTTCTTTGATGCACCATAAAGAGCAAGAGCATGAGACAAGCTAGTTTAGCACCATTTATTAAGTGATCTCAGCTGTTGTTGTAGCTGCTGTGTATCAGCCTGTTCTTAAAACATAAAATGCTCTTCCAATTCCTCTTGTCCAGGACAGAAGAATCTTCCAGGTAGCACGCCAACAGAACAAGAGACTCCGATGATGCCAGCTTCAATGATGGTGCCATCCAGAGAGGGAGAGGGTCATGGCACATTCAACCGCGGCTTCCAGAGGTTTTGAAAAAGGAGCCTTTGGGGGCCCAGCCTGCCTGGCATTCTAGTGGAAGTGCAAAAGGTTGGCACATTGGGAGAGGAAAGAGGGGGACGCAGGGAAAGTAGCATCTGGGTGTCAAGGAGGGTTTTCTGGTCCCTGTAGCTGCAGGCTGGAGTACTAGGCAGACCTCTGGATAAAGCAGCGAGCAGCAGTCTAAGGCAAAAAGCCCACAGGCTCTCCTAGACTCTGTAAGGACTTGAATACATTTCTACAAGTCAGGAAAAACTGCCTCAGGGCATTAGAAAGGTAGATCAGTGGAGAGGGGAAAAGTTGAAAAATACCTCTTTCCCTTCCTATCCAGGTGAAAAGCTTGCTTTTTTTTTTTTTTTTTTTTGGGGGGGGGGGGGGGGGTGTTTAGAAACCTTGAATGTAAGAGTCCTAGAAAAAGTAGGTGTGGACCTCTCCAGCCTGGACTGATCTAGCTGGAGGGCAGAAACTACTTCTACCCCAGAACGAAGAATAGGAAAAATGTGCTTAGAGAAAAACAATGCTAACACAGGACTGCTAAGTCAAGCAACCAGGGCAATGGCCAGCTAATAACTCTTGGCTGCTTCATTGAGTCATAAGCAGCCATTTGATTATGAACGAACTCCTATGGCAGTGTTCCCAGTTAAAAACTGGCCCTTAGCTAGTTTTAGCTAACTCCACCCACAACATCATCTGTGACTGCATGGGAAAAAGACTCCCAAAATGGTCCGTCTGCTGAACACCATCACTGGGCTCATTATGGTCTTTAATAAGAATAACATTATGATGATATCATTTCTAATGATGATGATGATGACAGCAACAATAGTAACTTGGCCCTGTAAGAGCCATCTCCATCTGAGGACCTTCCATTAGAAAGATTCAATCAGCCACCCAACAACCCCGTTAGGTAAAGTTATCATTATCCCCCATTTTACAGACGGGGGAACTGAAGCAGAGTGGCAGAGACTTGCCAAAGGCACACAATGATGCTGGAGTCAAAGGAGAGAACTAACCCTAAAAGTCCCGACTCCTAGTTGGCTAGCTCTCCGTCCAGTTTTGAGGAAATCTAATAGCCACTCCCCACAACTTCATCATAGTAATCTGAACTTATTTCTGGCACTCAATCACTGAAGGAGCAATCCTAACCGGTGATTCTGTGTGGATGTCTGGCTCCATTTCCCTAAGTCCTAGGACGAGGGCAAAGCAAAGCCTATTTCCTGTTGGCATTCATGCTTCTCAGATTCTACTCTAACAAACACTCTATTCTGCTTCCTCTAGGATTTCAGCTCTACACACAAGGAAATGGAGTCACATTCCTGATAAGAAGTTAATTTCCCAGGATAAAGAAACAGACTGAAGCTAACAGGTTAAAAACACATGCAAAAGTGGGGGGTTGGAGTGGACAGGGAGGACCTTCTTGTTCAGTGAAATTATCTTTAAAACAAGCAAGAAAAAGAAGAGCGCTTTGTCTTTCATTTTAAGATAGTGGTTAGCCAATGAAAGACAAGACAGCCCATGGAAATAAAGCAAGCCCAGGCACTGCAACTGGGATTCTGCAGAGGGGCTCTCTCCGATACAGTGAGGTGAGCAGGGAGCCTCACCAGCAAAGAGCTGCTCCAAGTGGCCAGAAGCATTAGAGGGGAAGACTGCTCTGTACTTTTTCCACAAGTCAGTCTCCTGTACGACCGTATTCCTCTGGACCCAACTAAGAACCTACTTCTGCTAAGGTTAGGGATATGCACCCCCAAACCCCCCCAACACGTACTTGATGCTGTCGGTGTGGGTTTTGTATTCCATAATGGTGTTGGGAGGTAGGTTAAGCACTCGCCGAAGCGTATCCCGGATTCGGGCTGTGGTTGCTTGGTCGCTGGCAGTCTTATTCCATATTGAAATAATGTCCTCCTACAGGAGGAACAGAGGGACTCATCAAAGCAAACCAGAGGCAGTGAGGAGAGCAAAGGCAACACATGAAACCAGACCTGCCCGCAGGAAGCTTACCTGAAACCGGACAGAGACTACAGCACCACAGATCTCCTCCCCAACCATGAACTGTTCCCCCAACATGGCCAGGATGAGATTCTCCCAGCAACGCGATGCCAAGCCCTTCCGCAGCCGAATAATCCACTTGCCACCATTTTTATTTGCATCATCCTATAAAAAGACAGAAAGCATTGAAGTTAAAATATGGTTTCACAGCTCTTTTTTTTTTTTTTTGCATGAACACTAAAAGGTCTTGTCACTTTCCAATTATTCAACTTTCTAGGAAAAATGTTAGGAAGAGAAGATACAGAAAACAAAGAAAAACAAGGTGGAATCCTTATACAAGCCATTACAAAAAGTGGCTGAACATACGATTTAAAAAGAATACTACCCAAGAATTTTAAAAAGAAAGAAAAAGAATCCTGCCCTGGCCAGGTGGCTCAGTTAGTTGGAGCACCACCCTGTACACCAAAAGATTGCAGGTTCAGCCAAAACCGGTTTGGCTCTGTGGATAGAGCGTCGGCCTGTGGACTGAAAGGTCCCAGGTTTGATTCCGGTCAAGGGCATGTACATTGGTTGCGGGCACAACCCCGGTAGGGGGTGTGCAGGAGGCAGCTGGTCGATGTTTCTCTCTCATCGATGTTTCTAGCTCTCTATCCCTCTCCCTTCCTCTCTGTAAAAAATCAATAAAATATATTTAAAAAAAAAAAAAAGATTGCAGGTTCAATTCCCGGTCGGGACACATACCTAGGTTATAGGTTTGATCCCCGGTTGGGGCATGTACAGGAGGCAACCTATCAATATTTCTTTTTCACATGGATGTTTCTCATTCTCCCCCGCCCTTCCTCTCTCTCTAAAATCAATAAAAACATATTCTCAGGTGAGGATTAAAAAAAAAGAAGAATAAAAATCCTTTTTTGAAACTACTTTAGTAATCAAAATGAAATATCAGATCTCAAACACAGATCATGCCTCACTTTTATTATTATTTTCATTCCTCACTTGGTTTGCTAAGAGTTTACCAGGTGTCATCATGTCCCAAATATACAAACAGGAAGCCACAGTCTCTCCCAGACTCAGTCTAGCTGAGGAGACAGGCAAGAACATTAATTACAGCAGGATAGTCTGTCCAGCGCTACTGTATCAGAGTATGCACAATAAATTAAAGAATGAGACCTCTAAAAAGATTAAAAAAAAAAAAAAAAAAAAAGAATGAGACCTCTAAAAAGATTAAAAAAAAAAAAAAGAATGAGACCTCCAGAAAATACTCAAGAAGAGGAAACATTTAAGCTGGGTCTTGAGGGGCGCAGGAGTCAGCCAGGCAGAGCAGGTGAAGAGGCTGCAAGCACTGGGAAGAGCATGAATCTGCGCAGACTCTGAGTGTGTGATGGGGGTAGTCAAAGGAAGGTCCAGCAGCACCAAAGGGAAGATGTGGAAATGATGGGAGACGAGGCCTGAAAGGTAAACTAGCTGCAAGATCATGTGAGCAACAGAGAGCTGCATAACATTTGTAATTTTGTGGGTGGGTGGGAGGGAAGGTGTGATCACATTTGTCTTCTAGAAAAATGCCATGGTATCAGAGTAAAGGATGGATTTCAGCAAAGCAAAGAGATCAGCTCTGGGTCTCCAATTGGTGCCTGTAAGCTTATTTTTTACCCACTTTAATCATAAGTATACTAAGGTAATATACTACACACACAGCCAGTTCTACAGGATAAGGGGAAAAAAACAGCCCAGCCATTCTGGCTCAGTGGTTGAGCGTCGACCTATGAACCAGGAGGTCGTGGTTTGATTCCCAGTCAGGGCACATGCCTGGGTTGCAGGCTTGATTCCCAGTGGGGGATATGCAGGAGGCAGCCGATCAATGATTCTCTCATCATAGATATTTCTATCTCTCTCCCTCTCCCTTCCTCTCTGAAATCAATAAAAAACATATATTTTTAAAAAATTAAATAAAATGAAACCTATCCTTTAATGTTGTTACATACCACTTTAGTGATGAAACAATCTTTCAAAACCACCCAGCACCAACCCACCCAGACAAACAATGGCACTAGTGTCTTTTCCTGGAGGTCCCAGCTCTTAAGGCTGTACCAAACAGTAATGCAGTTTTGAAAGAAGGCTTAAAGTACTTTTAACCTTGGCAGGGCTAGCATCCCCATCTCCCCCCAACAATCCCCCCCAAAAAAAACCCTCAACTTTCTGAGGCCCTTAGTCCTCACCTCCCACATGGGTTTAATTCCTTCTTTGAAGAGATGGAAGTCACTGTGGCCTGTCAGGTCCCCAGGACGTACCATGTGGCTGTAAAACCTCCAGAATTGCTCCACCTGTGAAGAGAGGGCCCCAGAGTACAGAAGATGTGACCTTTCTTTTTCTTTGATTGAATGCAAGACTTATCTAAGAGAAAAGCATAAAACATGGAAGACATACTGTTACAGGCTATACTTTGGAAGGATACATTTTCATTTGGAGGACTGTGTGGGAGGAAGGGCGTGTTAGATGAAAGCATATGGTATAGCTGGATAAAAGAAAAAGTTAATATTGTTGATACAAGAAAAACTCTAAGGTCTCAGCCAGGAACCTTGGCTGGTGAAGTCATGCCAGTCAATATGCATCCTCCCACAGAGGCCACAGGATAACCATGACATGATGTGAGGACCTTGTTTTACATAATGGAAACCCTTTAGCTCTAAGGTATATTAAGTGCCACATAACCTCAGTTTAAATGCATTTTTTAGAACCAAATACCCTCTTTCTTTAAAAATATATTTTTATTAATTTCAGAGAGGAAGGGAGAAGGAGAGAGAGAGAGAAACGTCAATGATGACAGAGAATTATGGATCAGCTGCCTCCTGCATGCCCCACACTGGGAATCGAGCCCGCAACCTGGGCATGTGCCCTGACCAGGAATCGAACTGTGACCTCCTGGTTCATAGGTTGATGCTCAACCACTGGGCCACGCCGGCCGGGCCTAAATACCCTCTTGATCAAAGACTGTTTACTCAAATACAGCATTAGCTACAGTGAAATACATTTTAGTTCTACTTAATTACTGAGCACAGTGATAAAATCAACCACATGCAATATGCTGCATCATGGTGCCTTTCTAAGGCCAGGAGAGTCCAAACCAAGCAGGACTTAGCCTCTAATACTTAGGGTTTAAGTCCCTCTTCTTCTCATATAAATGTATATTTCAATTACAGTTTATATTCGATATATTATCTTGTATTAGTTTAAGGTGTACAGCATAGTGATTAGACAATCATATACTTTATCAAGTATTCTCCCAATATTTCCTGTACCCACCTGGCACCTTACACAGTTATTACAATACTAGAGGCGCGATGCACGAAATTCGTGCAAGAGTAGGCCTTTCTTCCCCAGGCTGCTGGCACTGGCTTCCCTCTGGCACCCGGGACCCGGGCTTCCCTCACAGTCCTGGCTTCGTCCGGAAGGATGTCCGTCTAATTAGCAAACTATGCTTTTATTATTATAGATTATTAATTATATTCCCTATGTCGTACTTAACATTGCCATGACTATTTTGTAACTACCAATTAGTACCCCTTAATCCCTTCAACTTTTTTACCCAATCCCCCAACCCCTCACTCCTCTGACAACCTTCAGTCTGTTCTAAGTCCCTCTTCTTACCTAGAACATCTATGTTTCTCCTTGCCCCTCCTTCAAAGTCCTGTTAGAAAAGCTGACACCCTTCTCTAGCAATTGCAGACTTATTTATACTCATCATGCTAGTCCTTCCTGTTCCTCTCAGTGGTGCCTTGCAACATGACTTTCCTACCCCTCTGTCTCACAGAGGACACCTACAAAGTACTGGCCAGCGAAGAGGCACACTTTAGGAGGAAAGAGAAGATGTACAACAGTCTGGAGAGAAACAACTGGTATTGCCAACACACTGCCCAGGAGGCTCTAAACAGACACACAGCAAGACACCAGAATTGTGCAGCTGAAAATGGATACTTAGTACACAGAGATTCAGGTCATATTTCTAGATCTGGTTAGCAACTAAGAAAGAGACCTTACACTATGTACAATGGCTATTCCTTCAGTCCTCTAAGAACAGGAACACAGGCAGTGTCTCATGTTACAAAGAAGTCAGGAATGAGCGCCATTTGTAGGACTTTAATGCAGTCTCTCATCTCAGCAACTGCTATGCTTAACTGTATAAGGGATAGTAAATGGTCAAATGTATACAATGAGCAATAATCTTTTCAAACTGAACACAGTGGGAAGAAATAAAGTACACCAAGTAGAAACTGTGGCTCACTGTAAAATAGGAATTAGAGAGGGACTGTGGGGTAGAAAGGTACACAAATCATCCCCAATTCCTCAGTCAAGCACTGCTTCATTAATGGCTTGGCCTTCTCCAATCTTACAGCCAGACTATACAATTGTACAGTCACAATCTTATATCTAAACCATGAGAAATGAAGTAGACAGCTCAAGAAATATTATTAAACTTTAAAAGACGTTTTTCCTTCTCTTTAGGCAACTTTGGTTTCTGAAACTCTTCATTGAAACAAAAAAAAAAATAAAAGAAGTGTTCAGACTCAGAATATGAGGTGCAGAAAAGACCTCAGAACTACCTTACTCATTTTATAGTTGAGAAAATGGCTTCAGAACTTGCCCCAGCCCACAGAGTCAAGCACCAGATAAATGAGCCTTGCCACCCCCAAGTCCAATGCTCTTCCCATTTTAAAACACTGCCTTCTTAGTCACCCTGATTTCAAGAACTTTTACTAGTTAAATATTAGGATTAAAGACAAATGGAAATACTGCTTTGGATTTAATAAAAGATTTCACAATGTAATTATTTCTCTGTGAGGATTTAATACTGTGAGGCTTTTCTTAATGCTGTGAATTACATGACAGCTGACTTCAAACACTGTCACACATCCAGTGAGTACTGAAGCATGAACCCCCCAGATGATGCTCATGGCCAATTCTATTCAACTTAACATATATGCCAAAAGAGAAAACAAAACCCTCCTTTCACAAGCTGGGTAACTTCACATATGCTTTCTTTAAGAGGGAAAGAAAAGTCCTAGAAATATTCGTAACTACTACAAAATAACTGAACAGAATCCTGAATGAAAACTTAATCCCCAGTTCAGTGTCTTCTCTGATCCTCCAAATGCTCAACCAGATGTTCATAAATAAAGGCTGCTATTTTACCTGTAAAGGTCATTCCTTCCCATATAGCAGGTAATAAAACTTTTGTGATAGATTCAGAAATGTTAGGACTACAGTTAGGACCCCTGAACAACATGGGTTTGTTTGAACTGCCCGGGTCATTTGAAAAAAGTGTAAGTGGACCCTCCTTGTGCTTCCCAATAGCACTTCTGTCTCCCTGTGTTAGAATTCCTAGCTACGTCTCATTTCCCTAATGACAAAGGAATTAATTCATTTTAGAACCCTACTAGTCCCTTGAATTCATTCAACAAACAATTCTCGAACCAAATATGCACCAGTGCACAAGCTATTTTTAATATTTCAAAAAAGCCTAAATTTACCAGTGTTAAGGGAGCATATATCAACTCAATATAGTAATGGGATGACCTGATTACCAGTTATATGTGTAGTATATCTGATCAATAATAAACAGATAAATAAATGTAGCTTGTCTAGCACGATGCAAACATTTAAAAAACTGAAGGCTCATGTCATGCATTCTGATATACTGGAAAGGTGAAAAAATATGGGCTTTGGAATGCGGCTTTTACAGCCTGCCAAACCTGAGTTTCAACACTGGTTCCTCCACTTAGTCAAATAAATTCCAACTGACTTGACTTTAGATCAGATAGTTAACCCAAGTTTCCCTTTTCTCATTTCTAAAATATGGATAACATCACTGACCTCAAAAGGCTATCATAAGGATCAAAGGAAGTTACATAAAGTGGCTGTTACTGTGTCTTTCCTCCTTATTACTTTACTGTAACATTTACTGCCTATTAAAGTTTCATTTTCCAGTATCTGCATTTTAATCAGGGCAGATACCCCAACAATTTCAAGAAAATAACAAACCCGGCATTTGATTATGCCCAGAGATGGAATGTATAGCACATAGGAAGTACATAATCTGTGCTGAACACAAAGCTTCTTAGGGAACACAGACCTAGCTCCCTATGAAGGTGATAAGACAGAGCCTGGGCTCCCTGTTCTGACAATACCCACAAAAACAATTAGAGACTTCCTTTTCATGCTGAAGACAGGAAAAATATGATATTTTATACATAATTACAAACAGATCCAAAATCCTAATGAAAGGTTCTTAAATACAAAGGAAACTTTTGAACTTTATTCTTGACTTAACCATCAAGCTTCAGGAGAATAGATACCATGTACTATAAACTTTTCACCCTGGCTGGCATGGCTCAGTTGGTTGGAGCATTCTCCCATGCACTGAAGGGGCTTGGGTTCGATTCCTGGTCAGGGTGTGTATGGGAGGCAGCCAACTGATGTTTCTCTCCCCCTCTCCCTTCCTCTCTAAAATCAATTTTTAAAAAATTATATCTCCACTCACCCCTGGACACTCTGCACATAGTAAGGACTCACTAAATATCTACTTAAACAAACCTGTATTTTTGTATTGTCCCTTTCTGATCAATTCCACAATTACACACTAATTACCTATGGATATCTAATGAGAAACCTAAGAATGAACAAATCTGACCTCAGGGACTCAGGTCAGCTGACTAAGGAAACCAGAATCCTAGAGGTTACCAGGAGGATAAACAAACATAATGATATAAATACAGGCATGAATTTACTACTGAGGCTCACTAAGTACTCACAGAAGCAAAGGTGCCAATCTGTTTGATATTCTGTTCATAGCTCTGTGAGCTGGTGGGTCGGCCGGGAGTTCTCCTGGAGTACCAGAAAGTGTAGTTGTACTGCAGGGGATGCTCTGCTGGTCCCGGGACAACAGCCTGTACATTAAAGGTGTGTTAGTCCTGGCCATTTATCACATGCTCTGAGACTGAGAAAACATTTTATAGCATCACCCCTTACTACCTCCCCAATTTAAAAAGGATACATGCTCGCCCTAGCTGGTTTGGCTCAGTGGATAGAGTGTCGACCTGGGGACTGAAGGGTCCCAGGTTCAGTTCTACATGCCTAGGTTGCGGGCTTGGTCCCCAGTGGGGGGAGTGCAGGAGGCAGCCGATCGATGATTCTCTCTCATCACTGATGTTTCTATCTCTCTCCCTCTCCACTCCTGTCTGAACTCAATAAAAGTATTTTAAAAAATTAAAAAAATAGATAGATGCTCAATTACCTGCAATGTGCTCACGATTCTGTTTACACAGTAAATTTCTGTAGTAATTAATGGATTCTAAATTCCTGTAACATTTTACCTATGTTCTGATAGCTTTTGTAACTTTTTACTTCATAAGTATTTATGTTTGTATATTATCTGTATCTATTCCCAGGTCCAGCACCGCTTCCTCTATGCCACTATCGCATATTGGCTAGTGACCTAGGACAAGTTGTTTAACCTGTCTGTGCCTCAGCTACTCATTTGAAAAATGGGGTAATCATCATCTCATATGGGTGTTGAGAGGATAAAATAATTTAATAGATGTATAAAGTGCTTAGCACAGTGCTTGATACATAAGAAGTACTCAATAGCCCAGCCAACGTGGCTCAGTGGTTGAGCGTCAACCTATGAACTAAGATCAGGGTTCGAGTCCCAGTCAGGGCACATGCCCGGGTTTCGGGCTTGATCCCCAGTGTGTCAGTTGACTATGGAAACCAGAAACCAGAATCCAGGAGGCAGCTGATCAATGATTCTCTAACTGATGTTTCCATCTCTCTCCCTCCCTTTCCTCTGTCTTAAATCAATAAAAACCTATTTTTTAAAAAAGTACTCAATAAATGTCAGCTACTATTATTACCACCACCATTAAATGTAGGCTCCTTGATCCAGTTTCATTGACCTTTGTGTCCTCTTAGCCCTGAAATGCTTGTATTTGGAAGGTACTAAATATTGCAGAATAAAGCAATTAATGATTGCTTTTCAATAAAGAAGTTGATCCATCTATTTCTATTCTCTAAATTTCCTCTTTTCCAAGTCATTTTAGTTTAGACTATTACTGACTAAAGAGTCTAAAATTTCAAGGGATGTACATGATTTTAAATACTCAGCAGCAGATTATGAAGCAAATAAGGCCTTGTTAACGGCAGGGTTATTCTCCCCTACCTCAGGCTAGCAGAATGCTGGAAAGCAAGGCGGCATCTCAAGGTCCTGTGGTAAGGGAACAGTTCTGAGTCCCAAAATGAACTCCAATGATTCAACAATTTTTTCTTGAGAACAAAATCAGGTATTACAAAATAGTGTGCAATCGTTAACCTGCTATCTTCCAGATAAACAGATTCTATGAGATAACCAAATTTCGAGTCCCAACTCACCTTCCTCTTGCTGCTGCTCTGACTTTTGTCCCGTTCCATTTTTTCCTTCTCACCATCTTTCTGTGTGCTGTTTTCTTCATTCTGATCATGGTCACCACTGTCATCATCTTTCAATCTAAGTAGAAAGGCAAAACAGTGTTATCCCATGACTGAACTGATTCTTGCTTACCTAACAAAGCCACCAGGTCAAATGAACTACCATGGGAAAAGCCCAAAGTCACTCAAAATACCGGCAATGAGATGAGAGAAGGGCAAGGGAATGTAGAAAGTCAATTAGGAAGATTAAACAAAAATGAAATGCCCATTAGCTAATGTGTGAATTCCAGAAAGCATCCTCTTCCAGTTTCAGAACAGGCTACACAAAGAAGCAAGAGGTAAACAGCTTAAGGAACTGTTTTCTTGACCAAAAATAAAGAGTCAATAATCAGAAGAGTTTCTGGATTAAGTAACTGCTTTGGCATTTGGAATGAAGTTTTAAAACTTACCTATCCTAAGCCCATTTTGCTTCGTATTTGGAGCATCGGACCTTGGACTGAAGGGTCAAGGGTTCAATACCTTGGGTTGAAGGCTCGATCCCCGGCCTCCTGGGAGGTGCGTGCAGGAGGCAACCAGTCAATAGGTCTCTCCCCCTCTCTCTTAAAAAAATCAATGGAAAAAATATCCTCAGGTGAGGATTAACAAAACAAAAACAAACAAAAAAAACTTATCTACCTATTCTTCTTGTTCTGACCATCTCTCCTATCCTTCCCAACTGCTACTGCTTTAGTCCAGGCCCTCTTCTTACCATCTCAGTTATTACAATAAATTCCTAAATGGTTTCCCAACACAAATTATATCCTCCCTCTATCCATCCTCCACATAGCCACCAGCATGATCTTTCTAAATGCAAACAGTTCATTTAAGTTCCATGCTTAAAACGCTCAACTGTCCCTTGCCCTTTGCTGTCCACCCTGAAGGATAAAGTACAATTAAATGCAAGATCCTTTAGAATCCAAATCCTGCCTGCTAGCACCGCCCCCAAAGCATCTATATTCCCACATCTGTGCTCTTTGCAAGCACTCCCTCAGCCTAAAGTGCCATTCCTCCCACATCTGTTCCTACTAGATGGAAGGATCCCTTAGAACAGTGTCTTACTAATCTTTGTATATCCAGCACCAAGGGAAGGAAGATGCTGAATAAATGATAAATGGAAAAAAAAAATGACTGAAAGAAGAAATAATGACTTCTTGCCTATAAGTATGATCAAATATACTTTAAGAGCTGCCGTTTTAAGAGCAGCGAAACTACCCTAACGCTTTCAGGTACAGCTCAAGTTCACTGGATTCAGACAAAAAAATAAACAGAAAGTGAGTTCACAAAGATAATTAGAATGCTGTTTAGTCTAGAGCTGGATCTTCTCTGAAATCACCTTTCTGTCCCTAATGACCACCTAGTCCAGTGATGGCGAACCTATGACATGCGTGTCAGCACTGACACACGTAGCCATTTCTGATGACATGCGGCCGCGGCCGCATGCTGAGGATGAAACATTTGCTGCTCCTGAGGATGAAACATTTGCGAAATAATGTTTTTTCCTCAAAGTGACACACTACCCGAGTTATGCTCAGATTTTTGGCAAAGTTTGACACACCAAGCTCAAAAGGTTGCCCATCACTGATCTAGTCAAATGGAATTAGCCAACTCTCAAGAAAGGTACTAGAAATGCTCAAATTATAACTCAGATATTACCCTACACAGACACAAAAACCTTTTGTAAAGCACCCTTTTTTTTTCTGCCCATGAATCTTCACTGCCTAGCACATAAAAAGCATTCAATAAATGTTAGAATTCATGAGCTAGCCATGTGTTGTAGAATATACTCAGGTGGCCATGCACTGTACCATAAATGTCCCCACCCCCATCCTGGACATGACTATGAAGGGCACCTGACAAAAGGGCAGTCTAGCCTGGCCAATAACCTATGCCTCAGGGCCTTGCTCAAAATTATGAGCAGATTCCTTCCTCAGCTTTTCATACAAAAGATGAACGATCACAGAGTCAGAGCTGCGGCAGGCATATAGGTCCCACACAAGAAAAGCCACACACAAATAAAGACAATGAGCAAAGGCAGAGAAAGCCAGTTGGGAAAAGGGAATAGAGCAGAGGAGCAGAGAGAGTAGAGATTGGCTTTGATTGTGATGCTATCATTCCACTGGTTTCGTTTGGCCTCCCTGGACTTCTGGGAAACCATTATCTGTGCTATGATACCCTTCCCCTTATGAAACTTTCCGAAAGGAGCCTGTATAGCACACAAGTCCCACAACATGTACCGAGTACCTATTGCTGGTATCAGACACTAGAGTTTCTGTCCCCAAGGACCTGATTGAGGACACATACTCGGGCCTCAGCATGGTACAAAGGACCCTCCTCTACCTACATGTGCCAATATCATCTCCTGCCTGGTCCCAACAAACTCCCTTCACTGTAGTAGTGATCAACCTATTTGCAATTCCCTGACCTCACCCCTATTATGCTCATTATGTGGTCTCTTCTTGGAGAACCCTCTTCCCCTACCTACACTGTCCCTCAGGACTAAGAGCGAGGACCACTTTCTCTTGGAAATCGTACCTAATCTTTCCCGAGGCGGAGCCTACGTACCCCTCTTCTGGACTTTCCCTAATAAATGTTTGTACTTGTCCCAGCTATGTCATGGCCAGTTTTTTGTCTCCTGATTAAGAACATGGGTTTTTCTATTGCTTAGGCCCAAGACAGTTCCTAACTCTCTTCCTTAGGGCAGACTCCAGGGACTCAAACCATTCCCCTCTTTTCTCAGCTTCCAAACATCCTCGCTATCCTCTGGGTTCCCTACCCTCTGGGTTCCCGTGCCTTAAGTCTTGGTTGAAGAGGGACACAGTTACCCAGCATCTCTCATTTTGCTATTCCAAGCAAAGCATGTAAGTTCCTTTCTTTGTGGAGGTTTTGCTGCTAATCACTACTAGAAAACAGAAAAATAACAACAAAATAATTATGTCAAGAAAAAACAACACTACTGTGATCCCTGAACTATATTTTCTGACTCCCTTCTAAGACAGTCATTGGAAACCCTCCTGGATCTTCATCCTGTGCAGTTATCTCTTGAGGGTGGAGCTAACCTGCACTTAAGGCAAGTTATTTGTATCCTTTCTTCCAGAGTTACTCTTCCTAGTGTGAAGCTAAATTTGAGCCAAAATATAATCCAGACTGAAAAATCAGTGCTCCCTAGACTCAGGTGGGCAATTAGTATCTCTGAAGCTGTCCAGACCGAGTTGCACCTAAATAGCTTACCAAGCTCTTGCTCAGATATGTCCCCATACTTTCTGACTAGACAGATTCCTTGTGGGTAAGGACTTAGTCTAATTCATTTTTATATGTACAGGTCTAATTCATTTTTGTACGTATAGCATCAGAAACATGTTTGGTGAATGGATTTCTAAAATCAAAGCAATACAAGTCAGAATACGACAAATACCAAATAAGTAGTTCAGACAATAGTTAAGAATGGGCTAAAAGCTAACAAAGACTGAGGAACAACATCAAGTTTGGCACCTAGATCTGAAAACCAAGTTACACAGTTGGGACTGCAATACAGTGAAAGCATCTTAGGGTTTTGCATATGAATAGGATCAATGGCAATAGTAGCTAATGACTTGATAGATGTGTGTGTGGGGGGGGGGGGGGGGCAATTATAGTCTTAGATTACATTCCTAGAAATGGAGCTCACACAGTAAAGGAGGCTCCAGTTCTTCATTGATCTGAGCCCACAGATTAGACTACAGTACTTAACTCCAGGCACTGGATTTTTAGGATTCTGGCAAATTGAAACAAGTCCTTAGGAACCATGGTGAAGAGTGCAGAAGCCAAGTATGTAAGGTCTAAAAACTGTAGTTTTTGTAAAAAAAAAACAAAAACAACTAAAGCAAAACTAGGGGTAGGAGTGCTGTTTTCAATCGCTAATTTCAAAGGAAAGAAAGCTTTGGTTTTTTCCTGCGTAGCTAGAAGACAGACGTTAAAATATTCTGGGTCAGTGTAAGGAATAGTTAATAATTAGAACAAATAAAAAATGACCCAGGTTAATTTTTGTCAAGAGGTGCTTGAACCAAGGTTAAAGAAATCTGGGTTTGAATCCCATCATGTGGCCCTTCCTGTTGTTGTGGGCAAGCTACTTAACCTCAAAGCAGCTTATTTTCCTTATCTGTAATAGGAGGTAACAAGATCCCCTTTGCAGGGTTGTTAGGAGTAGAAATAATATATGGAAAGTATCTAGCAAGCTGCCCTGAGAAGCCATTATTGACATTCTTTAATTAACTTACTGCAGACCTTCAACGGGTAGGACCGTGCCAGATGATCCTTAAAGTATCTAAGGATAAACTTTTGATTTGTTCAATTCAGTGGAGGAAGGGGTACAAGACTGGCAGAAAGCTCCACTGAGGCAGGCCTTAGATCTGGCACTAGGGGTGGCAGGGTTTATGATGGAGAAGGGGTTAGTATAGGGATGGACACAGCTAAGCAGTTGGCTGCAGAAGTGCTCTGCCAAAGACTAGTAGAAGAGTCCTCTCCCGCCTGGCCATGGTGGCTCAGTGGTTGGGCATCGACCTATGAACCAGATTCCCAGTCAGGGCATCTGCCCAGGTTGCAGGCTTGATCCCTGATCGTTCAGGAGGCAGTCAATCAGTGATTCTCTCTTGTCAATGCTGTTTCTCTCTCTCTTCCTCTCTGAAATCAATAAAAATCCTATATAATAAAAGGCTAATATGCAAATGGACTGAACGGTGGAACAACTGGTTGCTGTGATGCGCACTGACCACCAGGGGGCAGACGCTCAACACAGGAGCTGCCCCCTGGTGGTCAGTACACTCCAGGGGGAGGGGGGGGGGGTGTTGTCGCAGCTCAGCCAGAAGCCAGCCGCTGGAGTCTTTCCCGCTTTCATGGCATTCAGGCACCACCCCCCCACACCCCACCCCACCCCACCCCACCCCACCCCACCCCACCCCACCCCACCCGGCCCAGTGCACGAATTTCGTGCACGGGGCCTCTAGTATTTTATAAAACGAGTCCTCACCCCACAACCAAGAAATGTTTTTGAGGAGCTGTCTGGAGTGCTGGAATTCATGACCTCTGAATATGCACATCAGCACTCATTGTACTGGGGGGAAAAACAATTCCCCATCAGCAGCAGCAGGTCACAACCTAAACTAATAGTAATTTCACTTTGCATTTATACATCACCATGTAGCAATTTACAAAACACCCTTAAGCAAAGCTGAATCTGATTTGACCCTCCTAACACCCCTGTGCGGCAGCAGGGCACTAAAGTGGCTTAAATAACCATGGCTCAGAGACTGGGAAACTTTTCTGCTGTCAAGGAACTGGTAATTGGTGGGTCTGGGGCTGGAAATCTAGGTCTTCGGAAGAGCAGACAGATTTACTACACTACTTAAAAAGAGAGCTAAGAACATACTCTACCTAAAGGTACAATCGCTGCAGGGAAATACGGAAAATTACTTTGCATTTCCTTTCTGCATCTCCACAGTTTGTTGCTGGAACCAGGAATCCGATAGGGTACAAACAGAAGTCGAGTAGGGGCCAGGACAAATATACCCGCTGGGCAAGAAACTGAGAAGCTCCCGGAGAGTGTGTGGGAAGGGAAAAGGAGGGGGAGGAGAAAGGAAGTAGGAAGGAGTCTCAGGAAGACGACGAGAACTCCGTTTCACTGAGCAGCCACGGTGCCGAGCGCGGCAGCCACGTTACCTCACTGCATCTGCACAACTCTAGGCACGGGCTCTGTTACCGTCCCCACTGTGCAGAGGAGAGAGCTGAGACGCAGAAGGAGAGATCACCTGCCCAGGCCAGAATGAGGAAAGCTGGATTCAGAAATTCAGAAGCGGCCGGCTGAGGGAACACCCCTACCCCTCCACGCCGCTAGCCACCCGCACCCGCCGGGGCGGGGCGTCCGAAAATCTTCTTCCGGGCGGCACAACCACCCGTCTCCCGTCCCCAGCGCCTCGCCCCGGTCCGGACTGTCTTGGGGTCCCCGGAACCCTTGCACCCCGCCTTCCCGCCGGCCGCCTGGGCGGGCTCCAGCCCGCAGTCCGCACCCGGGAGAGAGCCCGGCGCCGTGGAGCTGGCGCCGCCGCCAGGCGCGGCCGGGACGGTGCGGGGAACGGTTGGGGGAAGGGGCCCCGGGAGGCGACCGCACGCCACTCACGCGTCGAACTTGTTGTTCATCCTCTCGCCGTCGCCACTGCCTCACGGAGTGACTTCCGCTCCGCCGGGTCCCTCCGCCTAGGGCCCGGCCACTTCCGGTTGCGCGGGGAGCCGCGGAACGTAGGCTCGCGGGCCCTGTGGGGGGCGGATATCCCGGGACGCCAGCCCAGGGCGGCTGCGCGGACGTGCCCGGGCTCGGGGACAGCACCGGCTGCTGTGGTCTGACGGGTCCCTGGCGGCCGCCCGCCCTGTGGCTCCGAGGAATCTCTCCCCGCCCAAGGCGGGCGCGCAGACCCCTCCCGAGGCCCCGGGAGGGAGATCGCGCCGCAGCGCGAAGGTGCGGGCTCTGCCCTCCGCTGGGCACAGATCCCGACCCCACCCCCAGAGCGGGCTGAAGGATCCTGGACTCAACCTCCCACGGGCAGTTTTTTCCTCTTTGTTACAGGCGATGCTATACTATAGTACCTGCCTCTTCAGGTTGCCGTGTGGATTGAACAAGATAATCAATTCAAGCGCTAGGAGGCAAAGTAACCCTAAATAAGCGGTAGCTGTTGTTAATCATTGCTTACTAGGGCCAGGAGCTACAGAGCTCATCGCCGCCCCTGAAGCTGTCAGTGAAGTGGAGAGTCTGGCAAGGCTTACAGGGACCAGAGCTGGTTCCACCATCATCAGATTGCCTCCTGGATTAAGTCTCTGCTCCAAACACAGCGGGTGCACACACGCACGCACTGGAGTAAAGGAAACGAACCTGCTGGTGATTGAGCCCCAAAGCCAGCAACCCTGTAGTTGGGAGAGGGGGTTATTTCCGGGATCCTCTTCCCTCCCCCAGCAATGTGTCATTGTCAGGTCTTTATGTGGCACTTACACAGTTTTTAATCACCTTCACACACACCTTTGATCCTGTAATGATCCTAAACTGATATCTGAGCCCACAGTTAGAGATGAGGCAACAGAGGCTCAGGAAGCACAAATGACTTGCTTAAGTTTACCCTCTTATCGCCAACAGAACTCACGCCCCATCTGTACTCTCAACGCGTGGCCTTCCCTCTCTCCCAGGAAGATGTCAGCTAGTCCTCTTGTTTCCTAAGTGGGGTCAAGGGAGGCTGAAGGCAGAGCCCAGCAATTCCCTGTTACCTCCCAGCCTCCCTCCCTAGCTCTTCCTTAACCATTTTTGTGGGACCAGTGCAAATTCCCTGGCCTTTGAGAAGAGAAGGGCAGGGGGGTCTGTTTTCCAGGCTGTGGAATCTTTCTTAGAGTGTCTAAGATTGGGCCAGAGTTGGGAATTCTGGACTCCAAACCATACAGCAACCAGTGTTCTGGTTGGGAAGCCACTCTTACTCGGCTCCAATTTGCCCATCTGAAACATTAGGGATATAGTGACGCTTGCTTTCCATGATGCTGTGAGGAGCTCTTAACAATGGGAAAATATAATAAAACTCATGAAATATGTTGTAATCAATGGCAAAAAATGCATATGAATAAAGAAATCACTGGTGCCGATGAGTACTGGGTGCAGCAAGGCAGGGGAGGGAGATGGCAGCTGGGGTGAGCTGCCATCTTCTTTTGAGAGATCATTGACTGCTATTCTTCCCATTTCTCTGGACTTCCCTCTTTGAAGAGCTTGTAGGGAGCTCATAAAAAGAAAGAGAGGCCCAGGACTGGAGGGGTAGGACCTTACTTAGTTGGGGGCATCATGCAAAATGGAGTCGTTAGGACTTCAAAAATTCTGAGAGTTGATAATGCTTTGCCACTGACCCCCCCATAGCACACCCTGCCCACAGCCCATCCTCAACCACTCCAAGACTCCGGCTCTGTCTCTTTATTGCTCCAGCTTTCTCAGGGCTTCCACAGGATGCTTTCCAAAGGGCACACTCACGACCTCAGCAGAAGAACACAGCTGGTAATTCTCTGAATGGTTAACAGCAATTGGTTGACTCAGTCAGGCGAGGGCAGGTAGGGGTGAGGGTCTCCAGGGAATGGCAAGGCGGGCACCCGGTTGTAGTGCGCCACGAAGAAGATGCCGGCAGTGCCACAGACAAAGAGGGAGAGCATGGCCAGGAAGCAGACACGGTCCAGCACACGGCCCACTAAGAACCACTCCTCGTTCCCCTGAGGGTGGAGGCAGAGTGTGGGATGACCAGCGGGGGCACAAAGCTTGCCCTGGATCCTGAACCGTCCTTGGCCTTCCAGCAGGCCTCCATTCTCCATTTCTTTGGGCCCTTCTAACCTACTTCCAAGTTTCAACTTGGCTTCTTCCATGGTCCCCTGGCCCTGATGTCCCCTCTCCTCCCCAATCCCAACTCTACTTTTCCCATCCCATTGCCCTACCATGGTCACCCCATTCATCCTGCCCCCATGTCAGGCCCCAGCCCCTCACCAGGTACTCACAGCAACCTCCCACTCCCAGACTGGCTTACACTGTCAAAGTGATTCCGCTGGTGTTGGGCACGGGCAATGAAGTTGCAGGCTTCCACACAGGCCTGGATGGCTGGGGTAGCCTGCTTCAGGCTCCCACACAACACCTGGCTCTGCCCTGGCTCCAGGCCTTTCTCTGATGAGATGAGAGGGTCAGGTTTGTGAGTAGAATGGAGGAAAAAGAGGCTGAGAAGGTGGCCTCTCCTTAGGGACCCAGCCCCTCTCTCCCCCACCTGTACACTTGCCCAACACTCATCTGCAGTGCCTCATGCTTTGGCCAACAGACAGCCTTCCATGTCGGGAGTCCACGGGGAGGAACGTCCCCAGTGTCACATCCTCTGCCTCACCTAGTTTCTCCAGCGCTGCCCTCACCAGCCCATTGCGCTGCCGCTGCCGGAAGAGGAGTTCACTGCGAGGCAGGCAGAGGGCCGCCTCCTCCCCACCTGAGATTGACCACCCTGAGGAGGAGCCATTCTGGAGCCTGGGCCGGGCATCCTGCACCGCCGCTGGGGCCGGCGGGCGCACGTGCATCCGCAGCAGCTGGGGCAAGAGCCGCAGGAACACCTGCAGAGGGGGGTTCTGGGTGGTTTAGCTCGGCAGCCAAGCTGGGCTTTGCAGCAGAAAATGCAGGTTGGCACGAAGGGCTCATGCTGCTAGAGGTCGGGAGGCAGGACCTTAGGGGCTGTGGCTTGGCCCTGATACAGCTCGGCTCTTCTGCCCCGGACATTGAGGCCTGGTCCCCAAACTCTTGTGCACATCAGAATCACCAGGGCACTTGTCCCAAACAGAGGTTCCTGGGCCCCATCCCTACTATTCTGGCCCAGGATATGGCAGGGGCCCTGGGAATCTGCATTGGTGACAAGGGCCCCAGCTGACTGCTGCAGATGGACTGCATGTCACACAAGCTCTGGAGCCAGACTGCCTGACCAGAATCCTGTCTCCTCCACTTTCTACCTGTGACCTTAGGTAAGCTACTGAACCTCTCTGTGCCTCATTTCCTCATCTGAAAAATGGAGATGATACTAATATCCACTCAGGGAGGTTTTATCAAAGTTAAGTTAGTATGTGTAATATGTCTGCCATTTGGTAAGCAATCAGTATTCAATGTTATTATTAACTCATTTGGGCACATGCTTCAAAATACACACAAACCAGATTTGCTGCTGAATATGGCATGTGAGGAATATGCACAGGGACAGGGGTGCCAAAGAAGGTGCATGTCAGTGAGCGGAGTAGGAAGATGCTGGAAGGAGCAGGGAGGGACCTTGCCTTTCGGACCCCGCGGGCCATGGAGTGTGTGTGGGGGGACCGCAAGGACACGTTGAGCACGACCACAGCATTCACAACAATGAGGATGGTCACCACCAGGAGGAAGGTCAGGTACCTGCCGGGGGGTGGGGGTGGGGTGGGCAGGAGGTGGGGCTGGCCCTTCAGCACTACATGCCCAGATGCCAACCCCACCCATAGAGGCTGCTCCCCCAGATCCATTGGGGGAGGGGCTGGCATTGGGAGGGAGGCAGGAGGGCAGTGCCCAAGAAGGGAGGGGGAGGAGGTGGGCGGCAGGCGTGAGGACTAGCCTTACTTGCTGATGAGTGGCACTGCCTGGGAGGTCTCAGGCACCTTCTTAGCCACGAGAAAGAGGAAGACAGTCTGGGCCAGGAGCACGTTGATGGCAACGGTACACTTCTGGCCACCCGCTGTGGGTGACCAAGAGGCTCTCAGAGCAGGTCTCCATCTCCCTACTGTGGGGCACTCCCCCCACCCCACAAGGAGCGCACTGCCCTAGTCCTGGGGTTGTGGTGCCACTCTTTGCCCTGCCAGCTGTCCCCTCTGGCCCGGCCAATGGCTCCCCTCCCAAAGGCTCCAGGTACCCTTGGCAGGAAGGAAGTAGATGAGGATGGCGACGGAGGAGATGAGTACACAGGGCGCGATGATGTTGATGACGTAGAAGAGGGGCTTGCGCTGGATGAGCAGGTAGAAGACCACCTTCTGGTGGCCCGCCTCCTCTGCCGGGGCCGCAGCGTCCAGGAACATCTTGGCCGGCCGATGCCGGATGGCCCACTCTCCATTCTCTGTGGGTGGCAGGCCGGGTGGGCACGGCAGTGGGCTGGGCAGACCCCTGCAGCCCTCTTGTGCCCGTAGAATTGCCATCGAGGGGCAGAAACAGTGAGGGAAATCGGATTCTTAATCCCCTCCCTCCAAAATGGGAGTCATTATCATGAGGAAAATCAGAGCTTTGTAGACCTTTAATAAGCCATTTTACAGTTTGCTTAGTTTTCATCTTGAGTTACATGGGAGGGGGCATGATCCTGGTCCAGCTTTATCCCCACAGCCAGGTCCAGCAGGGGCCCTGGGTGGAGGTTACCTGTGAAGGCCTCGGGGTCGATGAAAATCCACTCGATGGTCTGACCATCTTCCTGGCTCAGCTGCAAATTGATCTCATTGGTGCTGTAGGTCTGGGACCTGGGGGTCGGGGAGGGAGACAAGGTGAAGCTGGGTGTGCGTAGACCCACCTGTGAGGTATACGGTATAGTCATCTGTGGGCAGTTTTGCCTCAAAAAGTGCAGCCAGCCCTGGCTGGTGTGACTCAGTTGGTCGGAGCATCATCTCATATACCGAAAGTCTGTGAGTTCCATTCCTGATCGGGCACATACCTGGGTTGCGGGTTCGATCCCCGATCTGGGCACATACAGAAGGCAACCAATCAACATCCTCCCTCACATCAGTGCTTCCCTCCCTCCCTCCCTCCCTCCCTCCCTCCCTCCCTCCCTCCCTCCCTCCCTCCCCTCCCCTC
Organism: Eptesicus fuscus; assembly: GCF_027574615.1. Classification (NCBI taxonomy): domain Eukaryota; kingdom Metazoa; phylum Chordata; class Mammalia; order Chiroptera; family Vespertilionidae; genus Eptesicus; species Eptesicus fuscus. The sequence continues at coordinate 62,737,847 of NC_072483.1, forward strand.
CCTCAATAAGCATATCCTCGGGTGAGGATTAAAAAAGAAGAAGCGCAGCCAATAATTTCTGAGTTCTCCACAAAACCCTGGCAACAAGATGAGGGGGCCTGGGCTCTTGGGGGCCCTGGAGAAACCCGAGTTGAAGGGACAGGAGGCTGCGGCTTAGTGTGGCCACCTGTGTCCAAGGGCCCCGGGTTACTGTGTTCTGCTCCTCCACTGCCTCCTGGGCAGAAGGTGCCAAAGGTCAGAACTGAAAACCCGTCCATACCTGTCGGGTCTGTTTACTGAGGAGGGTCTCCCTGCAGGGTCTCCCTGTGGAAAACTGCTCCTCTAAACTAGAGAAGACCCTCCCCCAGACCGCCCCCCCACCCCCGCATGTATAGATGAGAAAATTGAGGCAGCCCCACCTCTCCCTGGGCTGTAGAATGTAATGGTCTTGCATGTGGTGGCACATGTGTATGCATCATGTATGTTCTGGCATGTGTATGCCTTCTCACCCACCCATTCCAGACATTCATTTCTCCCCTTGGGGCACAGGCAGGGAAACTGAGGCAGTGAAGGAGGGGCTTAGCAGGGAGGGACATAGGTGTCTTCAGGTATCTGGATCTTAATGTGCACAGAGCCCCAGAGAGATGGAGCCAGACCCCTGGCCAGAAGCCTCATGTCCCCCACCTGGCCAGGGCCCCTCTTAAGGCAGCTCCCCGAGGCCCCCCTCGCCCCAGTAAATGGCCTCACTGGAAGATGAGGGAGCAGTTCTGCCAGTCGAAGGGGAAGTAGGTGACAGAGACGGGGCAGGAGGAGCGGAAGATGGCAGGTGGCAGCCAGTAGACGCAGCCGTCAGGAGACACGAGCACGTTGCAGTAGAGGGCCACCTCGAAGACGCCGTCCACGCTGTGGGCAGGCCAGGCCACAAGGCTGCTGAGACCCGCACCCGGCGCCATCCCTCTGCCTGGGGACACCAACCCCTCCTGGGGGCCACGCCCTGCCTGGTCCCCACTGGCCACAGGAATCACCACCTTCCCTAGCACCTCCCTGCCACCCCCACCCGCCCAGGCTCCTCAGACCCCGCATCCCGTCACTGCCACTTCTCCCACTCTCTTCAGTTAGTGGTCATGATAGCCACTAACACCTGTTCGTCTGCTGCAAAGTGCCAGGACCGAGTACAGCGCTTTTCCTGGCTGGTTGGTGCTCGGCAGCTTCCGTAGGCGCTGTTCCTTGTCCCCAGGTTAGAGGGAAGGGAATGGCCCAGCGTGATGGAGCCAGTTCTGCAAGCAGCTCTGGCCTGGGCTGGGCCTCCGCACCTGCTCTGCCTAGTAGCCTGCGCCTCTGCAGGGCCCCTAGTCTGCACCCTCTGTCACCTCTTTCTTCCCAGACCCCCCTTGTCCTGCTAGGCCTGGATCTTGTGTCCTTTTGTCCCCCAACCCTAGCCCACATCCCCTCCTCACTTGTTCTCCAGCACGACATCCGGCCGCCACACCATGGTGGACGGCACCCTCAGCACCCACAGGCCTTCGTAGTCCTGCGGGTCCCAGCGAAGGCGATAGTCGCACCACTGCTGCAGGGAGAGGAGGGTTTGCCAGGCCCTGCTGTCTGTGTGCCACACCCCCAGGAACAGGAGCCCGGCCCAGGGGGCACAGAAGAGGCAGGGAGGGGAGGAGGGCAGCTCTGAGGGCCTTGGGGCCCCGTGGTGAGGGGCCCTGAGAGAGGAAAGAGGGTGAGAGGTGATCTCTTACCATCTCTATCCAGACGTTGGTGGTAAGGGCCTCCTCTCGCTCATTCTGGGGGTGCAGACCGAGGTATAAGCCCCCAACAATTGGCCTCCCAGATACTAGTCCCTACAGGCCATTGTTGGGTCCCCCAGAACCCCAGCCTTTTGGGCAGTCTCCATGGGCGTGTTCTAGCACCTTCCTCTCCCTAGCAGGTCCCTGGTCCCTCCTCCCTGTCACCCTACAAGCCCGTGGCTCACCAGGGAGATGAGGTTGGTGAGGGTGAGCTTCAGGCTGACGTTGACCACGTCCGCATCCCGCTGAGCAGGCCGCAGGAGGGGGTTGTAGCTGTGCATCAGGTCGGCCAGCAGACGCTCCTCCTGGTTCCGGCCCTGGGCTCCTGAAACAGACAGCGGTAAGCCTGGGCGCAGGAACTTTGGGGCAGAGAGAGGGGGAGGCCATGAGAGGATGTGACATGGAAAGGCAGAGAGCTGGGGTTGAGGGCAGGCTCCAATAGCCCTCCAGTCCCTCGTCTCCTGAGGCCTTGGTCCCCTGCTCCGGTCTTCCCCAGGGCCCCAAGCCCGTGTCCACACCCAGGCAGATAGCCAGCAGCGGCAGGAGGAACAGCTGCCCCTGACCCCTGTGCATGGTGTCACAGCTCTCCGAGGGGACAGGAGGGGACGGCAGCTCCCCAGGTCTGAGGCCGAGAGATGCAGACTCTGGTCTCATGTAACAGCCCACACTCCCACCCCAGTCAGCCCGGCCAGGCTGGCCCAGCCCCACAGCTGTCTGACCACAGCACTGTCAGCTGTTCTAGGATGGACAAAATGCCAGGCTCGGGTTACCTGGGCTGGGGAGGGGACAGAGGGGCCCGTCTGCCCCAACAGAGATGGTCCAGCCTCCCTCCCCACTCAGATTCAGTTGTCCCAGATTCATGTCCAGCGGGGGAGCTGAGGATGCAGCCAGGGCCTCGTGGGTGTGGGAGAGAAGGCAGAGTGCTTGGGAAGAGTTCCTGCTCCTGCTCCCTCCAGCATGTCAGGATTTGGGGAGGTGTGAAGGCTTTTGGTTAGGCATGATTTGTACCCGAGTTTCTCTATGACATGGCTGAGGACCCCAAACCTCTCCCACCAGCCTGACATCTTAATGGATCACTCCACTGGGCCAAGGCACCAGAAGGCACAACGCCTACAAGAAAGATGCATGATATGCCCCAGGCTTTGACACCTTAACAACAAATCAGGGTGTCAGGTCAGGGTCCTTCCTGTCTCTGAGGCATGGGTCCCAGCCTGGTAAGCTTCATAGGAAGGAGGGCTGAGAAAGAACTCAAACTTGGGGCTCTTGTGAATAGGACAGGCCCTGAATAGGGGTTCCTAAGTATTTATTAAATCATCTGTAGACTTATGGTAGGCACAGCTCTGGGCTTGGGGGACTCAGGATACACGGGAGCTGCTCGCAGGAGCTCACAGTCCATGGGGCAGATAGACAAGAAGTTGTGGCCCCCTGAGAGTCGGATAAGGGCGCCTAGAAGGGCTGGAAAACAAGCTCCATCCACTTCATGGTTTGTGGTCACGGGAAGGGTGGGGCTAAGCTGATCTGGGAGCCGATGGCTGTGACACAGGCTCAGGCCACCTGTCTTCTGACCATCTATTCCAAGCAGACAGGTCAGTGTGTCCCAGTTCATGGGCAAGACAGAAAATTCAGTTTCCCATTCATGCCACCCACCTGTCAGGATCTTAGGGGACAGGGTGGCAGATGCCTCTGAGGTCTGAAGGAAAGCACCATTTGAGGCCATGTCCCCACCCCACAAATGAATGATGTCTGTGGCTATTCTTTTTTTAAAAAATAAATTTTTATTGATTTCAAAGAGTAAGGGAGAGGGAGAGATAGAAACAACAATGATGAGAGAGACCCATCGATTGGCTGCCTCCTGCACGCCCCATTCTGGCGATCGAGCCCACAACCCAGGCATGCGCCCTTGACTGGACTTGAACCCAGGACCCTTCAGTCTGCAGGCCGATGCTCTATCCACTGAGCCAAACCAGGTAGGGCTGTCTGTAGCTTTTCAATGTGTGTCAGTAAACCGGAAGTCATCTGACACACCCTGTCCTTGGCGATCCAAATGAGAGGTTGGCTCAGACCTCAGCCCCTTGTAGCAGGGCCACAAGCTCCTCCTGTCCTCACCAGGACTTGGAGGAGGGGAGGCGGTAGTGGTAGCAGCTGCCTCCCTGGACATCTGCTTGTTCTGTGTCATGTGGGTGGCTCGGCTGCCATCCTTACATTCAGTCCTGCCCTGGGCCCCACACTTGATTTGCCTTGACAGCACCGCCACCCCAAGCTCTGATCTCTCCATGCACCTGGGCTGCTTTCTCTGGAGTTTACAAAACCAATGCCCCCTTCTTCCCACTCTGCCCTCTGGTGCCCCCAGACCCAATTGCCGCGCACATTTTGCAGAGCAATAGCTCTTCCCTCAAAAACCACACTTTGCCAAAGATCATTAATGGCTTCCGCTCAGTAATGGGCCACCCATCCCTCTCCCTTTCCTGGCACCATCCTCCCAGGCATAGGTCCAGGCACAAGTGGTTCAACTGATGCTTCAACATTTTTTACTTTGCCTTCTTCCTTCCCCACAGTGTTTGGGAGGGAGGGAAAAGGGAGAAGATGGAAACTGATTTCCCTCTGCTTTGAATTATGCTACCTCCCTATGTATGAAGTTTTAAACTCCTTTTTTCTCCTCTCTGCTCTGGGAGAGTGGCTGAGAAGTCTCTTGGTTCTCAGGAGGGTGAACTGCCTTTGAGGGGTGGCAGTTTCCGGCCTGGAGGGGTTAAAGGGAAGGTATGGGACCCATTAAGAGGAACTCTTCTGTAGGCTTCATTTATTGTCTAACAACTACTCCATCACCACCTTCTACTCTAGAGGCCAGAAAAGTGAAATATTCATTTCCCAGGCTCCTTTGTAGCTAAGAGTGGCCATGTGATAACTAGTGGTAGGTCTGTAGAAGTTGGCTGAGGGGCTTCAAGGAAGCTTTTGCTTCCTCATAAACGGGGTCAGAAATGGCTGGCCCCTTTCCTGCCTTGAACACAGATGTGACGTGCGGAGCTGTGGCAGTCAGCTTGCAACCTGGGGCAACAAGCCTGGGTCCCTGGTAGCTTTGTGGGACAGCTGAAGCAACGATGCAACCACGGCCCTGCCTGCGATTCTTATCATGTGAGAAAGAGGAAACCTCACTTATTTAAGCCATGACTCTTGGGGTTTTCTGTTCCTTGCAGTTCAGTGCATTCCTAATGGAGTCATCACCCTTTGAAAGAGGGCGGGTAGCCCAGCTGGCCTGGGGAGATGTGTAGGGACAGCCCTGGCTTCATGGACAGCTGGCCCCTGTGGGTGTGACTTCTTATGGGGGGAAGATGATAGAGCTCCATGCCACCCAGAGAGTGGACCAGCCCTTACGGCACCTGGAACCTGAGTGCTGGGGGAATGGGTGCTGTTGGGGGACCCTCTGTGGCTCTGGGAACCTGTACAACAGGCAGTTTGGATTGGGTGTGGCATTTGGAGTTGTCTTTTCTGGAAGGCTCACAGCTACCTGAGCTAGGCCTGACAACACTGATTCACCTGTTGATTGGGATGTGTTAAGACCCGCTGCCAACAGCACCACCGTGTGGCAGAGAGAAGCAACGACTGGCCGAGGAATCTAATCCAGGCCTTTCTTCTCTGTGCTCGAAATAGGGACCCTCTGCGAGTTGGTGGACCGAAGTGGTGGACTATTCCAGGGAAGGCCCTGATTTCCTGCTCATCGACAGGTATAAGTCCAAGCTAGTTTCCCTACTCAAAGGGAATTCAAAATGTGTACCTTGAATTTGTAGATGATTTATATTGGGAGGCAGAAGTAAGTAGGGTCAGTTTGGGTATTTTCCTTCATTTCCATTGAAAAACTAAACATGTCACCTTCTGTATAGCTGAGCTCACGAGGCTATAGACACCTTCTAAGGGAAATGGGATGAGCTGTGAAGACCTTGAGCCTGGACCTCAGGAGGTGAGTAATAGGGCCATCTGCACCTGCTCCAGTTCTCAGTCACCACACCAGGCTTGGACGTAGGAGAGACCTCACAAGAGGGGTCCATCCTCTGTGACTGAGGCCCTCCAATGAGAAACGAGATCAATAACCACCTCTTAATTTGTAGGACACATGTAGCAATTTTTATTCTCACAACATCCCGTGAATGGGTCTTATTTTATGCATATTTTGCAGATGAGAAAACTAAAGCTGAGACACAAGGAGTGGCTCGACCAAGGTCACACAGCTCCAAAACTTTGTCTCTTAAAGCAACAAACATTTATTATCTCCCACAGCTTCGGGGGCCAGGAATCCGGGAGCATCTCCGCAGGGTGGTTCTGGCTCAGGGGCTGTCGTGGGGAGTGTGATCTTATCCAAAGGTCCTGCTGGGCTGGAGGATCCACTTCCAAGTTCACCCCAGTGGCTGTTGGCAGGAGGCCTCCGCTCCTTGCCTGTGTGCCTCTCCATAGGGTGCTCATCATGCCTCCTGGCTTCCCCCAGTGAGAGTGAGAGTGAAGGAGCGAGAGCAAGAGCAGGGCAGGGTGGGGGCACTTTGATGTCTTCTATAACCTAACCTCGGAAGTGACATACCATCACTCCTGCCTCAATCTATTGGTCACCCAGATCAATCCTAGTGTGGTGTGAGGGGCACTACACGGGGGTATGAATACAGGAGGTGGGGATCACTGGGGCCATCCTGGAGGTGGGGTACCTCACAGAACCTCCTCCAGCTCCTCCAGCTTCAGCCTTTGGCCCTTAGGATAAGATTGATGGAAGTCCCCTTTGGGGTAAAGTTGCCAGATTTAGCAAATAAATATATAAAATGCACAGTTAAATTTGAATTTCAGATAAATGTGAATAATTTTTTTTAGTTTTACCTGGCAGCCCTATTTTGGAGGAGAGGAATAGGTGACCCCAAGGAGACACTCTAGGGGAGGGCTGGGATCTGGGGCCCTAGGGTAGCCCATGTGAGCTGAGATTGATGGGCTGACCTCTGGCCTCTGTGGCTGCTGGGCCCAATCCTCCTACCCTAGTCCTCAGCTCCCCACAGGGACCCAGACAGAGTGGCCAAAGCAGGAAGAGCTAGGAAGGACATTCTCAAACATTGGTGCTCCCACCTTTGCTCAAAACCTCCTTCCCTAAGGGGTCTGGAAAGAGAGGCTCCGGGGGTCCTCAGAAGCCAAGGCTGAGGGGTTGACAGCTGTAGGAACCAGGAAGTGAGGGCACAGGAGCACACCTGCTCTACCCCCACCTAGAGGAAGGGGAGGCAAGAAGAGGCCACTGTCTTTCTCACAGAGGGGTCCCAAAAGGCCAGACTGAATGACATTTTCCCTGGCCCTTGAGTCAGGCCCCTGTCTCCCCCAAAATCGTCCTGCCCCACCCACCAGCCAGTGTCCACTCTCAGACCTTCTCGGTGGCTCCTGTCTTTATTCATTGAGGAGTGGGGCTTCGCCTTTCCTCGTCTCGGGAGGCACAGCTCATCCCCACCTCAGCCGTGCAGACCAACTGGGCTCACGTCTCAGGGCCAGGAGTTGCCTCCCTAAGAGGAGCGTGTCCTTTCTCAGGCGCCCCTGTCCACACAGCTCCCTGCCACCCCTGAAGGCCCACCCCTTTCAGGCGCGAAGCCCCACCGAAGCTGCCCGGGGAGCTGGGCCAGGCCAGGCAGGGAGGCCCTCTAGATGAAACGCTTGTCTTGCTCCAGGTAGGAGAAGGGGTCCCCGGGGAAAGGCTGGGGTGGGGGCTGGTTGTAGGCCCCCTGCAGGAAGATCCAGGCCGTGCCCACCACCATGATGGGCGTCACCACAAACAGGCAGAGTCGGTCTACTGTGCGGGCTACCCGGTTCCAGCAGTCCTTCTCCTGGGGACAGGGAGGGGGGCAGAGACAGTGGGGTGAGGAGGGCCCGCAGACCACAGGCCCATGCCCCAAGCTGGGGCCCAGTAACAGACGTGTGTCGGTGGGAGCCACCTCGGGCTCACAGCAGAGTGGGGCCTTCTGCATGTCCCCAGCCAAGGCCAAGGCCCTCCTCTGGCCACAGGCAGGCCTGTCACTCTGTCAGTCCAGGAGACTAAGAGTGGGGCCACAGTCTTCATCCCAGCCACTCAGTGCTGCTGGGAGCCCCTATGGGAATGGAACAAGGCACCCTTTTCTCAAGAGAAAGTTTTAGAAAGTTGTGTTCTATTGAACAACCATAGAAGGCTGCCTTTTAAATGTCTGGCTGTGTCTGTAGTATCAGGCTTGGAGTTGAGCAGGGAGAGAAAATGATTGGCAGCTGGGAGAAAGAAGGGACCCTAAGGGATGTCCAGAATGTGAAGACAAGTGCCTGTGTGTACACCTGAGTGTGTGCCTGGCCCAGTGAGCTGTGATGGGGTTCTAGGCAGGGGCTTCCCGTCTCTGGGGGGCCTGGATTTTGCATCCATTGTCAACTCCTTCATCTAAGCTGGCATGTGTCTCTGAGAGGAACTGTGGCCCCTGAGATAGGCTACCCTCGATCAGCACACAACGGGAACACCTGTGCATGCAGCCCTGCGGCCACTCACCTCGTTGTAGTTGTTCTGGTCCCTCATATGGCTGACGATGAAGTTGGCCCCCTCCACAGCTGGCTTCAGCTCACTGAAGAGGTCATGCTGGGCCTGCTCAGAGCCTGCAGGGGGCTGGCCTGAGGAGACAGACCCGAGGCAGGCATGAGCCCTGCCCCCCCACCTCCCATGGTGGGGCCAAACCCCAAGCCACTGGGACCCACGTGCTGTGGTGAGGCGCCGGGCCAGCCCGTGCCGCTCTGACTGCTTCTCGAACATGAGGTCACTTCGGGACTTGAGCGAGAAGTACTCCTCGGCCTTGGAGATGTAACCCAGGGAGCTGCTCCTCCGGACCAGGGCCCCGGGGCTGGGGCTGTCCTCCTCTGGGAGGGACATGTGTAGGAGCTTGGGCAGGGTCTCTAGGAAAAGCTGCGGCAGATCAGGGGGACACAGGAAGGCCATTTAACCAACACGGGTTGCCTTCACACATCCAAACACCTGTGACTCCGTTTCTGACTGCCACAAAGTGCCAGGTGGAATTTTACAGATGCACTCAATTGTGTCAAACACCACCCAGAGGAGCTATCAAACATTATCCCCAAACGGTTCCCTCATGCCTCCCCACATCAAGTCTTTCTCGCCCCCAGAGGGAACCACCATCCTGACTTCTGTCTCTAGCATTTGGTTTTGCCTGCCCTTGAACTTCATGCAAAAGAAATTGTGCAGTCTGTGCTCTTTTGTGCCTGGCTTCTTACAGGTAACAGTACACCCGGGAGAGTCGTCCATGCCGGCGGGCGGGTGTAGCAGCGGTTGGTGGGTTTGTACTGCAGGGGGCACTCCCCCACATGAACTATCTCAGTGTTTTCGCCCAGACCCCTGTAGGGGGACGTGTGGGCTATCGACAGCCCTCACCTTCTTGACCCCCTCGGACAGCACGTGGGTGCTGGGTGTGCGGAAGTGGATGTTGAGCACGATGACACAGATCACCACAACCATGGTCACCAGGATCATGCCGAAGAGCAGGAACCTGTGGGCACACACTCAGCCTGGAGCATCCAGGGTGCGGCAGGACATGGCAGGGCATGTCAGGGTGATGTGGGGCGTGGCGCGGCGTGGTGGGGTGAGGTGAGGTGGGCTGTGGTGGGGAGGAAGGGGGCTACATACTTGCCGATGAGGGGGACGGCTACGGATGTGGCCGGCAGCCGCTTGGAGATGAGCAGCAGGAAGACAGACTGTGCCAGCAGCACGGAGATTGCCATTGACGTCTTCTCACCACCTGAGGGAGCCTGGACTTAGCCGTGATCGCTGGTCCCAGAGGACCCCACTGTGGACCTCGCACCATTGTTCACGATACCATGGTGCCCTAATTAGCATAATAGGCTTTGGAACTAAAGTGACTGGATTCAAATCCCAACTCTGACACTTACTGGCTGGGTAACCCTGGGTTTGTAGCTTAACCTCTCTGTGCCTCAGTTTTCTCAATTGTTAGATGTTGAGAGGACCAAGTGGGAGAGTATACTGAACGCTGGTCACTCCTCCTGGAACTGAGTAAGACCTCAAACACCAGCTGTCACCATTAGCCAATGCCCTGCCACTCAGCCCTCCTAAATCATAGATCTGTGCATGTCCTCCTGCACAGACAGCACCAGAGTAACACCCCAACTCCCAGCCCGGCCCTGAGCAAACCATGTGGTGGCCACTGTGGTCCCGGGTCCCTGGCCCTGCCCCAGCACCCTTTTTCTATGTGTAATGCACTGCTCACCCTGTCTCAAGCAGGGGCAGGGCTGGGGTGGCATTGTCTCTGGGACTCGCAGTGCCTGTTCATAGTAAATATTCCAGAGCCGAGTAAACGTAGGTGACATGTGTCCTTCTAGAACTGGTGAGCGGGGATGCATATCTCCACACCCTCGTTCTCTAGAGCTCCCAAGACCACCCCCCCGCCCCCCCCCAGCCCAATAGACTCAACCACTGATGGCCTCCTGTGTGCCAGACCCACGGCCACATCAGACCTGACTCCTGCTCTGGCTGAGAGGCAGTCTAGGTCCTTGGAAAGTGAGAGGGAGAAGTAGGGTACAGGAGGGACCCTGTTCATTTGGGGGATGTAGGACAGGGTCAAAGAGCCCCCCTCTGGCTGGCAACATGCCCCTCATGCCTGGACCCTGGGCAGTGGTGACCCCCAGGGAGCTCCCAGGAGGAAATGAGAGGCTGGGCTAGGTGGCCATTGCTCTGGTGACTGTGGGGGTGGGAAGAGGCTGCCCTGGAGCTGGGGCCGGCACTGAGGCCGGGTGAGAGGCTCACAGTCGGCTGGCAGGTAGAAGACCAGGTTGATCATGAAGGAGATGAGCACGCAGGGCACCAGGATGTTGATGATGTAGAAGAGTGGCTTTCGGCGAATGATGAGGTAGAAGGTAACGTCCTGGTGGTTGGGACTGTCCAGCGGGGCACTGGGGTCCATGTTGATCCTGGCCGGCCGGTGCACGATCTCCCACTCCCCGTTCTCTGAGGGCAGCACGCAGACATCTTGGAGTCAGTCCGGGCAAGGGGGCTAAGGCGGGGCCTCGGGGCAGGGTGAGGGGCTGGTGGAGTGAGCCACCTGCAGGGGCAGCCAGGCCTGTCTGCAGGGCCCTGAGGGGGTCACTCAGAGGAGGGCTCGGGTTCTGTTTGTGGGCCTTTCCCTGAGGGTTAGGATGGAGGTTTCCATCTGCAAGGGAGAAATTTTCCTCCGGGATTCGTTTTTGTTGTTGTTGTTGTTGTTTTCTCTTTGGAAAACATAAAAGCTGAGGCCATATGTGGCTCAAATATGGAGTCTTGGGGATAACAAGGCAGTGAGAGTAAGAACCCCCTCCCCCAAGGTGTGATGGATCAGCAGGACATGGGTCTCCTCTGATGGACACGGCTGACTCCATAAAAGATCTGAGCCTGGCCCTAGCCTGTTCGGCCCTGTGGATAGAGCATCAGCCTGTGGACTGAAAGGTCCCAGGTTCAATTCTGGCCAAGGGCATATGCCTGGGTTGTGGGCTTGGTCCCCAGTAGGGGGCATGCAGGAGGCAGACAATCAGTGATTCTCTATCATCGTTGATGTTTCTATCTCTCTCTCCCTCTCCCTTCCTCTCTGAAATCAATAAATCCTATATAATAAAAGAGTGATATGTAAATTAGCCATCACTCCGCGACAAAAATGGCGGTGCCCATAGCAGACGCTGGAGGCATTGCCCCGGCAACGGGAGCCCAGCATCTGCTCCTTGGCCACGGAGGGGTCTCTGGCCAGAGGACTGGGAGCAGGACACTGAGCTCGCGTTGCCAGCGGCGGCGGGAGCTCAGCATCTGAGCCACGGCTGTGCTGCAGCAGAGAAGGGACCTCTGGGGCAGTGAGCCCACGTCCCCACCCCGGCCAGCCGCAGCGGGAGTGAAGGGGCCTCCGGGGCCACCCGCCCATGTCCCCGCCCCGGCCTGCCTTTCGGCGGGAGGGAAGGGGCCTGTGGGGCCCGGAGCTCAGCATCCGTGCAGCAGGGGAGGAACCAGAAAAATGAATCTTTCCAGTTCCTGATGCTGACAGAGCCCTATGGGTGCTGGGGTCCTCCACCTGCAGCCCCCAGTTGCAGCCCATCAGCCCCAGTCGCAGACTGGAAGCCCCCTGCCAGCAGTCCAGACGGGACCAGTGTGGTGCCACGGTGGTGGGTGTCAGCGGGCATGCTACAGACATCAACTCACTGCCACGGAGGCCACCCCCCCCACACACACTCGCAAGTAGTATGGTCCAAGGGGGTGACTCCTAAGGCAAGGCTCCCATGGCAGCTGATGCTCACCATGCCAGGTGAGGAAGCCAGACCTGAAAGCCCAAGCCCCCAAGTACCCGAGCTGCAGGGCATCGTGGGCCAGGACCCTGAGGAGGCCCCAGGACAAGCATCTTCCCAGAGGCTGTGCAGAAGGAGGGGAGGAACCTCTAGCTAGAGGCCGGGTGAGGGATGCTGGCGTCTTTGCAGGCCAAGACAGGGCTGAGGGAAACACACCCCCTCTCCACACCCCCGTGCACGAATTTCGTGCACTGGGCCTCTAGTATATATATAAAAAGATCTGAGCTTGGTCACAAGTAGGGAGTGGGGGTATTGGGAGGGGGTGACATACACCTTATCAGGATGACAGTTGAAGCCCCACCATACCCCTGCGCACTCTGGGACAGAAAGACTAACCACCCCCTCACCTATCAGCCACATCCATCCCCAGCCACATCCATCCCCAGGGACCTGCTCAAACACAGAGAGTCTTCTGGCCTGGGCAGAGGCCGGGGTGGGGCACGGTTCTCATCTGTCTCTGCCTTTGGAACACAGTCCCCCCCAGCCACACTCCTTTTCCTCTCAGCGGGCTGGATTAGTGGTGTGTGTGTGTGTGTGTGTGTGTGTGTGTGTGTGTGTGTGGTATGGGTGCGCAGACATGCATCTCGGCAGTGTCAGTGTGACTGTATGTATGTCTGTGGGGGAGGTTCTAAGGGGCCTGCCCATCTGCCCACCCGCCAGCTGCCGCTCCCAGCACCTGTGAAGCCCTCAGGGTCGATGATGATCCACTCCACAGGGTATGAGCGGCCGTCTTCTTCCTCCTGCTTCAGGCTCAGGGTGATCTCCTTGGCCGTGTACTTGAGTGAACTGGGGAGGGCAGTGGGCAGAGGGTGGTTCTCAGCCACTGGCTGGAGAAATGCCCCAGGGTCAGAGAGGCCATTGTGGGGGAGGGGAGCTCTAATCTGGACAGAGCAGAAGCCTCTGCCTGAAGGTGGCCCTGGCAGGGTGCCCTGGGGGGAGGGGTGGTTGGAGCAGTGGGTGCACCTGAACTTGAGGGAGCAGTTCTGCCAGTCAAAGGGGAAGTAAGTGACGGAGATGGGACAGGAAGAGCGGTAGATGGCAGGTGGCAGCCAGAACACATAGCCTGACGGAGAGAGCAGCACGTTGCAGGCGTAGGAAATCTGGAAGGAGCCATCATTGCTGGGGACAGGGACAAGGGCCACAGTGAGCATGGGCCAGCTCCCAAATGGCAGGGTTGGGGGAAGCAGAGGAGGGAGGGCAGGTTGGGGCTGGAGGGGGAGGCTCAGGATATTTAAGGAAGGGGGGTCGAGTGATGAGGGGAGGCCAGGGAGGGCTGCGGCTCAACTTGTTCTCCAGCACAATCTCTGGGAGCCACAGCATGTCAGGAGGCAGGCGCAGGATGCTGATGTTCCCAAAATCCTTGGCATCCCACTGCAGCCGGCTGTCTATCCAGCCCTGGAGGCCGACAGGAATGTCAGCAGTGGGTTCGGCTACTGTCCTGACCCCTTCACTCCCCCCAACTTCCCTGAGGGAAGACCGGGCAGGGTCTAGGGCTGTGACAAAAGAGGTTTGGGGAGGTGGGTATGGAGTGGGGACTCAGGTCTGTCATGCAGGTCTGTGTAGGATGCGCACTACACAAATAAAGGAACATTATTTCCGTTGTGGATCTAGGAGACGTAGGTCGATGTTATGAACTTCTGACCGGTGGCAGAGGTGTCTCCTAATAAAATCGGGATAGTGACAACTTCCCACAGATGAAGAATCCCAGTCCACCCAAAGGCTCTGTCTGGGCTGGTGGCTGCACTGGGCGGGCAAGGGCAGCTGGCAGGGGTTTCTCTGCAGGCAGGAGCCAGCGCCTCCCGCAGGAAAACGTCTGAGGCAGGCTGGGGGTTCCCCGAGCAGAAGCGGGCACAGGGGAGCTTACGCCCTGCACCCTCTCCGAGCCCCCTGCTCTGACTGGGGTGTTCTTACGTGCTCAATCCACACGTTAGTGGTGAGGGTCTCCTCGACTTCTTTCTGTAAGAAAACCGGAGGGCTGTCCCCAGGGTCCCGCATCCTTCTTTCAGCTGCACGCATTCACCAGACCCCTCCTCCCGGCTGCCACCCAGGGGGATCCAGGGGAATTGGCCTGACCAAACTCCTACCCCAAGCACTCAGGAGTGGGTGGGCAGGCCAGGGAGCAGGGAGGACACAGGGCCTCTGAAGTGTGTCATGGGTGTGATATGGGGGGGCAGCTGGAAGGGAGGGGTACCAGCCTGAGGGTCTGGGGGCAACATACAGCACCGAGAGAAGAGCTGCCACAGGCCGGCCCTCGGCCTTGAGCTTCCCTCGTGGCCATCCCAGTCCGGGAGAGAGCCAGGCCTCAAGGAAATTGTCCCTGCCCTCCAGCCCCCAGCCCAGCCATGGCGGGGCCACTCACCAGGGAAATGAGATTGGAGAGGGTGAGGGTCAGTGAGACGTTCACGCTGTCCTCTTTGTGAGCCACGGGCCGGAGCTCCTTGTTGTAGCCCTTCTCCTTAAACAGGTACCGGATCAGCCGCTCCTCCTCATTTAGACCCCAGCAGCCTGGGGACAGTTGGGGACAGGGACGGGTGCTGGGCAGGGGCCCAGGAGCGGGGCCCTGGTGGTCGGTCCTCCAGGGGGAAATGGCAATGGGAATGAGGAGGGGGCCGTGAGGCTGGGGGAGGGAAAGGAGGGGACGATGCTGTGGGGGAGCTGGGTGGGTGGGATGATGTCCCATCTTACCACAGACAACCAGGGTGGCCAGCAGTCCCAGCGTTAACACAGGACCCTCCATCCTGTCTCACCAACTAGGTCCTGCATCTGCTCCTCCTGTCCACTGGGCTGGGGAATGTGGGTGAGTGGCAGAGGGGACAGGTGCAGCGTGGGGGTGGAGGAGCTGAGGAAAGAGGCAGCCGGAAATGCAATCTGATACCTCTGTGCTCTGTTGTAGGGCAGAGAACCGGGGGCAGGTGATGAGGGGGTGAGGATAGGAACTGACTAGCAGGGCAGAAGCCCAAGGACATGAGGCAAAGATCCCGGGCTAGGAGTCCCCACAGCTAGCCATGAGGGTAAGGATAGGAACTGACTAGCAGGGCAGAAGCCCAAGGACATGAGGCAAAGATCCCGGGCTAGGAGTCCCCACAGCTAGCCATGGGGGTGAGGGCTGGGTGGAGGCACTGGACACGGTGGACGGTGCTGGTCAGCCGCGGATCAGGGAGTGGTGATAAGCAGGTCAGCTGCCATTTCCTGGGTGGCAGACAGGTCTGCTCAGATGGGGGCTTAGCAGCTCTGTCCCCTGCCTTTGTGACTTCTGCCAACTGCTTCTGAAGGCTGGGCCTGCCCTGCGCGGGCCCCACTCCCAGAGAGCTGATCGATGTCCCCCATCCAGTTTCCATCCCACAGAAGCCCCAGCATTGTCTCCGTATATCATAAATAACATTTATTAAAGCAACTGTGGTTTTCTGATGACACATCTGGGAAGACACGTGGGTCGCAGGGCCCAGGACCCCCACCCACTCCACACATCTGGGCATCTGCAGCAGTGACAGTTTGTCATTGTGCTTCTTGAACCCTCCCAGCCCCTGGGAGCAGGAGGTCCTAGCCAGAGGCTGGGGGTCCAGACATGGCTCATGGCTGTCTGGCTGGAGGAACCTGAGGGCCCACTGGGTGGTGTCCCTTCCCCCCCAGCTCCCGGCTCTGCCTTGCACCCATTCAGGCTCCCTGGGGCTCTGCCTTGGCCTGAGCAGCCAAGCGGAAGGCCTGCAGGGCCTGCACCAGCAACCGGGGAAGGCTTCGAGCCAGTGTGGCTGGCTCCAGGCCCACCAGGCCCCCAAAGACCACATGCCGGTCCCCCAAGCCAGCCTGAACCCAGGCTCGGAAGAGCCCCGTTATCGTCTTGGAGCTCAGATCGGCCAGGACCTGCAGAGGGAGGAGGGTGCTCAGGGGCTCCAATGCTACTCTAGGTCCCCTCCTCCTGGCCCCCCAAATTCTCACCCAAACCCACCCCCTTCCTTTCAACCCCACAACCCTGCACACTTCCTGCTCACATGGACACCCGCTAAGCCCCTCCACTCACATCTTCCCTCTCCCCACCACACCTTCATACCCACCCAGTACCCTAGCTCACACACAGCTGCCCTCCCCGCTTCCTCTTGGATTCTGTCCCTGCCAGGCTGTGGGGGTGAAGGTCCTCCCTCCTGCTGGGGAGGGTGCCCGTTCTGCCCCCCTAGGTCTGCCTTCAGAGGCCACTGTGGAGGAGTCTGGGAAGCCTGGAGACCTACCTCCTGGAAGTCCATGGCCAGGCGCTCTGGGGGGACCTGAAGGATCCAGGCATGGGTGTCCTGGAGGGTGGCCAACTTCTGCCGCAGGGGCTCCAGGCCAGGGCAGTCTGCAGGAGAGACACCAGCACCTCAGGACCACCTCCCATGCTACAGATGGGGAAACTGAGGCTTAGAGAGGTTAAGTGATAACAAAGTCGAGATTTTCTGACACTGATGAGGACCCAAAGCCACAAGTAGCCCCAAAGGGTCATTCCCCTTTTTCAGGGGAGGAGTAGAGAGGGTCTGCCCTTTGCCAAGGGGTAACTGCTTCCCGGTGCAGATTCCAGGAGAATCCCCTCCGGGCCTCCGCCAGCTCTCGTGCCTATTCCCCTGGCGACGGCCGGCAGGGGGCGTAATTACCGCGCGTGTCTCCGCGCTGCTCCAGCCTCCGCTTCGGGAATACGGTCCCTGCAGCCGGTGATCCTGGAAAGACGCAGGATTAGGGGGAAGCCTCTGCCGCCCAGGGGTGGGGCCGGGGCTGGGCTGCCAGGGCTCGGGGTACCTGGGTGCAGCCGCTGCTCGCGGGCGGGGTGCCTAGGAGTCTCCCGGAGCGACGGAGCGGGGCGAGCCAGGGCCGGGGCCTGGCGCCGCATCCTCGGGCTCGGGCCGAATAGCTCCTGGGCGCCCCGCAGCAGCTCCAGCAGCGTGTGCGCCAGCAAGCGCAGCTCTGCGGGCGGGACAAGGGTGCGGCTGGTGGTCAGACGTGGGCGAGGCTCCCTGCTCCCCGGCCCAGCACGGGGAACGGGACTGACCGCATCGCCGTCGGCGCTGCAGGCACTGCTGATGCGCTAGGGACGCACAGGCGCCCTTGGGTCCTGGGCACAGGCGGGCATAGAAGGCGCAGGGCGGGGCGGCGTCTGCCGGCGGCTCCTCGGGCGGATCCCAGGCCAGAAGCTCCCTGCAGCTGGGCTCGCGGCTGGAGGGGGCCGCTGCGGAGAGCGGCAGGGGCTTGTTCACCCCCCCCCCCCCCCGCCCCCGAAGTCCTGCCTCGGAGGGAGGCTTTCCCGATGCAGAAGGGGGCTGGCGGCACGTGGGGAGGACGTGAGCTCGGGCTCGTCCCAGAGCTATGGGCGGGACACTGCGGGGGCGGGGGGGCGGGGAGACAATAGGAATCCAGCACTCACCGCTCATCTGCTTCTGGAGCCAGTCCCTGAAGACGGCCACACGGGTGTAGACCCCTGGCTTCCCTGGCTCCCCGCATCCGTCCCCCCAGGAGGTGATTCCATACAGGACCTCTCTGGGGTGGGGGTCAGGCTCAGAACAGGTGAGGGGGCCTCCAGAGTCACCCTGTGGGCACCGGAGCCAAGAGAGAGGGCACTGCATCGACCCCACGCGTCAGCCTTACAGCTGCGGGTTAGGCAGCTCTGAGCTCTACTGGGGCTACCACTCCTGTACCCATTTTATCCCTGAGGACATGGAGGCTCAGAGAAATCAGTGACAGCCTGACTGTAGAAGGAAAGCAGGCTGTCCCGCCCCTGGAAAGCGGCCCACCCAGCACCCTCCAATCAATTGGGGCCCGTACCTGGCAGGAGTCGATGCCCCCGGCCAGATAACCCGCACAGAGCATGGTGCTGGGGCGAAGCCCGGGCCCCAGGGCCCTTCGGCACGTGTCTGCGCTGAGCAGGGGCACGCGGGCCTCCCTCACCGCCTCAGCCTCGGGCCCATCTACAGGGAAGCAGCGGAGTGGGCTCAGGCCTGGAGGGCAGGGACTCCGTTGTGAGGGTCCCTCCCTCCCATTGCACCCCCTTGATTCCTCCCCTTTTGCAAGGTCGGGCAGTGTTTTGCGAAGACAGCCAAGTGCAGGTCTGATTCGGTACGCACTGGCCTCCCCAGACTTCATCACCCCAGACCCTATTGTTCCTAGGCAAACCCGCGCGGGTCCAGCCCTGCCGGTACCTTCGAAAAGGGCCCCCCAGCCTGCGATGGCGCAGGCGGTGCCGGCGGAGGGCTCCCGGGGTCCCTGGGGCAGACACACGGGGCGCGCAGCCCCTGCCGGGCTCACCGGCGTCCACAGTTGCACCAGGGCAAGGTCGTTGTGAAAGGTCCGCAGGTCAAACTAGGCAGAGAGGGGCGACGCAGGGTCAAGGAGGTGTGGGGTGGAGACGCTGCTCCAGCGCGGAGGGCCTGGGGGCTGCCCTCTCACCTTGGGGTGGGACAAGATGCGGTTCACCGGCACCTCCTCCACTTGCTCCCCCCGGGGCCCCTCGGCTAGCGTCACCGTCCACAGAAGCTCGTTCGGGGCGCTGCGTGGCGAGCGGCAGGTTCCCTGGAGGCCCCGCTCCCCGGAGCCCACGGGCACCACCCAGCAAGCCCGCCAGCCCGGCTGTTTGCTGTCCGAGGGCAGGGAGGGCGAGCCTGGGTGAGGCCGCTGCGGCGAGCGGGCTGAGTGCGCGCCCTGGCGGGAGCCTGGAGGCCGGGAGCTGGGGAGCAGGGCTGCCGCCGCCAGGGAGCAGCAGAGACCGCCCTCGCGTGTCGCCCACCCAACGATCTGGGATGCCCCGGGCTGGTCAGAGAGACCTGGGGGCCGGACGTACCCTGCGAAGCAGTGAGCCGCCGTGAGCACCCAGGACGCCGCCACCAGGACGCCGCCACACAGAGGCCGCCCGCTGAGGCGCAGCCGCACCAGCCAGGGCCAGGCCCCGGGCCGCGCCGCGCTGCCCCCCACAATGCGGCCACCGGCCCGCGTCACATTGACCTTCCCCGGGCGCCTCTCGCCACATGGCCCTAGAAAGGTGGAAGCGCTATCATGAGGGACAAGTCCTGGCGTTCTCACCATCGAGGCCACTCCAGGGTCCACCTGCTCTCAGCCCCGTCCCCTTGAAACTTGTTTCAGCCTCACCTGGCTCAGGTGGGTCCTGGAGCAGGGGGGCTTGAGGCCTGGGGCGCCCAGGTCCTGCTGAGAAACAGACCATTTGAGCTTCCCTGCCATCCTCCCGACCTTCCCTCTACCCCACGCTGTGCCCAGCCCTCTCTCTCCCCTGGGCTCCCCTTGTCTTGCCCCCACCCCATAGCGGTCAGGGTCTGTGTCAGCAGCCACAAACGTCTCACTCTTCACCAAATGAGCTCACACTGTTCCTTCCTCCTGCCCTTGCACAAGCGGTGCCCCAAGCCTGGCAAGCATGCGCTTTCCTCTTAGACCTTCATAGCACTGTCCTGTTGCAGCCCCACTCAGTCTCTGTCTCCAAGAGGGAGTCAAGTCAAGGGAGGGGTGGGGTGGACAGGAGAACAGTCCCAGGTAGTTGGTGCAAGCTCACCTGTGCAGGGGGTGGTGCGGTTGGCACAACTTTGGCACTCATGCAATCTATGCTGGATCTCCATCGCCACTAGATTTATGGCCCACCGGGCGCTCCTCCGGGCGACCTGCAATGCCTTTGTCCCCTGGGCCGACAAAGCTGCGGGGACATGGGGCACAGTCATGCCTGGTGGGGGAGGAGCTGTGGGCTTGTCCTCCTTGCCCCAGTTCCAAGCCCTGCCTTGGGAGACCCGCAGGGAAGCAGGTTGAGATCCCTGAGCGCTGGGGTGGAATGGGAGGAGACAGAGCCCCAAGGCCCAGGGCCCAGCACTCAGAGCCAATGGTTCTGGATTCTCAGCCCAGTATATCTCTGTCATTCAACGGGGCTGGAATCTTCTTTGTTAATCCTCACCTGAGCATATTTTTCCCATTGATTTTTAGAGAGAGAGGGAAAGACAGAAATATCAATGTGAGAGAAACACATCGATTGGTTGCCTCCAGCACAAGCCCCGACCAGGGCCTGGGGAAGGGAAGAGCCTGCAACCAAGGTACCTGCCCTTGACCACAATCGAATCTGGGACGCTTTGGTCCACAGGCCAACGCTCTATCCACTGAGCCAAACTGGCTAGGGCTGGGCTGGAATCTTTGAAAAGGGCATTTCCTTAAAAACCTCGAAGGAAAAACAGTACTCTGAAGATTCAGCTGTCACAGAACTCAGATGTATTGACACAAAATGACTGTGTTTGAATGGCCCACCTTTAGGCCCAGAGAGCCAAGGGGATGCTCTAGGCTGTCTCCTCCCTGCAAAACTTCCCTGATGCACACCCTCCTTGGCTCCCCTTCCCTTTCCATCCTCAACTTCCCCCTCCCTCTCCTACCTGTGCTCCTGGCCCCTCCTCCCAGCAGGGTGGGCAGAAGAAGCCAAAGGTCCTTGTGAATTCAGGAGGCAAGCTCATGTTTCTCTGCCCGGGACCCACTTCCGCTCTGCTCCTCCCTCCTTGGCCGCTCCCTCAGACCTCCCCGGGCTCACCTTGCAGGGTGCTGGGGGGCAGACGCATGTACAGCGGGTGCCCCTGGGCAAACCGTGGGTCTGGGAGGGGCAGCAGCAGCAGCAGCATAGCCAGCAGCATGGTGACCAGGAGCCGGGGCACTGGCCCTGTCCTATTTTCCCCTCGGGGTCCACCCTCCAGGCGCTTATCCTGTGGTGCCTGCCTTTCTGTCCCTGAGCACTGAATTCATGTCCCTCAAATCATCTGACCCTATTCTCTTACATCCAAGTTTCCATTGCCCTTGGTGGTCCCTCACCTGGTCCTTAACTCCCGGAGCCCACAGGGGAATGGGGCTTAGGGGCTATATAGAGGACAGATGGGGGAGGTGCACAGGCGGAGGCCAGGGTTGAGGGGGGGGCACAGGGTAGTGGGCTCGACCCTCACCTTTGAAATTTCGTCATCCGGCTCTGAGGCTCTGAGGCCCCCTTCCCTCAAAGGAGCCCTTGTTTCTGCGGCTCCATCAAAGGGGCCTGGACAGCCCAGAAGAGCTGACGGTTAGGCTGGGGGCCAGGCAGAGGGGGGCTGATGGGCAGGGGCTGGCGCCGTCTCCAAGGCTCAGATGGAGGGTTTCCCATCTGCCTCGATTCCTTGAGGAGTTCACAGCTATGCTGGGGGCAGATAATCGTGGGGGAAGGTGGGTAGGGGTTGTCTGAGGGTCCTGGGCAGCCCCAGCCCCTGTGGAGGTGCCTGAGCTCCCAGCTCCTCTGCCCCTAATTGCTTGGCAGCATCCCTCCCCAATGTGGCCATTTCTAAAGATGATCAAAGTGCCCTAATTAGTGCCGTGATTGCCCTACTGGGGGTAGTGGGGTGGGAAGAGGCAGGGGCAGGCGGACGCTGGAGTGGCCCAGAGAGGAAGGCGGGAGATGAAAGGCCCCCCCAGTGGCCCAGTTTGGGGAGGACAGGCCCCAGCAGCTTCTGACGCTCTCCCAGACCTCCCACCCCCGCGCAGGGCCCGCTGGGCCTGTCCAGCATTGTTCTCAGTGGCTCTGACCCTGATCTGGCAGAGGGAGTCTTCTGGAGTCTCACGGGAAGGGCTACAACTTTGCAGCTCTCCTGGGACAGAGTTCCCACCTGGTGCCCTTCTATCTCCCAAAATGTCCTGGGGCCCCCAAAATAATCCTGTCACCCCAGTTCATGCTGGCGACTTCAGGGTGGCTTGGCAGGCCTGGTCCTTTTCCAGATTGGATTCTGTCCTGACATCGCTCCAGCCCTTGTTCCTTCTGCACAGGTGAACGAGCCTCTAATGGGAACCTGCCCCGCTTGGTTAGACAGAGGCTCAGACCTGCAGTGATAGGGCTGTGGCTGAGGTTCTGGGGTTCCCTGGCCCAGGCAAGCCAGGGGCAGGCGCCCTTCCTCTCTCCTTGCCAAAGAATGGAGGGTTAGGGGAGACCCATACACTCTCCCGCTTTCACTGCAGCTCATGAAACTCCACCTGGCCCCCGGGTTAGGAAGAAGAGCTTTGCATCAAGCAAGAGAGGGGAGTTTCAATGGACAATTTGCCAGGAGATTTGAACCTGGTGGGTGGGGAAGGCTCAGAATCTGGCTTCATGTTGGGAAGGAAGCTGCCCCTCCCAGTGGGAAAGGAGCCTGGCCCCGCACAGGGAAATGGAATCGTTTTAAATCTATAACCCGATGAGATGAGAGTTCCCTATAAGCTGGTGAGAGCCCTTGGCCGTGTGAGCTTGGTCACTGGTCTGTCTGCTATAGGGGAGCAGGGCTTTGTCTCCTCCCTGTGGTGTCAGCATCTGGGACAGAGCCTGACACACTGTTCGCTAAACAAACGAAGGCATGAGTGATCAGTGCTGGCCCCTCTTCCTGCTCCAGGGCTGAATTCCCTGCCTCCTGCATGTCAACCTCCCTCTGCCCAATTCGAGCCTGGGGGCTCCCCTGCCCTGTCAGCTCCCTTTCCCCACAGGGGTGGCCCTTCTCATCCATGCCCACATCCAGTCCGCCGGGTCCCTTCCTCTCCCTGGGAGTGTGGGTCAGCGGGAGAGAAGTGACATTGTCTGGGAAGGCCTGTCGGTACCAACACTTTATTTATTTTAAATACATTTGTATTGACTTCAGAGAGGAAGAGAGAGAGAAATAGAAACATCAATGACGAGAGAGAATTGTTGATTGGCTGCCTCCTGCATGTCCTCAACTGGGATCAAGCTCACAACCCAGGCATGTGCCCTGACCTGGAATCCAACCATGACTTCCTGGTTCGTAGGTCGATGCTCAACCACTGAGCCTCCTGGTCGGGCGGTATCAGCACTTTACATGGTTATCTCTGAACTTGGGGTAGGAATGTGGCCCCCCAGCCCCAGGTGGCAGAGCTGGGGTTTCTCTCTCTTCTGCTGTTTCCATGTTCTTTCCTCTTTGCCTCCCAGTTTCTTGGACGGGGTGGGGCAGAAGGACTGTGAGGGTGCAGGAGGGAAGCGGAAGGGACTCCAGAGACTGTTGGTGACATTTGCAGCTTCTGGATTCTCAGCCTTCCCTCCAGGCTCCAGGCTCCTGCCTGGGAGGCCAGCTGCCTTGTCTGCCATATGCTGACCTTCCTGCCCTGGCCCTGCGAGGCCACCAGCTGTCCCACCTCCATCCCTCTCACAGGTGGAGGCAGTCTCCGCCCCCACCTCCCACTTCAAGAGGAGGGTGGGAAAAGAGCGTGGACCTTTTTGCTGATACCTCTGGAAAACCCCAGCAGACTGTGTCAGGAGGCTTCTGTGGGTGAGCCAGCCCCGCGGCCTCCCCTCTGGCACAGAGCCCGCTCTTGTACTCAGAGGAGGGTGGTGGAGGGACCCTGAGCCTCTGGAAATGGGAAGGAGACCCAGGCACTTGCCACCTAGAGACAGAAGCTGTCTTTCCAGGTCGCTACACTTGTCCTCTGGGCGAGGACCTTCCCTTCCTTCTTCCTCAGAACCCTCCCTTCATCTCAAACCACCCTGACCGCCCCTGGGCTCTACCGGGAATGGGCAAAAGCCAGTGGGCAGGAGAGTCACCCAAGAGCTGTGAGGTTGAGCACCTCTGTGGGCTGGCTGCAGGCTGGGTGTTTTATTTCTTAGGTTGAACCACCTGAAATTACCATTCTTTCCATCAAAATGATCAGATACAGTCAAAAGAGCACTGAAATAGTCCTGGCCAGTGGCTCAGTGGTTAGAGCATCGGCCCACCACACACCGAAGAGTCTTGGGTTTGATTCCTGATCAAGGTGGTTCGGGTTCACCTCCTGCCCTCCGGGTTGGGGTGCAGTGGGAGGCAACCCGTCGATGTGTCTCTCCCACATCTCTCTCTCTTCCTCTCTCTCAGTCTCCATCTTTCTCTATCTCCCCTCCCTCCCTTCCACTCCCTCAGATAAGCAATAGAAAAAATACCATATGAAGATTAACAACAACAAAAAAGAGCAATAAAACACTTTATTTAAACATGTCAATATGTACACATTCCAGAAATTACATCTTTTCCCCATTTAAACTCTATGGAAACTTTTAGATAAGGAGGGCATGTCTAGGCAAAATTCTTTCAAGTTGAATATGTGCGAAATTTTGAATATCACTGTTCAACCTTGTGATTAAAAGAATCAAACCATCTCACAATTCTGCTTGTTGCTGCTCCTTTTGGGGCATCTTTTGTCTTTCTTTCTTGTGATCTCTCGCCATCAGTTTTCTATCCCTTTTCTCAATCTTGCTTTCAGCTGTGTTTTTCTGAAACTTGCTAATTTAACGCCTTCAATTTCTACTATAATATTCAAATTTCTCCTTTTCCTACATGATATAGTCTCCCCAATCAATATTTTTATTCTTATTGCTTTCAGACCTTTCTGTTAACATGAGATGATCTTTTTAGGAAACGCTGTGTCTTTAATGAAGAGACATTCTCTGGAGTTTCGGTTTCCTTCTGTGTTACTTCCATTTATTTTCTTTTGTTAAAATAAAATTAGATCGAATAAATTATAGCTAAAATATTCAATCAGATCCCTATAAGTCTTACAGCAATATTTCTATCAATTTGTCTCTCTGGACTTCTATCTGCATCAACGCAAAAAGAGATTTCTGAAAATGGTGGTTATTCATTAATCATGGCTATTTCAGATGGGGAGATATATTTTTATGTTGTTTCACTTTACTGTCTTCTTTGTGCTTGCCCACAATGCTCGAATTCTTTACAACCTGCCTGGCTGGTGTGGCTCAGTGGTTGAGCACTGATCCATGCATCAAGAGAGTGCTGGTTGGATTCCTGGTCAGGGCACATCTAGGTTGTGGGCTCCATCCCCAATAGGGGACATGCAGGAGGCAGCAAATGGATGTTTCTCTCTCATTGAATTTCTTTTTCAACAAGGTTTCTATCTCTCTCTCCATTTCCCTTCCTCTCTCTAAATAAATAAATAAATAAATAAACAAACAAACAAACAAACAAACAAATAAAACCAGCAGGGAGTATTTGTACAAATGCAAAACCTAAAGAGAATGAAGGAACTGTCAGGTCCTCAAGTAGAAACAATGCAAAACCTGTTGATGTAATATGTTACCCAATAAATATTGATGTCAAAGACTGGTTAAATATAGGCAATTTTGTGTGGTTCCATGGGTTACAGTTGCATGTATTATAAACCTTTATAATAACTGTTTGAGACGGGTGTTACCAGACCCATTTTACAGGTAAGGCCATTGAGGCTCATGGAAGTTGAGTGATATGGCCAAGACCACATCACTAGAAACTAGAGGAGTCAAAAACAGTTCTGCTTGTGGCTGAAAGTTGTACCTTGACCTCCACCCAGACCTGCCTCCTGAGTCCCAGATGCTCCTAAACTGTGCCAACCTGTTGGGGTTTTTGAGGGCTCGACACAAAGGTCAAATGTTCTTCTTAAAGGGATGGAGTGTTTGCCTTGCCCTTAAAGGGGGGTGGGGAGAATGGCTGTGCCAAGGCAGGAGGGGGCAAGGTGGAGCGGCTGTGATAGCGGCTGGGGCTGGAGGTGGGGGTCTGCAAATGTGAGACAAAGCAGATGGTGAGAGACCAGGGGCCCAGAGGGGTTGGAGTGAGGAGGAAGAGGAGAAACGAGGACCACAGATACCACTCAAGTTTCTCCAGCATCTATGTTGCACTTCCAGTCGGCTATACTTCCCAAGAACCCTTAGGTCTGGGGGGCCAAGTGAGGTAGGGGGGTTCAGCCACTCTTTCTGAGTCCAGCTGCCAGACATGGAGTAGGGGTATGTGTGTGCACACACACACAAGGGACTACTCAGCAAAGCCACATCACCCTCCAGCTGGACATATCGGTTCCTGCCCAGAGCTCCAGGTCCCATCACCCAGGGGTCAGCAGAGGCCAGCAGCCAGGGCAGGTGGGGACCAGAGGCAAGGGAGTGGAGGATGGAGTCAATTATGGCAGTGAGCGAGGCATAAACAAGGTGCTTTGCCTGCCTGCAGCCACCCCCTCCTTTATACACACACACACACACACACACACACACACACACACACGCACGCACGCACACAGCCCATTTGCAGGGTAATGGCTTTGCGACAGCAGGAATTATCTGCAGCATTAGAGGCAGCCAAGCTGGTTGGGAAGGGGCGGGAGCACAGGCTGGGTCTGGGGGCACTAAAAGAGGAAGCAGGTGCCCATGGGCTAGGACCTGGGCCCCTGGGGGTGCTGTAGGGATGGGAGGCATGGTAGGGACTGCAAAGAGCTTGGTGAACGCCAGGGCCAGATGGACAGCCTCTGTGCCCTGGTGCCCATAGCCCTTTCCTCCCTGCTTCCAAGGCCCAGAAGTAGACAGAGAACCAGGAGCACTGACTCGGGACCTGAAATCACGGCTGAGCAGCTCCCTCTCCTGTCCTGGCCTCGGGACTGTATCCTGCCGACAGCCTAGAGGGGCTCAGGGTGACAAAAGGCCCAAAGGGAACCCCAGGAGGAGGATGCGTGTTGTGGGTTTGGTGAGGGGGGCGGCAGAGTTGGAATTGGTTGATAGTTTCCCTCTGTGACTGTTGTGGGAATGAGGGCCAGGGAGAAGGGGGTTTGAGAGGGAGCACTCCCCTTTCCCCAGAACAGGTAGCTGAAAAGAGCCACCTGTGTTCACAAAAGGCCTCTGAATGCCTGCTCCGGGCTGAAGACCTTCCTTGTCCTTCCTCAGTCAGCTAGCTTTGGTAGGGGCAGCAAAGACCCAGTAAAGGAAGTGGCGTAAACTGGATCTCCCAGGCTGCTTGGGACCCTGAGGTCGTGGTGATGTGGGGATGGGGCTGATCCCTGGGTCCCTAGTGTCCCAGCCCAGGGCTCAGCCAGGCCTGGTGTCTATTGTGGGGGTGCTGGCAAGTCATGCCTGTCAGCCTGACAGTACAGCCAGGCTCCGTGACTCTGGCAGCAGCAGAGCATCCTGCCCACCTGCGGGCACACCCAGATTGCATTTGCTGAAATAAATTGCTGGAGAAAATAAATCCTGCACCCATGATTAATGGGAGACAGGGAGGCAGGCAGCCGCCACAAAGAGCCGCTGGGGACCCTGGGGAACAGAGTGACAGTCGGGCACAAAGCCAGCGCAGCCCTGGGCTTCTGGGAAGGGGCTCTTGCCACTTCACAGCTGCTGGAGTCACTGTGGCCCTGGTGGTGCTTATAGGGAGCTGAGCCTATAAGCCACCAAGGCCCCCAGCTGGGCTCCCCATTATGGCAGGTGGTGCGGAGGGGGCCAATCTTAAGCTTGGAGTGCCCCTGAACTGGGCCTGACTGCTCCTGGTGATTGGGGGTGGGGGAGCCATGGGCCAGATAGGGAAGTGAAGCCAGGGATTCAGGAGGAGCAACAAGGGCTAAGGAGAAAGGACTTCCCTACTGGCCAGTGGTGAGTCCTTGAGTAAATCACTTCCCATCTCTGAGCCTCAGTCTCCTCCTTTGTTCAATGGAGCTAGTTCCAGGGCCTCCCTCATAAGGAGGTTGACAGGCACAGCTGGGCCACCCAGGCAAAGCTCCTGTAAGGGGGCAGGGCACACAGGGGGCTATCCTAGCCAACAAAGGGGTATTCATTATCTCCGATGTGCCCGTGCTGTGCCAGGAGCTGACAGGCTGGAGTAGGCCAATACTGAAAAAAATAATAATGACATAATATATAAATCATTGCTATTTCTGGGGTGATACAGGGAGAAGGGTTATAGTCTGGAGGTCAAGGTAGGCCTCCTGGGGGCACTGAATACAACTGGATGTGTGGGAAAATCCGAAAGTTGGGCAGTACACTCAGTTGGCAAGGTGCTGAGAGACAGTCTCATCACTGCTGGGGGAGTGCCCAGTGGTTCAAGTGCCATGCAGGGAAATTTGCATTACCTGCTGAATGCCTACCTGAATTATTATGAACACTCTCATTCGGTAACTAGTACTCCCACTCAGGGCATTTTACCCTCCTGTGCTGTATAAAAGCATGCTTACGAAATGAGGGATATACAAAGATGTTCTCGGCAACATTGTTAGTAAGAGTGAAAAAGGAGCAAGCACCCAGTTACTCATCAAGAAAGAATTGAGCCCGCCGAAACCGGTTTGGCTCAGTGGATAGAGCGTCGGCCTGCGGACTGAAGCGTCCCGGGTTCGATTCCGGTCAAGGGCATGTACCTTGGTTGCGGGCACATCCCCAGTAGGGGGTGTGCAGGAGGCAGCTGATCGATGTTTCTCTATCATCGATGTTTCTAACTGTCTATCCCTCTCTCTACCTCTCTGTAAAAAATCAATAAAATATATTTAAAAAGAAAGAAAGAAAGAAAGAAAGAAAGAAAGAAAGAAAGAAAGAATTGAGTCCTAGCTGGGTAGCTCAGCTGGTTAGAGCATCATTCCAATACACCAAAGCTTTGGGTTTGACCCCTGGTCAGGGCATATACAAGCATCAACCAATGAATGCATAAATAAGTGGGACAACAAAATGATGTCTCTCTCTTGAATTAATAAAAATAAATGAATAAAAAGGAACTGAATTAGATGAACGGTATACAGACACACCGTGGAATACTATGCAGCTGTAAAAAAAGAACAGGGACTTTGCTTATGAAATGGGTGTCAAGATAGATTTTGTGAAAACGAAATGCAGAGCAGTGTACACAGTTTATTATCATTTGAGGAAGAAAGGAGAAAAAGTAGAAGCATAGATTCTTATTTTCTTTAGAAAACTACATCAGAAATGAATAAAAGTGGCCTTTTGCAGATATGTGGAAGGGTGGGGGCAGGAGATCAAGTGAATGGGGACAGGGTGGTAAAAAGATTTTTTTATTTTGGATGTATTTTCTATTAAATTGAAAAAAATTATGTATTGATTTTACACGGAGAGAGAAATATCAATTTGTTGTTCCTCTTATTTATGCGTTCATTGGTTGCTTCTTGTATGTGCCCTGACGGGGATTGAACCCACAACCTTGGTATATGGGGATGATGCTCTTACCAAATGAGCTACGTGGCCAGGGCCTAAATTAATATATACATGAATATGATTTTGTTTCTTCCTGGGGGTGCAAAGGGCCCCATGAAGGAGCCAGAAGCACAGGGGTGAGTAATTGGTTAAAGTTACTAATTGATTCCAGGCCTGCTCTCAAGCTGGGTGGCCCAGGAATACTTATTTAAGCGCTGACCCATTCTGAACAAACCAGATTTGGGAACAGTAGTTCATGAACTTTCAGGGATCAGAGGGTCAGGAGAAGTGACTTGCTCCTGATGTGGTCCCAGCCAACCCCAGACTCAGGGCTAGGTGCTTGCAGGAAGGCCGAGGGCTCCACGGGAGGGGCCTGAGGGACCGAGCAGAGGACCTCAGACGCAGCTAGAGCAGCATCTGGGAGAGAGTATCTGGTGGGACACCCTCCACGCGGTGGCGGGGGAGGGGGGTCATTCAGGAGAGAGAGAGAGAGAGAGGTGCGTGTTCCGGGGCTGCACAGCACACCCTCCCCTTCCCATCCCCAGGAGGCCCCACGGAGCAGGCCTATCGGGTCTGGGGCCTTGAGGATTGAGCAGGCGTGGGGCGCCTCCTGGTGGCGCTCGGTGAGACACGCAGGCCTTGAAGGTCCGGGAAGGCAGGGGGGGGGGGGGGGGGGTTGAGTCTTCAGGGAGGCAATGGGGGACTAAGTAAAAT
Source organism: Eptesicus fuscus (assembly GCF_027574615.1). Taxonomy (NCBI): domain Eukaryota; kingdom Metazoa; phylum Chordata; class Mammalia; order Chiroptera; family Vespertilionidae; genus Eptesicus; species Eptesicus fuscus. The sequence continues at coordinate 62,767,571 of NC_072483.1, forward strand.
ACAGGGTTGCCCAGTTGGGACAAGGGATTCGAACCCCGGCGATTCAGAGGGAGATCTTAGGACCGCTGAAGGAAGATCTCGGTGACTGGCTCCCCCCAGTTACCGCCCCCCGCCCCCCCCCCCCGTCCCCCATGGGCTGTGGGAGCACCTCCCCATGGCGACCCCGCCTGCCCCCAGCAGGGCACAGCCTATTCCACGCCCCGTGCGTCCTTCTGGGGTTCTGGGAGTGAGTCTCCTGCGTCTTCTGCCCCACCATGATCTTCCCACGCTATCCCCCCTTTCCCAAGGCAACCCCTTTGTTTTCTTTCTTTCTTTTTTTTTTTATATGATTTTTCTCTTTTTATTTAAAGATATGATTTTTTTTTTTTTTTTTACAGAGAGGAAGGGAGAGGAATAGAGAGTTAGAAACATCGATGAGAGAGAAAAATCCATCAGTTGCTTCCTGCACACCTCCTACTGGGGATGTGCCCGAAACCAAGGTACATGCCCATAACCGGAATGGAACCCCCTTTGTTTTCTGAATGGCCCTCGCCCTGCTCAAGCCACAACCCGGGGCAGCTTTGGCACCTGTGTGACCCTGCCTGAGAAAAGTGGGACCAGCTACATAATCTGCAGGGCCCCTTGTTCAACAATTATTAAGAATGTCAAGATGGCAACGGTAGGGAGATGAACCAAGCAGGTGTCAGAGCTGGGCATCCAAGAACCTGAGTGGGACCAGAGGCCCGGGCAGCAGGCCAAGGAGGTGCTGGAGGGAGGGGGTGCAGAGGGTCTGGGCCACTGGGCTGCGGGCCTTTGCTCCCGACAAGAGACTCTGGGCCTGGGATTTGCCCCTCGCCCCATCTTTGTGTCTGAGTATTTCTACTCTGGGAGGCTCCCAGACCTTTCCCGTTGCAGACCTTTCTTGCCCTGCCGCCTGTGCATGGATGCACACACACCTGGTCAGGGAGGTCCTTAGAACAGAGGCTGGGGCATCGGAACAGGCCACTGTGATCTTTATTAAGTGATTACATGCACTGGCTCCACTAAGCCTACGGGTGTGTCCATTTTGCAGATGAGGATCCTGAGGCATGCAGAGGTTGACGGCTTACCAAGGTGAGCCAGGATTCCAGGTCTGGGCATGAACCACTGGGGAGATTTGCAAATCCCCAGAACAGAGATTTGCTCTAGGTCATCTTGCTTACAGGTCATGGCTGAGACCTGGAGGAAATAATACAACGGTAATTTGTGAAGTTCACGGAACCATTAGCATGTGCCAGGCCTGTTCTAGGCATCCTCTAGGTACTGACCCAGGGATCCCTCACAGAAGCTTCATGCAGTAAGGACCACAATCACCCTCACTTTACAGACTGGGACAGTGTGAGGCCCAGCGAGGTCACACAACCTGCTCGGGTCACACAACAGAAAGGTGAAACCAGCAGCTGAATCTGGGCAGACAAGGTCTGCTGTCTGAGCCAGTTCATGGTGTACCTCTGAGGGCGCCAGAGGAGGCTGAATGTGGTGACAGAGGAACAGTCTGTCCCACCGTCTGTTTGGGGTTCATCTCCACCCCATTGTGCTCTCTCTTGGCCCATCACCTCTGAGCCACACTGTCTCTAAGTCCTGCCCTGGGCCCATCTCCTCCTCCAGAGCCCCCCACCCCAGCAGCCGTGCAGGAGCTTGCAGCTGGAACTTGCCCTCTGTGTTGGTCCCTGTCCTCATTCCCCCTGAGAGGTCTGGCCCCCTCTCCTCCTGCCTAGGGAAGGGTGCTGTCTGTGTGGCCACAGGTCCTGCCGTTGGCCTAAGCCATTTTCGACAGGACCACCATCTCCACACAGTGTCCTCCCCGCCCAGGAGGCTCAGGATCAAGTAGAGGAACATCAAAGATCAAAGCCAGCCTTGAAGCCGGGCCTCCAGCCTGGCCCTCCCTGGAGACTGAATCCCCCTTGGTGACCCCACCCTGGGTGAGTAGAGGCATCTTCCCTCTCTCCATCCTCTCCCAGAGTCCTTGTTTGTCTCTCTGCCCCAACTCTCTCACTTGGTCCTCTCTCCCCGACACCCCTGTCCCCTCTGTGTCTCTCAGTGAGTCTGTGTCTGTCTCTCTGACACCCTCATCCCCTGTGTCTCTCTCCCGCCCTCTCTCTGAGTGCCTGTGTCTCTTGTTCTCTCTCTGTGTGCCCTCCACCCTGCTTCCCAAGCCCCAGCTCAAATCCCTCCTCCTCTCCGGAGGGGGAGCCCGAGCACAATTCTTGTTGTCCAGGCCTAATATCTTAATGCAAGGCCATTACTCACCCGGAGTCCAGGCAGGGCAGGCCTCTCCCCATCTCGTTTGTCATCCAGAGTGAAGCCTCTGTGTTGTTCCTTGGAGATCAGATTAAGGGGCTGGCAAGCGGGTGAACAAATCTAGCTGCCAGGGCCAACCACCTCTTCACTCCCTCCCTCCCACCCCAACCTCCAAGGCTCCGGGTCCTTGAACTTTGAGTAGGGAGGTCTGAGGCCTTAGAGTCCTGTTTCTGATTCTGCTCCTCCTCAAAGTGCCCAGCAAGGGGGAAGGGGTAGCAGGAGTGTTTTTCCTAAACGAGTGAGAGAGCAAAGGAGCTGGGTCCAGAGTGACCTGGACCCCTGGGGGCTGTTGAGGATTACTGTAAAACTAGAACAGCCAACACTGTGTCCTTAATGTCTGCCAGGCCCTGTTTGAAGCCTTTTATCTGTATCCACTCATTTAATCCTTACAGCAACCCTATGAGATAGGCACTATTTTTGTTGTGGTGGTTAATCCTCACCTAACGATATTTTTTCCATTGATTTTTTTTTTGTGTTATTTTTTTTTTTTAGAGAGAATGGAAGGGAGAGGGAGAGACAGAGAGAAACATCGATGTAAGAGAGATACATTGAATGGTTGCCTACTGCACATGCCTTGACCAGAATCGAACCCGAGACCCTTCAGTCTGCAGGCCAATGCTCTTACCACTGAGAAAACCAGTTAGGGCAGAAAGCACTCTTTTTATCCTCATTTTACAGGGGTTCAGAGAGGCTGAGTGACTTGTCTAAAGTCACACAACTAGTGAAATCTGTGTTAGGCATAGTGCTTTGTATCTTTGTTAATTTTCTCAGTATAATATCTATGGGAGAGAGGCTAATATCAGCCCCTTCTTACAGACGAGAAAACTGAGGGTTTGCCCACATCCAGAGCCTCCCCTTTCTCCTGTTTCCCAGGAACAGGCTCAGCTCTGCTGTCTGCAGAGCAGGCATGGTTGCAGCCAATTTGGGGGAAGCAGGAGTGTGAGGCTCCCTGGCCTGACCTGTCTGCCCCTCAGCCCCATCTTTGGGGTCACATCCTCCACCAGGGCTCTTGGTGTGCAGAGGCAGTGTCCAGGATAACCCACCATCATCACACCTCTTTCAGGTCTTGTCACTGAGCAGCTGCCACCTGGAACCCAGGATCTGGACCCCAGACCCCAGAGCTGAAAGCTGAATGCCACTCCATGGGAGGGGCAGAGAAAGGCTGTGAGCTCACCTGGAGCCTTCCCACTGCGGCCTGGACACCGACTCTTTCCACATCAGCCCAGTTCCCATAGTAACCACTGGCTTGTTGTCTCCTAGCAACTGAGTGGTCCTCAGAGGGGGAGGCAGAGCATTGGAGAGTGGCTGACATTTGAGGCCAGAGAACTTGGGTTCAAATCCCAGCTATGCTATGTCATAGCTGTGAAATCTTTGGCAAGTCACTTAACCTCTCTGAACCTCTGCTTTTCCATCTGTGTAATGGGGATGATAATGTTGAAAGATTAAGCATTTTGGATTAAGCTGTCAATCTGTGAAACATGAAGGACTATGCAAAGGTGTGGAATTAATGATAGAGGGCAGGTGGGGCATTGTTGGGCCTGGGTAGGAGCAGAGGAAGGTGAATCCTGGCTTCCAGGTGGGAGCCCTGGTATGGGTGGGACTCCTCACTATGAGGGACCCCAGCCTTGTCCACCTGGCAGCCCCATCCAGATTCCTTGGCCCTTCAAATTTCCCAGTCCTCAATGTGGTGCCTTCTGTCACCCAATGCCCATGGATCCTTCTAGAGAAACCACACCCCATAGCAGCTCTGCCTCCCATTATAAAGCTGCAATGTATTGGCTACCAGAATCCCATAAATTCTAAGCCCTTTAATTTTACCCAATGCGATAGGTTGCTGTTATTATTTCCCAGTGTCAGGTGTGGACACGGGTTCAGAGAGGTTAAGTTACATGCCAAGGTCTCACAGCTCACAGAGGAAGAGCTGTGCGTGGAACCTGAGTCTGTCTGACAGCCTGACATCTTTCCCATGCTGTGTCTGAGAAGGAAAGAGTGGGGAGGGAGGGGTGACCCAAGGATGGAGGTGGGGGACAGGGAGGGTCGGAGATCTGAGGACAGACCCTGCAGGCAGGCCCGGGAGCGCCTGTAAGGGACACAGGGCCAGAGGACAGGATGGAGAGCCAGCCAAAGCGCAGAGCGGGAGGGAACCCCAGGGACGTGCTCCGGGGGAGGCAGCGAGGGGGCCGCCGCGGGGTGGGCTCGGCGGAGGCGAGGATAGAGGGAGCGGGGGCAGGTGCAAGGAGAGGGGGAGCCGGCGGCCCGAGGGCTCTGGGGCAGGGGCGGGCCGTGTCCGCAGGGGCCTGGGCTGCAGCCAGCCCCTCAGTTCCACCGGCGGGCGCCAGGCCCTCGGCCTCCGTCCTCACGGGGTGGGGGGTTGGGGTAGCTGAGCGGGACACAGACAAGTATTCCCGAGAGAGCTCGGTCCCCCGCCCCATTCTCGGCGAGCCCCGCCCCACGCCGCCCTCCAGGCTGAGCACCCATCCCGGGCCAGGGCCGAGGTCGCTGCCGCAGCCGGAGCGGCTGATTCAATTAACTAATTCCCGACATGACAGACGTGCAGTTCCGCAGCGCCTGCGGGTGGGCGGAGGGGGAGCGCCCGCGGCGGGGGCAGGGCGGTGACGTCACAGCGAGGCCACTGACGTCCTGGGCGTCGGGCCAGGAGTCCCGCAGCGACCAGGCCCTCCCCGCCCTCTGCAGTGAGTGTGTGCCCGCCCGTGTGTGCGTGTGCACATCTGTGTGTCCGTGCGCGGCCTCTGTGGGGGACGTTCTGGGTCTCAAAAGTCTCCACTGGGTCCGGATTTGGCCCAATTAGGGTGATTCCTAAGAGTGACCTCACCCGTTTCTCATCCCAGCCCCCCTCTCTCCTCCTGGCCCTCTGAATTTGCCACCCTCCCGCGGCCCTGGCCCGGTGTCTCTTGCCTTGGTGGGGCTTTCTGGGTGTGCGTGCACAGTGAGGCATATGCGTGTGCATACACACCCAGGCATGCACGCACAGTGTGCACACAAGACCTATCTGGGCACCCAGATGTATGTCCACAGGACGCAAACTTCCAGATGCACACAGTGGTGCCAGGTGCACACAGAGCAGTGCCTCCCACTCACACACATGCATTCACAAAGTGCACATACATGCAGCTCTTCCACCCCCACACCCCTCTCCCTGGCTTCAGCCCCTCCTCTGGCTCCTGGCCTCCTGAGGGGGCTGAGGAAGGGGCAGCAGAGGGGGAAGGGAGGCCTTGTCAAGGACACCAGCAAGGAAAGGGGAAAAAAAATGAAGTGGAAGAAATAAAATCAAAAGGCTTTTAAGGCTGCTCTCCCCAAGTAGTTGATGTCTTGGCTGCGACTGCCAGCAATGAAATATTGTGCTCTCTGATCGCTTAATGCACAGAGTTCTGCAGCCCCCTCCCCCAGCCCAGAGGCAGTCCCCTCCCTCTCCCCTCCCTTCCCTGTTTTCCCGGGCAGATCTGCCTCCTTGCTCCCAGAGGGCCCATCATCATCTATGGTGGAGGGCACAGCTGATACTGATGCCAGGAAAGGGTGCTCCATAGCTGGCATGGGATCCCCGGCCCACAGCCTGGGCAGGAGGGGAGAGCTCAGCCTGGCAGTTGTGCTGTGAGGTGCATGCATGCGGAGATGCTGGGTTTTCCCTGCAGAGATGCTGGGTCTGGGATCTCCAAGGTGAGACACCTTCGTGCAGGAGGGGAAGGCCATGTGTGCTGGACAGGGGTCCCCAGGCGCTGGAGAGGCCCAGGCTCTGGGAAATAGTGGGGAGACAGGAAGGTAGACGGGGGTGGTCCTGGCCTAATTCTCAGTCTTTAATTAAAAACTGAGCTCAGCTATGGTTAAAAGGCCTGGCTTTCTGCCTCAGCTCACATTCCAGCTCCATCACTTCCTAGCTGTGACCTTGGGCCAGCTCCCAGCTCTGTGCCTGTTCCATACCAGGAAGGATCAAGCAAATAATAGAACTGGTCTCATAGGGTTAGTGGAGGATTAAAATGGAAAATATATGCAAAGTGCTTAGCACAGGGCCTGTGCACGGTGAGGGTGGGCATAAGTGGGGCTAATTATCTCTGTAATCTCCCCACTGTTCCACCCCCCTTGCCCAGGACTTGGAGGGGCAGCTGGGAGCAGCCTAAGAGACAAGCTGCCTGCTGACCCCTTCTCTTTCTCCTCCTCTTCCTCCTCTCTCATCTTTGCTTACAGACTCTCCCCGCCCCCAGGCAACTGTTCGCTGTGCCTTTCTGTCAGGGTGGCCAAATTGGCCAAATCTCCGTAATGCTAAAAAATTGGCCCATTAGTTGGCAGGGAACATTGAAGTGGGGGGGGGGGGGCGGGAAGCAGTGTGCATTTCTGCCACTGATGTGCGAGGAAGGGGGGGCCAGAGGGAGGGACTGCAGGGTGTGTGTGTGTGTGTGTGTGTGTGTGTGTGTGTGTGAGTGTGTGCAAGCGCGCGCATATGCGCGAACCCTAAGGCCCCACTACATGCCAGACCTGCTGCTGGGGGCTTTCACAGCATCACCTCATATAAACCCCACACAGCCCTGAGGGGTTGGCCCTGTGATTATTCCCATGATACAGATGAGGAAACTGAGGCTCAGGGACAAGAAGGGCTTGGGATCCCACTGGCCTCCCTGGAGCCTCCTTCCCAGGTGTGCCAGGACCCCCAAATACCCCAGGAGCCGTGTTCCTGAAGTCTCTTCCCTCTGTTCTGCCACTGGTCTGCCCCATGGGGGTTTCTCACTGCACTGGGGCACCGGGTCAGGGAGTTCATTTTGCTGGGATCAGCCATGCCCAGTTGCTCCTCAGTGGAGACAAATGAGGTGTGGGAAGGAGGTCACTAGGTGCCTGGAGGAGGATGGGGAGGGAGGCTCAGGGCTTCAGGCTGGCCCCAGCCTCCCCTCCTGGGCGCTGAGATGAGGATTGCCCACCTGGGTCACTCCCCAGCCTCGGGCCTGGTCATGGACCAGGCTCTCTCCTGCCCTCCTTGTGCATGCTCTCAGATGGACCTCATTATCTCCACTTTTGGATGAGGAAACAAGCTTAAAGAGGCCAGTGGCCTGTTCACAGCTAGGAAATAGTGCTGAGATTTAATCCAGATTACAGAGACCAAGGTTTTAATCCTTTAGCTCCACAGTTGGCGTCCTGCTGGGAACAATTTAAATCCTGAAAATGTTTTCATTCATTCTTTTATTCCATAAATATTAATTATGTCCTAGTGCCAGCACCATGCACTGGGGACACACAATGAATAAGACCCTTCTCTGCCCCCAGTCCCAGCTGCTGCAGGCAGCTGGGACCGTCTCTATGTCATTCCTGCAGACCCAGGGAGTCCCTGGCCACCTCTTCCTCCCTCTCTTGCTGGATCTACTTACATATGGACACCAGTGCACAGCGCTACATGGACACAGGGTCACCATGTCTGCCCCTGAGAGGCTGAGGCACCTGCTAGTGGACCTCAGGACCCTCCAGGTCCTTCCTCTGCAGTCCCCAGCCTCCCATCTCCCATTCCCATCAGACCTCAGGCAGAGTGGCAGGTCACCTGGCTGGTCCCTGAGTTTATGACTGCCCTCTTGGCCCCGGTGTGAGCAAGACATCAAAGCCAATGCACTGGCCTGAAGAGAGGGAGGCCGGTGGGCAGGGATTCTTCTCTCTTGGTCAGAATCTAGTCCTGAGACATCACCAAGGGCCCCCTGGGGCTGCTGTACGAGTATGTCTTACACTCCAGGGCTGCCACCTCCCTGCCCTGCACCCCCACCCTGACTGCCTATCCTCAGCTTGGCTACTATTCACAAGAGGTGAAGGAGCCCCCAGAGCCAGCCATAGCCCAGAAAATGAGGGAACACCGGGGGAGATGGAGCAGCCTGGCCTTTGTCAGGCTAGAGACATAAAGGCTCCTGTTGACCATTTTCCCACTGCAGCCTTGGCAAGGCTCAGCCAGAGGGGCCACTTGGGTCAAGACAGCCCCCAGCAGGGCAGCAAGTTGGCCAGCTGCTGCTGCTAGGTTCTCAGGAAGCTGGGCGGGAGGAGGGGTGCCTCTGATTGGTAAATCCTGAGTAGACCCAGTGCCTCTCTTTCTCCCATGTCCTCTGGCTCCTTGACTGAGAGGTGGTGAAGTGTAGTGGTTATGACTTGGGCTCTAGTATCAGGCACTTTAGGTTTCAGCACTCCCTTTGCTACTTCCTGGCTCTGTGGCTTTGGGCAAGCTCCTTCACTATAAGCCTTGGTTTCCCCATCTGTAAAATGGAAGGATAATTCTGGCACCTACTTCTTGGGTATTGTGAGGGTTCAATGAGATAAAATTCCTGTTGTCTTAGAACAGTGCATCCTGATGGCAATGATGGTGATGACGATAGTGGTTTTGGTGAAAATGATGATGATATGATCATTGCAAAAGTGATGGTCATAATTTGATGATGGCAATGATGGTGGATGGAGATGATGTTAAATTTGGCTAAAACGACAGTAGAGAAGGTGGTGGTGATGATGATCATAATTGTGATGGTGATGATCATGGTGATAAAGGTAGTGGTAATGCTGATGACTTTGATGAAAATTAATATAATGATGATGATGATGATGATGGCAAATTTGGAGAAAAAAATAATGATGACAGAGAAAGTGATGGTGATGATGCTGATGGTGACATGGTGGATGTTGGTGATGACAGTGGTGGGGATAAGGATGATGAAAAGGATGGGGTGATGCAACTCCTGGCTCAAATGAGGGGAGAGAACAGAGAGAAAGGGGTGCAAAGCACAGAGGTGCTTTTACCTGCTCCAGCCAGCAAGACCCAGCTCCCAGTGGCCCACCTTCCCCAGCCAGCCCAGGAAAAGGTCGGGGCCTTGCTCCTTTCCAGCCTGACTCTGGCTGTGCATTGGTCCAGGCTCTGGTCTAGCCATCATCTCTCTCTTTAAAAAAAAAAAAAAGTCTAATCTAATAATAGACAAATATGCAAATTGACCGCACCTTTGCAACACCTAAGCCACGCCCACCAGCCAAGCCACGCCCACCAACCAATCAGGATGAGTATGCAAATTATCCCAACAAAGATGGCGGCTAATTTGCATATCAAGACAGCGTCGAAAGAAGCCAAGAGCTGCAGAAGGGAGTAAAGCTTCAAAGAAGCAAGCAAGCCGTTGGGAGGGTGGGGGGAGGGGGGGAGGAGAAGGGAGGAGCGAAGTCAGGGCCCGGGGCGGGGCGAAGGGAAAAGCAGGCGGGCTGGTGGAGAAGGCGGGGCGGGAGACAAGGGCGGAGCGGAGGCGGGGCGGGGGCGAAGAGAAAAGCAGGCCGGCTGGCCGAGAAGGCGGGGCGGGCAACAAGGGAGGAACGGAGGCGGAGTAGAGTGCAGCAGGAAATCCTATTGTAGGATTTTTCCTGCAACAGGAACGCTAGTATATATATATTGATTTCAGAGAAGAAGGGAAAGGGAGAGAGAGATAGAAACATCAATGATGAGAGAGAATCATTGATCAGCTGCCTCCTGCACGTCCCACACTGGGGATCAAGCCCAGAACCCGGGCATGTGTCCTGACTGGGAATTGAACTGTGACCTCCTGGTTCATAGGTCGATGCTCAACCACTGAGCCATGCCGGCTGGGCTGGCCATGGTCTCTTGGTCCCACCCAGGCCTCTAGGGAACATCCACAGTTCCTGGTAGACAGGGGGAACTGTAGGTCTCCTGGTCCATTGAACCCATCAGCAGTTGACCATGAGGACCAGAGGGTGAGGGTAGGGCTGTGGAACTCTGGCAGGCTCTGCAGGGGGGGATGGTTATATGGACTGGAGTGGGCAGATTGACACAGTGCTTCTGAGTTTGGGGTCACCAGTTCCAATCCAGTCCCACCATTGACAAGCTGGGGCTCTTGGCGATTTCTTCCTCTCTGATTCTCAGCGTCATCACTGCCTGACACATGGGATGATAATGGCATCTACCTGGTAGTAGTTATTTTTGAAACAATCATAAGTTGGGAGCTCAGGAAAACACCTGGGATGTCGAAGGCACTTGGAGATGTTAGTGACCCATTCTTACGGCTTTTGTTGGCTCTGATGGACTGCACTTATCCTGGCCAGGGCCAGACTGTGTATTCATGGGCTGGGCTGGGGACTCCTGCCACTGGGCCTTCTGGCAGGCAGACCAGGTTGGCAGGCTGGGCTCAGCTGCCCCACCTCCCCATCCTTCCCTGTGCCAGGCTGTGTGGCCCTCCAATGCCCCCACCTCCCAGCCTCCCCCTGCGCCCTCTCCACAGGCTGGTGAGGGTTCTGACGTGTGAAATAAAAAGGGATTTTAATTACCTCTCAGCAAAACAGCAATTAGAGAGAATCACAGCACAACAGCGGTCCCCTCCTCCACTCCCCCCGCCAGGTCTGCCTTCTCCCCTTCATCTCCAGCCCCCACCTAGATCTGAGGGAGTCCTCCAATTCAGCTCAGGCTCCCTGTGCCCTACGTCTGGGGTGGGAGATAAAGGACATGAGGGGGTCTGTGTTAGGGACAGGGCAGGGGGTGCAAAGGGCAGTGCAGGGAACACCCCCTGATCGCTCAGGTGGGGCCTCCCTGTGTGTCCACACCTTGGAGACAGCCAGTAGCCATCTCTGTGTGTGCCCTGGAATTCACCCATCCTGTGTGGGTGTGTGGCTAGCACGTGTGAACACCGTGTGTGCATGCAAGCATGTCTGTAACCTGGGGCAGTGCAACCCTTGGGATGAGCCCGCTGTGCTGGGAACGCTGCGCCGTTTCCAACAGGCTTTTACAATAATTGCCTGTGACCCTGAGCGGTAGCTCTATGTCCACTGGCGGCCCCCGCCCCGGGCCCCCGCGGCCATTGGTCACTTCTCTGTCCATGCACACAGCCTGGGGCACCTATGCTGTACTTGGGGAGGGGCCAGGAAGGGCAGGGTGGAGGTGTCCCCACAGGTGGCCTGAGGCTGGGGGCGGCAGGTGGTGGGTGGCTGATTGAAGTGGTAATTGCAGACAGCAGGCTCTCGCTAATGCATGTTATGATTAAGCCCCATTACTGAGGGAGGCAGCTCAAGCATGGGGGTTGGGGGGACAGGGGAGGCTGTCTGTGGACTGTGGGCGGGAGCTGCACAGGGGCTGACTGACAGCCTTTTTCATGGGGGCGGGGAGCAGGTGGCCATTGTCAGCTCTGTGGTCCCCTCCCCATCCAGAGCAGTAGCCAACAGGAGCCTGCCCAGCTGAATAGAGAGAGCCAGAGCTTAACAGTAAGAGGGGAACCCTCCAAACATACACACCCACATCTGGACAAAGGCCTGAAAGCCCCTATTGGATTCTCTAAGGGGCCCAGCCCGCTGGGTGAGCAGGAGTTTCCTGACCATTAATCTTGGGACCAGAGGCACCCTGGTAACTATAAGCCTCCCAGCCTCAGTGCCAGGGAATAGCATGTCCTTGGGTTGCAGAAGCCAGAGTGGCTGCAATTAGACAGCTGACATCAGGGACCCCAGTCCCACCTCATCTCACCGAGTGTCATAGGTGCCAATCAGACACCCCCAAGGCTCATTGGCTGTGGATGGGCCAGGCCAGAGCCGACTGGTCCTCTGACATGGGTCCTGGAGTCTGGCCTACCTGTCTATGGGGAACAGACTTCAGCACCCTTCATTTTGCACAGACCCAGAGTGGTTACACAACTTTCCCCAAAACACACAGTGATACTGGATCAGAACTTGTGCTAACAGTGATTTTAACTGGTGTGCTGCAAGAATTTTTAAAACATGCAATACTATTTAGTCAGGGCATTGACCTCTTTTCCCTTAGACTGTCAAATAAAAAAATGGCAACAGCCAACACAATAGCCATCCAGTGTGAATGAATCAAAATTATACCGTGTGGGGTTTTTTCGGTTCAGCAAAAATATATTTTTAGATGTGCTGTAGAATTTTAGTAATTAGTTTATATGTGCCATGAGGTGAAAAATATTGAAAATTGCTGCCCTAGAATCCCAGCTTGGCCAGTTACTGTGCATGACTTTGTGAAACCTCTCGGGGCCTCAGTTGCTGCCTTTGTAAAATGGGAATAATAGTAGGACTGACTCCTAGAATTGTTGTGAGGATTAAATGAGACAACTTAGCACTTAAAGCCCAGGACCTGGTCCAGAAGTCAGGTACTAGTATTCTTAGTATGGTCTTTGCTCTTTGCCCCAGGTCCTCTGTGGTAGGCAGAAATCTAAGGTGCCTCCAAGCTTCCTGGCCTCTGTGTGCACACATACTCTCCCTGTTACCTAATCAACACAAAATCTAGGGAATTCAAGAATGTAATTACTTAGGCCCTTTAAAAGTTGAGTTGTTGCTCGGCTAGCGTGGCTCAGTGGTTGAGCATCAACCTATGAACCAGAAGGTCATGGTTCAATTCCCGGTCAGGACACATACCCGGGTCATGGGCTCAATCCCCATCATGCAGGAGGCAACTGATCAATGATTCTCATCATGGATGTTTCTATCTCTCCTCCTCCCTATCTCTCTGAAATCAATAACAATATCTTTTAAAAAGTAAATAAAATAAAAGCTGACTTGCTTTGGCTAATTGGTGAGAGAAAGACGGACTCCAAGCAGGACCAGGATTTGATTTTAGGGGAGATTTTCCATTGATGACTTTGGAGATGGAGGGGCCACAAGGCCAGGGATGTGGTCGGCCTCTAGAAGCTGAGAGCAGCCCTAGGTTGACAGCCAGCAAAGAATGGACACGCTGATTCTACAACCAAAGGAGCTGAATTCTGCTACCACCAGTGAGCTTGGAAGAGGAGCCTGAGCCCCAGGTGAGAGCCCAGCCTGAGCCGACCCTGACTTCAGCCCAGTGAGACCCTGAGCAGAGACTCCAAACCTGCTGCGCTGGACTTCTGACCTACAGAAGCTGAGATAATGTTGCTGTAAGTTGCTATGTTTGTGGTGATTTGATACCCAGCCCTAGAAAAGTAATAACCCTCTTTGGTAGTTCTGTTGGAAGGCCCGGAGACATCCTGCCAGGAGGGGAGCTTGGTGCCAGGCTGAGGGCAGCCCCCGGTGAGGCTGGCACTCAGAAGAGTGGCTGTGCACCAGCTGCTGGTTCCTCTTCAAGAGGCGGAGGGGAGGGCAGAGACTTGGCAGCCATGCTTCCTGCTCGGGGCCAGCCAGGGGCTGGGTCCCTGGCATCCTTGTGCCTGTCTCAAATATGACCCATCAGTGCCTCCACAGGATGTCTGTGGGAACCCACCACCCAAACCTGGGGCAGGCTGGCAGTAGGCAGAGGTGGGCATGGAGGTTCACCGTGACACATAGCGTTGGATGGGACCTCTAAGTGGGGCGTTCTTGTCCTCTCTCCCACAGTTCCACTTTGAGGACTCTCTGACAATGCTCCCTTCTACAACACAGTGTAGAAGGAGGCTCCACCCAGGGCCAGGCGCCCCCCCCCTCCTCCCCCCCCACATCCCTCTGAACCCTTCTGTCTCCTCCCCTCTGCAGCCCTGCTCTCTCTCTTACAAGGGACAATTAGTGGCCTCAGCTTTAATTAGCTAACGATCCCCTTCAGCTCCAATCACTTGAAATGATGATGGAGTGCTGGGGGAGGGGACCTCCCAGTGACCCTGGGAGGCCAGGAAGAGGCCCACCCTTTAGGTCCCAAGCCCCCGCTCCCTTTGTAGTCCCAGGCAGAGGCCAGTGGTGACCCTGATAGGAAGGGGTCCACCTTCCTATATCTGGCCAGCCCCCGTGGCTTTATTTGCATCCTGCATTAGGAGCTGCGCAGCTTGTCACGGCCTGTCCATCAAATGGTGAGCCCAGGGGGCCTGGCTGTCAGAGCTAGAGGACCGCAGGCCTCAGACTCTATGCCCCTTGACCTCCCTACCCCCTGTGGCCACCACCCTACTTCAGCTCTGTCAATCTGGCCCCATCCTCAACTGCTTTGTGGTTGAGGCCTGGTCACTCAGGCTGGATAAGAAGGACAGGGTAATGGAAAAATCTGGGGTCCCAAAGGAGCTGAGAAAGAGAGACCATGAAAATACCAAGTTACAAGCTAACGTTAGGTGGTGATGAATGCAGTATAGGATATACCCTGAGTAACAGATAGAAAACAACTGGGCACTCCAGACAGAAGATCCAGGCAGGGTCCCTGGAGGTGGGGACATCTGGAATGGAGGTCAAGGCCCAAGTGTAGGCCCTGGGATTCCCTCTGAGGTCTCTGGGCAAAGCCAGCCTTGGCACCTGCGTACCTCCTCTCCCCCCAGATTCATAATCCCCAATACAAGTCCTGGACTGAGGTCATAGGCGGCCTCCTGGTTCTGTGTTGCTTTCACTTGGGTTCCGAGTGCCCTGCCTGTCCCCCTGCAGGCCTGTCCTTTCAGCTCCCAGCTCATAGTGTGCATGTCCCTGAGACCCTAAGTGCAGCAGACATGGCTTCAAATCTCAGCTTCGGTACTAGTGAGCAGGGTGCACTTGGGCAACTTGCTTTCCTTCTCTGGACCTCAGTTTCCTCCTGTGTAAATTGGGCAACAACAAGGCCCCCTCGGGGGGAGGATGTTACTGGGAGACTCAATGTGGTGAAACAGGTCGAGAGCTTGGCATAGAATATGGCACTTAGGAGGTGCCCCACGCACGTCATTGTGGGGGTTCTGCCCATGCTGTGAAAAGCTGGTCCACATTGGAGTGGGGCCTGCTCCATCTAGCCCATAGGGGTGCACATCTCTCCCTGAAGGGAGAGGCCCTCAAACAGGCTCCTTGGATGGGACCTGTGCAGCCATAGGACTATCAGGGCATACTGGAAGCTTGACAGGGACCTAAGGAGGGCAGGAAGGATGGGAATGAGGCATTTAGGCAAAAGGGGCTGAGGGCTTGAACAAAGGCACAGAGGCAAGGATGCAATCCCTGTGAGGAGGAGGGACATTCAGGAGAGTAAGTCAGGTGGCTGGAAATGGTCTACGGCCAGACAGAGGAGACCTCAGAAGCCATGAGGAGGGGTCACAGAGGGTGTGGGGCAGGAATGGGCAGGATGCAGCAATACCCGGGGGCAAGGGGAAGAGACCTCCTTCCTCCAGTAAGGATGAGAGGACTAAGGGCTAGAACTGAAAGAAGATGGAGGGAGGAAGGGGAGGAAGTGAAAAGCCTTTCTAAGGCTGAGAGGCCACGACTTGGTTCTCATATACTGAAGGAGAAAGAGGAGGGTAAGTGAAAGATGAGCTGGAGTGCAGAGAGCTTCTGATATAGGCAGGTACAGGTGGAGGGAGCTTCTGGTGCAGGTGGGCACAGGTGGAGGGAGCTTCTGGTGCAGGCGGGCACAGGTGGAGGGAGCCTCTGGTGCAGGTGGGCACAGGTGGAGGGAGCCTCTGGTGCAGGTGGGCACAGGTGGAGGGAGCTTCTGGTGCAGGTGGGCACAGGTGGAGGAGCTTCTGGTGCAGGTGGGCACAGGTGGAGGAGCTTCTGGTACAGGTGGGTATAGGTGCAATCTGGGGTCAGAGGGCAGACTCAGGAGCCATGGCCCTCATCTGGGCATAGCCTCCAGGGGATGGAGAGGTGGGGTCGGGGTGTGGCCAGAGGGAGGTGAGAGACAGGATACTAGCTAAGGCTTCCAGGATTTGGAGACCAGACAGGTGTGATCAAGACCTATGTCCCTTAGTTAGATACAGTGATGCCAAGGACTTCTGTGTGGGAAATGCTGGTTTAAGCCTGTGGCACAAGGCACTAAACTGTATTTATTTATTTATTTGTTTGTTTATTTTTTTAAGACAAGAGATGCCTGCAAGCCCCCAGATGCTCACCTGAAGTGGTCACAGAGCTTACCTCAACTTACCTTGGGAAGGTCTGGAGGGGGACATGTGTGAAGGGCCTTCGCATCTGCCCTCTACATCCTTTTGTAGTTTAATCTTTTTGAATAAGCTTGTGTTTATACATTTCTTGTATGAAATAAAAACCTGATCTAGAGGTTAGTGGGTGACTTCAGAGGAGTGTGTACTCAAAGGGATGGAATCTACCACAGGGCAGGAGAGTGAAACTGTCGGGGAGCAGGGGAGGGGAGGAATGGCTCCCTCTTGTCCTCTGATGGACCCCAGGGCCAAGGGGAGGTGTGTGTAGGTGGGGTTGCTGCACCTGGTGCAAGGCCTGGCCCTGGGGGATATTTCACACAGGAGCTCCATAAGCCGACGCCTGCTGTGTGAGATCAGTCCATGTCTATCAGATACTTTGCCTGTGCCAGGCTCTGGACTACACAGCTGATTAAGATGCAGGAAGTGTGGTAGGGGCCCAGGGAGGGCAAGTCCGCAGCCTACAGAGGCTTCACCGGACCATACAGTGAGGCTGACATCCCAAGAAGGATGAGTGGCAATTGGCGAACAGAAGAGGTGATGGGAGAAGAGTGTTCCAGGTAGTTGGAACAGCAAGTGCTAAGCCACTGAGCTATGTGAGAGCCAGCTACATTCTGGGAAATGAAACTAGATAACAGTGACCAGAAGGAGATGACCAGAGGAGAAAGAGGTAGGCAGTGGACAGAGAAGGATGGGGAAGAGGCCACTGCCTTGTGGGCCATGTTAGACATGTGAATTCTATCATGAGAGCTGAGGAGGGGGCACGGGAGCCAGAACCCAGTGGGGTGGTAGGAGCAGCTATCCAGTATGGAGTGGGCATCCTAATGCACCGAGACCTAGCAACGTGGCTCAGCTAGGGTTCTGTACAGGGAAGACTCTTAAACCCAGCACAGTGAGGTCCAAGAGGTTTGGGGAGAAAAGGACCCAGATCTCCCTCCAGGGCCAAGCTCCGGGTTGGACTTCTGGGCCCTGGCATGAAGGTCTGGGACCCGGATGTAGGTGTGAGCCCCAGATGGAGATCTGGGCCCCTGATATAGGACTGGATTGTGGGTTCCAGGTCTGGACCCTGAGATGGACTTCTGGGCCCTGGCATGAAAGTCTGGGACCGGATGCAGGTCTGAGCCCCAGGCCCCAGAGGGAGGTCTCGGCAACCGATATACGACTGAATTCTGGGTTCGAGGTTAAGGTCCTGGGATCAAGTTCTGGGCCCTGGGCATGAAGGCCTGAGCCCTGGATGGAGGTCTGGGCCGGGGATGGGTGGCTGTGTCCTGGAGGGAGGGCTAGGTAGTGGAATGGATATCTGGGCCCCGGATGGAGGTCTGGGTCGTAGGCTGGACCTCTGGGTCATGGAATGGAGGTCTGGACCATGGATGGAGGTCGAGGCCCCCAATGCAGGACTGGATTCTGGGTTCAAGGTCTGGGTCCCAGATGTAGGTCTGAGGCCCAGATTGAGGTCTGGGTCCTGGGATGGGCTGGACCCCACAGGGAGGTCTGGGCCTTGGATGGAGGTCTGGGACCCTGATACAGGATTGGATTCTGGGTTCAAGGTCAGGGTCCCAGGATAGAGTTGTGGGCCCTGGCATGAAGGTCTGGGACCCGGATGTAGGTCTGGGTCCTGGAATGGAGATCTGGGCCCTGGATGGAAGGCTGTGTCTTGGAGGGAGGTCTGGGTCATGGGCTGGACCTCTGGGTCATGGAATGGAGGTCTGGGCCACTGATACAGGACTGCATTCTGGGTTTGAGGTCTGGGTCCCGGGATGTACTTCTGGGCCCGGATCCAGATATAGGCCTGAGACCCTGATGGAGTTATGGGCCCTGGATGGAGGTCTGGGCACCCGATACAGAATTGGATTCTGGGTTTGAGGTTAGGGTCCCCGGATCGAGTTCTTGGCCCTCGCATGAAGGTCTAAGCCCTGGATGGAGGTCTGAACCCCAGATGGAGGTCTGGGTCCTGGGATGGAAGTCTGAACCCTGGATGGAAGACTGTGTCCTGCAGGGAGTGGGGGTGGGGGATGCTGGGTCGTGGGATGGAGGTCTGGGCCCCAGATGAAGGTCTGGGACTGGGATGGAAGTCTGGGCAACTGATACAGGACTGGATTCTGGGTTTGAGGTCTGGGTCTTGGGATGTACTTCTGGGCCCGGCCTGAAGGTCTGGGACCCGGATGTAGGTCTGAGCCCCAGATGGAGTTCTGGGCCCTGGATGGATGGCTGTGTCTTGGAGGGAGGGCTGGGTAGTGGGATGGATATCTGGGCCCCAGGAGTTCTGGGTCGTACGCTGGACCTCTGGGTCATGGAGTGGAGGTCTGGACCATGGATGGAGGTCTAGTCCCCCAATACAGGACTGGATTCTGGCTTCGAGATCTGGACCCCTGAATGGACTTCTGGGTCTTGGCATGAAGCTCTAGGACCCCCATAGAGGTCTGAGCCCCAGATGGGGCTCTGGGCCCCTGATACAGGACTGGATTCTGGGTTAGAGGTCTGGGCCCCTGGATGTACTTCTGGACCCTGGCATGGAGGTCTGGGACCTGGGTGTAGGTCTCAGCCCCAGATTGTGGTCAGGGTCATGGGATTGAGATCTGGGCTCGGGCTGGAGGTGTGTGCCCTGGAGGGAGGCCTTGTTCGTGGATTGGACCTCTGGGTCATGGAATGGAGATCTTAACCATGGGTGGAGGTCTAGGCCCCCAACACAGGACTGGATTCAGGGTCTGAAGTCCGGGCTCCGGGTTGGACTTCTGGGACTTGGCAGGAAGGTCTGTGACCCGGATGTAGGTCTAAGCCCCAGATGGAGATTTGGGCCCTGGATGGAGGTCTGGCAACTGGGATGGAAGTCTCGGCCCCAGTTGGAGGGCTTGGCCCTTGAGGGAGGTCTGGGTCCTGGGATAGAGGTCTGGGCCCCAGATGAAGGTCTGGAACTGGATTGGAGGTCTGGGCCCCCAATACAGGATTGGATTATGATATGAGGTCTGGGTCCTGGGATGTACTTCTAGGCCTGGCCTGAAGGTCTGGGACCCTGATGTAGTCCTGAGTCCCTGATGAAGTTATGGGCCCAGAATGGAGGTCTGGGCACCCGATATAGGACTGGATTCTGGGTACGAGGTTAGCGTCCCCAGATCAAGTTCTGAGCCCTGGCATGAATGTCTAAGCCCCGGATATAGGCCAGGGAGCCCAAGGCTGCTCTCCAGGTTCAAGAATCTGAAGTAAGTGTAGCACCAGCCCTCCTTAGCCCCTTGCCTGTCCAGGAGCAGAGCCCACTGACAGGTACCCATTCACTTACTTTGGTCATAGCAACAGAGCACATAGCAATAGGGTGGAATGAAGACACAGGCTGGGCAGTGGGGTATGTGGACCTTTGGAATCCCCAGGTCTGCTGTGGGCACCCAGATTTCCAATAACAGCCTGAGTCAGCACCATGGTGGCCGCCTCGTGGCTCCAACCTTCCCCACCCCCTCCCTGCCATCCCAGCCACCTGGGAGAGTCATTTCATTTCTCAAATTAAAAATCCATTTTGTGCTGTGAATAATAGATGGGATGAGCCCTGGGAGGCTGAGCAGAGGACAGGAAGCTGGTTGGGGGTGTTTTCCAGGGCACAGAAGATACCGCAGAACTGTCGGTGGTGGAGAGCGAGGGCTGGGGGGCATCTCCCAGAGCAGAGGCAGGGCTCGGGGTTCAGCTCCTGAGGGGCTCAAGCAGCAGGCAGATGGGGGCCCAGTCTGTCCCCCAACATGTGCATGCCAGAGGGGCACAAAAATGTGTCTGATCATCACAGGGCCTGGCTTCAGGTTGGCAGCCCCCCTTTGGAGTGAGGCATGTAGCATCTCACTTAGGGGAAGCTCAACAGATGGGAGTCATCAGTGTGAGGACTGCTATTCCCAGTGAGCTGGTGCTCCTCTGCACCGCTGCCCCGGAACCCAGGTCCTAGCAGGGGTGTGCTGGGATCTGGGCCATGATCAGGGAAGGGGCAGAGGTCAGAGGCTCGGGGAACTGACCAAATCCCTAACCTCTGTCCGTGTATCCCTCAGGCCTCCCCCCAAGGCAGCTCTGGCCCATGCTCCCTCACTTCTGTTCCCCACTTCCCGCAAGCTGGAGCATCCATTGACCTCATTCAGGGTTTGGCTGGAAGCTGTAGTATCCAGTCATTCTCTCGCTCCTCAGGGGGTCACCTTGACAATGGGGTGGGGAGGAGGAGGAGGCATTGGAAGAGTTCTAGAAGCCTCAAATAGAGAGTGAGGGAGACCCACTCATCTTTGCTTGGCTTCACTTCCTGAAAGGGGTGGAGGAGCAAAGGAGGCAAGGCCTGGTCGCTTTTATTGGTGGGCATTTAGGGTCACTAGGACTGAGTGGTCACGGGCTGGGGAGGGGTGCTGGCTGCTGAGCTCAGGGCTGGGTGTGGGGGATGAGGTGCTATATAGAGCAGGTAAGTTGGAGCCTGCAGGGAGGGTGGCCTGGCCAGGACTGGGTAGGTGTACGAACAGAACGAAGGCAGCTGAGTCTGGGACAGGGTTGGCCAGGAGGTTCAGACAGCTGAGCTGGGAGGAGAGAGGGGCACAGGAGGGGCTGAGGGCCTGGGCCCCCACCCCCAGGGACTGGGCACACAGGGTCCCTGGGAAGCATGTTTGCCTTTTGGGTCTTTCTGCCTTTCTGTCGGAAGAGAGTCAGCTCCCTGAGACAATATCCATTTTTATATTTCTTGGAAATTTCACGGCATTCATTTCAGGGAAAATAAAAACTGTCATTGCTGGAGAAATGATACCAATCAGGGCCTGAAAAGGCTGGAAAATTATCCTCCTGGAGACAAAACACTGAGGGAAAATGCAGATTAAAAGCACAAAGAGCCACTTTGCTACCGCCCTGCCCTCCCCTCCCCCTTTATGGACTCACCATATTTTACATAATTCCACTTCTCTTCCGGAGAATTAACCGCACCCAAGAAGAACATAAGGGGCGGAGGAGGACCCTAGAATGGCCAGAATGAAGGCAGAGAGTATTCAGAGAGTTGCTTTGAGATGGACAGGTGGACAGACATGGGACAGGCAGAATGGGGACAGAGGAGGCCACTGGGGGCCAGGACCCAGTGGCTGTGCATATGAGAAGCCCCAGGGAGGGAACAGGCAATGGGTCTTTTGGGTCCTTGCTTTATCATGATTCTTATCAGATGGGGCTCCAAGGCAGTCTTAAGCTCTCCAATATTGTTTAGGCCAGTCCTGCAGGCCTGGGGGTGCTGGTGCTTTGTAGGGTCCTCTGCTAAGGACTCCGGAAGCAGAGGGGGTAGCTAAGGCAGGGCAGAGAAAGCAGAGATTCCAGAAAGGATAGCATTCATCCAAGAAGCTCCAGGCCCTGTCGGTACTGTGCCGAGCCAGGCAGAGGTGGGCTCTGCCTCAGAGCTGAGAGTGTGGTAAAGAGGTCCCACATTAAAAAGCAAGTTGCAGGGGAAGAAGGTAGTGGGTGGATAAATTCAGTCTCCCTCTACACCTACCCATTCCTCCCGCCAGTCCACATACCAGGGTCCTGAGGCATGTTTTCTTCCTCTCTGGTCAGGGTCTTCCTAAGCAGTGGGTGCAAGGCCAGTCAAGGTTTGGGGAGGGATGCAGTCTCATCCCTGAGGCCCCCTTCCTGCAGCAGCCTCCATGGAGGCTCTCCTTCCACCAGGGGCTGGGTGAGGGAGGGTTGCACCGGCAACCAAAATCCCAGATGTCCTAGGTGAAGGGGAGAGAGCTGGGATGGGCCAGGCGGTCCCCTTACTGAAGTCCGCTCTGCGCCTGGCGCTGTAAAGGCACATGCTGCAGCTTTTCGAGGAGTCTTCCTCGGGCGGGCTGTGCTCCAGGCCTGTGGACGCTGATGGGACGGCCCACGCGCCATCTGCAACCTGAGCCCTTTATCGACGGGCTGGTGGACACGGGATCGGAGGGAACCCCATCCCGGGATTAGCAGGCGCCCTCACTCTTCCCCGGACGCGGTTGGAACTGGAATCCCCGAGCCTGGAGTCCCGGCAAGACCCTCGGGAGCGTGTTCCCACAGCCGTCGTCCCCGCCCCCGAACTGCCAGAGCTGCCAGGTAGCCTGGATGGAGGCAGGAAGGAGGGGGAAGAGGAGGGCGGGAGGAGGAGGGTGGAGCCGCCGGCGCGCCCCCTCCCTCGGGGCCGGCGGGTGGCGCGGAGCCGCGCGGCGGCAGAGGAGGCGGCGGGCGCACGGAGAGAACGACCGCCCGCCCCGCTCCGGCTCTGGTCGGGCTGCGGCTCGGGCTCGGGCACGGGCTCGGGCTCAACCCGTTCTGATCCCGCTCGGCCCGGGTGCGCACCTGATGGGTAAGTGGCACTCGGTCTTCTGCTGCCGCGGCCACCAACGCAGCCACCTCCGCCGCCGCGGCGAGCCTCTAGGCTTTGTCTGCGTCCTCGCAGCTCTCCCTCCGGCTGCGGCTGCGACTCCCGGGCTCTGCTCTCTGGCTCCGCGGACTGTGCGGCGCGGTGCGGTAGGCTGGGCGTCCAGACCTCGGGGCGCGCGGAGCCGGCTCCCTCCACGCTAGGGGTGAAACTTCGCCCAAGTTTGGGTTCCAAGGAGAACCTGTTGAAGCCGGGAGTAGCCCAGGCGGGACGGGGAGCTGGAGACGGTACTGGGTCCAGGTTCGTAGGACCGTCGGGGGTTCCTCCTCTTTCCGGGCCAGACGGCAGACGACGCTTGAGAAAGGGGCATTCTAGCTATCGAACAGAAGGAGACGGGGCTGGGGGTCGCTCTGCTGACATCCGAGAGGGCAGTTTGTTTTTTTTTCAGCCGCTTTCTCGAACGTCTAATTGCGGGGAGCCGAAGGCGGCTTCAGTGTCCGCATAGACGCTCTCCCGACCGCACCTCCTTTCTCCAGCTTCCGCTTTCCCCCTCCCCCACCGGCCTTGACCGGAGCAGGTCTTGCACAAGAAAGGCTAAGGTCAGAGAAACAGTCTTTCGTTGAAGGCCTACTACGTGCCAGGCCCCGTGCCTGGTGCTCCCAGCTTTCCACCTGGGGCCTCCTAATTCTGCGACGGGCATCGTTGTTCAGGAAAAGAGGAGACAGGTCAAAGGATGCATAGGTGGGAAGTGGTGGCCACTCCGAGCCTTCCCCTTCCCTCGTTCTCCTTCCGGCGCAGGGAGGCCAGGCGCCAGGTCTGCTCGCTGTTGGGGAGTCCCAGCCTCTGGACCCAGGCCTGCACCCCTTCCGTCGGGCCCCAATGCCTCTCTAAGCCTGCATCTACCCTTCTTGTAGCTGCGGCCCAGGGAGCCATGCGGAGGCCAGACAGAAGGCCGGTGGCCCGGTGCATCCTGTAGCGGAGATCGCCAAGGGCTGCAGGGTGGCGCCGGCCGCGCCATGGAGGCCCCATATTCAATGACTGCGCACTACGACGAGTTCCAGGAGGTCAAGTATGTGAGCCGGTGCGGCACGGGGGGCGCGCGCGGGACCTCGCTGCCCCCTGGCTTCCCGTTGGGCGCTGGGCGCAGCGCCTCCGGGACCCGGGCCGGGCTGCCACGCTGGAACCGGCGCGAGGTTTGCCTGCTGTCGGGGCTGGTGTTCGCCGCCGGCCTTTGCGCCATCCTAGCCGCCATGCTGGCGCTCAAGTACCTGGGCCCGGGCGCGGCGGGCAGCGGAGCCTGCTCGGAGGGCTGCCCCGAACGCAAGGCCTTCGCGCGTGCCGCCCGCTTCCTGGCCGCCAACCTGGACACCAGCATCGACCCGTGTCAGGACTTCTATTCCTTCGCGTGTGGTGGCTGGCTACGGCGCCACGCCATCCCCGACGACAAGCTCACCTACGGCACCATCGCGGCCATCGGCGAGCAGAACGAGGAGCGCCTGCAGCGCCTGCTGGCGCGGCCCGGGGGTGGGCCCGGCGGCGCGGCCCAGCGCAAGGTGCGCGCCTTCTTCCGCTCGTGCCTCGACATGCGCGAGATAGAGAGGCTCGGCCCGAGGCCCATGCTTGAGGTCATCGAGGACTGCGGAGGCTGGGACCTGGGTGGCGCCGCCGAGCGCCCGGGGTCCTCGGGACACTGGGACCTCAACCGGCTGCTGTACAAGGCGCAGGGCGTGTACAGCGCCGCCGCGCTGTTTTCACTCACCGTTAACCTGGACGACAGGAACTCCTCACGCTATGTCATCCGCGTGAGTGTCCCCCGCTCCTCAGGTACCCGCCAGCGGCCCGGAACCCGGGGTGCTGGCCCGCTTCCCATAGACCCATTCCGGAGGGGAGGAGAGAAAAGAGGAAGGGAGCGTGCGCTGGCAGAGCACGGGAGGAGGGCGCAAGTAATTTCCCTGGAGTAATTGCGGTGTTTAGCGAAGCCGCGGGAGCTGCAATTTCCCAGCCCTCTTGCCGGCTCCGTGAGCACGGAAGGAGGTGTGTGCCCTTGAGCCCGGCGGGGCTGGGGCTGGCCAGATGCTGGGCCCTAAATGTCAATACCTCTTTGCCAGTGCTCCTCACAGGTGGAGAAAGGGAAGGCGTAAAGGAAGTGGGGGTGGGGGTAGGGGTGGGGATAGGAGTGGGGGTGGAGGTGGAGGTGGGGAGGCGGGGACCTCCCCTCTATCATCCCCAGGCTACCCCAGGCTAGACCGGTAGAGGCAGGGGCTTCTACGCCCTTTTCTCTGGATAGAGGGAGGGGCTAATGTCTTTGTGCCCCTGAGGTTGTGACAATGGATGTCTTGCTATTTGGGCATTTGAGTGGGAATTCAGTTCCTCTGCTTGAACCTGGCTTGTTGACCTCTGACCTCTGACCCCCACCTCTCTCTCCAGATTGACCAGGATGGGCTCACTCTACCGGAGAGGACCCTGTACTTAGCTCAGGATGAGGACAGTGAGAAGGTGTGGGGGCAATGGGGTGGGGTTGCAGGGAAGGCCTGAGGCTCGGAGAGGAATGGACCAGGGCCTAGCAATGATCCTCACCCTTGACATGCCCCATCCTGGTGCAGATCCTGGCAGCTTACCGAGTGTTCATGGAGCGCCTGCTCAGCCTCCTGGGTGCCAATGCTGTGGAGCAGAAGGCCCAGGAGATCCTGCAACTGGAGCAGCGGCTGGCCAACGTGAGCAGGGGCACTGCTGTGGGCTGGGGGGAGGGGACCATGGGGCAGGGCTGGGTCAACCTGATCTCCATCCACCCCAGATCACAGTGTCAGAGTATGATGACCTCCGTCGAGACGTCAGCTCCATGTACAACAAGGTGACACTGGGACAGCTGCAGAAGATCACTCCCCATGTGAGTGTGGTCTGGCCCTGGTGGGTGTGGGGTGGGGTGCTGATCCTGAAACTGTTGGGTCATCCCCTCCCCAGGACTCCAGTGTCCTCCTGTGTCTCCCTGACCCCTTCCCTATGCTCTGTGGTCCCTGTCACACCCACACCCACCGCTCCCACCCATGGCCCACAGCTGCAGTGGAAGTGGCTGCTGGACCAGATCTTCCAGGAGGACTTCTCAGAGGACGAGGAGGTGGTGCTGCTGGCCACGGACTACATGCAGCAGGTGTCCCAGCTCATCCGCTCCACACCCCGAAGGTACAACTGCCAATTACCCATCCCAGGCCCTTCCCCGATACCCCAGACCCATCTTCCTGGTGAGCTATGAGTTCCCACCTCTGTGCAGGAGCCACATGGGGAGGCATGTGAGGAGCACTGGAGAAGGAGTCCTGATCCCTAGGTTCAGATGTGGTTCTCTCACGTCCTCTGTGGAGCCCTGAGTAGGGCTGTGAGTTTCCTGAGTTGCAGTTTCCTCATCCGGGGAGAGTGAGGCTTGAGTGGGTCTGGACATCAGAAAGGACACCCTGGGGAGAGCCTCCCTGCTCTCTGCCCACCTTGGGGAGGAACAGAGGCCTCTCAAGGCCAGCTCTGGGGCACACAGTCACCAGAAGTGCCAACTGTCCCACCCATAGCAAGTCAGAAAATGATGCTGGCCTATGACCCGTGGCCAGAATGTGTCCTGCTGTGTGTGTGGACCCAGTCCTTTTCCCTGACTAGGCCACTCTAGGTTCTGCCTCCGTGTGCCTGGAATGACCCTCACTCCTGGGGGGTGCTAGGTCTGGGCGGTAGGTTGGTGCATTCGGGTGGCCCAAGCATGTGAGCCTGTCTGGACACCTAGCTCCTTCACCCGGCCCTCAGGATCCTGCACAACTACCTGGTGTGGCGCGTGGTGGTGGTCCTGAGTGAGCATCTGTCACCACCATTTCGAGAGGCTCTGCATGAGTTGGCACGTGAGATGGAGGGGAGTGACAAGCCCCAGGAGCTGGCCCGTGTCTGCCTGGGCCAGGCCAACCGCCACTTTGGCATGGCTCTTGGCGCCCTCTTTGTACATGAACACTTCTCAGCTGCCAGCAAAGCCAAGGTCAGGCTGCCCTGGGCTTGGGGGTGGGGTTACGAGTGTTGAACTGGGCATGGAGTCCTTGTATGGCTTTGGTCTGAGGATGGGGAGCCCCACACATCCCCCTGCAGCTAGGGGCAACGGGCTCAGTTTAGGGCTCTGCCCTTTCTGAGGCTACAGGCTGGTTTCACCAGGTCTCCTCCCCCAGGAAGCCCACCTGGCCTGTCAGCCAGAGGAGGCCCTCCCTACTAAGCTCCTGCCCATCCTTCTCTGCCATGTCAGTAGGCATGGTCTTAGGAATACATGTGATCATTGCTGGGGCAGTTTGCCCCCTTCCAGGCTGGGAGCTTCTTGTCTGAGGTGCAGGGCCTGGATCCCCACCTCCAAGGTCACCCCTGGGTGCTCA
Source organism: Eptesicus fuscus (assembly GCF_027574615.1). Lineage (NCBI taxonomy): Eukaryota > Metazoa > Chordata > Mammalia > Chiroptera > Vespertilionidae > Eptesicus > Eptesicus fuscus. The sequence goes on from NC_072483.1 coordinate 62,794,366, forward strand.
GTACCAGCCCTGAACTTAGAAAGTGGTGCTGAATGATTAGGTGGCCCCTCGTACCAGGTGCTGGGGGCCCAGCTCTAAGCCCTCCTGGGTTGATCCTTGAGCCCTGAGCCCTGACCCTGCAGGTGCAGCAGCTGGTGGAAGACATCAAGTACATCTTGGGCCAGCGCCTGGAGGAGCTGGACTGGATGGATGCTGAGACCAAGGCGGCTGCTCGGGCCAAGGTGAAGTGGGATCCTGTTCCCATTTGTGTGTTCTACATTTATTGAGCACCTCTGAGCACCTAGGGCTGGGATAACAAAGGAGACAAAGGTGCCTTTTATGGAGTTGTCCTGACTCGGTCTGCTCTTCTCCATCCTTGAACTCCACCTCTAAGCTGGAGCTAGAGCTTTCTCTTTGGTGGGTGGGAGGCTATCACCTGAGGCCCTGGCCCACTCTCACTGCCCTCTCGACTATAGCTCCAGTACATGATGGTGATGGTCGGCTACCCAGACTTCCTGCTCAAGCCCGAGGCCGTGGACAAGGAGTATGAGGTGGGCTTGCCCCCTGGCCTGTTCCTGTCCAGCCTGACCAGCTGGGTTTCTCCAGGCCCCTGTCCAAGACCTCCAGGGAGCCCACCACCACTGCAGTGAAGGAGCCACAGCCAGCCCTCAGCTGATGGACCTTGGGAGGGCATGGGGCCTGCCTGGCGCTCATGTGGCCCTGCCCCTGGCCTGCCGCTGAGTGCTGCCTGTCCCCTGTGCAGTTTGAAGTCCACGAGAAGACCTACTTCAAGAACATCTTAAACAGCATCCGCTTTAGCATCCAGCTCTCAGTCAAGAAGATCCGGCAGGAGGTGGATAAGTCCACGTGGGTGCCTGGCCCAGAGCTGGGGGGCAGGGAAATGCCATGGAGAGAGGGCACCTTACTAAAGCCAGGAGGCTGGTGGGGCAAACTGCCTCACACCATGCTGGTGCGAGGGGCACAAGGCCTGCACAAGTCGTGGGTGGGGCTACCAGCTTTGGAGATCATTGGGGAGCAGCTTGAGGGAGGCCAGGACATGGCCGTAGGCTGGGCTACCAGAACAGCCTTCAAGAAGTTGGCTAGGAGGGTTGTGGAGGAGTGCGGACCCCCCGCAGCTGACCTCAGCCTTCCTCCACAGGTGGCTGCTTCCTCCACAAGCACTCAATGCCTACTATCTACCCAACAAGAACCAGATGGGTAAGGGGCATGTCCTGAGAGGGGCAGGGCTTGGAGGTGGGCAGGTCTCCTGCTTACCACACCCTCCCTGTAGTGTTCCCTGCTGGTATCCTGCAGCCCACCCTGTATGACCCCGATTTCCCACAGTGAGTACGGAACCTGGCCTTGTCTGCGCGGTGGGTGGGGGCTGCTCAGACTGCTCCAAACCTGGGTGGGTCCGGGAGCCATGACATCTGCAGACCCTGGGTCCTCCTAGTCCTACTTCATCCTTGGTTATTTAGGACATAAGTAGTTTTTGTGTGTGTGTGTTTTTTTTTTTTTTCACTTTCTTTGTAATGCTCCTAGTCCCCCCTTACCTAGTTTGAGATTTCATCAGGTGTTTCAAAAGTGGAGCGACCCTAGTGATGAGGAAAAAGGCATATTCCATGTTGGGTGCCTCCGTTTCCCTCCTGCCTCCCTCCAATCCTGCCTCCTCCCCACACCCCGCCCCCCGCCAACTCTGTGAGATGTTATTTCCTAAAAGGCAGGTGCGCAGGTATAAATGGCCCCTTTTACATATCCCACAAGGAAGCTGAGGCAGGAGTGCCTGGCACCATGCAGACACCACTGGGGTCACCTCTTAGCCTGACCAGGGCCTCCCGGGGCCCGGGCAGCAGGGAGGCACTTTTAGAACACAGGTGGGGCCTGATGCTGCTGCTGTGGGCCCAGGTCTCTGAACTACGGGGGCATTGGCACCATCATCGGGCACGAGCTGACCCATGGCTACGACGACTGGGGTGAGGCCTGTGGGTTGAGGGGATGGTGGCAGTAGGGGGTAGGGTGGTGGCGGGCTGATTAAAACGCCACGGGGCCCCTCTGTCCTCAAAGCCTGGGCTCTGGGAGTGAGCGTCAATCTCAGCCCATCCTGCCCGTTCCCCACAGGGGGGCAATATGACCGCGCGGGCAACCTGCTGCACTGGTGGACAGAGGCCTCCTACCGCCGCTTCCTGCGCAAGGCTGAGTGCATCGTCCACCTCTACGACAACTTCACTGTCTACAACCAGCGGGTGAGACCCCCTGACCTCCCTCAGCCCCTGGGGCCCAGCTCGGCACATAACAGGAGCGTGCACACACACGTGTACACACATGTGCCCGAACAAACCCTGTGCAGGTCCCTGCACACACACCCAAGGGTGCGTGCACACTCTCACAGACACATAAATGAGCTCACACAGACTCACCAGGGCCACGGGGCACAAAGGGATTGGAGTCCCTCCTAAATCCTCTTGGAAAGGGGAGGACAGGGCAGGGGTAGGGGTGGGCGGGGGCCCGGGTGCAAGGCCTGAGGAAGGTCAGTGGGCCCCATGCAGCCTTTTCCTTTCTGCGCAGGTGAATGGAAAGCACACACTTGGCGAGAACATCGCAGATATGGGGGGCCTCAAGCTGGCCTACTATGTGAGCTGCTGGGGCTTGGCCCTCCATCCCTTCAGGGGAGGGGTGGGGGCTGATGGGGACTCAACCAGAGATGTAGCACTGTTTCTCCCTGTTTTGCTGTCCTCTGGCCTAGGGGGTGCCAGACACGGGGTCCTCAACAAATGGAGGGACTCCCAGGCCCTGCATTCCAAGAGGAGGGAGGGCTGCCTGGAGGGGTGGTACCTACCTGGGGTTAGCCTTCCTGGGAGCGAGCACAGCTTGGAGAGTGTGGAAGGAGGGAGCTGGGGCCTCAATGTGCAGAGCTGGGGCTGGCTGGGTGGAGGGTAAGTCAGGTTGCCCCACTGTGGGCACTGCAGCTCCAGGCACTTGAACCTCCTGAACCCCCAGGCTTATCAGAAGTGGGTGCGGGAGCATGGCCCAGAGCACCCACTGCACCGGCTCAAGTACACACACAACCAGCTCTTCTTCATTGCCTTTGCCCAGGTGGGCCATGTTGGGGTTGGTAGGTGGTTGGTGGTGGGGACAATAGCTCTGTGGGTTCTGATGGGCGTTTAAGGCCTCGTGTGCTGAGGGTTGTGGGAAGGGTGTTGCAGGGCTTGGGCAGTGGACTTCTGGCCTCATCTTCCACTCTCCTCCCCTGCGCCCCGCCCCTCCCCGGGCCCAGAATTGGTGCATCAAACGGCGGTCACAGTCCATCTACCTGCAGGTGCTGACCGACAAGCACGCACCTGAGCACTACAGGTATGCTGCTGGGCCTCACCCTCTCCTTGTATCTGGGATGGAAGCAGGTACCCGTGGGAAGGGACAGCTGGGCTAAGCTGGGACCCACACTTTATGGGTCTCTTCCACCCCAGGGTGCTGGGCAGTGTATCCCAGTTTGAGGAGTTTGGCCGGGCCTTCCATTGCCCCAAAGATTCGCCCATGAACCCTGCTCACAAGTGCTCTGTGTGGTGAGCCGGCCGCTCCCCACCTACCCGCACGCCCCCACTGTCCTGCACGAATTGCCTCCTGCTGGCCACTGGACCTGGCACTGGCCCCAATCTGGGTGCCACCTGCCTTCCCAGCCCCTCCAGGACCTCAGCCCCTGCTGTCCATCACTTCAGGGAGGACTCAGAGCAGGGATGAGGTTGGGCTCTAGGAAGGCATGGGGAGAGATGCAGGGGTCCCCAGACTTGACTCTAGTCAGCCAGAGCCCGTGGCCAGGCCGGACTCTCCAGGCCCCACCTCTGCTGTGTTCTTGCTGCTATGTCTGGTCAATAAAGCTGCTGTACTGTCAATTCTGCCTCTGGGAAGGTGGGGCTGGAGGAAGGGTCTCCTCTGGGAGGAGGTTCAGGCTCCTAGCACCGTCGGGACCCTAGGGGCCTTCTTGTCCCCTCCCAGTGACCTTGGTTGAGCTGCCTCTGTCCTGCCGCCCCAGGCTCTTCTGTCTTTTTCACCAACAACCCATTTCCCCGTCCCCCAAGTCCTGCCTAGGCTCCTGCCCAGTTCTGGGGGTGCCCCAGACCAGCCTCGTGGGTACCGGACACCCAGCCCAGTGGTGCCCCACGCCCCACGCCCCACGCCCCACCCAACCCTCTGGCCTAGGATCCTGGCTGGAATAGGAATCCCCAGGCCTAACCCTCTTGCTTGGGCTCCCCAAGTTCCCCAAATCCACTCAAAACCATTTTTCCAGTCTCCCTGCTGGCTTAGAGGCAGCCTCAGGGTCGGGGGCCTGTGGGGTGAACTTCCAGGGTCACTGCTGTGTGGTGAGAAGTGCGGCAAAGCCTGGATACCTTCCCCTTTACATCGGCGCCCTGCTGGGGGCCCATTGGGGAATGGGCATGTGAGGGAAGGTGGGCCCAGGGGCCCTGGGAGAGGACATAAGGTTTCCAGCCTGGGGGCTGGTCCAGAGCTGGTGCCCAGGATGCCACATGAGCCTCAGCTGCCAGCTGCTGCCTGGGAGTCTGATGCCCAGAGTGCACCCTGGCTGGGGAGTGCCCACCCTGCTGGTGAGATTGTGTCCGACAGGCATGAGGCTACCTGAGACCCCTCTGCCTGATGGGTCCCCGCTGGGCTCACTCAGTGTCGATGTTGCTGTTACCTAGAGCTTGGGACTCCTCACGCTCCTTTGGGGAGAACAGAGGGAGGTCAGCGGGTCAGAGGGAGTGCACGCCAAGGATATCTGGAGGACAGAATCCACTGGTTTCCAGACAGAGCCGAAGAGCATCCTCACGGCCACTCAGGGAGGCGGACAGCGGCAGGGACAGCCCCTTTAACAGAGGGGGAAACTGAGGGGGGTCACGTGCCCTCTCTGAGGCCACACTGCTTGAGTCAGCTGATGGGCATGTCTTGGCTGCCCAGTCCTCGAGCTCTGGGTGTCCGTGCCATATTCAGCATCAGCTCTCAGTGTGACTTAGAAACCTTGTACACAGCACAAACACCGGCCGCTGTGTTGTCTGCCAGGCCCCGTCTGCAGTCACACTAGGGATTAGATTACTCTTCTGGGGTGGAGGAGGTGAGCAAACGGCACGGCGGCCCACTGGGCCTCAGTTTCCCTTTTAAGTGAGGAGCAGGAACAAGCGGTGATGCGATGAGTCTAGATGTGGCCTGGGGTGGCTGTTGAAGGGCTGGCTGCATCCATCCCCAGAGGGCAGGCTCCCTACGCAGCAGGCGTCCTCAGAGTGCAGCTCACCAATGTCAGAGAGCAATCTTCAGTGAAGCATTTAACAGCTGGGAAATAAAGGAGGTCAGGATGGTTTACCACTGCATTTAAGCTTCCAGGCAGCACCTGTGTCCTGTGTGCGAAGGGCCTCGAGGTTCCCAACCTCTGCATCAGACCTTGCTTCAGCCATCCACAGCCATGAGACCAGGGTCACTGCTGAGGTGCCTTGACAAATGATTCGATGTCTCTGTACCCCAGGAGATCATCAGCAGACCTGGGGGTGCTGGTGAGGGGTGCACTTACCTGTGGTAGAGCCTCCCATCCCCTCACCCCTACCCAACTCTGAGTCCTCGGGGCCAAGCATGCTGGGGTCACCCTCAGCCCTGTGAGTACCAGCTCTGTGTACTAGCCAGGCCTCTGGATTTGAGAAGGACTTGACGCCAAATGAAGAGGCAAACTTGTGCCTCAGTTTCCCTGCCTTGAGTCTCAGAGGAGACAGGGGTGTCGGTAACCTGGGATTTCTGGCCACCCACTGGTTTCCAAACTGCTTTTCCAGACAGCCCAAGAGCATCCTCACTGCCACTCAGGGAGGCGGACAGCGGCAGGGACGGCCCCTTTAACAGATGGGGAAACTGAGGGTGGTCACGTGCCCTTTCTGAGGCCACACTGCTTGTGTCAGCTGATGGGCGTGTCGGGAAGGGGCTGAGGGGTATGGTGCCACTGAGCAGCCCTGGACTCCAGGCCTTTCCAACCCATTCTGTGGCGCTCGGATTCAAGTTTCTGCCAGCCATGTGGTTGCTTCTATGCTGACCAGATGTCCAGCACCCTGGGGGTCCCAAGTGCCCCAGCTTGTGAGGTGCCCCCGATGCACTATTTTTAAATGGCTTTGGCCTCTATTCCAAATGTGCTGGGTCCTCTCTATGCAAATGCCTCCAGGTCTGGTTTATCGGAGGCTGGCTTGGCTTTCTCCTCATGCCCCATTGGGTGGGTTGGCCCTTTCCCACCCCACGCCCCCCTTGCTGGGCCGCACCCCAGCTGACTCCCCTTTCCCAGGGACTACTGCAAAGACTGGGTGAAGTCACAGGCTTTGCTAGAGGTTTGGGGTGCTGGATGGGGCAAAGCCCTTTTGCTACCTCTTCTCCTTTCTGGGCTCCTCACCCCTTCCCAAAACAGGCTCGGGAAGCCCCCTTTATTAAGAAGAGCAATTGCTAGCTCTGGCTAGTGTGGTTCAGTTGGTTGAGTGCCATCCCATGGACCGGTTCCGATTCCCATTCAGGGCACATGCCTGGGTTTCGGGCTCCATCCCTAGTGGGGAGCGTGCAGGAGGCAGCCCATCAATGATTCTCTCTCATCAATGTTTTTGTCTCTCTTTCTTCCTCTGAAATCAATAAAAACATATATATATATATATATTTTTTATTTTAAAGAGCAATTTCCCCTTCCCCCTGCTGACTCCAGCCTGGCCCAGAGCCTGAGCTCTGTCTGTGTCCCCGAGGCTGTCCGGCGGGGAACCCTGCAGCAGGACAGGGCAGCGGGCAGGGCGTCAGAGTGCAGCGTCCCTCCCCGTGTCCCACGCCTCGGTAGGAGCCGAGCTGGCTGGGAGGGGTTGATCATTACAGATGTAATTTTGCCACCTCGCACCCCTGACAAAGCAGAAGGGACTACAACCCGTTTTTGTTTAAATGGCATCTCCCCTTCCTGCACCCTGTTCATCACCGCCCCAGCCGGCAGGGGCAGAAGGGGGCTTCCGGAGAAAGCAAGACCCATTAGGCTTTGGGCTCAGGCAGCCCTCCTGGGTCTCAGTTGCTGCAGCTGACCACACTAAGCAGTCCTAGGGAGCATTTTATCGAGAAAAATGCAGGCCACTGAGCCTGAGCCACTATTTAAAACTCCTTCCTGCTCGTATTGAGAACAATATGAAACTCAGCTTGTCCTCCCAAAGGAAGCCCTTGCTCTCTAACCTCCCTTTTCAGCTCGGAGGCCACACATTTGACGGCACATCCCTGAGTGGGACCTAGGCATGTACTTCACCGGTGTCTAAGGAGCAGTGCTCTGCAGCTGCTCCGGGGTCACCTGGGTGGGGACTCCGGGTCCCTAGGCACCCCTCCCTTTGGGGAACACTAGTTGCGCCTTGGCCTGGTCTTTCCTGCAGTCTTCAGAATAAACCGGACGCTACCCCTGGTGTCCCCTGATCCCTCTTCTGTGGCCTGAGGAGGACCCCCTCCAGGCCCAGCCTTTGTCCCAACTGCGGTTGGTTCACGTGACATGGGTTGTAGCTCATTTTGGGGCCTCCTCATCTGCCTGAGTTGGGGATTCCCAGCCCTCTTGTTTACAGCCCATCTTTTAAATATATATATATTTTTAGTGATTTCATAGAAGAAGAAGAAGAAAAAAAAGAGAGAGAGAGAGAAACATCAATGATGAGAGAGAATCATTGATTGGCTGCGTCCTGCATGCCTCCACTGGGGATTGAGCCTTCAACCCGGGCATGTGCCCTTGACCCGAATAGAACCCGGGACCCTTCACTGCAGGCTGATGCTCTATCCTCTGAGCCAAACCGGCTAGCATCTTTGAGGCTCTACCCCACATGTTTCCCTGGCCATGGTCCCCCCACTGCTATCTGGGTGTGCCCTGCTGTAGCAGAAATACGTTGGCCCCATGGATTCCCCCCACCCCATGCTGCTTCCTCCCAGCCCTCCTTGCCACCCCATGCTGACTAGAAGGTGCCTAGAGGGCTGCACAGCACACTGTCATCGGTGGCCCAGGTCCCTGGGAGCGGCTCCTATGCGGGCTGGTGTCCAGCATGAGCTCATCGGTCAGAGGGGATGAGGCAGTACCTGGCTCCAGCCTCAGCTGCCACCCCGGACCCAGGAGCCTCTGGCAGTGGCTCAGGTTGATTCACTTGGCCAACACGCAGCTCAGATTCCCCAGCTGCTGTCACGTGGAGCTATTAGCCGCATCTCTCCTTGCCTATACTTTGCATAAATAATAATAAAACTCTCCCACCTTCCTGCAGGACCAAACCGTTGCAGGGGCGCTGGCAGGGATCTGTGTGGAGGGGTCTGAATGCAGCTATTTTCCCTCTCACCGAGGAGCCCAGGCCGGGCGGGGAGGGAGGGGCGCTGTGCTGGCTGATGACCAGTAACTTGCAAATCCAGTGAACAAAGAAAGGGGCAGACAGGGCATCAAGGCCTGGAAGCCTCCCGCTGAGGGTGGACGGTGGCCGCACACTTTAGGGCAGGGAACGGCTGTTTCCTCCCTAAGGGGCACCTCGGGAGACACAAGACTGGTTCCTGGGCCCCCATGCCAAGTGCATCGCGTGGCAGACTGGGCATCCCCAGTGGCAAGGTCATATCAAGGGGAAACTCCAGATGCCTTTGACAAGGCTACTTCCTGGTTTGTGCCCTGGTAGCAAACGCTGAAGCTCTGCTCCGTAGAGTACCCAGACCCTGGCTATGCCTGAGATCCAAGGAAATGCAATGGAAGATGCCGCGCGGCATCACGCAGGGAGCCAGGGACTCCGGGAGGCATCCTCCAGGGGCAATGCCGACGAGGGGACACCTGTTTCTGGAACCAGGGGGATGACGGCGTCGGATGGTAATGTCAGCCCCAGGTCGGGACAAGGCACAGCTAGCAGGCCCCTGTTCCTGAAGTCTGTGAGGCGGTGGGCCTGTTTTTACCTATCAGGACCCTTCGGGTGTCAGCCACCAGAGAGGGCTCACAGGGGCTGCATAAGCAGGGGCTCCCGGTCTAGCTGGACCAATGGCGCCCTCTAGAGCCCAGTTTAAACTCTGCAGGATTTGCTGGGCTTGAGAGTCTGGTGAGGCCCAAGCACCTCTGGGTTCCCCTCTGGATGTCAGGGGTTTTGGTGAAAGGGACAGAAAGTGCCCGTTCCCCCCGCCCCACCCGAGTGCCTAGTCCCGGGATCTCCATGCTTCACCTCATTCGCAGCTTCTCCTCAGCCCTTGGGGTGGAGGGGCGCTGGGATGGAAGGGAATCAGCACTTCTCATATGTGTTTAAAATCTAGCTCCATTGGCACCTTCGCCTGTCAGCCTGGCACCCACCCAACATGGTTCTTGGGTGTCCTGGGGGAAGGTATGTAGGTGCTGCAACCCCTCCCAATTTGCTCACTCTCCATAGATTGCGATGTGTTCGACTTCAGTGTGTCTCTATGTGGATTTATGGATTATATGATCTAATTTTAAACAAACTAATCGTCCCAAAAAATCAAGTGGCTTACAAAATAGTCCTGTACAGAAACTACCGATAATACCAGTAATTCACACACAGGCGAACAACCACAGAAGCAGCAGCCGAGACCCTCCCTCCCTCCGGATACATGCTTGCCATCACCCCTGGAACAGACCTGAGGAGAAGTTAGCCTCCAATATCTATAATAATAGAAGCGTAATATGCAAATCGACCAAACAGCCGAACAGCAGAACAACGTCTGGACAACCACGCTATGGCACGCACTGATGCCAGGCCAACCAAGGCGGGTGCTATGCGATTGGTTGGGGGGCCCCGCCATCACCCCACAATCGCCCTGCAGACGGAGGCCCAGGCCACCAGCCGGTGGGGCAATGGGGGGAGGTGGGGGAGGGCTCTTCAGTTGTGCCAAAGAGGGAGGCCCAGGCCACCACGCTGACGGCGCTGCGGCGAGTGGGCGGGGCTCCCAGACTGCGAGAGGGTGCAGGCCTGGCTGAGAGCCCCCCTCCTCCCTCCCGGTGCTCGAATTTCATGCACCAGGCCTTTAGTATATATATTAAATTAAACTGCTTCCTACCCCGTCCCTGTCATCACTGGGAAAGCTTTCCCCGCATGCCTTGTACCTTGAGATATTAGTCAATGACAACACAGAACCCTCATGGTGAGCAAGGAATTTAAAAATTAAGCTTCCAGAACACGGAGATGGACTCCCGCAACCTTTCCCAATGATGTTTAAAGTGACATGCTGTCCAGCCAGTACTTCTTGATATTTCCCTAAGCAATGATAAATATTTGGAAAGCTCTTTTAAAGTTTCTTACATAATAGCAGAAGACAAAAAGCAGCTACCGCCAGGCATTCATTCTTTCTACTGCAGTAAAAATGGCAGAAACAATGAACAGAAAATGATCTGTCGACAAACCGAAACGCATTTCTTTGTCAGCAAATACTGTTGGAAGATGTAGAGAAAACACTGCCGTAGATTAGGAGGAAATGTAAGAGCAAATTACCCAGTGTGGGAGGTTTGCTATACAGTTGGCTGAAAGTACAGATGTTTCTAACACATCTCAGCTTAACGTATTTGCTGAATTCTGTTCCAATAATGAAATCCACAAACCACTTTTTTTTTCATGAACCACTAAAGGAGAGATATAGCAGAGAAGATATATTCTCAACAGTAAATGTCTTGTTTAATAAAAACAATGTCATATGGGGAAAACAGTGTTAGTGCACCCTTCAATGGAGCAGTTTCCCAGAAAGGATTTTTTATTTTTTTATTTTAAAGGATTTTGATGGCTCAGGCGCAGTCAGAGCCTTGCAGGAAAGGGCTGGAGGCCCCAACAGCACATAAAATGCTGTAGAGCCAGCTGTGGCCTTAACTTTATAAACAAAAATTGCCCTAGAAGTGTTGGAGCCTTATATGATACTTGGTAATGTGGGGGAGGGAACCTTCTCCTTCTAGACTCTTCTGATGGGGTGGGGGGGTACTTCAAACAGTTTGTTATATAATTGTTGTTAATTCTCACCTGAGGATATTTTTTCCATTGATTTTTAGAGAGAGTGGAAGGGAGGAGGGAGAAAGGGGGGGGGAGAGAAAGAGAGAGAGAAAAACATAGATGTGAGAGACCCATCAACTGGTTAACAGATTAACAAGAGAAAATGACCAAATTTAACTACATACGTGCAGATGAGAACCCCACATACACAAGAGTCAGAGACCCCACAGACATGGGAGGTTCCGGGACAGAAAGGAAAAAGGGAGTGTGTATGACATTCTGAGCTAGGGGTGAGGTAAGGCACCCGGGGCTTCGGGGGAGGAAGGTCGATAAGAAGGGCGGATGTTCAGTAATTAGAGATTTGCCTTGCCCTGTAGGTAGGTCATAAAACATTATTTCTGATAACTCTTATTATGGGCAAGGCCCCTAATTAAAATTATTTAAGGGAGAGGGAAAGATTCTCATGAACTGCCTGGGGAGGCCTGTTCTGAACCCCTTGTCCTGCCTTTAAGACTTCCTGAGAACTCGCGGTCCAGAAGTTGGGTTGAGAGGTTGTTCCATATCTCATTAAGCCAGTCTGTCTTGAGAACAGGTCGGTTCAGTTCAACAGTTTTGCCCCCAAAGTTAGGCCTATGGTACAAGCAACCAGGTACATAATAAGAGGCATCTCTGTGGAAACAAAAGAAAAATGGTTAGTGACTGGCGCAGACTATAACCCCGATTTCTGAGTTCTGAAAGCAGGCAGGCAAGGGGATTTCTAGACATTTGGCTGGAATCATCTTTAGGTGGAGTGAAGGCAGGCAGTGAGCGTCTGACAGATTCTCCTCGTTTGCATTTTGAACGTCTCTGATGGTCTTTCTGCCACAGGCACCAAGATTGTCCATATCTGAGCTGCTGTGATTTCTCTGAAGGTTATATCAAGTTGTCCCATTTCAGCTGGCACGGCTTTCGAGAGGGTGGTTTGGGTTCTCAACGATTCCCAGTCAAAGGCTGGAAGAAACATTGGCAATGTGAGTTTGGAGAGTCATAGCCAGACGCTGGAGGAAACCAGGATCCAATTTAGTTACACGTAGAAACCAAACCTCAAAAGACAATGACCAGCACTAGAATCTAATATCCACAAAAGGGCTTTACTGAAACCGTTTTCTCTCTAAAGTCACCCCCGTTTTTACCAAAGATAGCCAAAGTAAGATGAATTTGTTTGAAATTGTATAGTTTTAATAAATTGGTGTATTATGTGTATATATACAACAAGAATAGCAATTGATCATATAGGTGCTTTTAAATCTGCTTTGCTGGGACTTTTCCATAAGGAACCTCCTGACTGAACTTTGAAGGCCTCTGATGCTCAGACTTCACCTGCGACACCTGCAGATTTGGGTGAGTTCCTCTTTTCTTGATGTCCCTCAAATTGCTTGAGATTCCTGTACCTGCCAAGAAGTGACTCCTTTACTCACCTGGTAGGGCTGCTAAGAACCCTGTAAGCTAGGTACCAGGCCAACATTTCCAAGGATTTTATTGGCTTCCCCAAGTCAAATTTAATTCCTTAAAGCTGTCTGGTCAGATCTAAGTCTATGTGTGACTCTCTCAAATATGGCATTCCAGTCAAAGCTTCGTAACATAATTAGTTTCCAATTGTGCATCATTACAAGAACAAAATTCTTTATTTAAATATCTATATTTTGCCCTGGCTGGTTTGGCTCAGTGGATAGAGCGTCGACCTGCAGACTAAAGGGTCCCAGGTTCTATTCCAGTCAAGGGCACATGCCCAGGTTGTGGGTTTGATCCCCAGTGGGGAACGTGCAGGAGGCAGCTAATCAGTAATTCTCTCTCATCATTGATATTTCTATCTCTCCCTCTTCCTTCCTCTCTGAAATTAATTAAAAAATACATTAAAAAATATATATATTTTTTTTATTGATTTCAGAGAGTAAGGGAAAAGAAGAGGGAGAGAGAGATAAAAACATCAATGATGAGAGAGAATCATTGATCGGCTGCCTCCTACACGCTCTCCACTGGGGATCGAGCCTGCAACCCAGGCATGTGCCCTGACTGGGAATCGAACCATTACCTCCTGGTTCATAGGTGAATGCTCAACCATTGAGCCACGCCAGCTGGGCAAAATTCGTGGTTGTTGTTTTTTTTTTTTTAATTTTTATTGATTGATTGATTTTAGAGGGAGAGGAAGGAATGGAGGGAAGCAGAGAGAGAGAGAGAGAGAGAGAGATTTGCTGTTCCACTTACTTCAGCATTCATTGGTTGATTCTTGTATGTGCATGACCAGGGATTGAACCTGAAACCTTGGCATACCCGGATGATTCTCTAACCAACTGAGCTACCCCGCCAGGGCAACAAAATTCTTATTGAATTCATGCAGATAGCAATATTTCCATGAAAATAAAAATATAGTTTCTGAATTCTGGAGGGATTGAGTAGAAAGAAAAAGAGAAGTGTTTCAATTCTGTTTATAAAGGTGTAATTTACTAACTTTCTGTTAAGTCTTAGTTAAAGAGAAAAGGTTCCCTTGTATCTGGAAAAAAAATTAAAGAACCAGCAATGTTTCAAACAAAAAGTCATAACAATATAATCATCCCTGTCAGCTCATTCAGTCCCATGTAATTAATACTTCTTGAATCAAGTTTTCCCATTGGTTCTCTTGGCCTTGCCCGATAACTGAGGGTGACAGGGTTTGTGACAATCCCAATAACTTTCTTTGCAAGGCTGTCCATCAAGGCTCATATGATTTCCTCAGTGAAGTGGGTGCCTCGGTCACTAGAGACTGTGGGAGGCACAGCCCAGTGGGAAACACATTTTCTGACAGTTTGTCATTGTGAGGGCATCAGCCTTGCGGCAGGGGAAGGCTTCAACCCACCTGGAAAACATACACGCAACAATGAGAACATGTTGATGATCCATACTAAGTGGCATTGAATGCATTCCAGTTTAAATGCACTATGGTGGATGAAGAAACCCAAAAACCTAAAAATGGGGTTTGCTAGGGAGTGGGGAAGATGCAAGTGGCTCTCCCTCTTTGTTTAATTTACAGTAATTGTTTACCCAGCTTAGTTTCTCCCAAGGGATAATAAAAGCAGTGAGCCAAGGACACACCCGGTGCATCTGACCTTTGATTCAAAGAAAGCCCTTGCAGCAGCAGCCTCTGAGGCCTCAGCAGGGCACCCCCACACAGGAGGAACCCTCTGGGATTTCATTCTACTCTGGTTGGATGCCTCCTACCCCTCCACCCAGGATAGGATGAAAGTCAAGATCAACCTCAAGTGAGGGCCACAGCGGGTGGTTGGAGGCCTCACATAGAACTCACCCATCATTGGTTCCCCAGAAATACACACAGAGTTACTGCTTTGGTTGACACTGATGCTACATGAACTCTAATACATGGTCATCCTAAACCAGTTGTCTGGTCTCCTCAGTGCTATAAACAGCTATGGAAGCCAGAGTATTACGATTAAAAGGACCCCGGTTCTGCCAATTGGGTGCTATCCCCTTCGGGAATACGATGTCTTTATCGCCCCCGTCCTGGAGAACATTCTGGGTATTGACATTTTGCAAGGCCAGACCCTACAAACCTCTGTTGGAAAATCCACCTCTGAATACACGTAACCACAAAGAGTGGCAAGTAAGCACAGAATACCAGTTACCACGAGGAAACGAGGGAACAGGAGAAACTATTCGAGAGCTCCGTGGTGTGGATATTGAGTGTCCTGAACACAACGTCTGTAACAGTCCAGTGTGGCCGGCAGAAAGGCCAGACGGCCTTGGAGAATGACAGCGACTACAGAGAACTGAATAAGGCAGTGCCTCCTATTTACACGGCTGTACCGAACACGGCCCCTCTATCCCAGGGTCTATCCGAGGGGCCGTGTTCGGTACAGCTGCGTAAAAAGGAGGCACTGCCTTATTTAGAACGGTCCATGCTGTACTGGACCCGGCCAATGCTTCTTTAGCATACACCTGGCTATCGAGCCCCGAGATCATTTTGCCTTTTCCTACGAAGGGCAACAGTAGACCTTCCAGATGCTCCCTCAAGGTTATTTACATAGCCCCACCGCACGTGGCCCCATCGCTGCTCCCTTCCCGACCTCTGTGAAATTATATGGATGACATGATGCTGACCTGTGAAGATTTACCTCTGCTACAGAAAACATTATAAGCTTTGCCGGACCACCTACCACAGAGAGGATGGGCAGTGAATCCACAGACAGTTCAAGGTCCAGGCACCGTAGTAAAGTTTTGGGGAGTCATGTGGTTGGGTAAGAAGCACGTTGTTCCGGACACTGTCATAGATAAAAGTACATTCTCATCCCATGTAAAAATGTAAGAGGTCCAGGATTTTGTGGGAATTATTGGCAAACTATTTTTTTTAACGTTTTTATTGATTTCAGAGAGAGGAAGGGGAGGGAGAGAGATAGAAACATCAATGATGAGAGAGAATCATTGACCAGCTGCCTCCTGCACACTCCCTACTTATGGACACAGACAGTAGGGTGGTGAAGGCCTGGGGTGGGGCAGGAACCGGGTGGAGGGCATTGGGGGAATAAAGGGGTGCATTTTTAATACTTTCAACAATGAAGATTTTTTTAAAATTTCTTTATTGATTAAGGTATCACATAATTGTCCTCATCCCCCCATTCCCATCCCAAACCCCTCCCCACGTATGCCCCCACCCCCCTGTTGTCCGTGACCACTGGTTAGGCTTATATGCATGCATACAAGTCCTTTGGTTGATCTCTAACAATAAGGATTTTTAAAAAAATTTTTATACAAGCCCTTTTGGTTTAATAAGTTCATGAAAGAAGCTGCTTTAATGTAGCATAAAATCTTCTCTAGTACTCTAAGTATGATTGTTAAGAAGTAATAAATAGATGTCAATAAATAAAAAGTGTTTAGGTGAAACACTTTAGCAATAAATATATATATATATATTTTTTTTTTTAATATATTTTATTGATTTTTTACAGAGAGGAAGAGAGAGGGATAGAGAGTTAGAAACATCGATGAGAGAGAAACATCGACCAGCTGCCTCCTGCACACCCCCTACTGGGGATGTGCCCGCAACCAAGGTACATGCCCTTGACCGGAATCGAACCCAGGACCTTTGAGTCCGCAGGCCAACGCTCTATCCACTGAGCCAAACCGGTTTCGGCTAAATATATACTTTTAATAGTTTCCCAAAATCTTTTGGTAATTTGAAACCTTAGAGTTTTGCTAAGTTGTATATGATAAAAATTATTCAATATCTAAGTCATTTTATTTTTTAAAAATATATTTTTATTGCTTTCAGAGAGGAAGGGAGAGGGAAAGAGAAATAGAAACATCAATGATGAGAGAGAATCATTGATTGGCTACCTCCTGCACACCCCCAGTGCTGGGGGATCGAGCCCGAAACCTGGGCATGTGGCATTGACTGGAATCAAACCCGGGACCCTTCAGTCTGCAGGCTGACACTCTGTCCACTGAGCCAAACCAACTAGGGCTTCTAGATCATTTTCAAATAAGATAAAATACTAAAGCATTAATTACTAAGTAAGCATAAGTTTACCTACTTCTGGTTTTTTATTATAGAGAAACTGAAAGATAAAATCAGATTTGTTTATAAATATGGCTTGTGTTTTGTTGAGGAAGCATATATCTCCAAAAATTATGAGATATATTTATTTGTCAGTAAAATAAGTTTGTTGAGGTTATGAAATGTATTAATAACCTTGCCAATCTAAAGAAAGCTAATTGCTTGCTTTTTAGTTTTTATTAGGAATTAAAATTTTTAAGGAATAAAATTTCAATATATAGGTTGTCCCCAAAAATGTATACACACGCTTTTAATAATTATAAAGGTAGTGTTTCTTAAAATACATTTCATTTTCAAAATTGAGCTATCAGCTGTTATAGTGTGTATACATTTGGGGGGATACCCTAAATATAATTAAAAGTACTAGGAATATCCCAGTTGGTATTGCTCAGTGGTTGAGCATCAATCTATGAAGAGGAGGTCACGGTTCAATTCCCAGTTGTGGGCTCAATCCCCAGTAGTGGGAGTGCAGGAGCCAGCCGATCAATGATTCTCTCCCATCATTGATGTTTCTATCTCTCTTTCCCTCTCCTTTCCTCTCTCTGAAATAAATAAAAACATGTTTTTTCCTTCAGTCTTAGAAATTGAGAATATTAAAGACAGGTGTGCTTTGAACTTCTTCTAGGGCAGTGGTTCTCAACCTTCCTAATGCCGCAACCCTTTAATACAGTTCCTCATGTTGTGGTGACCCCCCAACCATAAAATTATTTTCGTTGCTACTTCATAACTGTAATTTTGCTACTGTTATGAATCGTAATGTAAATATCTGTGTTTTCCGATGGTCTTACAGGTTGAGAACCGCTGCTGTAGAGCCTAAGACCATCGGAAAACACAGATATTTACATATATATATATATATATATATTATTTGACTGTCCGACAAATAATGGACAATCACTGTGCCCAAAGAACTAGGCCCACGAATACTTCTCCTTGTCTACATGTAGAAAAGGCGCCTCACCTCTCTGCCTCCCCTGCACTCTGCAGGTAGACACCCAAGAGGCTGACGTGGCAAGAAGTCTGATGGGTTTTGCCAGCTCTTGTTTGTGGTCCCTGGACCTTCCTGCTGCAGCTTCAGGGTGAGCAGTGCCCGCCGGTGAGGTGTCCTGCTCACAGTAAGAAGGTGTGACACAGATACTCTCCAGACAAGAACGAGTCATCTTGATGGCAAAGTATGGAAAGGGGCTCTTGTGAGTTTTCCTCCTTCTCTTTCTAACTTCCCTCTTAACTCAAGACCAAGGTCCTGACATGTCTTGAGTGACAAGAGCTGTCTGTCTTGGGCCCCCAATAAGAACCTTAAAAAACACACTTTCCATGTGTCTGCCCCCTCAAGGTAAAGACAACCAAACAGATGTTGGGAATGTTCCCATGGACACCTGACTTTGCGGGCAACCTTGTGTTTGACAATACACCCCCTCATACCTGCACATGGAAATAACTTGGAAGCAGAAACTGTATTATAAAATTTAGATATAATTTATATACCATAAAATTCACCCTTTCTAAAGTGCACAGTTCCATGTTCTTTAGAATGTTTGAAGTTGTGTGGCCATCAACACTAATTCTAGAGTAATCTACTTCTAAAACCTGTAGAGTTTTAAAATGTAGGGCTACCTTGGGTTTTGAGTCCATTTATGAAACGAACATGTGGCACCTTCCCACTGGTGGGTAAGATCAACTGACTGACAAAGGGAAGACAAATAAAATAGTAGCTGGATTCTAACACAACCCTTTGCACAACCTGTGGATGGAGTTCCCAGGGAGTGAGACGCTCAGTGAGCCCAGCTAACAATGCCCTTCTTCCATTGCACTCCCATTCTTGTGACAGCCACTGAAATCCAGGATTGGACTAAGCTGCCCTGACACCCAGGCCTTCAAGGTGGTGTTAGTGTTAGTCAAGATGGTAGAAGCATGCTCTATCATCTCAGTATTTCCAGTCAGAGCCAAGTGGTTTTCTGCACCTTTGTCAATGGATAAATAAATTTGTAATTCTGTTAAAATGCATCGGAAAATATGGTTGATTTCACCTTTCTGGGATTCTTTTACATGTTCCCTCTGGGTGGGTTAGATACTCAGGAAGTGTAGCTATACTGGAGTGGGTTCCCCAGAATGTTGGCCCTGGGATGGAGGTCAGACAGGTTTGTGTCCGCATCTCCCCTGGGGTTTCCCATCTCCTGCTTCTGCCCCACCCCCTCCAACAAAACAGAATCTAGTCTTCTCCCCACAGTAGCCAGGGCGATAGTTCCTACAGTCAGGTCTGTTATGCCGGTGCTCAAAGCCTTCTGATCACATACCAGTCCGTGGGTCAGTTCTGAGCTCCTCCCCCAGCCGCTCCCCTCCCTTCAGGGGTTATCTCCTTTGATCCAGCTATTGGCCTCAGCAGCACTTGATTGCTGCCTCAGCATCTTTGCACGCTGTCCTTTCAGCATTGCTCAAGCCCTCCCGCCTCTGGTCTGGGCGCACCTGTCTGCTCCTCAGGGAGCCCCTCCCTGCCCCCTGCCCTCCTGATCTGAGTTACCTTTCCCCTCCCCTGACTCACACACACATTCTGTGGCCCCACATGCTAATGCTATTTCTTTCCAGAACATGTCAGCATTGGCAGTTTAGTTGATTATCCCTGTGTCCCTCCCAGAATAGGGCAGGGCATCTCCTGGTCACCAATCTATGCCCAGTGCCCACACGGCTCAGGGTGGGAGCAAGGGCTGCTCTGGGGCTGCCCGAAGCTTCTTGGCTCTCCCAGACTGAAAGGCCATCGGGCGCGGCGTGGGGCTGTTTTCTGTGTCTCTGTTCCTCTGGGTAACGGGACCAGGCCCAGTGATTCTGTCGAAGCGCCACCCCCCCATGTGACCCCCTCCCCCATGTGACTCCTCCATCAACACAGTACCCTCAGGGCCAGATGCAGGGTGACAGGAAGCCACTGTTATCAGGGTGACTGGACATTGCTCATGTCTCAGTCTGCCCAGTTTGGGGGTGGGGTGGCAGGGAGTCCAGAGCCACCTAGGAGGAGGGTGGGTGCGGCAGGAAAGCCACTGCCTCAGCCTCTAGGGCGCCCCACCATCAGGCCCGCAGGGTGGGGCGGGGGCAGCGCTGCGCCAGCTGAGGCTCATTTATTGCCAACAGGTAAAGGTCAGAAGGTAGAGGCCCGAGGCGGGTCCTGGGTCTGGAGGCTTTGGGCAGGGGTTCGGCTGACATCAGATGGGGGCCAAAATGAGTGGGATGGTCAGGGCACCACTCTCCCCAGCAGTATCAGCCATAGCGCCCCAATCACCGCAGCCAGCGAGGGGCCTGCGGACAGCCCGGGGTGCGCAGCGTCGGTGGGGGTGCTGGTGGTAGGGGGTTGCTCCAGGCCGCAGGCGGTGTAGGGCTCCAGGCAGGCGGCGAAGGCCATGACATGCGCCACCATGCTCTGCTCCTGCACCCCGTGCATCAGGTGCGCCTGCGGACCACGCGCGAACACCGCCACGTCCTCGCCGCCGTGAGTCTCAGACGACAGGGGCACGGCCGCCTGCTGCCTGTAGTTGCGGTCACCTGGCCAAAGATGGGGGTTCAGGGTGGGGTTCAGGGTCCTTGGGCAATTCCCCCCGCCAGGGAGTTCCCCACGGAGGTCACCTGCCCCCCCACCGGGATGGTGCACTCACTGCTCTGGCTGTCACTGACGTTGGGACGTGAGCCCCCGCTGATTGCGAAGCCGGGGCCATTGCCATAAAGGATGGAGGTGTAGGTCTTGCCATCGGAGGCTGCCTCAGGAGCCAGCCCTGCGGGGAGGAGGGGACCTGTGATGGCACCACCGCAGCTCTGCAGCGCCCCCTGTGGGCTAAGCCCCAGCACTGCTTGCCAATTCAATACTTAATCCGCACAAGACCCTGCAGGGTTATGGCTATTATGACCCCATTTGACAGATGAGCAAACTGAGGCTCACAGCATTTTCTGCCTCCTAATTGAGGAAGCACCGCCTGCCACTCTCCCCAGACCTACCGAAAATGGAGCTGCCACGCAGAGTGTAGCCACCAAAAGTGAAGACATGAGAGTGGTCAGCGGTGACAAGGGTCAGTGTGTCCTTCTCGCTTGTGAGCTGGCTGGCCCTGTTAATGGCGTCATCAAAACCGACAGCCTCGGTCAGTGCGAAGTAGGCTCTTCCCGCATGATGACCTTGATCAATGCGGCCCCCTGCAGAAAGACCATGGGTGGGTGGTGGGGAACCTGCCCTGAATCCTGATCTCCCTCTGCTCAGTGAGGGGGTGCCACTCACTCACCCTCCACAAAGAGGTAGAAGCCCCGGGGGTTCCTGCTCAGCAGACGCAAGGCGGCCTCTGTCATCTCCTTCAGGCTTGGGTCCTGCTTGGTGTCTCGTTGGGCCTCATAGTTCATGTCCCCTGGCTCAAAGAGGCCTGTGGGGAAGGGGACCGGGGTGACGGACAAGCTGTGGAGTGGGGTCCGTGCACACATGCGTGTCCAGGGACCCGGAGGACAGGGCAGGAAGGTGGGGAGGGGTGGGTCGTTACCCATGAGGTGTGTTACGGAGGGGTCCTGGGACGCCTGAATGAGCGCTGTTCGGTTCCACACATACTGGGCCCCCTGGCAGGGACAGAAGCAGGCCTCAGCCCACGGCTCTACCACCAGCAGCCCTGCCCTTGTCCCTGCTCTGTCCCCTGCGCCCATGAGCCCCCGTCACCTCGTGCTGGGCCTGCCACTCCTGAACCAGGTTCCGCATGTCCAACCTGATTCCGCTCTGTGAGGCATCACCGGGGTACTCAGGGTCTGGGGTCCCATTGGGAAACATGTACTTGCGGCCTCCACCCAGGATGACCTGGAGCCAGAGGAGTAGGGCAGGTGAGCTTGGGGCCTGCCTGGCCCTTTGCCCCCTGAACAAACAATCTCTAGTCCCCTCCGCCCCCAACCAGGTCTGTGGCGACAGCCTGGCTTGCCTGTACCTTCTACACCACCAGCCCACGTGCCCAGAGACACTGCCAGACCCCAGGCCCCAGGCCCCAGGCCCCAGGGCTCAGGCTGTGGGTTGCCTGGGACTGTGGCCAGCGTGGGGCCCACCCCGCTGCTCAGGTCCCCACGGCCCCATGACCCACATCAATGTCCATGTTGGAGATGAGCTGCGTGGCAATGTCCTGACAGCCGTCCTTCAGCGCCTGGGCAGGCATGTCTGCATCCGAGTACCAGTTGCGGTTCACCGTGTGCGCGTAGGTGCCGGCTGGCGAGGCATGCTGCACCCTCGTTGAGGTCACCACCCCCACTGACTTCCCTGAGGGTGATGGAGGTCAGGTCAGGGTGAGCCACTGTGCTCTCTGGGCCCGACCCCTGCCCACTAGGCTGGCCCCAAGCCCACCTGCTTTCTTGGCCCGGTTCATCACGGAGATGACCTCGTTGCCACGTGTTGTGTTGCACTGGTTATACCGGGCTGCTGCACTCACACCAATGGTCCGGTAGTTGGTTTTGACACCACACAGGTAGGCCGTGGCCGTGCCTGCACTGTCTGGCACTTGTCTGTCCACGTTGTATGTCTGGGGACAGAGACACCCTCAGCTCCTCTCTGGGACAGAGACCCGGATCATGACCAGGCCCTGGGCCCCTAACTCAGGCCCCAACCCTCCTGGGGCCTTCCCTCCTACCAGGCTCCCTAGGCCCACCCCACCCCTGTGGTGTGGAGCACCCTGAGGCCACCCAGCCCTTACCTTGGCCAGAGCCATGTATGGGAATTTGTCCATGGCCAGGGGGGTCTCAGGTCCCAGCTTGCCATTCATCTGTGCCTTCAGGATCCGAGCTGCGCTCACTGTGGGCACCCCCATCCCTGAAGGAGTGGAACCCTGTCAGGTCTGAGTCCGCAGGCAGGGCTGTGTCCATAGGTAGCCCTGGGTACCAGGATTGTGGGGCTCTGGAATGGACATGCCATGCACACTCACCGTCCCCCAGGAAGAGAATGAGGTTCTTGGCGGCGGTTTGGATGGGCTGCAGCTTCTTGGCGGTGTCCAGAGCCTGGGCTGCCTGGTGGTTCCAGAAGGCTGGGTCTTCCTCCTCAGCTGGCCAAGGGGAGAGGGTGGTCAGGTCTGCCTTGGGGGAGCGCCCCATGTGTGGGCCCGCTGGAAGGGGCCCCTTACCTGGGATGAATCCGAGGGACGGCTGTATCCTCAGGCCCAGCAGCAGCAGCAGCAGCAGCAGCTCGTGGGCTCCCTGCATGCCTGTGGGATGGGGGGCCAGCGAAGGAGCTGGGACTGCAGAGGGGCCGGGACCTGGTGAGGCTGGAACTTGGACAAGGCTGAGACACCAGGGCACCAGCTGCAGGGCAAGCTCTTTGGGCTTAATCAGGGGAGGACTTCAGACCTGGCTATAAAAGTCTCCATGTCCCTCCAATGACCCAGGCAGCTCCCCTGACCCCACCCCTGCCTGCTTGCAGAAGGAAGGTGGTAGGGTGTGGCAAAGTTTTGAGGCCTGAACAAGGTGGAGCCTGCTATCTGCCAAGGTAGAGTGGGGTCAGGGGAGAGATGCCTGCCGGAAGCTAATTCCAGCATATCATAAATGTAAGGAGTTTCATCAAAAGGTTGATGGAACCTTGAGGTTTGCCTGCTGGAAATGTCTAAGGGCATTTCCCCACACCTGAAGATTTGCATAAATGATTGCTTGCTGCCAGACAGCTGAGGGCATCTCAATCTACCTGTTATTGCCTCCTATTGGCCAAACACCTGAACAGCCCTAGGCAGTTTCCCCCAATCTGACAATGGATTCTGTATACTAAACCTTTCCTTTGATCTGTATATCTACTTTGCCTTAGCACAATTTGTGTTAATAAAAAGCAAGGGGTCCTGCCCGAGCCAGTTTGGCTCAGTGGATAGAGCATCAGCCTATGGATTGAAGGGTCCTGGGTTTGATTCTGGTCAAGGGCATATGCCTGGGCAGTCCCCAGTAGGGGGTGTGCAGGAAGCAGCTGATCAATGATTCTGTCATCATTGATGTTTCTATCTCTCTCTCCCTTTCCCTTCCTCTGAAATAAATAAAAAATATATTTTTAAAAATTAAGGGTTCCTGAGACAAGCAGAACTTGGTTCCTACAGCCAAGCTCCTCTGGCTCCCCAAATGCCTTCCAAAATTATGTTTCATCTCTAGACTCTTTAATAATTTACAGCAGCCCCTTCTCCAGATTCCTGAACCCTTCTAGATGCTGGACAAGACCCCCGGCAGGTGCCCTCAGGGTGAGGAGCATTTGCAGGGTCCTGATGTGGCCACCCCAACTCTCTGCTTCCACAGTCCTGGGAACCCATCACTCCTTCATTCACCTGATTTTGTTCTATGTTCCCCTTGAGAACTGGGCCCAGGCTCAGTTCTGGGTGTGGAGGGAGGTGGGGTGTATATGGACAAAATGGACAGTAACCTCACAGGGGGGGCTTGTAAGTTCCTAACCTGGAAGTTAATGGGTGAGCATATATCACCTTTAGTAAAAGGTTTATTTTCGTCTGATGCAAATCCTACCCATTGTCTCTGTGCACCTAGGTTAACACATCTTTGAAAGGTCTCTTTTCAGACCCCTCAGAAGAAAAACCACCCTCAAGAGAGCACATAATCTTATCCTGTAGTCCAATCTTGCCTTGCTTTCTCTTACCTTCAGGTAATCTTCCTTATGTTCCCTCCTTAATTCCTAATGTATAAAAGAAGCTACATATTAAGAAAGAAAGAAAGAAAGAAAGAAAGAAAGAAAGAAAGAAAGAAAGAAAGAAAGAAAGAAAATGCAAACGACATTCTAAGAAGCATTTTTTCTCATTCTGTTGAGATCTTACCTCCAGGTATATGCTTTGTTTGGCTCAAATACTTTTTAATAAACATCCTCTACAGGTTTGGACATTCTTACATGGGCATTAGTTGGCTCAGCTGGCAGGATTCTAAATAAGCCCACCCAGGACCACCCTGCACCAGGCCAGGTGTCAGGTTCAGTGTGCCCACTGTGCTCCAGGGGCTCTTTGACCCTCACGAGGTAAACTTGGGTGAGTCTCCTCTTGAAATCCTTAACCTACCTGCTTTAGGTAGTGGTTCCTGGCTTTCTTTGAGTTGTTCTTTCTATTTATTATTATTTTTTCATTGATTTTAGAGAGAGGAAGGGAGAGAGAAACATCAATGTGAGAAACATCATTTGGTTGCCTCTTACACATGCCCTGACTAGGGATCGAACCCGCCACCTTTCAGTGCACAGGACAACTCTCCAAACAACTGAGCCACACCGGCCAAGGGCTATTTGAGTTGTTCTTAACTGGCTCAAAATAAAAGTTAAAATTAATGTGGGAAATTGTACATCCAAGGCTGACAAGCCCCATGACAGTCAGCCTCCCTTCAGTACTCAGGCAAGTTTCCTGTGCAATTTGTACGAAGCCTCGACTTGAGAGTGTTTACAGAAATGCGGAGAATTAGATAAAAGTGATAGCAGCTTAAGATGGGCAACAAAGGTCTCTTTAGATACCGCTAAGCTATGTTTTGTGTGCTTGATGGGAAAAATCAGGCTCTGGAATGGAATTGGATGAATGGGACACTAACCTTGACTAGAAAATAGAAGTCTGTACAAGGAGCACAGGTAAGCTTTCCTCCGTTTGGGAATTTAAGAGAATTTTAAAGACTGTTTCTGAACTGTCAGATAACTTTTTTTTTTTATCTTCAAGGAAGTTAGCAAGAAACTTTTAGAAACTGTCTCTGATCTAAAGAAGGCTTCTGAGGCTGCCCAGGGCCAACACCCCACTTCACCCTTCCTCTATCTGCCTGCTCCTTTCTGAGCTCCCTTTTCTGGGCTTGCCTGCCCTTTCTTTACCTCCTCTTCTCTCCTCATTACTATCACCCTCTACTGGCTTAGGGAAAGTAAGAATTAAAAGACAGAACAGAATAGGGCTAGAAAAACAAACAAACAACCCACACAAATCATTGTAGCTCTGCTTAGAGAAAAGCCAGTCTCAGGATGAGGGGAACCAGCAATAATTTGCTCTCATGGACTAAAGCAGAATTAAGGAATCTAACTACAGATTTTCCCGATCCTCTTTAAGACCCTTTTGGGTTTGCAAAAGAATTTCAGTTAATTGTTAGAATATATGATCCTGGATATTCTAACCTGTTTCAACTAATACAGCTACCAGTTTCTGAGAGCAAAGCAGCAGAATAGCTAAGTAGGGTCTGCTGGAAAACTCCTATAGAGGATTTTTTAAAAAAACAGAGAAACAGGCCAAGAAAAATGCAGGGAATTAAGCCCACTGGCTTCACCAAGCCACCCCTGAGATTCTCCCTTACCTCCCCCCCAGCTCCCCGAAAATAGATTGGATGAAAATCCAACAACATCAATGAAAACATACTTGATTTATTTGAATGTTTTGAAAAAAAGTTTCAAACAACATTCAGGATCGTCTCCAGACAGTTTTAAGGAACATCAGAATGGTCCAATGCTTATCAGCATTTCTGGAAGGATTAGATGAGGAGCTTGTAACTCTGATGGAACAACATGAATTAAACTGGTCAACCACATATGTTAGCAATTCTGATAAACTAGCAATTCTGGCCCATCACTTATTTGAAACGATTCAAAGGCAGAAAAGGATAAAGCTACTAAAATTATGAATGTACAACTCCAGCAGCTAAGCAATCAGGTCAGACCTCCCCAAAGGACTTTCCAATGAGGTCAAAAGAGAGTCTCTTTTTACTGTAAAAAGCCATAGCGTCTTAAGGAAAATTGTCAAAAATTGAAATGGAATTTAGAAAAAAAAAAGGCAGGGGGAGAGAGAGGAGCAAGCATGGAGCTTCTCTAAGGGTTATGAGAGGGTGTTTCCCCTTCTTCTTACCAATGCTTTCGGAGAAATTGAAATTACCCCCAGGCTAGCATCAACCCATGAACCAGGAGGTCACGGTTCGATTCTCAGTCGGGGCACATACCTAGGTTGCAGGTTTAATCCCCAGTCTAGGCGGGAAGCAACTGATCAGTTTCTCTCTCACACTGATGTTTCTCTCTCCCTGCCCCCCTCCCCCCCACCCTTTTCCTCTCTCTCTAAAAGGCAATAAAAACATATTCTCAGGTGAGGATTTTTTTTTTTTAAAAAAGGTATGCCCAGACATCCTGTGGTTCTAAATCCATGTATCCTATTATCAGCCATTCCTGTGGATTGCCAATATTTTTCATAAGATCTCTGTGGTGCCTTCTTCGGCATTCCTGCAGAAAAGAGAGTCAATAGCTCTTTACCATCACCTGGGGGAGACCTCCCATTTACTTGGACTGTAATGTGAAGGGAGATACGGAAACCCACCCATTTTTCTAAGATACTAAAGGCTGATTTGGATTATGTTGATTTTCCCGGAGACTGAACCCTAATCCAATAGGTGGATGATTTAGTTTTATTCTCTAGGATATAACTAGACTCCCTAAAGGACACCATTTACTTATGTCAGCAGCTGGCTATAAAATAACATAACGTCTCAAAAGACAAGCTCCAATTCTGTTTGCCTCAAGTGACGTACTTGGTGGTTTGATATTAAAGATGGGATACTAGATGGGTGGCTACTGGGTTTGGGGCCATGTCTTGGGTAGCTGGTGGCAGGGCCAGGGGTCCGCTCAGCCCGCCCGGTCGAAGGCTTTAGCACCGAGGCCCAGCGTCAACTGCAACCTCAAGGCTCCAGCAAACAATCGATCGATCGGGGTCCCTGGGAAACCAGTCCTTCCCAGGGCTGCTGCAGCCAGAGAACCTCAGTAGGAGGAGCTGGTCGATGTGCTGATGGCATCTGTGATGGGCCAGAAAGGACCACTAGTGACGAACAAGCCACAGGGTCTTCCGGTGACAGGAAAACCAGGAGAGCTGACATTGCTCTCAGTGCTGCCCCAGCTGAGCCCGTCCCTGGGGCTCCGGGAGCAGGACCCCAGGTTGTCCGAGCATCTGGGGAGGAGACCTCTGGGCTTGTACTCCTCTCTGGTTGTCCCAGACAGCAAGCCGCCTCCAGAAGTCTTCGCCCACCCACGAAGAGCCACCTACTGGGCTATCACTGATGGGATCCCGGCTACTTCTGCGGGGCAGACCCCAGCAGCTCTGAAACCAGAACACGTTGATGGTGTTGGTTTCGCAGTTCCAGCGAAGTCCCCGTCCCGAAAGGACATCCTGGAAGGTGTCAAGAGGACCCTAAGCCACTTCGTGTGGTGGCCACCAGCTCTGGCTGTGCTCTGGTCCAGCTGCAACCACTCACAGTGTTCCCTGGTCAGCTACAGGCACACATGGTACTACCGCTCTGCCCTGTGCTCGGGGACCACGGGTCTGCAGCCCGCGTGGGCACTGTCCTGGGCCAGCACTTTCTACTGCCAGCGGAGAGCACAAAACCCCAAAGACAGGTCCTGGATGAAGCCTCCTCGGACGCCTCCACCCGACGCCTGCCCAGGCTGCCCAGATGCCCTTGCACCTCCACCTGCGCTGTCTCCACCTCCCAGGCCCCAGACCCAGGGATGCCCCCATAGAGCTTTTGGCACCTTTGTCCTCTTATTTCTCTAGGACCCTACAGTGCCTGGGGCTCCACCAACAATAGTCCTTCTGTTCCTGCTGCTCCTTCTGGAAAGTGGTGGGCGTGGGGGACCACAGGCTGGAGGAAAATGAGCTCAGTGCACAACGTGCGTGCGGTGAGGTCTTGGTTTAGGGCTCTGTGGTTGGACTAACCTAAGATCACGCCCTGGCTAGGCAGTTGCTGTGTGGTGTTGGACAAATAACTTCACCTCTCTGGACTTGAGATAATAAATGTACTTAACTCATAGTATAGTTTTGAGGATTTGCTGAGAAAGTAAAAAAAAAAAAAAAAAAAGTGGGATACTAATTAACCCTGAAAGACTCAGATGACTTCTAGCCTTTCCTCTGCCAAGAACTAGGAAACAGCTCAGAGGCTTTGTAGAGATATCTGGACACTGTCACAACTGGGTTCTAACCTTTTCATTAATGGTTATACCTCTACATGCCACATTGAAATCAAATGGACTTGATCTCATTGAAGTAGAAGGGAAACAAAGTGTAGGAACTCTGAAGGAAGAATTATCTGAAGCTCCAATTTTGGGACACCCTAATTATAAACTTCCTTTCTTCCCTTTTACACAGGAAAATAAAGGAAATGCTTTAGGAATTCTAACTCAGAAACACGGAGAGCGTCATAGCTCTTTAGAATATTATAGTGAGCAATTAGACTCAGTACCCAGCGGGCTCCCTCGCTGCCTGAGGGCCACCTCTGCTGAAACCAGGTTATGCAAACAAACATTTAATTTTAACCATTGCCATAACCGGTTTGTCTCAGTGGATAGAGCGTCGGCCTGCGGACTAAAGGGTCCCAGGTTCGATTCCGGTCAAGGGCATGTACCTTGGTTGTGGGCACTTCCCCAGTAGGGGGTGTGCAGGAGGCAGCTGATCGATGTTTCTCTCTCATGGATGTTTCTAACTCTCTATCCCTCTCCCTTCCTCTCTGTAAAAAAAATCAATAAAATATATTAAAAAAACATTTAACCATTTATGTTCCTCCTTATTCTGTCAAATCTTTGCTAAACTCTCACCATTACTCAACTGGCTTTTTATGAAATACTCCTGCTTTTACACCTAATATTACTTTTGTCCAATGTAACAGTCTTAACCCAGCAACTTTACTACCTTCTTCACAGGATAGAAACACTGACCACCTCCTTGTTCCTGGGAAGATTTATCAGGTACAGGAAATTCCTATTGATAATGCAGACTTATTCTTGTTTACAGATGGATCTTATCTCAAAGACAAAAAGGAACATAACTCAGCCGAATATGCAATAACTTTCAGGTGGATATAATGGAAAGTTCTCATTTAGCTGAATTAAGATCCGACCAACAAACCAAGTAAATTGCTCTAACTCGCCCAGCTGGCGTGACTCAGTGATTGAGCATCAACCTATGAACCAAGAGGTCACGGTTCAATTCCCGGTCAGGGCACGTGCCTGGGTTGTGTGCTCAATCCCCAGTGGGGGACGTGCAGGAAGCAGCTGATCAATGATTCTCTCTCATCATTGATGTTTCTATCTCTCTCCCTCTTCCTCTCTGAAATCAATAAAAAATACAAATAAGTTAAATTGCTCTAACTCAAGCTTGTCAGTTGGCCAAAGACCAAGTAGTCAGTATTTACACTGACAGTCACTGTGCCTTTGGTGTAGCTCATGACTTTAGAAAGTTATGGAAGCAACAGGCTTCTTAACTTCCGTAGGGGTAGTCTATAAAGAATGGAAAACAGGTTGAAGAATTATTAGATCACATACAGCAATCAAGACAACTGGAAATAATCAAGATTCCTGGACATTCTAAAGCTACCAGCAAACAAAAAGAAATCATTTAGCTGATGCAGCAGCTAAACAAACAGCAGTAAGCAATCAAATTATCTGGACCCAAGAATGTTCTTTGCTCCCTGCTAATAAAAGATTCTGTTTTTAAAAATTGATAAATTAGTAGATGATTCATTTCACAGTGCACTTCCAGGAAACGCAGACTTCAAAGACCATGGCTTACAATCAGCAGATTTTGTCTATTGGAATAGACAAAAGCCTCTCTCCAATCTCATTAGAAAAGACCAGATCAGGTGTTATTAATGAATCCATGTGCAACTAAACCTTTTTTTTTTTTTTTTAGTTTTATTGTTGTGTGCAACTCAACTTAAAGGGGTTAACTCATGGATTCACATTTCTCATCAAAAAAAGGTTCTGCCCCTGTCAGATGTCCACTTGCCTGTACCTAGAACAGACATCAGACTTCTCTAGGATGAGATGCTGCTGACAACTGACGAAGAGAGTGCTCCCAAGACATTGACAAGGCCTGTGAATCTCCAGATTGATATTGCTCTCAAAATCCATTTTTTGGATTGTCTTTACCTGTCTACGAATCCTGTATAATAAAACCCTAATATGCCAATCAACGGAATGGTGGGTGGATCGCACTGACCACCAGGGGGCAGATGCCCAATGCAGGAGCCGCCCCCTGGGGGTCAGTGCGCTCCCACAGGGGGAGTGCTGCTCAGCCAGAAGCCGGGCTCACAGCTGGGAGAGCAGCAGTGGTGGCGGGAGCCTCTCCCGCCTCCGCTGCAGGCGGGTGGTAAGGAGTGAGGGGTCCCAGAATGTGAGAGCCCCGATTGCGAGGAGGATATCTGACTGCCGGCTCAGGTCTGATCCCCTCGGGCCTAAGCTGACAGGTGGACATCCCCCAAGGGGTCCCAGACTATGAGAGGGCACAGACAGGGCTGAGGGACCCCCACCCCAGTGCACGAATGTCATGCACTGGGCCTCTAGTAATAGTATAATAGTTATACAGTGGAACCTCGTTTCTCAAACTTAATTTGTTCTGGAAGGCTGTTCAAAAACCGAATTCTTTTTCCCCATTAGCAATAATGTAAATTGAATTGATCAGTTCCAGACCCCCTAATGATTCCCTGTTTTAACCTTTCTTATTTTCAGTACCTATCTATTATACTGTTTAATCTACAAATAAGCACTTTAAAAACAAAAAGGACATGAGCTGTAAATGAAAATTTAACAAAAAGGAAAGGAAATGTATAGTAAAAAATGAAAATGCAACAAAAATTATAAGTAGCAACAAAAGAAAAAAATACACACAGAAATATTCACAGCATACTGTCCTGAGATTTTTACAGTGGTAAACTGACTCATATTCACACATTTTCTCCTGTTTGTCACCTGAGAGATGCGTGACTGATCATACAGGTATCAGCATGAAGAGGTTGTAAGGTTGAGAAGCGAATTGTTGGAGAAACGAGGTTCCACTGTACTTATTCTTTTTTTCTATACAGCTCAACTGTTTATGATTACTGAAGATGTACTAGTATAAAATAACTGTCAATACTCTTTATGGCTTATGTAAATGTTACACTAGATGCAAAATACAGAAAAATGAGACAGACCCAAAACCTAGGACCACGATAGGTCACAAGATGGAAATGATCCAGAGTGTTTTTCACAATGAAGGCCATACAACCTGACTGCCTTCCATTTACCTGCCCATTCCTTTGGGAAAAATTTGGCCTCAATTCACATCCCACAGTTACAGTATTGCCCCATCCTCAATGGCCCGCCATTTCTACAAGAGGGTGATACTGAGACTTCCTAGGAATGAGTCTTCTGAGCCCTGTAAGACCCACTACCCAACCAAAGTGTTAATCATCAATGCATTCTTCAGACTGATTTATGGCCACAAGGGGTAAGTGCAGGCTCATGTTAGAAATCCCGGGATTTTTCTACTGCAGCAGCTTCAGGGTGAGCAGAGCCCAGCCAGTGAGGTGTCCTGCTCACAGTTACAAGATTGGGTGTGACCATGAAAACTCTCCAGACAACCAAGAACGAGTCGTCTTGATGGCAAAGTATGGAAAGGGGCTCGTGTGAGCTTTCCTCCTTCTCTTTCTAACTTCCCTCCTAATTCAAGACCAAGGTCCTGACATGTCTTGAGTGACAAGATCTGTCAGTCTTAGGCCCCCAATAAGAACCTTAAAAAACACACTTTCCATGTGTCTGCCCCCTCAAGGTAAAGACAACCAAACAGATGTTGGGAATGTTCCCATGGACACCTGACTTTGCAGGCAACATTGTGTTTGACAATACACCCCCTCATACTTACACATGGAAATAACTTGGAAGCAGAAACTATTATAAAATTTAGATAGCCCTGGTCAGGTAATTCAGTTGGTTAGAGCATTGTCCCAATATGCCAAGGTTGTAGGGTAGATCTGTCAGGGCAGATACAAGAATCATTCAATGAATGCATAAATAAATGGAACAACAAATTGACATTTCTCTCCCTCTCTCTCCTTTCCTCTCTCTAAAAAAATACATACCATAAAATTCACCCTTTTAAAGTGCACAGTTCAATGTTCTTTAGAATATTTGAAGTTGTGTGGCCATCAACACTAATTCTAGAATAGTCTATTTCTAAAATCTGTAGAGTTTTAAAATGTAGGGCTACCTTGTTGTTGTTGTTGTTTTAAATATATTCTTATTGATTTCAGAGAGGAAGGAAGAGGGAGAGATAGAAACATCAATGATGAGAGAGAATCATTGATTGACTGCCTCTTGCACTGGGGATCGAGCCCCCAATCCAGGCATTTGCCCTTGACTGGAATCAAACCCGGACTCTTCAGTCTGCAGACTGATGCCCTATCCACTGAGCCAAACCGTCTAAGGCAGGTTACCTTGGGTTTTGAATCCATTTATGAAACAAACACGTGGCACCTTCCCACTGGTGGGTAAGATCAACTGACTGACAAAGGGAAGACAAATAAAATAGTAGCTGGATTCTAACACAACCCTTTGCACAACCCGTGGATGGAGTTCCCAGTGAGTGAGACGCTCAGTGAGCCCAGCTAACAATGCCCTTCTTCCATTGCGCTCCCATTCTTGTGACAGCCACTGAAATCCAGGATTGGACTAAGCTGCCCTGAGACCCAGGCCTTCAAGGTGGTGTTAGTGTTAGTCAAGATGGTAGAAGCATGCTCTATCATCTCAGTATTTCCAGTCAGAGCCAAGTGGTTTTCTGCACTTTTGTCAATGGATAAATAAATTTGTAATTCTGTTAAAATGCTTTGGAAAATATGGTTGATTTCACCTTTCTGGGATTCTTTTAAATGTTCCCTTTGGGTGGGTTAGATACTCAGTAAGTAGCTATACTGGAGTGGGTTCCCCAGAATGTTGGCCCTGGGATGGAGGTCAGACAAGTTTGTGTCCACATCTCCCCTCAGGGTTCCTATCTTCTGCTTCTGCCCTCCTCCCTCCAACAAAAAACAAACAAACAGAATATAGTCTCCTCAGAGTAGCCAGGATTTCATATATGTATATACCAGAGGCCCGGTGCACGAAATTCATGCACAGGGGGTGTGTCCCTCAGCCCAGCCTGCACCCTTTCCAATCTAGGACCCCTCGAGGGATGTCAGATTGACCGTTTAGACCTGATTGAGCCTAAACAGGCAGTCAAACATCCCTCTCACAATCCAGGACTGCTGGCTCCCAACCGCTCGCCTGCCTGCCTATTGCCCCTAACCACTTCTGCCTGCCAGCCTGGTCACCCCCTAACCACTCCCCTGCCAGCCTGATCAATGCCTAACTGCTCCCTTGCCAGCCCAATTGCCCCTAACTGCCCTCCCCTACTGGCCTGGTCCTCCCCCCCCCAACTCCCCTCACCTGACAGCCTGATTGCCCCTAACTACCTTACCCTGCAGGCCTGGTTGCCCCCAACTGCCCTCCCCTGCAGACCTGGTCGCCCCTAACTGCCCTCCCCTGCTGGCCCGGTCACCCCTAGCTTCCCTCCCTTGCCAGCCTGGTCGCCCTATCTGCCCTTCCCTGCTGGCCCAATTGCCCCTAACTGCCCTCCCCTGCTGACCTGATTGCCCCTAACTGTCCTCTCCTGCTGGCCCGGTCACCCCTAACTGCCCTCCCTTGCCAGCCTGGTCTCCCCTAACTGCCCTCCCCTGCTGGCCTTGTCCCTCCCAACTGTCCTCCCCTGCTGGCCTTGTCCCTCCCAACTGTCCTCCCCTGCTGGCCATCTTGTGGTGCCCATCTTGTGTGTTGGAGTGATGGTCAATTTGCATATTACCTCTTTATTCTATAGGATACTCTTTATTGTTGAGAATATTACAGATTAAAGATGTCCCACTTGCCCCATTGCCCCCCTTCACCCAGTTCCCACCCCAACCCAGACCTTCACCACTGTATTGTCTTTGTCCATGGGTTATGCATATATGCCTATAAGTTCTTTGGTTAATCTCTTCCCACACCCTCTCATACCTTTCCTTGAGATTCATCAGTTTGTCTCATCTTTCCATGCCTCTGGTTCTATTTTATTCTTCAGTTTATTTTGTTCATTAGATTTCTTGTTCATTTATTTTGATTTTTAGATTCAACTGTTGATAGATTTGCATTTATTGCCATTTATTGTTTATATTTTTCATTTTTTATTCCTCCTCCTCCTCCTCCCCTTCTTCTTCTTCTTCTTCTTCTTCTTCTTCTTCTTCTTCTTCTTCTTCTTTTTTTTTTTCAATTTTTTTAATTAAGGTATTATACGTGTACATATCTTACCATTGCCACCCCCCCACCCCACTCCCATATATGCCCTCACCCCCTCCTTCTCCTTCTTGACAACCCTTTAATATTTCATGTAATACTGGTTTGGCAGTAATGAACTCCTTTAGCTTGTCCTTGTCTGGGAAGCTCTTTCTCTGACCTTCAATTCTAAATTATAGCTTTGCTGGATAGAGTAATCTTGGTTGTAGGTCCTTGCTTTTCATCACTTTGAATATTTCTTGCCATGTCCTTCTGGCCTGCAAAGTTTCTGTTGAGCAATCAGCTGACAGTCATATGGGCACTCCCTTGTAGGTAACTAACTGCTTTTATCTTGCTGCTTTTAAGAGTCTCTCTTTGTCTTTAACCTTTGGAATTTTAATTATGATGTGTCTTGGTGTGGGCATCTTTGGGTTCTCTTGTTTGGGACTCTCTGTGCTACATAGACTAGTAAGTCTATTACTAGTAAGACTAGTAAATAAAGACAGGGGAAGTTTCCTGTCTTTATTTCTTCAAACAGGTTTTAAATATTTTTTAAAATATATTTTATTGATTTTTTACAGAGAGGAAGGGAGAGAGATAGAGAGTTAGAAACATCGATGAGAGAGAAACATCGATCAGCCGCCTCCTGCACACCTCCCACTGGGGATGTGCCCGCAACCCAGGTACATGCCCTTGACTGGAACTGAACCTGGGATCTTTCAGTCCACAGGCCGACACTCTATCCACTGAGCCAAACTGGTTTTGGCAAAGTTTTCAATATCTTGCTCTCTCTTCTCCTTCTGGCATCCCCATAATGTGAATGTTAGTCCACTTGAAATTGTCCCAGAAGCTCCTTACACTATCTTCATATTTTTGGATTCTTTTTTCTTTTTGCTCTTCTTAATGTGTGTTTTTGCTTCCTCATATTCCAAATCATTGATTTGATTTTCAGAATCCTATACTCTACTGTTGATTCCCTGTAAATTATTCTTCATTTTAATTAGTGTATCCTTCATTTCTGACTGGACCTTTTTCAAGTCTTTGAAATTCTCACTAAGATCCTTGAAAGTCTCATTGAGTCCCTTGAAGCTCTCATTATAACCATTGTTTTGAACTCTGTATCCAGTAGTCTGCTTGCTTCCATTTCATTTAGGTCTTTTTCTCCAGATTTTTTCTGGTATTTCATCTGTGACGTTTTTCTTTGGCTTTGCATTTTGGCTGCTTCCCTGTGTTTGCTTCTGTGTATTAGGTAGAGCTGCTATGTCTCCTGGAATTGGTAGAGTGGCCTTGTGTAGGAGGTCTCCTGTAGGGCCCAGTGGCTCAGCCTCCCCAATCACCTGATCTGGGCACTCTAGGTGCACCCCTGGGTGGGCTGTGTGCGCTGTCTTGTTGTAGTTGAACCTTAATTGCTGTTGGTGTCACTGGGAGGAATTGACCCCAGGCCAATTGGCTGTGAGGACCAACAGCGGAAGAGCTGTTGTCCAGAAGACACCCCTATGGAGTAGGACTTGCTTCAGTGGGGCTTTGGTGCTCAAGTCTGCCCCTTGAGTGTGTCACTCATAGATGTGTAGAGTTTAATCTGGTACGGTCTGAAGCTCTCCTCCAGTTACACTGACTCTGGGCCTCCTGGGAGGTGCAAAGTCAGTCACTGCCTGTGCCCTGCCTGGGACTACCCACACAAGCAACAGAGTGATCTGCAGATGGCTCCAGGTGCCCAGGAGAGGCCAAACTGTGATCCAACACAGGCTGCACCTAATGTCAGGCCTGGGGCCACTTATTAAGAGGTATGTGACTCGCCGAAACCAGTTTGGCTCAGTGGATAGAGCGTCAGCCTGCGGACTCAAGGGTCCCAGGTTCGATTCCGGTCAAGGGCATGTACCTTGGTTGCGGGCACATCCCCAGTAGGGGGTGTGCAAGAGGCAGCTGATCGATGTTTCTAACTCTCTATCCCTCTCTCTTCCTCTCTGTAAAAAATCAATAAAATATATTAAAAAAAAAAAAAAAGAGGTATGACTCGGTGGGTCCAGCTGCTACTTGTTGAGGGATTTTAGGAAAGTCTGAAGCCTGAGCCAGGACAGGCTATTCATAGGGAAAAGCTACTGCAAATGATTTGGGTCTGCAAATTGGGCAAGGCAGAATCTCAGGGAATCACCAGGGCAGGGCAAAGAGTGGGCCAGGTTGATGGAGGCTCAAATATGGCGCCTGCCAGTCAGCTGTGTCAGGGAGAGGTTTCAGCGTAGGAACAATGACTTCTGTGAGCACTTTTGTCTGGGAGAAAGCTGCCCACCCCCGAGTTCTTGCCCTGATGCCAGACAATTTAGTTCCTCCCAGGTTACATGTATGTCTCTGGATCCTTTCAAGTTGCTGCCCAGCGCTGGAGCTCAGAGGGAGTGAGTCTGAGTAAGTCTGTGTGCTGGCCCTTTAAGAGGAACTGTCTGGTCTCCAGAAGCCTCTGTGTCACTCAGCCACAATCGCTGCTGGTTTTTACAGCCTGAAATTATGGGGACTTCTCTTTCCAGTACTGGAAGCCTGGGCTGAGGGGTCTGCCATGGGAATGGGACCCCATGCTCCTCACAGGAGGCCTTCACAGCCAAGATATCCCTCTGAATTAAAAAACAAAACAAAAACAAAAAACACCACATGAGGGTCTGGACTAGCCCATTCTGCACTTCTGCCCCTCCTTCCCATCTCAACATGCTTTCTTCCTTAATTCCCTCGTTGTGTGATATGACCTTATTCAGTCAGATTTCAGGCATTTCTGAATGATGGTTGTTCTGTTACTTTAGTTGTATTTTTTTAAATCCTCACCTGAGGATATTTCCCCACCGATTTTTAGAGAGTGAAATAGAGAGGGGAAAGACAGAAATATCTATGTGAGAGAAACACAATTGGCTGCCTTCTGCACGAGCCCTGACCAGGGTCCGGACCAGAGACGAGCCTGCAACCGAGGTATGTGCCCTTGACCAGAATCAAACCCGGAATCGAGGCCCTTTGGTCTGCAGGCCTATGCTCTCTATCCACTGAGCCAAACCGGCTAGGGCTTAGTTGTATTTTGATGTGGTTGTGGGAAGAAGCGAGTACTATATTTACCTATGCCACCATCTTGGTCCCTCCCCACATATGCCAGGTTGATATTTTCAAAAAAGTCATGTTTTGTCCCTGCTCAAAGTCACACTCTGGATGAAGTTTGAGCTCTTTCCCCATTCCTCCTTATCCCTCATTTCCCCCATCCAACCCCCAACTCTGACCCAGCTCTTGGTCTCAAAGTCACTTGCTGCCACAGGGCCCTTGCTAGCATTGCTGAAGCCCTCCTGCCATCAATCTTGGGCACCTGTCTGCTCCTCAGTGAGTCCCTTTCTGCTCCCTGATCTAATCTGAGTTATCTTCCCCTCTGACTCACACACTCTGTACCCCCACATACTAATTTTTCTTTCAAGAACATATCAGAACTGGCATTACATTGTAAAGCAGTTTATTTAGTTTTATATGTATCCCTCCCAGAATAGAGGCCCCTGGATGCAGGGAATCCCGTTTACAAATATATGTCTAGTGCCACATGGCCTCAGGGTGGGGCAAGGGCTGTTCCTGGGAGCTCTCAGCCAGGATGGGCATTGGGAGGTGACCACCTCAGTAGCTTAGTGACGGGGGCCAAACTCCTCTCCTCTCTGTGTCCCCATCTCCCCTGTGAAATGGTAACACTGTGCCCCTAGATGAGGAAGCCCAGGGCTTTATGTCAAAGGCACCGGGTGTACTGGCCACAGCGGCCTATGGCCAGGAAGTAGCCATAGGACAGGTTGTAGGGTGACAGGAAGCTGTCCCTCTCCTGGACACCCCCTTACTCCCCACGTGCCATAACCCCCATGTGCCATAGTCCTCAGGTCCCATGGTGCTACGAAACTTCCTTGGCAATCAAGGTCGGGGCTGCGAGTCCAGAGCAGCTGGGAGAACCTGGAGACTTCAGGAAGCCACCACCTCAGCCTCCAGGGTGCCCCAGTCCGGCCCTATTCCAAGGTGGCTGAGTGGGGGCAGTGCACCGCAGGGTAAAGGTGAGGCCCTGGGAAGCTTGGGGGTGATAAGGGGGAGATTCAGTATTGGCAGTAAGTGGCCCATAATTGGTGTAGGGCCCCTGGGGGAGGTGGGCCCCCAGGGTGAGGGGTGGGGCAATCAGGGCTTAACAGTCCTCAGCAGCAGCAGCAGCAGTGCCCCAGTCAGCAAAGTCAGTGAAGGGCCTGCTGAGGGGCCTGCCGAGGGCTCCGAGGGCTCCGCAGGCGGCGTCAGGCCGCAGGCGGTGTAGGGCTCCAGGCAGGCGGCGAAGGCCATGACATGCGCCACCATGCTCTGCTCCTGCACCCCGTGCATCAGGTGCGCCTGCGGACCACGCGCGAACACCGCCACGTCCTCGCCAGCGTGGGTCTCGGACGACAGGGGCACGGCCGCCTGCTGCCTGTAGTTGGGGGCACCTGGACAGATAACAGGGAATCAGGCATGGTGCGCACCCTCCCACGAGTTCCCCCTGCCTGCCCGCCCACTGGTGCACTCACTGCTCTGGCTGTCAAGAACATCGGACCGTGAGCCCCCGCTGATTGAGAAGCCGGGGCCATTGCCATAAAGGATGGAGGTGTAGGCCTTGCCGTCTTTTGCCTTGTCAGGAGCCAGCCCTGCGGGGAAGAGGGGACCCATGATGGCACCAACACAGCTCTGCAGCGCCCCCTGTGGGCTAAGCCCCAGCACTGCTGGCCAATGCAATACTTAATCCGCACAAGACCCTGCAGGGTTATGGCTATTATGACCCCATTTGACAGATGAGCAAACTGAGGCTCACAGCATTTTCTGCCTCCTAATTGAGGAAGCAGCGCCTGCCACTCTCCCCAGACCTACCGAAAATGGAGCTGCCACGCAGAGGATAGGCACCAAAAGTGAAGACGTGAGAGTGGTCAGCGGTGACAAGGGTCAGTGTGTCCTTCTCGCTTGTGAGCTGGCTGGCCCTGTTAATGGCGTCATCAAAACTGACAGCCTCGGTCAGTGCGAGGTAAGCTGTGCTATCATGATGACCATGATCAATGCGGCCCCCTGCAGAAAGACCATGGGTGGGTGGTGGGGAATGTGCGCTGAATATCCTCCCACCTCTGCTCAGTGAGGGGGTGCCACTCACTCACCCTCCACAAAGAGGTAGAAGCCCCGGGGGTTCCTGCTCAGCAGACGCAAGGCGGCCTCTGTCATCTCCTTCAGGCTTGGGTCCTGCTTGGTGTCTCGTTGGGCCTCATAGTTCATGTCCCCTGGCTCAAAGAGGCCTGTGGGGAAGGGGACCGGGGTGACGGACAAGCTGTGGAGTGGGGTCCGTGCACACATGCGTGTCCAGGGACCCGGAGGACAGGGCAGGAAGGTGGGGAGGGGTGGGTCGTTACCCATGAGGTGTGTTACGGAGGGGTCCTGGGACGCCTGAATGAGCGCTGTTCGGTTCCACACATACTGGGCCCCCTGGCAGGGACAGAAGCAGGCCTCAGCCCACGGCTCTACCACCAGCAGCCCTGCCCTTGCCCCTGCTCTGTCCCCTGCACCCACGAGCCCCTGTCACCTCGTGCTGGGCCTGCCACTCCTGAACCAGGTTCCGCTTGTCCAACCTGATTCCGTTCTTTGAGACATCACCAGGGTACTCAGGGTCTGGGGTCCACATGGGAAACATGTACTTGCGACCTCCACCCAGGATCACCTGGAGCCAGAGGAGTAGGGCAGGTGAGCTTGGGGCCTGCCTGGCCCTTTGCCCCCTGAACAAACAATCTCTAGTCCCCTCCGCCCCCAACCAGGTCTGTGGCAACAGCCTGGCTTGCCTGTACCTTCTACACCACCAGCCCACGTGCCCAGAGACACTGCCAGACCCCAGGCCCCAGGGCTCAGGCTGTGGGTTGCCTGGGACTGTGGCCAGTGTGGGGCCCACCCCGCTGCTCAGGTCCCCACGGCCCCATGACCCACATCAATGTCCATGTTGGAGATGAGCTGCGTGGCAATGTCCTGACAGCCGTCCTTCAGCGCCTGGGCAGGCATGTCTGCATCCGAGTACCAGTTGCGGTTCACCGTGTGCGCGTAGGTGCCGGCTGGTGTGGCATGCTGCACCCTCGTTGTGGTCACCACCCCCACTGACTTCCCTGAGGGTGATGGAGGTCAGGTCAGGGTGAGCCACTGTGCTCTCTGGGCCCGACCCCTGCCCACTAGGCTGGCCCCAAGCCCACCTGCTTTCTTGGCCCGGTTCATCACGGAGATGACCTCGTTGCCACGTGTTGTGTTGCACTGGTTATACCGGGCTGCTGCACTCACACCAATGGTCAGGAAGTTGGTTTTGACACCACACAGGAAGGCTGTAGCCGTGCCTGCACTGTCTGGTACAAGTCTGTCCACGTTGTATGTCTGGGGACAGAGACACCCTCAGCTCCTCTCTGGGACAGAGACCCGGATCATGACCAGGCCCTGGGCCCCTAACTCAGGCCCCAACCCTCCTGGGGCCTTCCCTCCTACCAGGCTCCCTAGGCCCACCCCACCCCTGTGGTGTGGAGCACCCTGAGGCCACCCAGCCCTTACCTTGGCCAGAGCCATGTATGGGAATTTGTCCATGGCCAGGGGGGTCTCAGGTCCCAGCTTGCCATTCATCTGCCCCTTTAGGATCCGAGCTGCTGTCACCGTAGACACCCCCATCCCTGAAGGAGTAGAACCCTGTCAGGTCTGAGTCCGCAGGCAGGGCTGTGTCCATAGGTAGCCCTGGGTACCAGGATTGTGGGGCTCTGGAATGGACATGCCATGCACACTCACCGTCCCCCAGGAAGAGAATGAGGTTCTTGGCGGCGGTTTGGATGGGCTGCAGCTTCTTGGCGGTGTCCAGAGCCTGGGCTGCCTGGTGGTTCCAGAAGGCTGGGTCTTCCTCCTCAGCTGGCCAAGGGGAGAGGGCGGTCAGGTCAGCCTTGAGGGAGCGCCCCATGTGTGGGCCCGCTGGGAGGGGCCCCTTACCTGGGATGAATCCGAGGGACGGCTGTATCCTCAGGCCCAGCAGCAGCAGCAGCAGCAGCAGCAGCAGCAGCAGCTCGTGGGCTCCCTGCATGCCTGTGGGATGGGGGGCCAGCGAAGGAGCTGGGACTGCAGAGGGGCCGGGACCTGGTGAGGCTGGAACTTGGACAAGGCTGAGACACCAGGGCACAGGCTGCAGGGCAAGCTCTTTGGGCTTAATCAGGGGAGGCCTTCAACCCTGGCTATAAAAGGCTTTGGGTCCCTCCCAGTGCCCCAGGCAGCCACCCTGAGACAGCCCCTCCTGTTTGTAGGGTGTGACAGCCTTGGGGCAGGGGTCCTGCAAAAGGTGGAGCCATCAGCAAGGAGAAGCCCAGGTGTCTCCCCAGGGTAGGGTGGGGCTAAGAGGCAGGTGTCCTCTGGACGAGGAGCATTCGATCGATCCTGATTGGGCTCCCCCTATCCTCTGCTCCTGCAGTCCTGGGCACCTGTCACTCCTTTGTTCACCTCATCTCCTTGAGCCAGTTGGGCCCAGGCTCAGTTCTGAGTGCTGAGGGAGGTGGGGTGCAAGCACAGGGTTTGGCTTCCAGATGTCATCCTGCCACCCAGGTGGCTTTTCACCAGGCTTGGCCTGGGCAGGTGAGCAGGCACTGGGCTACTTGTTAGGAGCTGCGGCCCAAGGTCTTGTTCGCTGGAAAAGTGTGGGTGGTGGTGACAACAGTGGGGACCGGGTCTGTGTGTCCAATTACCCTGGGCTGGGCCAGCCTTGCAGTGTGTGTGAGAGAGACAGGCCTGTAAGCCAGGTAAAGGGGAATAAAACTGAGACAGAGTTAAGCAGCAGTTTGTAGCCATCTAGTAAATCCTGTCTTCTCTACACCAGGGGCACTTAAGAGTTTGCACTTCTCCTCCCCAACCAGAGGGTAAATAGCTTAAACCATCCTACTCAGGGAGACAAGTAGCAGAAATCCAATTAGTGCCATTTGCCAACTACACCCTAGGATCAACTGGGTGGGAGGGATCAATCTCATTTTGATCCATGACTTAAAGCTCTCGAATATTCTATTTAGATCCTCCCCTAAGCCCTCTCCTAAAGGCGAAGCCCTTACAATCCCCTCAAAACAAAGGTCCGGCCTGGCTAGGAGCTCACCTGGCCTCCCCCACCTCTTTCTCCAAGACATGCATCTCCTAATCTCTCAGGGACCCCAGGAGGTTCACAACCAGGACAACAGTGGGCCGTGGCAGTTCGTCCCAGAAAAATCTCCAAGGC
This sequence comes from Eptesicus fuscus, assembly GCF_027574615.1. Lineage (NCBI taxonomy): Eukaryota > Metazoa > Chordata > Mammalia > Chiroptera > Vespertilionidae > Eptesicus > Eptesicus fuscus. The sequence goes on from NC_072483.1 coordinate 62,837,172, forward strand.
CCCCTTTTCTGACTTCTTAGGCCAAAGTAGCCCAGCCTAGGCCCATTTCCCTAGACCCGGTCAACAAACTGCGGCTCTCGAGCCACATGTGGCTCTTTGGCCCCTTGAGTGTGGCTCTTCCACAAAATACCATGGCCTGGGCGAGTCTATTTTGAAGAAGTGGCGTTAGAAGAAGTTTAAGTTTAAAAAATTTGGCTCTCAAAAGAAATTTCAATCGTTGTACTGTTGATATTTGGCTCTGTTGACTAATGAGTTTGCCGACCACTGCTCTAGCCCTTCCTTGTTTCATTGTCCCCAGCTTTAATAAACGTCCTCTAAAATTCACCTGGACTTGTGTTGTGAATTTTTCTTGCATGAATTCAAGAACCCACACACTACCTGTCGGCCCTAGGCAGACCTGCTTGGGCCAGGTTCCCTGCCCGGTAACAGGTGTGCCTTCAGAGGGCAGGCGGGATGGGCTCCTGTGCCCTGTACATGACGTTGTTTGCTCTGTTGGACAGGGGTTTGGAGCACAGGCATGAGTCTGCTCTCCTCTGATCAGGAGCGTTCAGAGAAGCATTCCTCCCACCCAACAATCCTACCTTTGGGTATGAACCCAAAAGAACTGAAAGCAGGCTCTTCAAGACATAATTGCACCCCCATATTCATAACAGCACTATCCATAACAGCCAAAGGTGTGTCGGGGCCCAGGACAGGCCGCCCCACAATATTCCACGGTGACCTAGTGATTATTTCCAACTGCAGTCACCTGGGAGGCAGCAGGAGCAGGAGGAGGCCTGCCTCTCCTCTGTGTCCCTGAAAGCAGGAGGTAACATCCTGGGAGGCACAGGTGCCTTCCCGCTCCCAAGGGCTGACACAACCTTATCACAGCTGGGAATCCGGAAGGAGAGGGCTGTGCCAACAAGCCTGTCCCGCTAGCCCAAGCCCTGCTTACATTCCTTTTAAGGAGCAGTGACTTTCTCCGTCTGGTCAGTTTCTCACAAATGTGTTTGTACAAAAAACATAAAAAGGTGCCTGGTTCGAACATTTCTTGAGCCTCATTTTCTGACCTGAGCATCTCACTGTGGGTCTCCTGCACATGTTTTAAACTGGTTTTTCTCCTTGAGGACTTATCAGAGCCTAAATATCCTCATCTGTGTCCCAACACTTGGGTTTTTGCAGGGTGAACTCCGAGGCTGTTTAAAGAGCATGCCTCTGCTTCCAGGCCTGGGATCGGCCCATAGAACTGTGGTAGACAGACATGAGCAGAGCCAGTGTGATGGGCCAGGTACAGAAGGTCACCTGGGCAGAAAGCTACACGCGCCCAGCAGCGGATAACTGTAGGGTGTGACCTCACCACCAGCGTGGCCTTTCCTCCCCTAGCATATCCATGGTCATGTGGTTTCAACCTCTTGACCTTTTCTCCCTAGAGAAAACATTTACACCTCAGTTGTATTTCAGCTATGGGCCCAAAAAAGCAATGAAACCAGACCAGCAACCCCATGGCTGACCTCAGGACCAGCTGCATTGAATAATGGTCCCCTGTGCTGGCCAATCAATCAGTGGAGGCCACAACTCCAAAAGGACACACCTGGAAAACTGCTGAATCTAATAAGATCTTCCTCTGGAACCTCCCCTAAAATCTCCACCCTTAAAACCCTTAGGATGGGCCGAAACTGGTTTGGCTCAGTGGATAGAGCGTGGGTCAAAGGCATGTACCTTGGTTGCGGACACATCCTCAATAGGGTGTATGCAGAAGGCAGCTGATAGATGTTTCTCTCTCATCGATGTTTCTAACTCTCTACCCCTCTCCCTTCCTCTCTGTAAAAAAATCAGTAAAATATGTTTAAAAAAAAAACACACCCTTAGGATGGAGGACCCAGTGCTTTCTCCCAGTGCTTCTCCTTTTCCTACCCCCCATCCCCACCCTCAGGCATGTTACCATTACCTTCCTCACTCCCAAGCTCCTAGGGCCCTTCCTTTGCCTCCGTAACTCATTTCCTCAGCCCATTTCTTAATTTTATAAAGAAATGTTCTCTTATAGTTTAAGTCTTGGCTCTGAATTCTTTCCTAGCTAGAACTCAAGTACCGAGGTTGCTGAACCCGGGTCCAGTCTGACCCCACCACTCAGATACCTGGTGCCGTTCCTGCCGCCTACAACTGAATGTTCTCTCTGCGCTGTCTGATGATAAATAAACTAGAGGCCTGGTGCACGAAATTATACACTGGGGGGGGGGTCCTCTTGCAGACTGGGACCCCTCTCTCCTTACCGCCCACCTGCTTGCTGCTCCTTAGCACTGCTGCAGAGGCAGGAGAGGCTCCTGCCACCACCGCTGAGCTCACCAGCCATGAGCCCAGCTTCTGGCTGAGCGGTGCTCCCCCTGTGGGAGTACACTGACCACCAGGGGGCAGCTCCTGCATTGAGCATCTGCACCCTGGTGGTCAGTGCTCATCATAGCGACCGGTCGTTCTGGTCATTCTGCCATAACAGTCACTTAGGCTTTTATTATATAGGTAACCCAGAACTTGTGCTCTATGGCCTGAACCAGAACTAGGACCTGACAAATGCCTCATCATGTTACCCATTGTTCTTGTATCACAGCCCTACTTTTGATCCCTGAGTCAGCAGATTCTTGAATTTTGAAGTTGCCCCCACCTCTCAGAGAACCAGTGATGGAAGTTTGTGGTCTTCCCCGCAGCCACTCGCCTCTTTGATCAGCAGCCCCTGCTCTTTGCCTTTGGAAGCCTTGCTTTGTCCCCTCCACATTGGAACATGTCTCTGGTTCACACCAAGGGCTACGTCCCTGATTTGCAAATAAAACGCTCTTTTAATTCATCTTGGAATTTTTGTTAACATCCTGTTAATCTTGTATCAATTTTTATTATTTTATTTCTAGTCCAGAATTAAGAACTAAAGGGTAGAAGGGGGAGAATTATCCCCTCTCCAACAGGTACAAGCAATTCACAAGTCCGTCAACAGATGAATGAATAAACAAAATGTGGTGTTCATACTGTGGATGAAAATGGGGTTCTATGGAAAGTAACCTCACAGGGAGATCTGACCATAACTTCCTAACTGGGCAGGTCATGCTGGGTAGGCACGTCCCAGGCCTATAACTTCTTCAGTGAAAGGTTTGAAGCCAGCCCTGTCCTTTGCTCTTGTGCGTCCAGGTTAACACACCTTTGAAATACCAGAAGTAATATCCTTTGAAGGGGTATTAACCCTCAAGAGAGCACATGATCTTTTTCTCTTTTTTAAAAAATTATTTTTATTGATTTCAGAGAAGAAAGGAGAGGGAGAGATAGAAACATCAGTGACGACAGAGAATCATTGATCAGCTGCCTCCTGTACGCCCCCTACTGGGGATTAAGACCACAACCCGGGCATGTGCCCTTGACTGGAATCCAACCCGGGACCCTTCAGTCCACAGGCTGATGTTGTATCCACTGACCAAACCGGCTAGGGCTCTTTTAATTTTTATTATTGAAGTATTTCATAGGTCCTCTTTTTCCCCATATTAACCTCTTCAGCCTGCTCCCATCTCCCTCACCACCCCATTGTCTGTATCCACGGGTTATGCATATATGCATACAAGTTCATTGGTTGATCTCTTCCCACCCACCCTTCCCTGCCTTCCAAGAGCACATAATCTTGTTAGCTATTGAACTCTGTATACTTAAAAATGGTTAAGATGGTAAATTTTATGTCATGCTTTTTACCAAATTTTAAAATATATATTAATATATTTTTATTGATTTCAGAGAGGGAGAGGGAGAGAAACATCAATGAGAATCATTGGTGGGCTGCCTCCTGTATGCCTCCTACTGGAGATTGAGTCTGCAACCTGGGCATGTGCCCTGACCAGGAATTGAACTTTGAATTCCTGGTTCATAGGTCGACGCTCAACCACTGAGCCACACTGGCTGGGCATAATGATATATATATATATCTAAAAACGACCCTTCTTCCCAGATCTGCCCACCCTAAGGGACCACAGTAGCCTTCTTTGTCATTGGGTCCTCCTCCCCACCCGCAGAGCCTTCCTGGGTCCTCCTTGCTCTACTGAGACAATCTCACCTCCAAGAGTTATCTGCCAGCCTCTATCACTCCCTCTATTCCCTGCATCCTCTTCCTGTTGAAGGGCAGCAGAGTTTGCCATCCCAAAATATGCCTCTTTGGGGATATTGATTAGGCTGGGTAATTCTTGAAAAATGTTGATTGATTGGAGAGAGAGAGAGAGAGAAAGAGAAAGAGAGAGAGAGCGAATTTGTTCCATTCATTCATGCATGCATTGGTTGCTTCTTGTATGTGTCCTGACCGAAGATGGAACTCACAACTTTGGTGTATTGGAGTGAAGCTCTAACCACATGAGCTACCCAGCCAGGGTGGGCAACCTGTAGTTTTAAGGCTATTTTCCTCACTGAAAGAGCTAGCATCTAAATTCCTAGAAACTTATCAATGGAGGAAGCAGACACTTAAACCTGCCTAACAGCCTGACTCCCGTTTGCTGTGCTTCTCCGGGTCACCTTCCAGGCCTGACTCCCCGCACCCTACATCTTTTTTTGTCTTTAGCTGAAGATGATATTTAAGGTGTGGCTTCCACTCTTTGGGAGAGTTACTCTGGGTCTCTCCCATGTCTACAAGTGGAATACATGTTATTAAATGTTAATCTGTTTTCTGCTGCTAACCTGTCTCATGTGAATTTGATTATTACACCAGCCAGAACCTGGAAGTGAAAGAGAAAAACCACAGTCCCAAATGGCATCACGGTGACAGAGCCCCTGAGCTAGTCACACCAAGCTGTGCTTCTGTGGCAGGTGGGCTGTTCTGAGCTAAGGGCAATTTTAGCTTCAGGCTCAAGAGAAATTTCTGCCCCTCCCTTGCCTAGAACTTGAATTAAGAGAGATGATAGCTATGATCTCTTTTTGACCCACCTATGGCGGGGCCAGCTTCTATTTACTAAGCATCTGCTCTTCTAATCCTGCAGCCACCCAGGGAAGCCCCGGAGGCGCCTTACTTCATCCCTCCCCCAGAATGTCAAGTTCCCCCTAGACCTCTGGTGCGTGTGGGTCTCTGACTCTCATGGATGTGGGGTTCCCATACATATGTATGTATGAAGTTTGGTCAGGTTCTCTTGTTAATCTGTCTCATGCCTATTTGATGATTAGACCAGCTGAAAGAACCTTAAGGGTAAAGGTTTTTTTCCTTTCGAGTCTCTATGTTAATTAAAAAATATATATATACAACCCCACCATAAAACCCATACAGAGAAGGCTCAGAGAAATTATATTGCAAAAGTTTTTAAATTCATAACCTAACTCAGTTATGTGCAAATTCAAACTTTTCATTCCAAGTGTTAAATAAACCCTCTCCCATCTCCGGACTCTCGTTTGTGGTCATCAAAGGCATCAGCCCTCCTCCTCCCACTCGCCAGACTCCAATCTTCCATTTGCTTCAGCACCGCTCCAACTCCAGTCCCCCTGACATCTGGGGCCTGATCCTGGAAGGTGGCCTCAGTGGTGCTTGCCCGGCAGGGCCTGTGGCACAGCCCTTGGTGGAGCTGCCCCAGCAGGGCCAGGAGCCTTGTCTGCAGTCCTGCCCTTCCTGGCCAGGCTGCTGCCTCCAGGCTGGCAGCTGCCCAGGAGCCAGCCCCGCACCCTGCACACCCTGGTCTTGACTCAGACACAATAGACACAGTCCCTGGGTCTCCACTGAGGCAACCAGGACTCCTCACAGCCAAGACGACCACCCGAGTGTTCAAGCTGAAAACCTTAGGCAGCATTTTAACTGAGTGGGACTATCAGGCTGCTTGTCAGCAAAAACTTTATCTTATTTACTGGAATAATGGAGTTTGATGCACCCATTGCTGACTGTACAGGAAGCCTTTCAAACCCATTGTAGATCCATTCTTGCTAAGGAAAAACATTTTTTTTAAGTTTTCTTATTGGAGTTATACATGTGCGTAAAGTATAAACTAGGTCATCCATGTTTGTTTCAACAAAACAAAAACAGCAGCGCCCCTCCCCCTGCGTTTTCCCATCTCAGAGGCAGTCATCTTTCCCTTGGCTTTTTAATTTGATATTTACCAGTTTTCAAATCACATACTTGTTCATTTTTTTTCTCATTTAATATATTGTCCTCAGATAGAGGATGTATCAGATATTAAACTGATAGGAACAGGTACTACACTTAATCTTAGCCAAAAGACCGAGAAGCAATTACTTATTATTTATTTTAATTACTTTATTTTAATGCCTTTAACATTTTTATTTATTTTAGAGAGGGAGGGGAAAGGAGAGATGTGTTATTCCACTTATTTATGCATTCATTGGTTGTTTCTTGTATGTGCCCTGACCCAGGATCAAACACACAACCTTGGTGTATCTGCGAGGTCTCAGCTGGGGATCCCCTCCCTGAAGCAGCTGTCACATGGATGATAACTGGCTCCTCTCCCTGTGGGCTGGCTTCTCCACAGGCGGCTTTAGCTTCTGAACAACATGGCAGCTGGATTCCGAGAGACGGGAAGAAGCTACCAGTTTCTTTCTTTTTTTTAAAAAAAATATTTTATTGATTTCAGAGAGGAAGGGAGAGGTAGAATCATTGATTAGCTGCCTCCTGCACAACCCCTACTGGGGATTGAGCCTGCAACCCAGGCATGTGCCCTTGACCGGAATTGAACCTGGGACCCTTCAGTCCGCAGGCCGACGCTCTACCCACTCAGCCAAACCAGCCAGGGCTGCCGGCTTCTTATGGGCTTAGAAACTGGCCCGTTGTCACTTTGCACATTTCTGCCTGTTAGCAGCTATAGGGCCTGTCCAGATTCAAGGGAGGAAACATAGATTCCACTTCCAATTAATGAAGTTAGCAGCTCCACTGAGGCATAATTGACAAATAGGGATTGTACATATTTAAGGTGTACAACTTGATGTTTTGATACATGTATACACTGTGAAATGACCACCATAATCAAGTTGATCAACATTCCCATTACCTACCTCATAGTCACCATTTTCTCTTCGTGGTAAGAACATTTATGATCTACCCTCTTTCCCATGGTTGGGTAGCTCAGTTGGTTAAAGTGTCTTTCCAATATGCCAAGGTTGCAGGTTTGATCCCTGGTCAGGGCACATACAAGAATCAACCAATGGCCCAGCCGGTGTGGTTCAATGGATTGAGTGTCACCCCATCTACCAAGAAGTCACCAGATGGATTCCTGTCAGGACACATGCCCGGGTTACGGGCTCAATCCCCAGGAGGGGGTGTACAGGAGGCAGGAGAAACATCTCTCATCGATGTTGCTCTCTCTCCCTCTCCCTCTCTCTCTCTAAAAGCACACAAAAAAAGAATCAACCAATGAATGCATAAATAAGTGGAACAAATCAATTTCTCTAAAATTCAATCTATAAAAAATTTTTTAAATTATTAAAAAAAAAGATCTACCCTCTTAGCAAATTTCAAATGTACAACATAGTATTGTTACCTATATCCCATGCTGTACATTAGGTCTCCAGAACTCATTCATTTTCTCACCGAAACCTTTGACCTGCATCTCCTAATTCTTTCCCTCCTTCCCGCCCTGGGAACCACCATTCTATTCTCTGCTTGTACTTTAGACACCACATATGAGAACACACAGTATTTGTCTTTCTGTGCTTGGCTTACATCACTCAGTATAATATCCTCTAGTTCATCCATGCTATCATAAATGGCAGGATGTCTTTTATGTTTATTTTTAAAGTATGTTTTTATTTTTTTTTTAATTTTTTAAAATACATTTTATTGATTTTTTACAGAGAGGAAGGGAGAGGGATAGAGAGCTAGAAACATCGATGAGAGAGTAACATCGATCAGCTGCCTCCTGCACACCCCCCCATCGGGGATGTGCCCGCAACCAACATACATGCCCTTGACCGGAATCGAACCTGGGACCTTTCAGTCCGCAGACCGACGCTCTATCCACTGAGCCAAACCGGTTTCGGCATTAAAAAAAAGTATGTTTTTATTGATTACAGAGAGGAAAGGAGAGAGAGAGAAACATGGAAGTGAGAGAGAAACACCCACCAGCTGCCTCCTGCATGCCCCCTACTGGGATTGAGCCTGCAACTCGGGCATGTGCCCTGACTGGGAATCGAACAGACGACCAATTGGGCACAATGCCCAACCAACTGAGCCACACTGGCCAGGGCAGATGTCCTTTTGCAAGCCTGAATAACATTCCATTTTATATATGTACTACATCTTTTCCCCATTTATCTGCAGACAGACACTCAGGTGTGTCCTTACCTCGGCCTGATCACGAACGAGGACCTGCTTGCTCACTTGCTGGGCTGTCTGCACTCTCCTAACCCCTCTCTGCCACCTCTTTGAGCTCCCTGTCCCCACGAGTCCAGCCTCTGCCCTTCACTCTGTCCTACTTCTTCCCTGCCCCTGTCGTTTTAGCACCCACTCCCTGGCCAGAGCACAGGTGCTCCCCTGCACTTTAGACCTCTGCTGTCATTTCCACATCTATTCCTTCGTAAATCCTGTCACTGTGGCCCCCAGCTTCTCAACCCAACCACCCCTCCCCTCCATCCCTGCAGGGATCTTGGCCGCAGCCTCCATACAGAACCCCAGGTTCTATTCTCAGCACGCAGCTTGGAGGGCGGGGAGGCGGTGGCTTGTGTACCTCCTTTGCTCAAATCCTAGGAAAATCCTCACGACCATCTGAAAAGCCTAGGTGAGTCTGCCTCAGCTCCCGGGCTCTTCCAGCTCATTCCAGCCCAGTGCTCTGCCCTCGCGCCCCTCCACTGACCACCACACTCCTGCCTCAGGGTCTGTGCCTGCAAATAGCCACCAGGTGCTCCAAGGCTTCTGTCCACACATGGCCTCCCTTCCCTGCTTTACCTTTTGTGCCATCACTGCCACCTGCCACACTAGAAATGGGACACCCCCTCCTGACCCTCAGCTCTCTGAGAACACTGGCACATTGTGGACACTCACTGTTGTTGAATAAATGAAGGAAGGAACAGAGGTCAAATTGTGTCACACCCTGATGAAAACCTTCAAGGGCTCTGCACTGCCCAGAGGAGGGTGCAAACTCTGGCAGCAGAGGTTCGAGGTGACCCACCTGCTCCTGCCTCTCCAGCATCACCTTGCACGCCCCTGGGCACTCTGGTCCTAGTGACCTCAGTCCTTCACGGCTCCCATCAAAGGAGCCTACCTTCAAGCCTCAGTTCCTTTGCCATCTTTTTCTGGGAGCTATTCCATTATGGTTGGGAATATGCCACCCAGACTTGGAACTTGGCTAGAACCTCGCTATGTGGTGATTTTTTTGAGTCTGCCTCCCTCACCCATGGAGACTGGGAAAAGAGCCTTGCTCTGTGCCATGGGCTGTTAAGAAGCAAACAAGTCTTCCTTGTTATCTTTTTTTTTCCATTTGTATTTTATTTTGCGAGTCTTCCTTTTTGATGAGGTTTTGGGTCTCATCACCCACCTTTGTCAACAGTCCCCCGAGCATGGGGCAACAGAAGGGGTTGTCTTCCTTTTTGGACCCATGGACATGGTCCCACACATGCAGATATTGGGCCCAGGCAGTGGGTGTGGTGGAGGGCAGATGCCTGAGACTTGGTCCTGGCTGGGCAGTCTTGCTATGTCACCTGAATCCATTCTGGGGGCAGTTTCCACTCCTGTCAAATGGGGTGGTGGTGGATGGGGCTGCTATGGCCCTTGTGATTCTAGGGATTTCAAGGCCTGGCCAGCAAACATCTTCCTCGCTGACCAACCTGGCTACTCCTCATGGGCCTGGAAGGGCTGCGGCGTATGGAGGGATGTCTGGTGGCCTGGGCCCATGCTGCCCTCCTGGGAGCCCCAGCTCTGACCCACTGCTTCCCGGAGGGGCACTACCCCCTGGGGCGCTGCTCTGCCCTCCGCTCCCAGGCTCTATGGGAGGCCCTGGGGGACAACAGCAGAGAGGAGGGCTGCTCCTCCTCAGAGGGTGGGGCAGTTGAGGGGCTGGGGACAGGACCTCACCCTGGGCTCTCACTGTTAGGCCACCCAGGCTAGGGAAGCACCCAGAAACCTCCTCATCCAAATACCAAACCACCAGACGCCCACCTCTTCTCTTCCACATACTTGGTTCTAGAAGCCTCTGGGGACAGGAGCAGAAAGGGGATGGTGGCCCCTGGGGCAGCTCTGAGTGGCAGGATGGACAGACTGAAGGCTGACTGAGATGTTAGAGGAGGAGAGAAAGGAACAGGGGGCAGGGACAGACACGTGTCCTTTGTCCCCTCTGGCACCCAGCCCAGTGCTGGGTGGACAATGAACCACAGCCCACTGTGACAGACTACAGCAGCCATGCCCAGTCCCTGCGAGGCCCTCCTAAAGGTACTGCGTTGAGTTTTCCTTTGAAGAACATTCACTATAACTAGACCAAACGAGCTTGTTAATACTACCCCCCAGGAAACAGCGCGGTGAAGCTGGGCCCTTGGTCACCGGCTTTGGTTCTCTCTAGTTTCTGGCAGCTACTGGGGAAGCCAACCTGTGGTTCCCTAGTTTGGTGGGGAAGGAGCAGGGGCTGTGGCCAGGCTGCTGGGGACAGAGTGCTGCCCAGGGGCCTGCCATCTCTGTCCCTGCGTCCCTGAAGATGGTGGGTGGCATCCGTGGATGTCAGGATGCCGACAGGTGACTAGGCCAGGCTGGGCCACCAGGAGCCCATTTCTGCTCCCTGGTTGGGAAGGCCAGTTTGAGGGCCCCTCTCATGTCCCACAGGCCCAGCCCTCACTTTGTTCCAGGCTCCCTTGATGCTGCCAGGGTGCAAGATTGGGACTGAAGGTGCTGAAGTACTGGCTTGCACCAAGGGATAGAAACAGGGCCAGAGCTCTAGCCTGGGAAGAGGGGGAAGGGGTGTTACAGAACCAATGCCCCATCTGGGGTCTGGCAGGCAGAGAGGAAGTGGTGGGGGCAGGGATGGACATAGCCATCCGCAACAGGGATGGGTGAGCTTGCCGCCTTGCATACTAATGACATTTCTAATCAGCCAGAACGAGGCGCTGGCATCAATCTGCCAGGTGGCCAGCTCTGTGAATCATCCTGGAACTGACAGGAAGGTTCCAGAGAGTGGTGACCCAGCTTAGCTGTGATGGGTGGAGCCTGAGCCAGGTCCCTGGTCCTGGGCCCAAGGGGCACCCTGCCATCCTGGCCTCCCAGCCGTGCGTCATACACCAGGCTGCACTTCACACCTGATTTTATTCCATGACACTGATTTGCTGAAAACCCCGTTTCCTGGGCAGGGGAAGGCAGTGGGTGGCCTGGCAGAAGGGGGGCTGGCCTCCCAGGAGGGCGGTACCACTCGGCTCTGATAAGCACTGGCCCATCCAGCCCCACCCTCTTCCCTCCAGTTCATTTAAAAACTGAGCTGCAAAAGTAAAATAGAATGAAAAAATAAAAACAAAACCCTGAGATGTTAAAAACCAAATTAAAAATCCCCTTTGGTGTCAAAAGGTCCTATTCCTAAAAGCCAGTGGGTGGGGTAGGCAGGTAGGGTGGTGGCTTCAGTCCTCCTGCTCATGGTCATGGTCACTGTCACACTCCTCCTTGTCCTGCTGGCCCAAGAGGTCCTCGGTGCCCGGCCGCTTCAGGATGGCGCTGTACTTGAGGGCGGCAGCCTCTGCCCGCAGCACCACCTCCACCAGGCTGAAGATGGTGATGACCTGCAGCACAGCAGAGTCGGGCAGTGACACGGGTGGGTCTCAAGGGGCTGCCCACAGGACAGGAGGGTCAGGGACCCACGGACCAAGTCCAGCTCTGCCACTATCTGTCCAGCGGGGTGCCTGGGACCACTGGCTCTGCCTCTTTAGGCCTCTGTTGCCAGTCTGAGAGCTGAGCCCACTCAAATACTGAGGCCCTGGGGCCCTGGCACACAGTGAGCACTCGGTGTAGGGAGACGGTGGGGTCTGGGCTGGCCTCGGGAGCATGTTTAGGTAAAAACTGTTATACAGAATTTCTTGGGCAGGAGGTGCATAGCTTTCATCAGATTCTCAAAACTTTAAAGGCCCTGTATTAAAGAGACAGGCAGAACCTCCCCCTATCTCTGCCTCTCCTCACAGAGGGTGTCCCCAAGGGAGGAAGGTGGTACCAGAAAGCTAGGAGGGGATGTGGGTGAACTGGTGCCCACCACCGGGAGCCTGGGTGCAGGGGAGGGGGCGGGGGCCGGGGCCACAGTGGTGCTCTGGGAAAGCGGCGCCAGCCCTGGGTTCTGACCTGCTGCACTGGTTCCTGCTCCATGTCCTCAGGATCCCAGACAAGCGTCAGCACCGGCTTCTTGCCCACCCTCCGGAAGTGGTGGGACCGCAGGGGCAGGGCCTGGGGGTGCACACAGCTGGATCTCAGGCCCTGGGCCTGGATGCAGCCCCCTAACCATTGACCCTACAAAGCCCTGACTGACCTCAAGGGAACTCCCTGCCCTGACCCCCACCCAGCAGCTGGCTGCTTGACGTTCTGGGGGTACCATCCTCATCCTCACCTCTGGGCAGCTTCAGGGAGGCCCTGCCTGACCATCTTTGACTGGGGCGGGACAAGGCCAGTACCTAGGCTCTGTGTGTTATTCCGGGGAAGTGGTGGGTTTGTCCAGGCTCATCAGGACCTGGGCCCGAAGTGGACCAAGCACCTGAGGCTGGAGGGCTGCTGCCCTCTGCTGGCGCTGCATGTTAGCACAGACTGAGGGCTGGGTTGTCTGCAGAGATGATCTAGACCTAAACTGTCCTGCTCAATGTCAGGACTTAAAGACCAGAACACTGATTGGTTCCAGCTGGCCTCTGTTCTGTCTCTTCTGTTTTACTCCATGTTAATATTATGTTTATTCTACACTATGTGCTGGGCTCTGCATATCCCTAAGTGTTTTGGATGTTAACCACAAGGTAGGCTGAAACAGCTCCGTCAGGTGGCCTTAGACAGGCACCAAGAGCCTGGAATAAATAGCCATCGGAGCAAAGGCTGGTCTCTTCCTTTAGTTTAGGGGCATCACTTTCAGAGTGGCAATGGACCATTCGTTCTGGTCTTTTCTTCTCCCATGTTCCTATACAAAATCTCACAAAGGCTGTATACCCTGCCATCCTGTACTGGTTATGGAGGGACCTGTTTTCTGGGACCTTAGAGAAGAAGACCAAGCCCGACCCCTGGCCTGGATCCCCCATCCCAGAGAGCACAGTTGGCTATCTTGGCAGGGCCTATGGGTGGGCTTGGTGCTGGGTCTGAGAGGGGACCAAGGTCAGGGGCCCCATACCCTCTGCCTTCGTGTGACAGCATAGCCCACATCCGAGCGAGGGTGCAGTGCAGTCATCACCACAGCTTGGATCCCCAGTGAGGACAGGGACAGCAGGGTCCTCGCCTGTGCTCCCATCCTCCATGCTTATATGTCCACTAAGGGCTGTCCCTGGGCCAGGACCCCCTCTCCCCCCAGATACTAGGAAAATATGAAAAAGACCCCAGCGAAGGGAATGGGACAGGCAGGGGAAAACAGTGTGTGCTTAGTGGATGCAGCTTGGTGTCTGAGGGGGAACCGCACAGCCCCCGTACTTATTTCACAGTTGATGGGTGTCTGCACCCTGTAGTTGGCCTCTGCCTCCCCAGAAGGTCCCTAACTGTGGCCTGGATGCCCCCCACATACTCACATTGCAGTAGATGCGCTTGTGCACCCCGTAGCGTAGTACCAGCACATCGAAGGCTTGGTTCAGGACGCCCAGCACCATAGCTTCCGACTCTAAGGGGCCACTCTCCTGCAGGGCAGGGCAGGGCTCCAGCCAAGGCTTGGCCAGGGTGGCATCCCCCCAGGGCCCACCCTGGCTGCTGAAGGCCCCTGGGATCCTCCAGGGCCTTTGTGAGTAGCTGCCGGGAGGGGAGGTGGGGCAGATGGAAGGGGAGGGGGTGTCAGGAGGGTGGCCTCACCTTGACCAAGATGGCAAAAAAGAGGCTGGTGCTGAGCTCATGCACACGCTTGGATGCCATGCGGCGGTCATTGCAGTGGTCGGCCTGCTTCTGCAGGACACTGGGTTCCATATCTGGCAGCTCCCTGTAGCCTGGAGAGAGGGTGGTTGGGGGCCTGCTATTGAGGAGGGGGTTGCGGTACTCTATGTGCACAGCCATGGCTGGGTGATGGGTAGTATGGTACCCTGGGACCAGGCAAGGTGGGGCCTGGGAGGCCCATGCAGAGCGAAGGCCACCTGCTGCCCAGCTCCAGAGACTGACAACGATGGGGCAGCCTTTGTTTGGGTTTCTAATGAGCCCTAATGTGGCTTCCCCTATAGGGACACCCAGAGGGAGAGTTTCAGGTCTAGAGTCCCTGATGCTGGAGCTTCCATAGTCATAGCAGTGTGGCCTCTGGGCACCCACTTTAGGGGGTGGGCAGCCAGTAGCTGGGCACAGGCCTGCATTCCCGAACTGCGCCTCTTACCGAGTGTAGCGGCCAGGAGACGGTGCACCATGACGTCTGCAAAGCGGCGGATGGGCGAGGTAAAGTGTGTGTAGAGTGGCACGTTGAGGGCATAGTGCCGGAACTGCTCCCGGTCCCGCAGCATCCCCGAGCAGAAGTACAGCGCCATCTGGGGGGATGGGCGGTCTTAGAGCTTGGCTAAGCTGGGCAGAGCTAGGTCAGGGGCTCCTTACCCCTTGTCCCCAACACTCCACCTTGTGCCAGCCAAGGGAGGCAAAAGTTCGCCAGCGTCAGCCCTTCTTGTCCCTGATAATCTGTCCTGGGGCCAAGACCCAGGTCTGAGTTCAAAAGGCCCTTGGGCAGGGCAGGGATTATGACTGGGGTATAGGAAGGGATAGGCACTGCTCTGGGGCTCCGCAAATAGCCCCAGGCTGGAATAGTCCTGTGGTCCTGGGAGCCCTGGCCCTGCTTCCTGAGCTCTCAGGGCTGGGAAACAAGGATGTGCTGCTGCCTGGGAGCCAATGAGCAGGTTCCTCACTGGAGCCAAAGTCACACCCTGTGTGTTCACTTGCTCGCTCACGGGCTGCTTGCCACGCTCTCTCACCTCACACCCTTCCGTGCGCTTACTCAGCCAAATGGTCAGCCGGCCCCGGTTCCTCTGTACAGGGCCCTGGAACCCAGGGCACAGCTGGTGGTGACCTGCTCAGCTCCCCAATTCGGCTTCTTTTCCAGCTCCTGCTGGGTCCTGGGTTATGTCTGGGGCAAGTCACAGGGGGAGGTGGGAGCTGCCTCCACTCTGAGCCAGTTTGTTCTCAGAGGTGGCCCAGTTCCCCAGATGAGCTGGGGTGAAGAGGACAGAAGGCCGTGGCTCCCTTCCTGGCTGGCAAAGGTGTCTCTTGGCAGGGTGGGATGGGTGGGGACCGTAGCTTTCCCACAGTGACCAGCCCTCCTTGGGACAGCCCTTGTGTCCTGTTTCAGCAGTTCACTCAGGACTTTCATGCTCACTGCTGCTCCCCTGCCCGGTCCCCCACCCCACCACAGTTTTTAGGGTTGGGAGAAAGGGACTCCAGACTGTCTGGTCACTCCCTGCCATCAGATCCCAAGGCAGAGGAAGGCCTCTGAGGTCATTGGCAGGAAAGGCCAGTCTTTTTCAGACTCTGAGTGACTCAGGAAAGAGCTCCTTTTCATGGAGCTCCAGGGCTGGTTTGACTTTGGATATGGATGGCTCTAGGGTCAGGGAATGGGGGCCTCACTGGCCCTGCATGGCACAGCCAGGGGGCAGTTCTTATGACCTATGGGCAATTAGAGGGCAGAGTAGTGTTGAGTCCATTGGCCATAGGTACACTGCCCCCCCCCACCCCCCCAACCCCCGCAATGTGGGCTTTAAGGTGCTTAGTGTGGAGCAGGCTAAGGGCAGCTAGACCTAAACAGGCCCTGACAGCTCTGTCCTTGGCAGAGCTATAAGATGCCAGAAAATAAGTCACCTGTGGCCAGATGGGGCGATATGGTTCTTGTGAAAAGAATGAATAGTGCTGAGTGGCCAAGCCCCTGAAAAATGGTTTGTCACTGCCCCCCAGAAGGGCTTCAGCCCAGAGCTAGCCCCATCAGCATCTACAGCTCCTGCTGGCCTGACAGTCCACTGGGCTGGCTCCTTCCCAAGATGCTCGGGCTTGCAGGGGTTGAAGCTCAGCCTTAGAGGACTGAGAGGCTGCCAGCCCATCATCCTGCCTGCAGACACAGGCCCACAGTCTGACCTCTCTTCTCCTGGCTGGTGAGAGGGAGACTTCTCTCCCTGGGGTCCACAAGTTGCAGTGGGGGCTGAGGACCACTCCCCTGTACAGGCTGCTTTGGGAAACACTCTCCCCCCTCCAGGGTCCCCATCTGGTCATGAGTGCTGACCATCCCCATTCCCTTCCCCAACCTGGTCTGGTCTCTGAGGATTGGCACTGAAGGCTCGGTGCAGGCCCTGTGGTGACACCCTGTCCTGTGCCAGGGAACAGAGCCCCAGAGGCCACACAAAGGGTCAGCAGGGCTCAAACTGGGCCCTCGAGCAGGTCCAGTCAAGCTGTCCTTGAGCAGATGAAGCAGGCAAGACTGGGCTGGAGGCAGATCAGGCTCAGCTCCAGACCCACCTGTCCCAGGTGTTGCCTGGGGACATCTTCACCACGCTTCCATTCAAGTCCTCTGCATGTGCAGAAGTCATGGATGCTCCTGGGAGAAGGGGAGGATGGGGGACAGGCCCCTCCTTACCTGCATGGGCCGGGAGCACATGCTGGTGAGCACCTCCTTCCGGGCCAGTGAGTACTTGTCATCTCCAAATATTTCGGTCAGACTTTTCTAGAAGCAAACCCATGTGATATGCAGTCAGACTTGGGGAGAGAGTCTGGGACCCCTGACACCCGCAGAGCATCTGAGAGGCAGCTTCAGGGAGGGAGGGTCAGTTGAGGGGCCCAACCCTACTCAGATGGCCATGGGTGGGGCACAGGGGCCAGTAGCCCCCAGCCTGTGTCCCACAGTGGGCTTGCCTCACAGGCAACAGCTCGGAGGTCAGTCCTTTCACTGGTAGTTGGCTGGCCTGGACAGACTGTTTCCAGCTATCTGACCCAAGATACCTCTGCACACACCCTAGGCTTGGGCACAGGTGGAAATAGTCTCTCTCCAGTGGGGTCAGATCTGGGCACTGGAGTCCTGAGCTCCTTGAGGCTTAGCTCGAGGCAGGGAATACCTGACACCACTTACCATAAAAGGCATGCTATGGCTTCCAATGACCCAACACCCACTGAAGGCCTCTGGGCCAAGCCAAGCCCATGCCTGGCTACAGGACCCCTGCCATGGCTGAACCTCAAGTGACTTCCCTAGCCCGTCCTGGTGGGAAGCACGGTCCTTGGGTGAAGAGGAACGAACCCTGGTGGAATGCAGAGGCTGCTGCACCCACAACACCCTCTTCCCCCCAAACAGGGCCTCTACCTGCCTCCCCCAACTTCCCAGCCCCCAGCACTCACATTGAGGGCCCCAGAGGAGGTGAAGTCCATGGGCAGCCCCATCTGGTCACAGAATTCCTCCAGGTCATTGAGCATCTTGGTTTGGGGTGGGGGGTGCCGGCGCAGCAGCGCCCTCTCGGGGAAGGCGCGGTAGATTTTGTGGGCCACTGCCATATTGGCCAAGAGCATGAACTCCTCCACGAGCCTGCAGGGGGAGGAACCGGTCAGGGGCCATGCTCATTCTTTCTGTCCCAGGCTCTCTGCTAGCTGGCCCTCTTGCACCCTCAGTCTCAGCCTAGAGATGCCCTCCCCCCATCCAATCTACTTTGTTCCTCAAGTTGCTTTCTCTCTCACCCCTGCTCACACCCCTCACTGCACTAATCAGTCCATAAGACTCTTTTGCAGTGTCAGCTTGGGCACTATCTGCCTTACTACATGGGGCTCCTGGAGAGCAGGCATGGGGTCTGTCCCATTCTCTGCTTCACCCCGGGGCTTGGCAACCTGTCTGACCCACAGAAGGTGCTCAGAGAAGATCTCTGTAAGAAAACAATGTGCCCCAAGAACCCAGAGGGCTCCCCCTCTCCCTGGGGAAATGAGGGTTTCTGAGGATGAACGGGAGAGTCCTCAAGACAGCAAGAGTGACCTCAAACATCCTGGGACAAGGCAAAGGTGCTGTTGGGGTGTTTAACCTTTTGCACTCGGATGTCGAGTGTGACTCGACATGGTTAGCATTAGAATAAAGGAATCGAGAAAAAAGCAAGCGAGTGCAAAGGGTTAAACCCCAGTCAACCTCTTAGGAGTTAACACTCTAGTTCTGCTTCACTTTAAAGTAATCAGGATCAACAATAAGTACGAATAGATACCTCAGCAAGGGCCCAGGGGAAGAAAGAGGACTGTTGGAGGAGGAGGGAGTGTGCCAGTATTGAAGAGTCAGGCAAAGTGGGAAGCTGGATCACAGAGGCCTGAGGTCAGCACCCCCACCCCTAATCTGAGGCAGCCTACATGGTGCCCCCCCACCTGGGGCTCCCACGGATCATACGGGTGGTGCACAAGAGCTGAGGCCTCTGAGAAGGGGGCTCAGGCATGTCCTGGTGCCATGGTGGCCAGGGTGCCCTGAGTGGGGAAAGTCTTGCCCAGAATAGGAAAGACTCTCCCCTGCCTTTAATCTGAACTCCAGGTTGCACGTCCACCTGTGCTTCTCCCACCAAGGCAGAGAGCTCAGGAAGGAAGCTCCGGCAGGGGCAGGCCGGGTAGTAGCTGGCGGCCCAGCATGAACTTCCCCTTTCTGGGTAGTGCTGCAGGGTTAGATAGCCTTGTCACCTGACCAAGCTCTTGGAAAGAAAAGCAGCCAGGTGTGCTATCTTTCCTGGGAGCATGCCCATGCCTTTCTTCACTCTCAGGCGTGCATCTCCTAAATTTTAAGGCTCCCCATGAGATTTGCAACCAAGGGAGCAATGAGCTGCGGCAGCTCATCCCAGGCTAAACCCCTGAACCTATCTCCAAGGCCCCCATTTCTCTGACTTTCCAGTGAGCTGATAGCAGCCCCCACCATGGCTCATCTCTTTCCTACAACATTTCTAGAAAGCCAAAGCAGCCCACCTAAGCTTTCTTCTGTTGCTTCTTTTATGCTAAGCTCTTCTTGTTTCACTGTCCCCAGCTTTAACAAATGTACTCTCAAAATAAAAATTAAAAAAAAAAAAATCCCTGGCTGGGTTGCTCAGTGGTTAGAGTGCTAGCCAGTGGAACCCCAAAAGTTTGCAGGTCCCATTCTCAGTCAAGGGCACGTACCTCACACCTTGGTTGCAAGTTCAATCCCTGGCCCTGGTTGGGGTGCATGAGACAATCAATGAGCGTGTCTCTTTCACATCAATGTTTCTCTCTCTCTCCCCTCCTTCCTTTCCATTCTCTCTAAAAATCAATGGGAAAAGTATCTTTTGGTAAGGAAAGGAAGGAAGGAGGGGAGGGAGGGAGAGAAGGAGAGAAGGAGGGAAGGAGAGGGAGGGAGGGAAGGGGAAGGAAGGAAGGAAGGAAAAGGAAGGAAGGAAGGAAGGAAGGAAGGAAGGAAGGAAGGAAGGAAGGAAAATAGCCAATGACAGGAGCAGGCCAGGCGGAGGGGGAGCCTGAGTGTGTGACACCCCTCTTCCCCCCAGACTGAACCTGCTTCAGCAGAAGTTGGGCTCTGGTCTATTAAGCTGTCCCAACAGCACATCTGTCTCTCTCAGAAGCCCTCTCTATAAGTCCTACACCCCTAGCCCCTCCTCTACAGGGACTGCTTTGGGCCAGCGCACTGTGGGGCAGGATTACAACTTGGGTATAGGACGCAGGCTTGGGCCTCTGCTAGCCCATGTGCCATACAGGAAGCCAGTGAAGGGAATGGGAGTTTCTTCATTCACTGGGATGCCCTAACAGCCTTTAAAGTGGCCATCCTGATCCTTCCCCTCCCCCCTCCATCTGTCCTTGAGCACATTACTCCCTGTGGAAAAACCCTTGAGTTCAAGCACCTGAACCCAACCACCAAAAATAATCTCCTCAGATGAAATCTTGACCTGGTTTCACATGCTTTTTTTTTTTTTTTTTTTTTTTTTGAGAAAGAGACATCAATTTGTTGTTCCACTTATTTATGCATTCATTGGTTAATTCTTGTATGTGCCCTGACCGGGGATTGAACCAACAACCTTGGCATATTAGGACGATGCTCTAACCAACTGAGCTACCCTGCCGGGGCTCACATGCTCTTGCTGTAGGACCCTGAACAAGTCACGGTCCTTTTCTGACCCTCCTTTTTCTCAAATGTAGAAAAGGAATAATAATAAACAGCACCTCTTCACGCTGGAATAATACATATTTTAGGGCCAATCCTGTGCCTCAAGACACAGGGAGTGCTTTCCTCTCTCCCTGCCCTCCATGCCAAGTGGCCAGCCTGGGTGTCTCCGAGTGCCCTGTGATTTTCATCCCTGCCATCTGTCCCCCTTCCTCATCCTTGCCATGCCTTCCCTAAAGGTCCAGGCTGCTCTACGGTCACCTGTGTCACAGTCTAACATCATCTAACACTTCATATTTGGTTTTCTTATTGGGATTTTGTCAACCCAAGAGGAGTCTCAATTCCTGCTCAATAAATGTCTGATTTATTGTCTTCTCTTGGTCAGACACTGCAGGCCATCACCTCCTAAATTCTTCAGATACATATATTCATTCACTCGTTTGTTCATTCAACAAACATTGCTGTGTGCTAGGGAGGGCTAGGCTTGTCTTCCCATGCAGTCAGAGAATAGTTGTAGGTTTGGAATCCCGTCTCCAGCCTAACAGCAGGCTAGGGTGAAGACACTGGGTTGCATTTTGCCAGCATGGCCAGCAGGGGGCAGCATGTCCCCACAGCAGGGCTGTAGGGCAAAGTAGCAGGGCTGAGCTGGGGCGCCTTCAGCCAGTCCCCTCACTGGGCTCTCCCCTCCTGGGTCCAAGGAACTGAATGTTTGGGCAGCCTCCCCAGGCAGAGCCAAGCTCCTGTTCCCAGTTCTTGCCTTACTTCTCTTCTTCTTTTTTTAAAAATACATTTTTATTGATTTCAGAGAGGAAGGGAGAGGGAGAGAGATAGGAACATAAAAGATAGGAGAGAATCATCTATTGGCTGCCTCCTGCACGCCCCCTACTGGGGACTGAGCCGGGCATGTGCTTTTGACAAGAATCTAACCCTGGACATCAGTCTGCAGGATGATGCTCTATCCATTGAGCAAACCAGCTAGGGCCCTGCCTTACTTCTCAAGGTCTTTAGGTAAGGAGAATAGGAGAGAAAGGAAGGGGAGGGGAGGGCCAATGTCCAAAGCCCCAGACAGTGACAACAGACCCCAGTCAAGCTGCTTTTCCAGTGACCCCACTCCTTGTCCTCTCTGGACCCCCAGTACATGCTGTGAGTCACCTGAGGCTGGTGAGAGAAAAACAAGTGTGCTCTTATTGACCTTGAGAGCAAAGTTAGGTGAAGCTTTGGATTCAGAGGCCAACCTTGGACAGGGCCTTGGTGCCTTTGGGGGGCTCCGATTCTCTTTGAGTGTCTCGGCCCCTCCCTTGCAACAGAGTGGCAGGAGTTAGGAGGGCAGACTGTGGAATCCCATCTAAATTATTTCACTGATATCAAGCATTCATCCCAGAAAAATGTCAATGTCACCAAACTGGGAGGCTGTGCAGTAATAAGCCCAGTTCCCTTAGTGCCACCATGGCTCATTAGTGTTTTAGCACAGCTGCATGGACCATTTCCCCACAACCTGTCCTTAAAATTCTTCTTATACCAGCAGGTGGGAGAGGGAGGATAAGGAGAACCTGCCAACGAGTGAGCATGAGAAAGCAGGAGCGAGGCCTGGAGAGCCCTGGTGATCAAGCCCTGGGATGGCGGGGAGGGGTGCAGCACAGACGAAACTGGGTCCCCAAGGAGTGCAGAAACAGAAAGGCCAAGGAAAAGCCAAGCGCCAGCAACCAGATTCCAGAGTTCAGGATTCACTGTCAAAACCTGGCAGGCACCACAGGAGGAAGAACTGGGCTGGCCAGGGAGAGTGTCACAGGTCCCCCACGGGTCAGTTCCCTAGAAGGACCGGCAGGGGGCCCCCAACATCTCCCTCCCACAGGACCTGGGACGTGGCAGGAGCATCTTAGAACCCAGGAACTTCTGAGCAGGAAAGGGCGTCTGTTTATAAGCTGCCCAAGGTCCAGGGTCTCTGGGCTCCCATTCAGTGTTTTTCCTTCACCAAAGCCAGCTCTGGGGCTGAAGGCTGCACTCAGTCAGGGAAAGCGAACAGCAGGGTGATCACAAGAGGAGCTCTGACAGCTGACCCCATCAGCAACACCCCCTCTCTTTCCTCTTTTGGGGACAGCAGTGCTGTATTCACAGGCCCACAGCCAGGCCTTAGATGATGTCCCGAGCTGTTCTGGGTGGTTAGGACACACCTCTGAGAGCGAACTGCACACACTGGGGTCTGGGAACCCCAATGGAGATGGAGCCTTGCATGCTGCCCTGATCATAACCCCTCCCCCTCCCATCCCACCTCCCATGGCACAGGCATGAGATCACCCAGTCTTGCTGGGGGGGGGAAGGGGGAAGGGTAAGCTGGAACTCAGCAACTGCCTGACAACTGCTCTAAATAGGGGCTCAGGAATGGCCGCCAGCCAGCATCACCTTCCAGAACAGCAAGCCAAGCCCTCGGAGATGAGGCCTTAGTCCCAGGCCTGGCATCTGCTGAGCATCTGGAGCCAGTGCCACTGGGGGTCTACCACTCTGGAGGTCTGGGGCGGGCTCTGCTGTGATAGACAACTGCATGGCCAACTGTGGGCCAGGCAAACACTTGCAGCATCCCATCTACCTGTGCTCTGGGCCTCCAGGTGCTGGAGGGCGAGGCAGAGGACAGGTGAGAGGCTACTCATTCCAGGGAGGAGCTGAGCAAGCCCAGAGGTGTCAGAGTCCCTCACCTGCTATAGCAGATGGCAGGTAAGACTGCAAGCAACCTACACACAAGTACACACACTCTTCCCACAGCAAGGACGACTCTGGTCTAGAATGGTATTTCCCAAAAGGTGTTACTGTCACTTAAAGAATAAAGTATAGCCTGGCCAGGTAGTTCAGTTGGTTGGGCCTTGTCCCATGCACCAAAAGGTTGCCAGTTTGATTACCAGTCAGGGCACATGCCTGGTCGGGGCATGTACGGGAGGCAACCGATCAATGTTTCTCTCTCACATTGATCTCTCTGTCTTTCCATTCCTCTCTCTCTAAAACCAATAAGAGCCGAAACCGGTTTGGCTCTGGATAGAGCGTTGGCCTGCGGACTCTAGGTTCGATTCCGGTCAAGGGCATGTACCTTGGTTGCGGGCATCCCCAGTAGGGGGTGTGCAAGAGGCAGCTGATCGATGTTTCTCTCTCATCGATGTTTCTAACTCTCTATCCCTCTCTCTTCCTCTCTGTAAAAAATCAATAAAATATATATTTAAAAAAATAAAAATAAAAATAAAACCAATAAGAACAAGTGAGGATTAAAGAATAAACACATATGAAGTGCTGGAGGTTATTCTGTTTGACAATATTATAGGACATCCCTTCGCCTTTAGGACGCTAATGTGAATTGTGACTTTATGAGGAGGAGCTCCTGGGTGCAGCATTTGCTGCTCAGTGATGACTGAACCTGTTTGGGAAAGGCCGCTCCACCTGGCAGGGATCAGGCAGTGGCTACTAGTAAATGAGAACTGGGCTAAAACACTACCTTTCAGAAGAAGGCTGTCTATCCTTGACTGTCAAGGAACTGGACTGAGTGTCCCTCTGCTCATCTGGAAGGCAGTGGCTTTGTTTTGTGTCTGTGGCCACAGAAGGCCCTCTGGTTGGGGGGTGTCCTATGGTGAGACTCCTGCTCTTGACCTCTCCTGACACTACTTTCTTCCTTGCTCAGGCCAAGCCACCTGGAGAGGCAGGGAGGCTAGTGGTTATTAGCTCAGCAGCTTGTCTTCAATCCCAGCTCTGCTGCTCAATAGTTGTGTGATTTCAGTTAAGTTTCTTACCCTCTCTGAATCTCAATTTATTTACCTGAAAAATGGGGATGCAATATATAAGTGCCTAGCCTTAATTATTACATTATTGTTATGCATACTGTGGATGTAACTGACCCCAGTGGCCCCAACCCCAGGATTTGGCAGCCCATGGCAAGATGCCCAGAGGCCTCTGCTGTGCTCTCACCACAATGTCACCCCAAGTTCAGGCCTCCATCTCTTACCAACTGGCCTATTATTTTTTTCTTTTTCTTTAAAAAAAAATATATTTTATTGATTTCAGCGAGGAAGGGAGAGGGAGAGAGATATATAGAAACATCGATGAGAGAGACATTGATTGATTGCCTCTTGCATGAGCCCCAACCAGGGCCAGGGATGAAGCCTACAACTGAGATACGTGTCCTTGACCAGAATCAAACCCAAACACTCTATCCACTGAGCCACACCCGCCAGGGCTGACCTCCCTACTTCTAGTTATGCCTGCTTTGTTTCCTTTTTCGAACCCAAAGTGGTGTATTCTTTCTCGAGGGCAAATCTGGTCACTTTCCTCTCTTGCCTGAAGCCCTTCAGGAGCTACTACTGCCCTCCAGTTAGTTCCACCTCCTCCTAAAATAAAGTTTACAAAGCTTTGTGTCATGTGCCAGATCACCTCTTTCCCCTCCCCCCTCCTCCATACTCCCCCCCCCTACTCCCCCCCCCCCACACACACACTTCAACCATACTGAATTCTGGGCTGTTTCTTCTGTCCCTTTGCACTGCTGTTCCCTTAGCCTAGAATCCTAGACTACTCTTCTCCCATCTCTTTGTCTTAGATGTCCCTTCCTCTGGAGGGGCAGCATGAGGTACCCACTCTATGTGCTCCCTGGGCACCCATTTATATCCCATCTCGGCACTGAGCCCACATCACTGACCATGGGCTGTATCTCCCCCACCCCCTCACCCTCACTCCAATGCTGCCTCCCCGGTCCCAGTACAAGGCCTGGCACAGTGTAGCTACTCAATAAACCTGCGGAGAATGAAGGATTCACAGGATGGGGCACGTTCAGGAGTTGAGGGTTAGGTCCCTGCCACCATGCTCCTTTCTCTTCGGGCATACAATCTTCCCATGTTTACTTTTGACTCCTTACATTGCTGCCAGAGGGTGTCATTAATTTAAAGCTCTGCCTAAGAGCTTCACTGAGATCATCCCCAAACCAGGCCAGAGAGCACAGCCTGCTCCTGTTCTTTCCCTCCCTCAGTCCACAGAGCACCATGTGCACTTATGACAAGCCGGAGTGCTACACCTCCCAACTAGAGCCATTCATTTGTTCCTGTTTGTACTCTTATTCATCCTCAAATCTTTCTGGGCAGCTGCTGTGGGTTGGGTCAGCGAGAGATGGACGAGACACCCAGTAAGCACCACATGTGAGTGCAGCCCATGAAACGTTCCTGCAGCCCTGGGAGGCATTTTTAATCCCTCTCAGTGTAGATACAAAAAAAGAAGGAGATGGCCGCCCCACATCCCACTTCTCCCTGAGAGCAGCTGGGATTCACGAACAGGGCTGTGTGACTTTGAGGCCCCGCTGCCACCAGAGAGCCTTGGCCTGCCCTCCTGAAGCCCCAGCCCTGTGAGGAGATATGTCTAGAAATGCAAGATCAATTCCAAGAGATGGCAAGAAGGAGGGAAACACTTTACACAAAGGGATGAAGGTGTAAAAAAAGGCATGTTTGGTGAATAAGGCATCAAGGAGGAGGGCTGTGCAGTGGGGGGCTGGGACTTCACTGAGGGGCCTGGGGAGTTGAGGATGAGGGATGGACATGAAGGAGAAGAACCAGCAATGGTGGGACACGGGGACCAGAGGCCACATGCCATTAGAATGGAAGCTGGAGAGTCCGAGGGCTGGCAAGAATCCAGAGGCAGCAAGAAAGGGCAGGTTGTGCCAGAGTCTAGAGATACATACAAGGTGAGGCTCTCAGAGTGGACACAAGTGTCACCTTGTCATGGGCACAGAGGGGTAAGAAGGAGGGTGCTTGAAGGGTGATGAGGTGGCCGAGAAGGAAATGGATGAGAGGAGGGCATAAGGTGGAGCTGGGCAGTTTGCCCACAGTGCTGGCTCTGTGGTGAAGAGGAAGAGGCTGGAGAGGCCACTGGATTTGGCAAGTAGGAGCTTGGGGTCTCAATGGCGGTAGGGTAGGGAAGTTGATTCAGAAAACCAGAGACTGAAGAGTGAGGGAGGCTGTTAAGAGTGGACAATTCTCAATACATTTATTGGTGAAAGAAACTAGAGTTAAAGTGTTTTCTCTGTAATGTTTTCTGATTGCTGTTTTAAATATTTAAAAGATCTGAATGTGCTTTCAGAGGCAAAGGAGCTACTGTGAGAAAGACCTGAGGTTGAGTATGTGACCCGCCGGCATTCGAGGAGGAAAGGGCTGTCCAAGGAAGGGCAGCCTCTCCGGGCAGACCTTGGTGGGGGGCACTTTGCCCCTGGACTGTGGCATTGGAGGCATGGTCCAGATCGAGGTCAGCGCTGAGCTGACCACAGCCCAGCAGGCTGCTGTCCCCTCCCTTAGCACTTGGCCCATCTAGATAGCGAGGAAGCTGGTGCCTGCCGGCAGCAGGACTCTCCCCACCCCTGGGTGGTGTTGGCAGGCAGGCTGAGCTCCCCAGCCTGCTGGTTAAGGGCCTTCGAACTTGGGCTCACTGCTCCTCTGCACTTACCCTCTCCACACTGCCTGGCAAGAGAGGCAGGGCCTCCGAGGATGTTATGTTTCCAGATCCATTTTACCAGCTAAACCAGATGAGAAACTCGCCCCACCCCTTCCACACTCAGAACACTCAGAAAGTGGCTTTGGAAACAACCAGGAGCCAGGCAGCCAGGGCAGTGGCATGGCTGTTGCCCAAACCTGAAAATGCATCAATTTTTCAAAGACCAAAACCAAGTGAGAGGCTAGAAGAGCTTCTTCTGCCCTCAGCCACCAGGGCACTTGTCACAACTCCGTGGGAGTCTCATGCAAATGGAATCAGGCCACTCACAGAGATTGTTCAATTAGCTCTTGGTGAAAATTGCTAACTGGAACATCTGATACGAATTGCTTCTAGCCAGTCTCAAATTCATTTCTTCTGAAGAGTCGATCTTCCCCACTTGGGCACATCCTCACAGTGGGCCAGGGAGCTCCTAGGCTCTGCAGCAGCCAGCCCTGAAGGCAGCTGTGCCTCTCACAAGAGCTTTGTACCTGAGCAATGCCCCTTCTCCATGACTGAGCTGCCCGCAGGGGTGGAGGCAGTGGCCACCCTCATGGGGGACCTGCTGCTCTCCTGCAGCCCTAAATTGAGTGTAGTGTGGCGGAAAACTGGAAGGGCCCGGTGCTGGGGTCTGATGGGAGGCAGTGGCCAAGGAGCACTAGAGTGAGAGTGCTGGGCTGGGAAACTGAAGCTCTCTGCTGCAGTTCTCTCCTAGGCCAGGCCAGGGTGGAGCTGGTGGCCTGGGAGCTGGAAAGCGGAGGCCAGGAGAGAGGGAGCTGCAAGCAGAGTAGGCCAGGGTGGGTGGGGAGCCCACCAGAGGAAATTTAGCAGACTGACTGATGGGCGCCCACCCACAGCCGACTGGGCACCCCACTTCAAGCTACTGAGTGGAGGGTGCTGCAGCCCCAGGGCCGCCCACACGTCAGAGCTTGGGCCTCTTGCTGACCCCTCTCCTCCTGGGCTCGCTGCAACCTGCTGAGCGTTTTGGACATTCCCATGAAACCACAGGGAAATGAATGGGGCCTAGTTCACAGGCATGGAAAACCCCAGAGGAGAAGGCCTCTGGAGCCAGACATAACAGGCCCTGTGGGTGAGGCTGGAGCCAGGTTTCCTCTTCTGTGAGGCTGAACCCACTCCAGGCCTTCCTATAGGTTCGGCAGGCGGGGCCCAGCTACAGCAAGGCATGGTTCAGCTGCTTGTTTTTCTAGCTCAAAAGGAAGTCTCCAGAGGCTAGGCCTCCTGAGCACGGGCCCTTAGGCCCTGCCAAAGGGAGGCCCAGTGGCTGCGGTAGGCAGGGGGTGGGGGCTTGCTGGGGAGCCGGTTGACAGGCAGAAAGCCCTTTGTCAGCGTAAAGAGAAGCCTCGCTCCCTTCCCGAGGTTCAGCGCTCTGCTCAGGGAGGCACACGGCAGGCCTGAACGCGGCAGTGCCGGGCTTGCTCATGGCAGAAAACTCCCCCTAAGCAGAACCAGGTGGCAGTTTCACAGCCTTGCAGAGCTGGGCAATTAGGGCTTGCTGGCTCTGCCACGGTGTTGACACACATGCCTTTCTCCACTTCTAGCTGCTGCCCAACTGGAATTGGAACCGCTGACCAGAGGAGGTGTGGCCAAGATGCACAGAGGCCCAGCCACCTCGGGGAACTGCCCCAGAGCCCCCAACAGCTTTGCTGCTCTGCTTAGGCTCCCAGGCTAGGGGTCTCTTTCATACCCCAGCCCAACAATAGGGCTGCCTCTGTAGCCTAGGACAAGTTCCGTGGGGCCAGCAAAGTCACCGCTGACATTGGGAGGGATCAATTTTGATTTTAAAGTTAGGCTTTGGGCATGAAGCTCTTCGAAAAGACAAGGGTGTGCTGGAATACACAGTTGTTTGTACACACACACAGATAAGGGAAGATGAGACACATGTTCTGGGAACCCAAGCTGCTTTGGTTTTGCAAGTTGGAGCATGCTTTGCTCACCTTTCCAGATGCTCTTGGCCCCACTGCCGCTAGGTGCAACTCCCATTGAGCAGGGCCCACCACCCCACCCCAGGCACACGGCCATTAACAGCTACAGAAAAAGAGCATCTCAGGCATCTCATTGAACCTGCACAGAAGCCTTGCACAGGGAGCAGTGTGAAGGCCCTAATCTGCACAGAGGGACAATGGGTGGGTGAGAGGCCAAGTACGGTGAGTGCATAGATCACACAACCAGAGTGTGGCAGGGCTGTAATCTGGAGACTGGTCTTTTTTACTCCAAAGCCTACTCTCCACCACCAACCTACAGGTGGGAAGGGCCTGCCAGAGTAGCTGAGGTCCAGGCCTACCTGGTGCAAGTGGAGGAAAGGGTAAGGTGTCCAGGAGAAAAGGGTGTTCTGGACTGGGCAAAACAGGAATCTGAGTTCTTGGGCTAAATAATGATTCCTCAGCAATAAAGAGGGGCGTCTCCCTAAGCCCAGTGATTGAGAACTACAGAGACTGGGGGCGGGGCGGGGGGTGCGGAATGGGGGGACTACCTGAGTGGGCCGGCCAGGGCAGCAAGGCCTGTGGAGGCTCTCAGCACCAGGGACGTGGCTTCTTACATCAAAGGCTGCAGCTCCCTTGGCCCCTACAGGGCTCTTGCTGGCCAGCTCCTGGCCTCAGCCCAGCTCCCCCACCGAGTCACGAGGAAATGGGCACCTCCACACGTTGCCTTCGGGCCTCCTCTTGGCTGATGGGCACCCGACTCTCTGGGATTCCCCCTGGGGCTTCTACACTGCTTTCTCTGCCTGCCAGGCCCTAGCCCACCTTCTCCACATTGTCAGGTTGAGTTTTCAAGGCTCAACTCACTAGATCAGCAGTTTTCTTTTCTGGGGAGCAGGACTTGCTCATCTCTGCATCCCACGGCCAAGGGCACGTGTAGGTGCTGATGAAGTATTTATAGAACAAATAAGCACTTCAGAGACACGATCCGCTTGATGATCCACAGAAAATGCTGAGGGGAAAACAAGGCCTTTTTGGGGAGTGGGAGTGGAGCATCCAGGAGAAGGCCCTAGAAGTGGTGGTTCAGTTCCTGAGGCTTCCCTTCAGCTTATCCCTGCTGGAAGGTGGGCACATGAACTTGGCAGACAGAACTAAGATAGCTTCTGCCAGTCTAGTGGGACTCGCTGAATCTACTCTTGTGAGATTCCTATTTGCTGTAGTTGGTTATCACTTAGAACCAACACGAGGTGATGGTGTGCTGAGGTGCATTTGTTGGCCACCTGATCAATGAATACTCTTGTCCAAGGGGAGCCCGCCTCACTGTAAATATGAAACCCAGTTGATTATTTAAAAAACCTCTTTCTGGACTGTTTCCATTGAACTAACACTTGTCGTTATCACCCACTGGGATACAGTGTGTTAAGTCTGGCACAGCTCTTCATTAGTTACATGTCTTTTAAAATATTGACCCACAGTTTTATGAAATAGGTTCAGAGTGATTTAAATGAGCTAAGTGGCCCTAGCTGGTTTGGCTCAGTGGATAGACTGTCAGCCTGTGGACTGAAGGGTCTTGGGTTGATTCCAGTCAAGGGTACATGCCCAGGTTTCAGGCTTGATCCCCAGTAGGGGGTGTGAAGGAAGCAGCCAATCAATGATTCCCTGTCATCATTGACATTTCTATCTCTCTCTCCCTCTACCTTCCTCTCTGAAATCAATAAAAAATATTTTTTTTAAATGAGCTGAAAAAGAAACCATCAACAAAACAACAAGAAAGCCCACTGCATGGGAGAACATATTTGCCAATGTTATCACCAATAAGGGCCTAATCTCCAACATTTACAGGGAACTCATACAACTTAACAAAAGGAAGATAAACAACCCAATCAAAAAAATGGGCTATGGAACTAAATAGATACTCTTCGAAAGAGGACAGAAGGAATGCCAAGAGGCATATGAAAACATGCTCAAAGTCACTAATCATCCAAGAAGTGCAAATCAAAACGACAATGAGATACCATCTCACACCTGTCAGAATGGCTATCATCAACAAATCAACAAACGACAAGTGCTGGCGAGGATGCAGAGAAAAAGGAACCCTTGTGCACTGCTGGTGGGAATGCAGACTGGTACAGCCACTGTGGAGAACAGTATGGAGTTTTCTCAAAAAACTAAACATGAAACTCCCATTTGACCCAGTAATACCACTTCTAGGACTATATCCCAAAAAACTAGAAACACCAATTAGAAAGGATACATGCACCCCTATGTTCATAGCAGCACAATTCACCATAGCTAAGATTTGGAAATAGCCTAAGTGCCCATCAGCAGATAAGTGGATTAAAAAACTGGTACATCTACACAATGGAATACTACGCTGAGGTTAAAAAGAAGAAGTTCTTAATATTTGCAACAGCATGGATGGAACTGGAGAGCATTATGCTAAGTGAAATAAGCCAGTCAGAGAAAGATAAATATCACATGATCTCACTCATTTATGTAATATAATGAACAACATAAACTGATGAACAAAAATAGATCCAGAGAAGCGAAACATTGATCAGACCATCAAACCTCAGAGGGAAGGTAGGGGAGGGTGGGGGTAAAGGGGAGAGATCAACCAAAGGACTTGTATGCATGCATATAAGCCTAACCAATGGACACAGACAACAGGGGGGTGAGGGCATGAGTGGGGGGAATAGGGGGGTAATGGGGGAATAAGGACACATATATAACACCTTAATCAATAAAGAAATTTTTAAAAAATGAGCTGAGTTGGATGGTAAGTCAGAGTGTGAGGCCAGTGAGTGTCAATACCTGACTGGACCCCATGGTTCCATTTCCCTGACCAGTCGCTCCAAGTTCATCTTTTAGGGAAGCCCAGGATGCAGAGGGGGGCCCCTGTTTACCCATGACTTAGAGACACTCTAAGAAAATTGAGCACCTGGAACAATGGACTTCTTCAAAGGCAGCTCAGGTCAGGCCTGGGCAGCCATTCATGACTAGGTGGACCAGTCGGTTCCATCCAGGTCTCCTTCAGGTGCGCACTGCTCTCCTTGGCAAAGGCACTGCACCCAGGGCTCTCTGGCCTTAGCCTAGCTGCCCCCACCTGGGTGGAAGCCCTGCCTGACGCCCTGCAGAGCCCTGTGTGGTTCCCTGGCTGCAGCTGTCCTCCCACGATCAGACCTCTTGTCTCTCCCAACAACCACTGCAAGGGGAGAGTGACTACTTTCCCTGGTTAATGGTGTCTATGCCAGTCTACTTACACCAGTCAATCTTTGTGACATGCAAGCCAAGTTCCTTATATGCCACATTTGGGTGTTGGCGGAATTACTGCCAAATGGTTATTTGCAATAACAGGAAGACCTGGCCACCGGTTTCGCCAGGACATCCTATAGACAGTGTGCAGCTCAGCAGTGTCCACAGCCAACCTCCAGAGACCGGTGCTGCTCCTTTGCTCACTCTGCCCAGGAATGGCCACAGCAGCCGTGCCAGCAGCAATGACACCCACCCTGCTGAGCACTGAGGCAAACTGGGCCAGTGGCCCAGCACAGAGTTCCAAGAAACAAGTGGCCATGCATACAGGTGTGCAAATGGAAGTGACAACCCATGCGCTCTGTTGGGGAATGCTCATGGAGTTTTGGGGAGAGATGGCCAGGGGTGGAGTGGGGAGAACCATTCTTCTCCCATTCATGATCCTTAGCAGGTCCCTCTCACTCCAGAAAAGCCTGATAAGATAGAATGCAGAGCTTTATGAGCTAGTTCTCAACTCTGAGCTTGGCTCACCAGGGCCCGGCCAGCCTCTTTTCTCCTAGCTTCTGTCCCCTGCCCCAACACTGCAACCTGCCATTGAACACTTGCCTCCCTTGGGTGGGCTGGGCCTCCCACACTGACTGCCCAGGCTCCCAGCTGTGCGGGCTTCCCCACATGGAGTGGGCATGTCACTGGGAGCCTGCTCCCGCAACCTCTGCACACCTCTGCCATGGCCCTGGTTAGCGCTCATGGGTGCTGTTTTACACGTGTCTTCCCCAGTGGGCTGTCTGCCTCAGGGAGGAGGGCCCTTTTGGTTGCACACACTTGGGCAGTAGTGGCACTAGCAGATGTCCAAAAAAATTTGCTGAACGAGCAAAGAAATGGTGTCTAGGTCTGGGCTGAAAACACTAGCAACTGGTCCTCCGACTATGAGGCCCGTGGGCAGCCTCCTGAAGGCCCTTCCTCAGGCACTGAGGAATGTCTTAGGGGTCACTTTCTAAGTTGGCAGGGGAAATGACCCATTTGGTATGTAATGCAGTTCTGAATATGTTCCCTGAAGATTCCTATTTCCCTTGCTCCAGCCCAGCTTTATTGGGGCTCTGACCAGTACTGGCCTCAGGTCTCCAGGGAGGCCTGGCCTGGATGGGAAGGATGAGCAAGGCGGGCAGGGTTCTCCCTTGGGGACAAGCAGCTTCCCTTTATATCTGAGCTTAGCACAGCAGTGGCCTCCTATGTTCTTGCTTACTACAGTGAGGGAAAAATAGGGAGTCGTCCACTGGCTGCCTGGTAACCGAGGCAGGTTCACCTCCTCACCTCCATGACCCACCCCACAGGTTCTTCCATGACGATGGAGTGAGAAAATGTATAAAACTCTTATCCAGGACCTGGCATGTTGTTAAGTATTTCATACATATTCATTATTATTATTTAAGGTGATAAGAGTCTGCTGTTATTAATAGAAAAATGTTAGGAACATAGAACACGAGGGGTAAGAGCAGAGGCAGCCTTCTTCCAGAGCTGGTCAGTCAGAATTTGTTGGGCATCCACAGTGCCCCAGGCATCATGCTGGGGCTGGGGCAGAGATACCGCCCTTGCCCTTGGGCACAGGAATTAGAAGATGGACATGCACTCACCCCACGGACCTCCCATCAGAATTTTCTTAGAGTCATAAGCGGGCTCTTTCCTGGAGCATTTATTTCCTGCGCTCCCACAAAGTGTTCTTAGCACTTTGGGCAATGGATCCCTCAGATGATCTGAGCAAAGTGGTTTTACGCTCACACCTGACCCACAAAAACGTTTCCACAAAGCCAAAGGCAGGAGCCTGCCTCCGGCGCGCAGGCTAGTGCTGTGGGTCTGAAATACACGAACAACATAAGAGTGACGTCTGATGACAGTGACAGTTGAAAAAGCCTAAGAGGGTGAAGAATTCCTTCAGCTTCAAGAAAGAACACTGAAGAATCTGGTAGTTTTTTTAGAATATTTATGACACAAAAGATGGTAACCAGCTAACTGGTCTTTGATCTATGCTGAAGACTACTGAGAAGAACAGATTTACATTAAACTGGAGGGCTGGTAGAACTAAGAAGGAACTTTCTAGCATGAAAAATACACTAAACAATTCAGTTAAAAGTTGATTTAAAAAGTATAGCCTCATCTTGCTTGTCTGGAACTCAATCACACATAATCTTGAATATTTGAAACATGGGGAGAACCAGGAAAACCAGCCACAAAGACTGTGAGCAGCCAACACAGGTGTGGGAGCCAGGCGTCGAGTGTGACTCACGGGGAAGTCCACTCGGAGCCTCTTTTCTTCATGAATAATTCTAACCCTCCACTTGGCTTCCTAACTAATCTCACACCCCCACGGAGCCACACACTCACATCAGGCTGGAGAGTGCGAGGGGCTTCTTCTGAGGTGACTCAGTAAAGTTGAATGGAAACACCTGTACTGTGAGGCATTCAGTATAGATGGAGGCAAAGGGCGTGGTACAGCATAGCAGACCACAAGGAAAACACTCTAACATCACAATCTAAACACTATGAATAATCCTAAATCTAAGAAGGGCCACAGTATGTCCAGTTGACACTATCAAACAGTAGGTGTATAAATTAAAAGTTTTGGTGCTTAAAATAATCCCTTACCAGGTGACAACATGATTCTATTGAACAATGCCCTCCCTAAGGTTCCAGAAGACTCAGATGTTCTGGTATTTATCTAACGACCATACTGGCCTGCCCCTGTGTGAGACATGGAGGAGGAGATACCCAGAAGGGCACGTGAGGAAGCTGCAGAAGAGTGAGGGTGCCGGCATTCCGAGAGGGAGGTGCTGAAGGGTGAGTTGGCACCTCTGCCTCTGCAGGTGTCAGTCCTGAATGCTCCCCACAGCCCTTCAGTTCTATGGTGGTGACAGTGGGGTCCTCAATCACTGGAAATGAGCCATGTCCTCTAACATCCCCGGCCACTCTCACGTTTTCAGAGTAGCTGTGTAAGTCTGCCACTGCTTTCACCTGACTCAATGGCCATGAGTTGGGCACCTGCTGAGTCCCTCAGTAAGATTCTCTGGGTGCCGACCACTGGAGAAGTGCACTAAGAAGAAAGAGTAATCATGTTCACTTCCTCTTCAATAAATGAAGCAGCCTCTCAGTGGTTTATATCAATTGATGGCATTTGTCATCAAGCACAGCAATTCCTTTAGGCTCTGGAGGCTTCCTGCCCAACCAAGAAAAAGCCACAATGCTCCAGAGAGCTGGGGAGTGGCAGTGAAGACAGATCTGAAACACTTCCCCACAGAGAACACAGCCAAAAGCTGAGAGAGCCAAGCACGTCTGGTTACCTGCCAGGCAGCTGCAGGAGGTCACAACCACGGGCACCTTTCTTCAGGCTCAGAGCCAACACGTAATCATGTGGCCCGTTTCCTAACTAACCTCCTTGAGAGGCTCTCAGGCCTCTGTGGCCTGGGCCTGGGATCTGGACTTCCAGGTGCCCAAGAGAGGGTGTCTACGCAGAGGGATTTGCTGCTCTAAGTATCTGCACATGACCTGGAGTCTGGCTCAGCACACCGGCACAGAGGGTCCGGAGGGACACGTCCACTTGCCAGGAACTGTGGGCCTGTTCATCAACCAGGGAGTAGCCTGGATATCACCAGCCTCTTCTAGAACTCCTCAAAGTCTTGAAAGGGGGCAGGCCTCCTTGGGTTTAAAAACTGCCCAGTCTAGCCATCTGCTCAAAAAGCTGGCCTTAGGGGCTGAAGAGCAGGCTCTTACCCCATCCCCTCCGCCCACCTGGAATACAAATCTGTAGATGGACAAATACC
Source organism: Eptesicus fuscus (assembly GCF_027574615.1). NCBI lineage: Eukaryota > Metazoa > Chordata > Mammalia > Chiroptera > Vespertilionidae > Eptesicus > Eptesicus fuscus. The sequence goes on from NC_072483.1 coordinate 62,872,776, forward strand.
CAGAGAGGCAGAATAAGAGGCATGAGTCATGCCAGGAAATTCTGAAATAGGTAGAGATGTGGCAGGTAGAGGTATAGAGAAAACAAATATGCCAATTGTACCCATCCTCTCTCATGGGTCAAAGCATGTCATCACACGCTAAAAAGCAACTGGAAAAAAACCCAGCTGAAGGGCTCCAAGTCACACTGGCTTGCTGCCCCAGGAGGCTCCCCAGAATGGTGAGAACTGCAGTCAGTGTAAAAAAGATGAGTAAAGAAAAAGGCCAACTTGTACAAAAGAAATTTAACTCAAGAAGGAAAAAACATTGTTTGCTTAATACAACCCTGTGTTAAATCAACCAAGAAAACATTTACTCTCTTTAATAAGGTCTTTGAGAATTTCTAAAGTGTTAGTTTCGAGAGATCCTGGTGTCCTAGAATTTTCTGTCTTGCAGGGAAATCTCTTGGGTCATCCTTGGGTAGTTATTGGAGCTGCAAAAGGAGGGCTGTGAGAATAACAAGGACATCCTCACCTTGCCAGCTCAGGGCTGGTTTGGGTCTCTACTCTCCCTGTACTCTTCCTTCATCTCTCCAAATCTCAGCAGAGAAAAAGTCTGTGTAACTGCACAGGATTCATAATCCTCAAACTGGGACAGCTGAGACTATAAAGAGCTTAAAAATACACAGTTCTGTGCCATGACCCAAGCAGCCTGATGGAGAGGAAAGCTCTCAGTCGCCTCCTCCATCCTCTGGCATTAGGCAAGAGCACACATGGCAGCAGAGATGAGGGAAGCCCTGTACCTGGCTGGTGGGTGGCTCAGCCAGGTGGCTGAGGAGAGCTGCAGGTGAAGACCTTCAAGGTTCCAGGGAGGTAGGAAGGTTTCCTTTCCTGGGAGACTCAACAGAAGCCCAAGTTTGCTTCCATGGCAACAGAAATCAGAGGAAGTGGGATGGGACAGATGACAGTGATTGATTTAAAGAGATGTGGAGGAGGGAAAAGGAAAAGATATTAAATATACCTATGAAGCAGTTTAACAACTTTTCTCTTAGAGATCTAAGACAAAAGTGATACTTTGGTGACCTTGGGATTAGACATTCAATATTCTTCCAGGGAATTGGGAATAGTAAGAACAGTCTGAGCTTTGGGTCCATCACATTTTTTTGAATTCCTGCTCACCTGTACCAGCCACAAGAGCCTTCTGTAAAATGGAAAAGGCAAAATCTTCTCCACAAGGTTAAAATAAAGAGCCACAGTCTTGTGATAAATATCAGTTCCTTTTCTCTCAAATATAAAACTGATTCTATTAATCTAGCTCTTAGAGTACAAACCATCACTGCCACATGTCAAACTGAAAAATATTCCCAAATTGAAAGCTCATCTTGGGGACAAGTAAAATCAAGTGTATACTAAAGAAAATTCCAGGGTAATTTTTCATAATCTAAAAGTAAGTGTGTGGCCCTAACCAGTTTGGCTCAGTGGATAGAGCATCAGCCTGCAGACTGAAGGGTCCCAAGTTCGATTCTGGTCATGGGCATGTACCTTGGTTGCGGGCACATCCCCAGTGCAGGGTGTGCAGGAGGCAGCTGATCGATGTTTCTCTCTCATCAGTGTTTCTAACTCTCTATCCCTCTCCCATCCTCTCTGTAAAAAAAATCAATAAAATTTTTTAAAAAAAAAAAGTAAGTGTGGGGAAAAAACCCTTCTCACTGAGATCAGAAACAAGACATGGATGCTTGATGTCATTGCTTCCATTAAATACTGCACAGTACAATAAGGCAAGAAAAAGAAATAACATGGTATGAGAATTGGAAAAAAAAAACTGTCACTACTTGCAGATGATATGACTGGGTATCCTATATAATAAAAGCCTAATATGCTAAGTGTGCGTTCATCCAATCAGCTGTTCAACCAATCAAAGTGTAATATGCTAATGATATGCTAAGGCTGCTCAACCGCTTGCTATGACATGCATTGACCACCAGGGGGCAGACAGTCAACCAGTCGCTATGACATGCTCTGAGCACCAGGGGGCAGACCCTCCGACCAGTAGGTTAGCTTGCTGCTGGGGTCTGGCCTATTGGGACTGAGTGAAACGGGCTGGACATGCCCTAGAGCCCTCCCACGATTCCTCCCCAGCCCCGATTGTGTACCGGTGGAGTCCTTCAGCCTGGCCTGTGCCCTCTTGCCATCTGGAACCCCTCAGGGGATGTTGGAGAGCCGGTTTCAGCCCAACAGCGGAGTGACCGGTCGCTATGATACGCACTGACCACCAGGAGGCAGACACTCAACGCAGGAGCTGCCCCCTGGTGGTCTGTGTGCTCCCTCAGGGGGAGCACTGCTCAGCCAGAAGCTGGGCTCATGGCTGGCGAGTGCAGCAGCGGTAGCGGGAGCCTCTCCTGCCTCCAGAGCAGTTGGACATCCCCTGAGAGGTCCCAGACTGCGTGAGGGTGCAGGCCGGGCTGAGGGACCCCCTCCCCCCAAGTGCATGAATTTTGTGCACTGGGCCTCTAGTATAGAAAATAAAAAAGAATCTATAACAAATTATTTAAATTTAATAAATAAATTTAACAAGGTCACTGGATATAGGTCAATAAAAATAAGCTATATTTCCATATATCAGCAATAAAGATAAAAGGAGATTTATAAACACCATTTAAAATAGTATCACAAATATCAAATACCTATGAATAATCTAAGGAAAGATGAGGAAGAACTCTACATAGAAAAGTATAAAGCACTACTGAGAAAAACTAAAGAGGATCTAAATAAAGACTGACAAATACCATGGCTTCTGAAAGAAAAACATCAGACACAAAAGAGAATATACTGAATGATTCCATTTACATAAAGCTCAAAGCCACGCAAAACTAATCTACATGTTTGGAGTTAAGATGATGGATTCCTTTGGGATGAGAGAGAGGGCATAAAGGAAGTTGCTGGGATCTGAAATGTTCTATTTCTTGACTTGGGTAACAGTTAAGTGGGTGTGTTCATTCTACTACTCCTCTGAACTAGATGCATAAGATTCTTGTACTGTCTTCATGTCATAAATTAAAAAGACGTTTTACAGAAGTGAGTTTATTGTAAAAATGTTTCCCAGTGCGCACTATGGAGGGAAAGAGTGGAGTGGACATTAACACACACTGAGACATGGATCAGGGCGTCTCTGCATGTGCACTGATGTGTCTGCATGGCCTCGATCCAGCACCATCTCCCCCTGTGGCTTCCACGTGTTCTCACTGTCATCAGTCCAGCCTTAGAAAGCAGCAGGAGCTGAGGAGCTAGTGATTGCCACCAAGGGCTCAGCACCCTGACCTGCAGATGGGAATCCTTTGCTGAGGCAATTTAGTGCTTTAAAACGTGACTTCAGGCTACATCCCTCCCCCATTTCCCAGCGGCAGGAAAGGGTGTTGCCGCACACAATTCATTAAGAGCTTCTCCCTGCCCTGGCCACATTACATTTGTGGGAGACTGGGTTACTGTAACCCAAGGTAATGTAAGCAACACAGGAGGCAGCCATGCTGACCTGGGCCTTGCTGCCCTCCCTGCAGGGCCCACAGCAGTTCAGCACCACTCTGTGCAGCTGTCCCAGGCTCGCTCCATGTTTCATGTGGTGGAGGCAATATCCCAGGGAGAAGCCTGCTGGCTCCATCTCCGGTTTACAGCTTGACCTTGGGCAGGGTACCTCTCAGGGAACTGGCTGCCCTCTCTATAAGATGGGAGTGTTCATATCCCCTTCTCTTCCTCTAGGAAAAACTGAGGTCAAATGAACACTGCATTTTGTCATCCAAAATATCATTATTGTTGCTGCATGGAGTGAGGTGATGGGAGGAAACAAAGAGCTACCACCTATTTCTCTGTGTGGTGGGAAGGTGAAGCACATCCTTCACCAATCACCACCTTGAAAGTACAGCAACTTAACATGATGATGCCCAGCAGTAAAGGCTGTGATGGAAACAGTGAACTCACATTCCAGCCAACTCCAGCATGCACATCACAGCTGCAGGCTCGCTCCCATGAGGTCACCTCTGGCACCTCTCTCCAGCTGCATTGCTTCCAATTTCCCCCAAAGCCCTCCTCTGCCTGACTTCCAGCTCCCCTTTCGCCTAAGCAAGGGCTTCCCCAGGACAAGAAAGGCATTCTTCCTTCTAATTTTGTGGTTTCAGTGGGAGGTCTGGAGGCTCTCAGGTCACATCACTGCTTAGCCTGAGGAACTGGCCTCAGGTCCAAAGTGCAGACACAAAGTGTCATTTCCAAATACTGACAAGTATTGGGGTTGGTCTGAAGTTGTCAGAGCTGCCGGGACCAATCCTCTCTGCTTATTTAGGTGAAGGAAGGAGACAACCAAGTGAAGAAGGAAACAAATTAAACTCAGGGCTTTATCCAAGAGCTTTGCTCCCTCTCCTCCTCAAGTTGACGGCCAGGAAAAGGTGCCCCTTGGAGCTCCTGCCATGGGAGCATAAATTGCCTGACAGCCCAGCTGCAGCCCCTGTGACCCATCACTGCACTTGCATTGAGGCCACACGTCCCATGGGCTGCTCCTGGCCAGTGACCGAGCACTCTGGGGAGGCCTGCAAGATGTGAGAATCCTCCAACAGGTAACTTTGGCTTGAGGACTTCCCATCAGCCTGGGGAACCTTTCTGAAAGCCAGACTGCAGCCTAAGACTCTTCCTACCATCCTCCTCCTCCCCGCTCCTCCCTAGGGGTCAGACTTGAAAGCTCTCTCCCTGCTTTCTTCTCTGCCCTTCTGTTCCTCACAGGCCTTCCCTCAATAAATCTGGTGCACATCTAATCCTGTGTTGGCACCTGCCCCTGGAAGACCTGAGCTAACACAAATGGTCCTGGAGCAGATCCGAGAAAAACAGGCAGAAAGATGGAATTTGGACACTGGCTCACTCACTACCTGGAGGGCAAAGGGGACACTCTTCTGAGCAGTATGTGGGACACCGAGAGTCCTTGGCACAGAGAAGTGGCACAACTGCTCAGAGACAACCTGGGAAAGAGCCTTTAATCACAGTGTGACGACTAAAGCACCTGAAAGCCTGGGAGGCCCAGGACTGGGGAGCTGGCTGGTTACTGTCAGGTGTGCTGATGGTCAGCAGGGGACAGTGACAGTCTGAGGGCCCTTAGCAAGTGGTCAAAGGCTAAGTGGGAGAGCCGGAGGGCCTCTTTGGCAACTTACAAAACGATAGCCCCCACTTCCCTCAGAAGGCTGGCAATGCCCCCATACCTGGGCACAAGAAGAGGTCTCTCCCCTCTCCTCGGGAGCCTCCCACCTCCTTTCTGGCCCACAATGGGGTTTAAATGCCAGGATAATCCAGCGGGGGGACGTGCTGGGCCTGACAAGGGAGGAAAGAGATTTTGTACCAAGAGTGAGAAGAATTAGTTGCTAATTGAGGGGCTTGATAAGGGGGGCAGGAAATAAGACCAGGTGAGCAACAATTCATTGATTTGGAGGTAATTTCTTGAGATGTGGGATTTAGCACCCTGGCAAAGACCCTAAGGCATGGGGCAAACTGCTGCCCAGGAGCCTGGAGAAAGTTGACAGCTAAGGCTGAGCAAAGTGAAAAGGCATGAACTGCCCTGGCAAACAGCTGAGTAGGAATAGAGGCTGAGAGGAGGGGCTATGCTGGAATAGATGTATTACTGCGCCCAGAAGGCCCACCAGAGAGAGAGGCCTGTGTTCCGTGGGAGGATCTGCAGGATATCCCCTTCACCAGGGTCATCAGAAATGTACCAGTGAGTCCGGCTGGTGTGGCTCAGTGGTTGAGCATCGCACCATGCACCAGGAGATCACGGTTTGATTCTTGGTTAGGGCACATGCCTGGGTTTTTAGCTCAATCCTGGTGGGAGGCATGCAGGAGGCAGCCAACCAATGTTTCTCTCTCATTATTGATGTTTCTATCTCCCTCTCCCTCTCTCTTCCTCTCTCTGGAAAAAAAAAAAAAAAAAAACAGAAAAAGGAAAAGGAAATGCACCAGTGAGATGCCAGCATCACAAAGGAGTTTGGTGCTGGCATTCCTCCGCAGGCCAGAGAGGACCACAGAGAGGTAGTCATGGAGCTGGGCTCACTAACACCCATGGGGATGAAGGAGCTGAGATACTAGAGGTCAGAGGTCTGAACTACCAGTGATGGTTACTGCCAGGATTCTTTGACTGCATGTATCCAGGCTCCCGTGGGTAAGAGGAAGAGTCACCATGGAGAGATGGAGGGAGGGTGGGGCGATAATCAACACAGATCAGAGGAGGGGCAGGGAGAGAAATGTGTTGAACCCATAGGAACCTGCTGGCACTGTGCCCAACTGTGAACAGACATATGTGTCAATCCTGAGAGGGATAATACAGCCAAAGGCGCAGAAACCTTGCAATGAAGGTCTGGGTCACACTAACAGCTAAGCTGCAAGACCTGCTAGGTGCTAGCTGAGGGTGAGGACCAGTTGGGGCTCCAAGTTCCACTATGATAATGGAGGTGGCAGTTTGTCCCACTCACTTCTCCTTTCTAAGCTCCTTATGGGGAAGAGGACCGGGGTGACTGAACACAGCAGGGGTCTTGAGGCAGGACTGTTCTCCCACATGGGATGTGAGATTCCTCTAATCAGCAACTTTGGCTGGAGGATGAGCCACGGGCCTGGCCAAAGCTTTCTTAGAGCATGGTTACAGGCTGAGGCCCTGCCCACCAGCTCTCCTTTCCCTGCCCCCCTCTTTTACAGGGGCAGGCTGGTGAAACTGTCTGCAGCCTCCCACCACTCCCTTCATCCCCCATACGTCTCCTGCACATTAATCCTGTCTGAGAGTCTACCTGTCAGCGCACCTGACCTGACCCAGCATGGCCTCCATGATGAGAACAAAACAACAGAAGGAGACTCTCAGTGTGACCCTGAGCTTTGTCCTCTGGGTCTGCCCTGCCTGCACGGAGAGTGTCCTCCAACTTGGGGGACGCTGAGCAGGCCAGGCCCCCCAAGGCAGGCCAGCACACTGGGAATCCCTCAAGTCCAGAAAGGGTTGACTATGTGATTAGGGGCTGGAGGAAAGAACTGAGGTGGGCTTGCAGGGGCCCAGAGTCATGCCTCAGCCCTGGCTGCTGCCAGAAAAGCCAGTGACCTGAACTACGAGGTGACCTCGGGCTGGGGAGAGGAGAGGACAGAGGTGAGAGCAGAACTGCCCTGTGCTCTGGAAGGCTGCAGGGACACTGTCCTTCAGTGTGGGTTTAGGAAGGTGGAGGCACCTCAGCTGAGGACAATCAGTCCCACTGGAAGCTCTCTCTCTGATACCTCTAGATGTGGGCTATTAGCTCTGATGATACAGGTTTCAAGGCGCCAAGATGAGTCATCTGGTGAGGCAAACAGAATATTTAGTTTCATCTGTTTAGCAAACTCACCCACCCAAGAGTAAGAATGAGGTGGGGGAGCAGGCTGTGGGTGTCAGGGAGTCTCTGGACCAGGGTGAGGCACAGTGCACGGGCCACTCAGGCAGGTACAAGGGCAAGCACCACAGTTTCCACAGTCACATCGCACATCACATTGTTGCATTCTCCCTCAACCTTGAGATGTAACATCACCTTTATGTTTCTAATGGGTAGGCTATATTACAGAGTGGACAATAACCTGCCACAGAGAGTGACTGGCCAGACTCAGGTTTACAATGACAAATCAAGAACTCGTTCTACCAGACCAGGCTGTCTACCCACCCAGAGGTCTGAAGGGATTAGAAATCCCAGAGTTTCCAGACAAGGAGCTTCTAGGGAAGGTCAGCTTAGCAGAGGCTAGAATCAGAGCTCCCTTGCTCTCTAAGCTGTGGAGAGAAAGGCAGGTGACATGGGCTTTGGAACCTGTTACAGCCGGGATAAAGTTCAGGTTCTGTTCTTGACCACAGTATGACCTTGGGCAGGTTAACCTCTCTGACTCTCAGTCGTAATGTGTTTTTGGTTTGTAATCTGTAAAACTGTGACAGTAAGTCTGTCTTGAGTGGTTTTGAAACTAGAGATAAACGGTGAAGCCCGTAGCCCAGTGCTGGTAAGCTGTGGGCAGTTGGGAGGCAGGAGCTCCTATCATTCTTCTTCTTCTTCTTTTTTCTTTTCAAATCCTCACCCAAGGATATTTTTCCATTGATTTTTAGGGAGAGCAGAAGGGAGAGGGAAAGACAGAGAAACATCAATGTGAGAGAAACACATTGTTTGGTTGCCTCCTGCACGTGCCCTGACCAGGGCCCAGGCCAGGGAGGAGCCTGCAACCGAGGTACATGCCCTTGACCAGAATCGAACCCGGGACCCTTGAGTCTGCAGGCCGATGCTCTATCCACTGAGCCAAACCAACCAGGGCACTCCTATCATTCTTATGCTCCATGGGTCAGAAACTCGAGAGGCTGTGAACAAAGTGTAACCTTGCAAACAAATTTGGCTCCTGCAATTTTGTTTGGTGTATTCAATGCACCAGACAAAATGATAGTGAAGCATAGCAGTATTACTATGCTTCACTATCAGGCAAAAAACGGTAGACAGTTATAAATACTGGTAACTATAATTACTTCTATATTCGCAGAGTTAAACCAAATTTTTATAGCTTCTTTCTTCTACGTGTTAGTTCTTTAGAATCCATAAACTATCCAAGGAGATAATTTGCCCTCATGTCATGAGTAATTTAATCCTTATAATCCTACAATAAATGAAAGGACAAAGAACCTAACTGCCCAATAGTTAGGTTCTCTCTGAGAGGATTAAACTGGGTCTTCCCATCCCTTTATCAAAAATTATTTGCCAGCTGTAGCTGGTTTGGCTCAGTGGATAGAGCGTCGGCCTGTGGACTGAAGGGTCCCAGGTTCGATTTCAGTCAAGGGCACGTACCTCAGTTGCAGGCTCCTGGCCCTGGTTTGGGGCATGCAGGAGGCAACCAAACTGATGTGTCTCTCTCACATAGGTGTTTCTCTCTGTCTCTCCCTCTCCCACTCTCTCTGAAAAATCAATGGAAAAAAATATCCTCAGATGAGGATTTAAAAAAAAAAGAAAGAAAGAAAAGAAAAGAGTATCACAACAAAGCTAGTCTTAAGCTTAAAAAAAAAGTATTATTTGTCAGGTCCTGGTCTAGTCACTAGGAGTACTGAAATGAACAAAACAAGTAGTGGTTTTAATAATTAATTATTACAAACTAATACTGAGATATCAAACTAATTTCTTTCACATGTAGACCCTCATCTCTCTGCTACTGCTGCCTTCATGTCATTTGGTTCCTTAGGGCCAGAGTGAATATCCTCATTTCCTAAACATCACTATTACACCAATATTGGGATTCAGGCACTCCTGGGGAAATGACCATGACCGTGAACAGAGGAACACAGGGCAGAGCCTGGGGGAAACGAGAAAATCATGATCAAGCTCATGGGGTTCTCCATGCTTCACTTCACAATTTCTAAGTGGGAAAAGGAGTTTGCCTTTGGACAGAGTGTATCGCACACAGCTGAGGGCTATCAGAGGCGTGGGCACCAGCCTCCTCCCGAATCAAGAGATGAGGTTAGCTGCATCCAGAGCTCATGGACACAGCCCTGCTGGCAGGGGAAAACAGAACAGAGTACATGAGATGACTTCTCTGTTTGGGAAGGAGAGGCAATCAACACTTTGGGCATTCTATATGCTAAGTCAGTGATGATGTTTTCAACACGTCTTCCTACTCAATCCCATGACAATCATGCCAGGTAGGTATCATTAGTCCCGCTGACCTTAACAGATGAAGAAACCTGAGGCTCAGAGAGGTTAGGAAATTTGTCCACAATTTGAGAATGAACCCCTGGTTTGAGGCATGCAGGAGGCAACCCCAATGTTGCCTCTAAGACAGGCAAGACAGAACCATAGGGAGAGGCCAATGAGGCACTGGATCACATAATTTCCTATCCAGCTTCCCACACAAATGTTTTCTTTTACAGGTCTTTGGGGGGTCAAAGCGTACTTATATTTAGAACCCTGAAATTCTCCTCCTAAACATCGCTTACTCTGATACATATGTGACCTGGACTACGAGGTTCAGGAGCTAGGGGTTGGACCAAGAAACAGAGCTAGGCTATTTTCTCCTCTCAGCTTCAAAGACAACCTAAGTTGTTATCATTGGACCACATGAATTTATAGGAAAGAGGGCCAATGCCCTTCTCCCACTGAACCAAAACCCTGCCAACCTTTGTTTCAGGGAATGAAGAGTCAGGCCAGAAATGGAGTCTGTAAACACTCCTGGGCATAAAGATCTGTTTCTGCTGCCACGATCTCCATGCATGGGGCTGCCATCCATCGCCATCCAGCAAGGGCAGGGAGTATGGGGTGGCACTGATAAGCAGGGTAACAGAATGGCACGCCAACCAGCTTGAGGCTTATGTTTCTCCCATTCCCAAGTGATGCTTGCCCTTACCACCCAGAGACTTGCTCAATTGTCCCTGCTAGTCCCTGGACTCCAAAGAAGTCCAGCCCTATTTCTCTGTGGAATTAAGCACTACAAGAAGCTGAGATGGTAATTCCAACACCATGGCTTATATAGTGCCATCCAAGAGGAGGAAGGATGATGTTAAAGGATGCATGGCCAGCCTTTCCTAAATGATTAACTTGGTGGGAACCAAGGTACACAACAGCTCACCAAGACATCCATCCTCCTGAACATAAATTACAAAGGGTAATGATGCCTTGAAAGCAACCTGAGAGGAGATTTGATCATGAAGCACCCAGGAACCATCTCAATCCATAACAAAGCAGGAGCTCTGAGGAAGACATGGGTTTCCCTTTGGAAGGTAATGTACAGTCCCACTGGAGTATGACTATTTGATTCCTTTCACTGCATAAAATTAATAGCTTAGATATTTAAACATTCAGACCAGGGCATATTGTCCTCAAGTCCATACTGAGGCTGTTCTTGTCAATGACTGGAGTTTCCAAGGTAGCAACTTGGGACAACAGGTTGTCTATTCTCTCCTCAGAGTAAACATGATAATGTGACTCTGCCTCAAACAGCTGTGGCCAGTGACCGTGAGCAAGTGCCCTTGACTCCAGCTTCTGCAAATACAACAATAACAAAAGGAAACTCCAGTGCTCGATTTGGCAGCACCTATGGTAAAAGAAAAGTCTTCCTATTGTTATGAGGATTAAAATGGATAGCAAGTGTAATGTTCTAGTACTGTCCTAACCCCCAGCAGAATTTCTCAATAGTGGCTGCCGTCTTATTTACCATCATCGTCACTGTCATCATCAGGGCATATTCCCTTTGCCTCACTCACCACTTTTACTGTCTCATAGACAGAAACACACATCACGGATCAGTCTGCCAGGAAGAAAGATGGGGCTATGGAAGCATGCCAGATGCCACCCTTCTGATAAGGCCACCAGGTTAAATCTCTAGAAATCCCCAACTACAAAATTCACGAGGTAGACAATTACAACAAAACCTGCAAACATAAGTGTAATCAGACAACGTCAACGAAAGCCAAAGTCACACAGTGAACCAAATTAGCAGGCACATGGCTGGAGACAAAGCAGGGCGGGTCCGGAGAACAGCTGGAGCCTGGAAAGGAAGGTCTGCTTTGGGACACACAAGTCAAACATCACAGCTGCTCGTATGCAAGCACTTCAAGTTCTCTGTTTACGGGCAAAAGGAGAAATATTTTCCTGCCACCTATTTTCTAGTACAGTCGTAAAAAGTGTGATTCTCTCCCTGACAATCCCTTTGTAGGAGAAGCCCGGTATAAGAAAGCCCACAGGTGCTACCCTTGCGGGACACGGTGAGGTGACTCCCTTTCCCACTGAGTGGCTTACTTGTTGCTGTCGCGGTACTCATAAATGTGACATCCTTGAGGCAATCCAGTCTCATGGTCCAGAGTGAAAGCAAGCTTCAGCTGGATAAAGAGAGAAGAGAAAAACAAGTAAGATTTTAGGCAGCATGCTCTATTCATTCTGACAGCTGAAATTAAAAAAAAAAAAAAAAAGCAAAAGCAAACTCCCTCCAGCTGATGTAGTGTGGAGAACCTGGGCCTGCACTTCTGGGAAGAGCCCATGCCTCACAGGGACACTGTTGTTACCAGGACTCTACTATTCATTTGGCATGCAACCAATTATTTATTAAGCACCTACTTTGTGACACTGATCTGAATGACAGGGAGAGAACAGTGAACAGCGGCAGAAAGCAGCCTCATTCACAGATCCTATAGTCCAGTGCAGAAGATGGACATCAATCACATAAACTAATGACAATAGATATAAAACACTTCAAATTAAAATAGGTCCTCTGAAGCAGGAAAAAATTCCCATGTTTCTATAAAAGTAAATAACTGGACCTAGACTAGGACTGAGGAAAGAAGGAGAGGGTTACCTGGACCATAGGGGGGAAGGATGGGGGAGCAGATGGTTCTCCTTGGCACAGAGCACAGAGGCCATGGTGCAGGAGTTCCAGGACCTGAAGGATGGCTGGAAAGCCAGAACTCACTTACACTGTGCACAGTGATGCAGCAGAGGAAGGCCAGGACAGAAAAAGCAGGACCTTCTTGCTACATTAGAAATTTTGACCTTTACCTTAATAGCAAAGGAAGGACTATGACATGTTTTAAGGAAGGGATGGATATGATCAAAGTTAGGTTTTACCAAGATCCCTCTGGCTACCATGGAGAGACCAGACTGTAGGGGAGAGAGACAAGCAGGAGCCCTGTAGAAGGCTGTTGAGAAGAGCAGGTGAGCGGTGATGGGGGCTGGGCATAGAGGGCGGGCAGGCAAGATGGTCAGAAATGAACAATTTGAGATCTATCTTTGAAGTGAACTTTTAGAAGTAGAATTGACAGGATATACTGATGGACTTGATGTTCGGTAGTAGTGAAGACGTTGATTTCAACAACCAGGCAGGTGGTTGTTCCATTGCTGAACTTGGATATGGATAGGGAGTCAAAAGTTTGATTTTGGACATGTTAACTTGGAGGCACTCATTAGCTCTCTCTGGTTAGGGAAGATCAGGAATAAGAACTCTGTTAATGAAGTCTCTCTTTCTGGATCCCAGACGGGCTGGGGTGGGTGGTGCTCAGGTAAATGTAGAACTCCATCTGTGTCGTTGAGGAGCCAGAGCTCAGGGAGGTTCTGTGTGTCCTGCTAGAGCCCAGGTGGCTATGGCAGCTTTAAAATTTCCAAATGCAGAGCCAGTTACTAGATTTACAAATTCACTGGGTTTTTAAATTGCTAGGGAAATTTTCACTAAAATCAACTGCACATTAGAAGGATACAATATTATAACTTTTTTTTTCTAACTGCAAGGCTGTTAACATAGCTAATGATCTGCATCATTAGACACTGGACGAGTTTTCTCTTCCTTAGAGGGAAACAAGCTGGTAGGAATGGCTTGTCCTCTTACTGACCCACATGAAAATACAAAGACAGAAACAAGCCCTTCTTTACCATCACAAAGCCAGAAACTTCAAGTTAAAGGTGTGTTTTCCCTACAGAGCACTGCTGGTTCTTCTCAGATCTCCTTCCGTAAAACAGAAAATAATTATTTAAAAAATCTATTAAATATAACCCTTTTCTCTTTATCTCCCCCTTTGCAGCTAATATCAGGTCTATAACCATCTGGTCTGCTTCAAAGACTGTACTGCTTAGAAATTTTTAAATCATTTGACTCAGTGATTCAAGTTATGAATTTATGTCTTAGAAAAATTATTATAAATGTAAGAGGAAAGCCTTTTTCCCAAAACTGTTCACCCCAGTATTATTTGCTGGAAAGACTCTTAAAAGACCAACAACAGCAGAATGGTTAAATAAACTATACCAGAGTCACATGCAGAATAGTATGCAGCCGTAACACTGTTTATGAAGAATTTTCATTAATTTGGGAAAATATCTGGGTTAGATGAAAAAAAAAAAGAAAACCAAAAAACAACAACAGGATGCGTACTTGATTATACAAGATTATGTAAATATCAAAGACTGCATAGAAGAAAGATGGGAAGGTACAATATCAAAATGGCAGTAGGCGTTGGCCATAGCTCAGTTGGTTGGAGCGTAGTCCTTTACACCAAGGTGTTCCAGTCATTGATTTACAGGCACAGAGCCATGCCCCCTGCAGGCTGCTGTGCCCCTTGGCACATTTTGATCCGGTCCAACAGACCTTTAGTCATTCAATTTCACCCGAGATTGTTATTCTTCCTTTTGCTTCAGTAAGGAAATTTTACCTCACATCCACCCCGACTCAGTAACTGTGCTACCAGATGATAAGCAGTGGCTCAAATTCTCTCAGTGGCCAGGTGCTCCCCTCTCACCAGTGCCTTTGAAGAGGTACACACAGTCCTTCATTCAACAGTAGTTACTGACTGCGTCCTATGAGCCAGGCTGCCATCTGTATCCATGTGGCTCTAACTAGGGCCTGCAGGGACCCATCCGTGGAGAGGTGAAGCCTGGAAAGTCTTATGAGATGTCCTGAGGTCTGTCTTTCCCTTTCCAGAGGCAGCTGCCACGTCAAGCAGGAGAAGAGTCCACCCCAATCAACCAGACCATTCTGACTGCACGGCATTCCTGGTACTAAGTGAGGAGAGAAGCCAGTGAAGAAACCCAAGGGCAGTCACAGGCCACTCCTCCAGCAGAGGAAGGAGGCCTTTAGATGGGTATAATTGATTAAAGGTTTTCTCTGGACAAAGGACAGGTCATCTCCCCTGGGCAGGAAATGGAAGAGTCTTCTACTTTCAGGGGTTCATGCTAAATCACCAAGGAGGGCAGGCTCAGGACAGCAAGAGTATGAGACTCCTGCTGGGACCCCTTCTGACTACCTCTTGCACTACGAAATGGGCCCCCAAGACACTGGCAGTGTGGGTGAGCTGAGGCTCTTGAGTGAGTGGAAGGGGTGAGGACCCTCGGGAGAGTAGAGGACTGGTGGGGTGAGGACGGGGTGAGGACAAGAGAGGCAATAGAGCCATCCTCCCAGCAGGTAGCAATAGGTGAGCAACAAGAATGACTGATTCAGGACTAAGTATTCCTCAGGGTTCTCAGACATTGCTTGAGGAAGACCCTTCAGGTAAACCTAAGGGGAAGAACAAATGCCCTGGGCAAAGCAGGAGAGGTGTGCACAGAATCACTGAATGTAACCATTAAAGGAAATGTGACCTTACTTTGGAGGCCAACCCAGTGAAGCCAACGGCCAGATCACATTCATGAGGCTAACCAGAAAAGAGTGACAGTCTTATGAGATGTCCTGAGGTCTGGACAGGAAAGGGTGGCTAGGCATGGCGTGCCCTGGGCTCATAAACAAGTTAGTCTTCAATCTGTTCATGTCACAGTTGGCTTTCCCTAACAGCCACATTACTGAAGAACATTATACTCAGGCCACTTGGCACTAAACTCCATCAGCTAAGGAAGGTACCAGCTCAGAGCTTCTGCTGCTTTTGAAAACACCTGGCCTGACCTTGGATGGGCAAAACATGCATTAAGAAGTCTAGGAGTTGCCTGTTTTGTCTACAACAGCTCCAAGATGAACTCTGGTGGGCAACCAGGTCTCTCTCTGACCTTGGCCTGGATGGTACTTGCAGGCTGCTCCATCATTGAGCAGGGGTGACCTTGGAGTCCAGCTCTGAGTTCCTCTGACAGGGGTGCAGTGAGAGAGGTAGCTGGTAAAAAAAAAAAAAAAAGTGCTATTATGTGGCCAAGCTTGCTAGAGTTCAAACCAACATGGGTTCTCTGGGAGGCCTGTGAGCTTGCTTCAATCTGCTAGCTATTAGGACCAAGGTTCAAACGCAGGTCAAGGACCAGCCTGGGAAGCCTCCAGCCGCTACATGGTTGACTCTTCCCCACACAGTCCACTAGTCTTGCAGAGTGTCCAACTCTCTCTCAAGCTGAAAGTGGCAAACCCCGTCCTAGTTCAAACATTTCAGGTATGCCATTTATGGCACTTAGAAAGAACAGAAAAGTAACTTCTACCTGAGCCTGGTTTTGTAATTGAAAAATCTTATTAGAAGGAAATCTTCACATTCTCTGAGGTGATCTTTAGTTTTTCTTCTTTAGTTTTCCTTGTTTGGTTTGGATTTCCTAAGCATTATTCCTTTTTTTCCATCTCCTCTTTGCTTTCTTTTATAAGACAAAGATGCTGTGGACTTGGCTTTCACTTGGTTCACAACGATTCTATGGCAATGTATTAAGTTTCTTTCTCCTAAGTCCACTGAAGTCTTTTTGGACTTGGAGAGAGCTTTTTAAGAAAGAACTTGCTCATTCAGCAGGATTTTCCTCCCCACCCCAGGCTCTGGTTCTGACCTGGAAAAAATAAGAGTGAGAAAGAGCAAGAGAATCCTGCAGTCCTGACGCTCAACTTCACAAACCACAAAAAAGAACCTTGCTCCAGTAACGTAATCATGGAGATTGCTGGCACCTTGGTCTTTCAAGAAAAATACATCCATCTGCTGGCACAGGGACCCATCAAACTCAATCCTGTTCAGCATGGAGTTCCCGATTCATTAGTGTTGGAAAGTCTATAGTGAGGCTGGCCGCTCCCACTGGATGACGCCTCCCCGCGCACCGTCTGTAAACCCCACAGCTGTGTTTTCACTTAAGGCCACTTCTCCTGACTCCATCGCACCTTGTTCCAGAGGCTCGTTCTATTCTCATTACGGTTAAAAATGACAGGACAAGGATTCTTCAATGCTGAGGTTTAATTTGCTCAGAAGAAAACCGCCTGTCTCCAGAGCTACAGTCAACCCATACGAAAGGCTGCTCTTCAGTTAGGAGCCTCAGAGGCCAAGTGTGTAGGTTTATTCTGTTTGCTTCAGTCAACAAGCTAGTCCCAGGAAAGAAGCCTGGCTTCTCCTGCCCACCTGTCAGGCTGCCTCCTCTTCTGAGGGTCACTTCATCGCTCACCAGCAAGGCCAGGGTGGTAGGGCTCTGCTGACCACTGCCCCACATTACTTCTGCTTCTATTACTGAGTGAGAACAGCCCAGAAGAGCTCATTCCCCATCCCAGGGTCTCCTATTAGCAGAACAGCCTAGCTTTCCTGATGAGGCCTTACCTGGTCACTGGGCTACACTGTTGCCCCTCAAATTTCTGGCCGACATTATTACAAAGCATGGTGAGCAAGTCTGTGTGTGTCACACACAAAGGCAGAGACTTGCAACTAATCTGCTCATCCTACCCACAGCTGAAGCATTTTTTATGATTTTCATGGCCAGCAAGGGTGACTGTGCTGGGACATTGCCAGCTCAGAGCTCTGGGACCATTTCAGATCAACCACAGTTCAGGAACTGGAGTTGCCCAAAGCTGCTTCTATGGGAAAGTGCTAACTGTGGAGATGGCACCTGGCCCCTCCACAGAGGGGAGATGTCATCTGGGTCCCTTTGCATTTAAAAGGTATCAGTTCTGCCAGCTAGCTATCTGCTTTCTAAAGCTTGAGGCCCTGCCCACACAGTGGAAAACCTCCCCACTGCAGACCTTGCAGAGCCTCCAGCATCAGGGTCTGCTCGCAGCTTCTACTCCACATCCAGCAGGGAGGAAGCAGCTTGGTGAAAGGCCACCAGCCACACAAGGAGATACTCTAAGCTTCTCTTGGAGGCCAGTGATGGGCAACCTTTTGAGCTTGGTGTTTCAAACTTCGCCAAAAAACTGAGCATAACTCGGATAGTGTGTTCCTTTGAGGAAAAAACATTATTTCGCGATATTTATAGTTTAAATAACATAAATGTTTCATCCTTGGCATGCGGCCGCCTCTGCGGCTGCGTGTCATCAAAAATGGCACTGACACGCGTGTCAAAGGTTCGTCATCACTGCTATAGGCAAATTACATATGCGGACATGAGCATGCTCACAGCTCACTTGCCTTCCTTGAGGTTTTTTTTAAAATATATATAGTTTTATTTATTTCAGTGGGGAAGGCAGAGGAAGAAATAGAAACATCAATGATGAGAGAATCTTTCATCAGCTGCCTCCTGCACACCCTCTACTGAGGATTGAGACTGCAACCCAGGCATGTACCCTAACTGTGAAGTGATTTGTGATCTCCTAGTTCATAGGTCGATGCCCAACCACCAAGCAACACCAGCCAGGCCCTCGAGCTGTTTTAATCATCCTTCAATTTTCACCAAAGTTTGTTTTAAGAAATAGCCTTATAAAACCTCCTTCTTCATTTGCCATAAATATAAAAATCTGTCCACTATGACATTTAATGTCCCCAAAATCAAGCCTTACATGCAAAAGTGCTTTGAGAGCTAGGAATGAGGCTTGTTATAAGAAGTAACCTTATGAAAATTTCCTTCCCCCACAAAACAGGATCCTTCTGCCTCCTTTCCTGATTGTCTTTCTATTATATTCATTTCATGGGCCATTTCCTTTGTTCTAAGTGTTCTCAAACCATTTTTGGAGATGGCTGAGGATGTACATAAATAAAATAAGGGTCTTCAAAATATAAGCCAAATGTAAAACTGAGATTCAGGCAAACTTGAATACAATCTGATGAAACAATGAGCATGATGGTAGGCATTCAGTTCATGGAAGAGAGAACACAGGATGGTCTTGTACAATCCTCAGAGCCATAATCAGGCTGGCTCTACTCTTGAAAAAACAGAAGAGAACAGAATGATCTTCCAGGGAATTGGCCTCAGTTTCTAGGGACTTGAGGATTTGGGAGTTATGTAACCCCAAGCTGGGAGCCAGCACTGCTGGGCCTGTCGCTGTTCTCTCCCAGACTCCAGGGTGGTTTTGGGGTTCTGCTGGCCTTAGCCTTCCCACCTGTAACATGGAGCTGAGTTCCTCTTTGGCCATTGCTGAGGTCTGTTTTATGGACAAATGTGAGATATTGTCTAGGTTTATTGGAAGAAAGCACTTGTAATATGTCCCTGCGAAATCTGTGAGAATAGAAGCTCCGAGGATTCAGACTGACCAGTGCTCCCATCTTTGGATGTTTTAATGAGAAATAAGTGACAGTTAAGAATTTTACTACTTAATGCTGTCTTATGTGACCAAGAGCAACTGACAAAGTTTGTGACATGATTCATGCTAATTCTATTTCCTTCCTCTCAGATAAGATCAAATGTCTGGACAATATATACCAGGACAATATTCTAAGGGCCTTTCTGGTCCTAGGGCAGCCAGTCTGCCCCTCTCCCCTGCACCTGCAATCTGACTTCAGCTTATCAACCTGAGGCAGCGGGCTCAGCAGTACCTCCTGGCATAATAGCTGTCCACTTCCATCCAGGCACAAAATGCCTGTTGATCTGAATTGCTCAGAACAATCTGGAAGGGATACTTAGGAGGCTCAGACCTGGAAGCTCTTACCTCAGGTTCCTATTCTCATCCAAAATAATTTAAATAGCCCTTTTCTTTATAGAACAACCTATCAATCTAATAGATACCATTCTAATTATGATAAAAACCAAAGAATATATGGATATTGTGAAGTTTAAAGAAAGTACAAAATAAGTTTACAGCTGAGATGTAAAACTAAAAAAATTTAAAGAGTTTAGTTGAGGGTGTTAAAAAATGCCAGGATCCAGTAAGAAGGAAAATGAACGGCATTTCTATTTGCCTTACTACCAGAAAAATCAGCTTTGGTAAATAGAGAATCATTGGATAATAAACATAATTGAAAATCATTTTGTAGTAACTTTAGGGGAACATTTTTATTAAGCAGAAACTTGTTTTCCTTTCGACCTTTGTATAGTCTCTTTAGGGGTCTGGGCTGGACTCAGGGCCAGGCTGAGGTTCTTATGCTCTGCAGAGATTTGGGGACCCTCTGGTCTAACTTTCTGCCCATTAGACTGCCCAAATTCCCTTCCTATGAGTTCCTACTTTTGCTGCGATGCCCCTGCCTGGGACACTGGCCTACTGTATAAGAAAGGAAATGCAAGCAGGTGTACTTATACACAGTATCAATGCAGGGAGGCCACACAGATTAGAAGTAAAGGTGCAGCCTCTTCGGGCAGTATAATTTTGAATTCTGGCTTTACTTCCTATTAGCTGTCTACTAGTAAGCCAGGCAAGTTACTGTACCTCAGTTTTCTCCTCTGGAAAATGGGGATAATAGTACCTACTTCATAGGGTTGTTGTGAAAATTAAATGAGAAAAACCGAATTAGAGTAGTACCTAGCTATGGCAAACATTATGTAAATGTTCCTGATGTAATGAGGCCTGGGTTTATTTCTTATAATGAGCTGAGATCACAATTTAGAAGATGACATACTGGCACACGCTGACTGGGACTCCACAGTTCCAAGTAGGATCACCATGAAACCTGAGCTGGAGCCGTACTTTGGAAGCCACTTCTCCATGTGCAGGAGCACTGTGGCACTCAGCAGGAGGACATGATGCTTCAAAGCATCACCTGTCTGCTTGGACAGCCCCATCGGTATTTATAGTGCTGTCTGGCTGTGCTGATACGGGCTTCTATCACAGAGCAGCCCCACTGTATTCTCTGGTGACCAGATCTCCTGCAGCAGCAGGCAGGGGGGCTGCTGTGCCCTACACAAGGCTCACTACTCAAAAGACAAGCTTTGAAGGGCCGGCAAGGTTGGCAGATGCCTCAACATGGAGGCTGCGCAGTACCTCTGCACCGACACCGACTTGTCAGTAAATCTCTCTTTGGGAAAGGAAGAGGCCACAACGACCTGCTAGAGCAAGTCAGAGGGCTGGCTCTGACAGCCCGGATACAAAAAAATTGCTTCTATCGTGGTCTGATTCTTTTCATTTATCCTCAAGTTGGAACATGTCTGTAGCTGTATATTTGTTTAACTATTACAGATTATAAGCTCCCAATTGGTTACTCTTGGTGATCCCTGACAAGCCTATATTAAATAAAGGATTTCCAGGTGATATAGTGCCCTGCAATAAGTAACAGGAATAACAGGTTTCATACCCAACCAGACACGGTGCCAAGAACTTCATATATACAGGTACCACTACTTCCGTTTTAAAGATGAGGAACTGAGGCTCAGAGAAGGGAAGTAACTTGCCTACCCAAGATCAGGCAACACTTGGCAGAACCAGAAATGAAATTCAAATCCATGTAACACTTCCCATTGGGAAACACCTGCAATTTCTTATCCCACAAACAAGGGGCTCCAAAATTTACTTCTCTCATTTAGAATCTAATAGATGAAGGACAGCAAAGGGCATTCAGTCTCCCTAGGCTCACTGGCAAAGGCACTATTGAAAAACAAGGTGGGAACTCCTTCTGTCCAGTGGGGAGGCTGAGCAGACCAACCTGCCCAGTTTCAGGTGGAGAAGCTGAACTGGAGGAAGTGAATGGTGGGTGGGCCTGCCTCATTTAGTGTCCTGCCAGGTAAGCCCACTCAAGTGACAGCAAGTGAGAAAGAGAGAGATGGGCTGGTTCTACTTTTCCGGTTCAATGAACTGCCCTCTGGTTGACGTGCCTCTGTCACACAGGTAGTTAGTAATAAAACCAGAACCAGAGCCAAGGGCTTCACAGGTATGCAAAAGGCTAAGAGAAGAAATACCAGTCAGCTAGTAAAAATAATGGATGGCAGGAAGGAAAACAAATTAAAGAAGCAATAACAACACAAACTACAATTAATACAGGATCTATTATTATCCTACTGAAAAAAATGGGTTGGGCGTTCATAGAGCCAATTTCTTTTTCTTTTTTTAAAATACAGAATTCTTCATGAATTTGTGTGTCATCCTTGTACAGGGGCCATGCTAATCTTCTCTGCATCATTCCAATTTCAGTATACGTGCTGCCGAAGAGAGCACCATAGAGCCAATTTCTATTTCTGAAGTCATGGGCCCCTATCTATTGGTGCAATGTGTGTCTAGTCCTATGTCAATTCATCTGTAAAATGGAAGCCTCAGAAGAGATGTTCCTTTGGTTCCATGTTACAATTTGGCAAGCAAGCCCTTGTTGAGCACAGTTCTGAATAGGGTCTGTTTCTATCCTAGTTCTGCCACTTCTAGTGATGTGACTTTTGACAAGTTACTTAACCCTAGCCTCAGTTTCCTCATCTGTAAAAATGGGTATAAGGTTTAGAATTGAATAAGGTAACACGTGAAAGCACTTGGCAAGAGGCAGGTGCTCCATACATTCTAGCTGTTTGTTATTATTAATAGATAAGCCAAGGAAGTCTGCTGTGTCTCTTTATAGAAAGCTAGGCTCTTAATGGTCACAGACGATTAAGGAAATGACCACTCCAGCCCTTAAATGACCCCAGGTTATTCGTTCCTTTGTTCCACCGTGGAAACAAGTGGGGACTTTTAAAAGGCCCTTCCAACAGGCATCTCCATGGGCACACCCTCATGAGAATAAGCAGCCACTCCCCATGCCAGTGTCACTAGGGGGCCGAGAATTCTGAAAGTGGGAAAAAATGGCCCCGGGCTCTCAGTTTAGCACCAATGCCTCGAGGACAGCAAGGGTTTGTGCACAGGCCCCAGCAGCACACTGAGCACAGAGAGTGGGACAGTGCCAAAGAGAGACAAGGGTCAGATGTGTGATTGAATTAGGTGCTGCATGGATACCCCACAAAGCTCAGCATCACTCAAAGGCTGCATGTGTGAAGGATGACAATGGCCCACACTGACCACGATGTCACCTTTACCATGACTAGCTACAGAAATCTGAAGAAATCTCCCCCCAAATCACACATGCAAAGATTCCATTACATAGTCGAGAGAGCACTTTGAGTAGCTGGGAACCCAGCACAAATGGCTGGCTATATCTTAAGCAATATGCCCATGGCCCATTGAAAACGGACAAAAATGGGTATTCAGGATCCTTCATGATTTATTAAAAGTGGCATTGTCTGTGCCTTTGCATGGCACCAGCAGGGGTGGGATTGAGGGCACTCCTCCTGATGGTGGGGTCACCCCATGTGTCTCCTGTTCCCTTGGACTTTTCAACTCCCCTGGCCTACATTCACTCACTCACTCTTTCTCCTTTGAAGTTAATGAATACCGCCTCATCTATCACTGACATGTTGGGTTTCAAAAGGACTGGGAGTGAATTCACTCCTTTTTTTTTTTTTTTTTTTTTAACCAGTGAGAGGGCTCAGCTGGGAAGAGGGAAGGAGGGAAGGTGGAGGGCAGCAGCAGGCCCGAGCTAACGAGCTAACGGTGCTGCTTTCCTCCAGCTCCATGCAGCCCCAAGTGCTCCCCTGGCATCCTCGCTCACAGTGGGGGGACAGAGGTGTGCCACGTGCTGTTCCTCAGTCCTGTGTGTGCTCACCACAGTCTCTTGCACTGTTATTTATATTGTTTCTAGTCCTACTCACTATACTTTGGAAGGTACGCATGTTCCTAGTGCTTCCAGAAATGCTCACTTAACTGGAACAGAGGAGAAACCTATGGCAGAGGTAGAAGCACACCAGACTTCCATGGCCACCTGTCTCGTGGGTTCTTTAACCAAATGATCCCAATGTACCTCAAGCCCACAGGGTCCCCACCTCATGTCTGCTCTTCCTCCCAGAGTGTGGGGAGACTCTCCTGGGTAGCACCATAACCAGCCAGCTGCCCAGTCAGAGAAATCCAGGAGTATCCAAAAGCCCCATCTCCACTTCCTAGATTCTGATTCCACCTCCTTAGTACCTCTTGTCTGGGCTTTCCTGTCAGCTGTATGATCTCAAGTGGGTCTCTCCTGGATTAGTGCTATAGCTACCCAACTGGCTTCCTTGATGTTCACCTTGACCCCTTTCAATTCTCTCTCTATAGAGCTTCCAGAGAGAACTTTCGAAAACGCAAGTCCTATCCCATCACTCGCATATGTAAAATCTTTCAATGGTAGCAAGCTGAATTAAAAATACTCATATTTCAGTGCAAAGCAAACAAGGTACTTAGGTTGGCCCTGGTTACTTACACCTCTAATGACATTTCCCGGCCACCCTGTAAGCCCTTCCTATGACACAGCCACGCCAACAGCCTGCACATTCCAGACATACCAAACCTCTGCACTGCTCTGCCTGGAACATCCTTGGAAAAGCCATTCCCAACGTGCTCTCAACTGCTTTCCTTTCCTAAGAAGGGAATCTCCTCTGACTCCTCAGATCCAGCAAGGATCACGATCAGGACCAGGCGTTTCTGGGAGATGTGGCTAATCTGTTGTGCAATGACCGACACAAGCCGACAATCAATGTTGTTTTCTGAGTGTTTTTGCTGCAGAGCCTTTTCCCATGGATGAAAGATGGCAGGCCTCTACTTTGCTTGGCTGAGGTTGGTCCTTCCACAGATTTCTATCAAACGTTAGCTGCACGTCCTTCCCAGGCAAGCAATCCTTGGCCTCGCATCCACATCAGGCTCTCTTCCCACCTCATCATACTCCAGCTGTTCTGAGGAAAACCCGATTTCAATGGCAGTCATTACTAGCAAGCTGCCTTGTTGACTATAATTTTTAAAATCCTCTCGGTTATAAGATTAAAGTGTGATTGAGTGAGTCACTGACATGGGTGTTTGCATGTAATTGGCAAAGCCCTGTGCTTGGCACCACTCACTGTCCCGATTTTGTGCAGCAGTCAGAGGAATTATCTAGAAAGTTTAGAGGGTTTTCTCTTATCATCAGGACCTCCTTTGGGAAGATATAATCTTCACTTTTATGCCAAGTCTTAAGCCAGGAAAGCCTCATATGTGTTTAAAAGCCACTCCTGGATCAGCTTCTGATGCTGATACTTGCTCTTCAGATGGTTCCTGGGGGGCACCATGCCCGGAAAGTCTCCCAGGACCAACTCTATCCCAAACCTTCTCAGGTAGGTCTGTCTGTTTCTGGAATTGTTTTCCAAATGAAATTTCTGGGCCCAAGAAAATAGTGTTTGAAAAGGAAGGGGAACCTAAATATAAATCCTAAAACTATAAAACTTCTGGAAGAAAACAGAGTAGAAAATCTTTGTGACCTTGGGTTAGTCTAAGCTTTCTTAACCAAAAGCACAATAAAAATTTTTTTTTCAATAAACTGGACTTCATCAAAGTTTAAAATTTTACTCTTCAAAAGAGGATGAAAAGATAAGCCAGAGAGAGAGAGAGAATGGAGAACCAAGCCAAAGACTAAAAGAAGATATTTGCAAATCACGTATCTGAGAGGATTTATAACCAAAATATAAAAAGAACTCTCAAAACTCTAATGAGAAACCAAACAACCCAATTAAAAAATGGGCAAAGGTCTGACAGACACATAATCAAAAAAGATATGCAGACCGCAAAAATGCACATGAAAAGATCATCAACATTATTAGCTACTAGGGAAATGCAAATGAAAACCACAATGAAATAACACTACACCTGTTAGCATGGCTCAAAAACAAAACAAACAAATAAACAATCAAGAAACTGACAATACCAAGTGTTGGTGAGCATATCAAGAAACCAGAACTCACACAAATTGCTGATGAGTGGTAAAGCCATTTTGAAAAACAGTTTGGCAGTTTTTCATAAAGTTAAAGATACACTTAGCATATGACCCAGCAATTTCCCCTCTAGGTATTTACCCAAGTGAAATGAAAACTTAATGGTTACACAAAAGCTTGCAGGGAAATGTTTACAGCATCATTATTTATAATCACCGAAAACTGGAAACAACCCAAGTATCCTTCAGCTGGTAAATGAATAAACAAATTGGTACATCTGTACCATGGAATATTACTGTGCAGTAAAAGGGAACAAACACATACACACAACCACAAGGATGAACCTCTGAGGCATGATGCTAAGTGAAAGAAGTTAGATCCCAAAGGCTGCCAACTGAACAAGTCCACTTGTGCATCATTCTGCAAAAGGCACCACACAGGCATAGAAACCAGACTAGCAGTCGCCACGGGCTGAAGCTAGAGGAGAGGGGCTGACTACTAAGGAGCATGCAAGAATTTTCTGGTACAATACAACTGTCCTATATTTTTATTGTGGCATGTGTAGCCTGCAGACCAGTACGCTAAAAAGAGCGAATTTTACTGTGTATAAACTATACCTTACTAGGAAAAAAATGTAATTCTGGCTAAAAATGCGGCCGGTTGGGCTACTGTTTAAGATGTAGGAGATGATGGTTTATAAAATCTGCCCTTTCATAGGAGACTAAAGAGTTGATTAAGCCCACAAACAATGAAACAAATGCAAGTCCAAACACTAATAAAACACTATTTCCAACCTATCATATTTAACAAAGATTAAATAAAACCACAAACTCTCAATTCAGTGAGAGGCAGTGACAATGTACTGTTCCTGCTGGGGAAAGCCTAAAGCAATCTAGCCTTTCTGGAAAATTATCTAACAGTTTGTACCGAAAGCTCTGAGAATGTACACTCTTTTTAAAAAAATATATATTTTTTTATTGATTTCAGAGAGGAAAGGAGAGGAAGAGAGAGATAGAAACATCAATGATGAGAAGGAATCACCGATCGGCCGCCTCCTGCACGCTGGACCGAGACTACAACCTAGGCATGTGCCCCCAACCAGAATCGAACCAGGGACCCTTGAGTCCCCAGGCCGACACTCCATCCACTGAGCCATACTGGCTAGGGTGAGAATGTACACTTTTTAGGATACATAGAAAAATGTTATTGCTAGGTGATGGGTGACTGATGAATGGCTATTTCTGGCTTACTTATTAATTTCTAAGTTCTTGTAAAATAAACATGTATTTCTTTTATAATAAAATAATGAAAGTTAATAAAAAAGAGAAATGTATCACAGAGAAAAAATAAATTCCCTTCAATGCAGTAATTCTTAGAATGCACTCTTAAGGAGATACAAATTGATTTTCAAATTGATTTACAAAATGATTTTCAAATTTTATGCATAAGAATAATTGCCATGTCATTTACAATATAAAAACTAAAATCAACCTATGACAACAATACTATGAAAGAGTTATATAAAGCATGGTATATTTATACAAGTGGAGTATTTTTCAGTTCCTCTTTGAGGAACTTGAAGCGTGATGTGCAGAACTCCCTCTCCTTCCCTCCCTTGCTCACAAATCTTGCATGGTGTCCCCTGTGAATGAACCCAATGCCAACTCTTGATGCTCTATGGCACAGCCCAGTATGAGTTCTGGCTGCCACATACTCCTGCACAAGCCCAACCTGGCTCGCTCCCTGTGGAGCAGAGGAGAACCTTTCCTTGCCCTTGCACCTGCATGTCAAATCCTCCCCCTCCATCCAGACCATTTGAAATAGGATAATTTTTTCTTCTGGTGGCCACCACCCCTGTACTATAGCCCTTGCTGGGTTCTTCCCAGATAGAGGTAGCTCTTCTGTGAGGACAAAAATGGGGCCTTTCTCGCCATCTGGCCATTCAGCTAACTTCTGCAGGGTGCTATATGTCAGGCACTGTCCTTCCTAAGTGTTTTATGGGTACAACTCATGACCTAACAACAAACCTATGACATAGGTGAGGTGAAATCTCATTGTTACCAAATGTTATATCAGAATATGGTATCTCATTTTACTCATTACTGTATTAGGAAACTGAGGCACGGAATAGTTCAAGTTGCACAGCAAAGTGAAAAAGGGTCTGAACCCCGGTGGTCTGAGGCAAGGGCTGTGCTCCTGAGCTCTCCATTCTGTAACTAGTCACTGACTTGAAGTTGGTGGCCACAGAAGAGTTGGCACTGGGCCCTGGGCAGTCGGAGCAGAAGCATGTGCCAAGAAGGAGTTCAGAGTTAGGCTTCTGAGCACACAGGACAGATCTCCACAGGGACCAAGAAGTCCTCAGCAACAAGGAGTCAGGAATCCAGGCCAGAAAGCTGGACAGCCAGGCAGGCGGAGGAAAGGGGGAAAGCTCAGGCAGCGCTCTGCTCCCCCTCCACTTGAATTCACAAGTGTGTTCTGCAGGCCAGCCAGGGAGGCAGGCAAACCTGGGGGCTTGGCTGGCCGGAAGCTTGCAGGAAGGGCTAAGTCCCAGTACTTGGCTGGGATAGAGGGCAGGAGAATGAAGGGGAGAACTCCTTATTATTTACAGAAGGAAACTGATTGTAGCAAATCAGTTTCAACCTGTTTGATGGCCAAGCCCAAGTTTCCAGAGCTCAGTAACAGCTCCCTGATCAAGAGCTCTTTAAAGCCAGTAGATTTCGAATCATTAGCAAATGTTCTTATGTAGGAGACTGCCAATGTAATGCTGACAAGCTGGTAAGAGACCTGCTGGGATTCCCTCCTGGGTGTTGCCCTTTGGGTCTGCACTCATTCCTTCCACAAGGCAGATTTCCTTGACCCTGGGAGGTTACAATTCAAGGGGTGCTTAAATAATTTCTAATTTATTTTCAGAATTTCTAGCATTTTTATACAGCAAATTGCTAATTTCTGTTTTGTAGAAATTTTTAAATCAGAATGACCTTATTCCAAATCAAAATTTGAAGGTGGCTCCTTCCTACCATAGCTAGTGTCATGTAAACCACCAAAGCAGCCACTTCCACACAGCCCAAATCAACATGTCCAGGCTTCTATGTGTCTGTTTCCTCCATGAGGCATTAAGCCATGCTGAGAGTGGGACCAGGATCCAATTTTCTCTTTGTCCCCAACACCTAGCATACTACTAGGTGTACTGGTTAATAATGCGGATTTTTTTTCAATAGATGGAGTTACACATATGTTGATATATATGCGATTTGAAATGTATGCTATTTTGTTGTATTGACAACAAGCTTCAAAACTTCATATGTCAAATTTGCTGAAGGTGTTAACATAATAGATATTTTTATACTTAAAAATGTCGAATTTTGTGCCAAATAAAGAGCATTTGCGGGAAGTTATAATTCATTACTTTATTTTGAAGAAAAGTGCTGCTGAATACTTCAGGAAGCTTATGGTGAACATGCTCCATCTCAAAATACTTGTGAACACTGGTTTAAACACTTCAAAAGTGATGATTTCGATGTGAAAGACAAAGAACGTCCAGGTCAACCAAAAAAGTTTGAAGACCAACAATTACAAGCATTATTGGATGAAGATGCATGTCAAACTCAAAAACAACTTGCAGAAAAATTAAGCATTGCTCAGCGAACAACTTCCAATCATTTACAAGCAATGGGAAAGATTTTAAAGGAAGGAAAAAGGATGCCACATCAACTGAACAAAAAAATGGAAAACCAACAAGTCATCAGTAAAATGTTGCTTCAACGGCACGAAAGTCTTTTTTTGCATCAAATTGTGACTGGCGATGAAAAGTGGATTTATTTTGAGAATCCCAAATGCACAAAATCATGGGTTGATCCAGGTCAACTATCAACATCGACTGTAAGGCCAAATCGCTTCGGAAAGAAGACAATGCTCTGCATTTGGTGGAATTGGGAAGGTGTGGTGTAGTATGAGCTTCTAAAACCAGGTAAAACCATTAATACTGATAGCTACCAACAACAAATAATCAATTTGAACCACACTTTGATTGTAAAACGACCAGAATGGGCCAGAAGACACAGCAAAGTAATTTTGCTTCAAGATAATGCACCATCACACACTTCAAAACCAGTTAAAGACACCTTAAAAGATCTTGCCTGGGAAAGTATTAACCCATCCTCTGTATTCACCAGAACTTGCTCCTTCAGATTACCACTTGTTCCCATCAATGGCACAGGCACTTTCTGAGCAGCACTTCAAAACATACAAAGAAGTGGAAAACTGGGTCTCTGAATGGTTTGCCTCAAAACAGAAAAGTTCTATTGGGATGGTATCCACAAATTACCTGAAAAATGGAAAAATGTGTAACTAGCGATGGACATTACTTTGAATAAAGCACTTTTGATGTTTCTCTTGAAATTATCATGTTTTCTTTGATTACAAAATCTGGCATTATGAACCAGTATACCTAGTACTTTGTGCTAGTAGGTGGTCAAAAAACATGTGGGTTCTAAAAAGGTAAGGTAAAGGGGATATTCGGAAGTTACAAAATAATTTTAAGGTGCTTCAAATCTCCTTAGTTAAAAAATGCCTGTCATATGTCATTTAAAATGGGAATGTTATAAGTGTTACAAAACAAAACAAACTTGTTGCAACACTACCATTCTTTAAAAATATGGACATTTCTTTTTGTTATTCTCACCTGAGGATATTTTTCCATTGATTTTTAGCAAGAGTAGAAGGGAGGGGTAGAGACAGAGAAAGAGAAACATCGATGTGACAGAGATACACCTATTGATTGGGTTCCGCATGCACCCTTCCGGGGCTAGGGATTGAGCCTGCAAACGAGGTACGTGCCCTTGACTGGGACTGAACCTGAGACCCTTCAGTTCACAGGCCAATACTCTATCCATCGAGCCAAACTGTCTAGGACTAAAAATGTGGAAATATCTTGAGAAATAACAGGACCACATCTTCAAGCTCTAGACTGGAGAAGGGCAGTGTGTCCTCAAGCACCCCCTGACCTCAGGTGACCTGGAGTGCTGGGAACAGCTTTTAGCATGCCTCTGGTGTGCCAGTGCATAAATTTATGGGTGAGAAAGAAGTGACAGAGAGGTATCTGCCTTTTACACAGCTGGTGATCCAGAATGCAGGCGGGAGGAAGCAGGAAGGGAATAAAGAGCAAAACTACAAAACAAAGCGAATGCAAACCTAACAAGTTCTCCATCCAGCGCCTGGGAAGGAGAGTGGGAGGCAGCCTCTGTGGAGGAAGGAGGTCTGTGGGACTGGGGCAGCAAGTGGAGGCCTGGACTACATGAGGCAGGGAAGGACAAGGGAGGAAGGTATAGACGTGGCTGGGAAATAGGGGGTACCAAACACAGGACACATCGCAGAGGGCCTCCGAAGCCAGGAGGTGTTTGGATCTGATGGAATGAGTCAGTAGTTTTCAAAGGCTGGTTGGAGATCAACAAAAAGAGAAAAAGGCTTTCCTAAAAGCTCAATCAGTATAAAAGACAACCCCGTATTAGGAAATTCTTTATTTCCTTCATTTTGGTGCTAAAATGTTTTCATTTGTAAAATCGTGGAGATAAGAGATGGTAACTGACTTTTAGGAAAATGTCCTTGTTCAGCAAAATTAAAACCTAGCCATTGTATCTTGTCCCAGAATATTTATGGAAATCTTACTGGTCCGTGAAAGTTGTTTCAGGAGACTGTAGGTTCTTGAGTGAAGGTGAAAGCACATTTGGGGAATCTCTGGCAGCAGGGTTTAGGACAGAGCAGGAACAGAGCCCCAATTCACCGAACCATAAAAGTCAAACTCAACTGGGCCTGCCCCAAGAAGCAGTCGTGGTGGAAATCTAAGGATCAGCTGCAAGGATGCCTTTCCCAGTGCAGGTTTTACTAACGTCAAAGGATTCCACATCTCTTATGTAGCTGTTTGGCTCACATTTGAGTGACGTGGGTGTGACATGGGGTAGGGCGGGGACATGCAGGGTGTCCTGTGAATAGAAAGGGAGAGTCCAAGCCCTGCCTAATCCGAAAGACAGGCCTGGAGGAGCCAAATCTACTCCGTCTGTCAAGGCCACTAACCTGAAGGCTCACATCTTGAAGAGGAACATGGGGCACTTGCCGCTGCCCTGCTTGACCCCCAGAAGTGTCTTATACATCATCTTGTCAGTGTGAGAGCCCTCTGTCTCACTTCACTGCCCTCTGGAAATGCGAGGTACTTAAGTTTGAGTCATCGGGCACACTCTCAACTCCAACTGTGATATGAGTTATCTTCTCAGAAAGCCCAGCAACAACTAACACAGAACCGATCTTGTTGAAATCATTCCCATTAGAAGCAACACCAGGCTCTGATCAAATTCTAAGAGGAACTATTAGACCAGGGATCCCACTGGGTAGACAAATCATTTTCATGTTGTCATGGGGGTGGGGATAGCAGCTCATATTAGTTCACCCTAGAGACAATCTCTTTGAGTGGCATGTGGGGGAATTTGGTGCCACCCCCCCACCCCGCCACCTTTCTGTGCTGGCAAGCCAGGTCTCTGACAAGCCTGAGCTTCTCCATTCCCAGGGAGGCACCTGGGGTCTCAGTGCCTTCTTCCAGAGAGTGTCCTTGCCAGGCTCGCCGAGGGGCACAGCTTGGTCTGAGGATATCGAGGTGAACACAGACTGCTCAGGACCCCTCAGAAGCACTGCCAGCCCCCTGGGGTGCTGAAGCTTCCTGGCTCCTCGCACCTGTCCAGGCAGCTCCACCTTGAGAAAGTCCTCATTACACCTTGTTCTAAACCTTGTATGCCCTGGCAAGCAATCAAACACCCAACCCTTTTATTCAAAAGGGGAGGAAGCTTCTCTGATTCATAATGTGCATTTAATTCTCTTACATAAACACACCTCTCTCCTCTAGCCACAGTACCTCTTTCAGGTTACAACCATCACTCTTCTTTAAAAAGACCAATATATACAGAGATGCTTACAGACCTTGAAACGCCTGGTTAAAAATGAGCACTGTGTAGGAGCTGGAGATACAAAGATGAAAAGACGCTGTCCTTACCCTTAAGGAACTCAGTCTAGAGACAGTGGATAATAACAAGGCAATGTGACAGTGGAAAATAACAAGGCAATGTGACAATGTGATCAAGAGGGGTGACAGTTGTAGCCTGGCCGGTGTGGCTCAATGGTTGAGCATTGATCCATGAACCAGGAGGTTCACTAGCCAGTGAAGGGTGTGCAGGAGGCAGCCGATCCATGATTCTCTCTCATTATTGATGTTTCTATCTCTCTCTCCCTTTCCCTTTCCTCTCTCTAAAATCAATAAAAAATGTTTTTTTAAAAAAAGGGTAACAGGTGTAAATAAAGAGCTAGGGAACCCCAAGTGGGAGGAAATGGATTGGGAGGGGGCGGGGGGGCAATGCAAACCTCTCTGCAACAGGATGTGGAGTTTCGCTCTTCAGGTTCCTGGAAGCTAAGAAAGGTCTTTAGGGGGTCAGGGAGGGTGTGAGTAGGGCTTTTCCCACCTATGAGAAATGAGCCTGGGTATAAGTAAGCAGAAAGAACCAGAAAGCAAGTAAAAAGCTTCTGGAAGGGGGCAGGAGCCAAGATTACTTTCTAAAGTCATATAGAAAGTAGTCTTCAGAGTTATACAGATCATTCCAACCAAGAGCAGAAGTATCCGCTATTGGTCCTCACCAGCAGACACTGCACTGAGGGCACCTAGCAGCAAAGGTCACGTGAGGACCATCCTGGAGTCCCTGGTGTGGCTGGCAGAGGGCATGGTTCTCTCTCTGCTACCTTCTGCTCCCTCTAATCCCTCCTATCAAAGTTTCTCTTTTTAAATATATCTTTATTGCTTCCAGAGAGGAAGGTAGAGGGAGAGATGGGAACATCAATGATGAGAAAGAATCATTGATAGGTTGCCTCCTGCACACGCCCTGCTGGGGACTGAGTCTGCAACCTGGGCATGTGCCCTTGACCGGAATTGAATCCAGGACCGTTCAGTCCTCAGGCCGACACTCTATCCACTGAGCCAAATCAGCTAGGGCCAGAGTTTCTTTTTATAACATTAATTTCTTCTGGGTTGTTCCCAAGCACTGTGCAAAACACTGAATTTGCTCAAGCTGCTTCTCTAAACCAAACTTTATCAGTAATAGATGGAATATTTTGATCTCAGTCTGATTTGCATGTCTATTTCTCAGTGGGTTCAGAACTCAGAGAAAAGTGTGATGGAATATAGTTGGCCCTTCGAATTTATGCATTTTGCATTCGTGGCTTCAACCAGCTGTATTTTCAGTCCAGGGTTGGGAATACTCGGATATGGAGGGCAGACATTGTATGTATCATTCTATGCCATCCTATATAATAAAGAGCTAATATGCAAATGGTCATGACGCCCTTACGCTGTAATGACCAATCAAGTAGGAGGCTGAGTGCATAGCAGGGATGGGTGGGCAGGGCCGCATGTGTGGCAAGGTCGGGGGACATGAGGCTGCGTCCCCAGCCCAGTGCCAGCCGGGGGATGTGACACTGTTATTATTTATTAATAAATTTATATATTATTTTCATATATATTTTACTATATATAATTTTTTCATATATAATTTTCTTTCATCTCTGATATTTCCATTATAGAGAAAGGGAAAATAGCAATATTAAAATATTTCCTCTAGCCAAAACTGGTTTGGCTCGGTGGATAGAGTGTCAGTCTGCAGACTGAAGGGTCCCGGGTTGGATTCCGGTCAAGGGCATGTACATTGGTTGCGGGCACATCCCCGGTGGGGGGTGTGCAGGAGGCAGCTGGTCGATGTTTCTCTCTCATCGATGTTTC
This sequence comes from Eptesicus fuscus, assembly GCF_027574615.1. Classification (NCBI taxonomy): domain Eukaryota; kingdom Metazoa; phylum Chordata; class Mammalia; order Chiroptera; family Vespertilionidae; genus Eptesicus; species Eptesicus fuscus. The sequence goes on from NC_072483.1 coordinate 62,906,805, forward strand.
TGGCTCTCTATCTCTCTCCCTTCCTCTCTGTAAAAAAAACCAATAAAAATATATATTAAAAAATAAAATAAAATAAAATATTTCCTCTAATTAATTCCCTTTTAATGTGCACAAATTTTGTGCACTGGGTCACTAGTTTTATATAAGGAACTTGAACACCACAGATTTTGGTATTTGTGGGGTGTCCGGGAACCAATCTGCTGCAGACACTAAAATCTCAACAGGGTGGGCATCCCACGTTTTTCAGTTCTTCTTCCCCAGTCACACCTTCACTTCATCACCTGTGACTCAGATGATAAATATTCGTTAAGTCTCACTGATTCTAAGTTAGCCTTCTTTCACTTATCTCATCTACCTAAGAATCATCAGATCTGTATTCCTTCAACCCAGTGTCAGCAGACTAGGTAGGCCCTCAATTTTATCTTATTGGAGTTTCTTGTAAGTACACAGAGTTTTTCTCAAATTCACTGTGCAATTTTAGGACAGAAAGTCTGTCTTCCACTGCCAAAGGCTCCTCATAGAACTATGAGCAGAATTTGTAACACAATAGGAACTCAAGAAATATCTGTCTAGTGAGCGTTGGAGATCTTGTCTGAGTCTGTATTTTTAACAACTTCCAGAATAATACTACCTGTAGCCCTTATAATTTTTTAAAATTATGAGTAAATTACTCCGTGATGTGCCTAAAGGAAGAGTGAGTACATGAAGAGTTTAGGTTTATAATAACAAGCTGCTCGGCAGAGTTACTCTGAAATTTAATGATATATGTTAGTTTTTATGCGTATGTTAACAAGCCACAAATAGTGATCAGCTCACACAGTAGCTGTAATTAGTGGTACTTACATACAACTAGGTCAAGTTTTCAAGTCTGTTTTGTTCATGCCGTGGGATGCATACATATGGCTTGTTTTCCCTGATTCCATATGAAATTAAAGTATGACAAGTGAATCAATCTCTTTTCCCCTCACAGGAGAGATTCTATGCCCTCTGACTGGGAATCCTCCGTGGAGCCCGAGGCTGCAGTGTGTCCCCTCTCCAGCCGCTCCGCTCTCCTCCAGAGGCCATCCTCAAAAACCTGGGGACCGAGGAGCTCAAGAGCACAATCTTGGCTATAGAGTTATTTATAAATAAACTGGATAAATCTAAACAAAAATTTTGCTAATATGATTATTATGAAACTGGTAACTGGGAAAAATATGACAGGGTGATAAAGATTCGTTAAACCTCACGGATTCTAGAACTATCTCCACAGCTGAAGTAATGCACAGTCAACATTTAAACAGAAGTCCTGAATTTCTAGAAGTCTTCTTATACTGTTTATCACCACCTTAAAAAGAGTGACACCATTCTTACAGTGGCACAGGTTACATGAGCAATTTTATCCTCCTCAGTCTTAAGTTAATTAGATTTCCTTATGATTATTCATGTGCAGCCAACCCAAACAATGCCTGAGAGCTGTTACACACAGAAGTTAGGGCAACAAAATAGGCTAGTGAAGTTACAAATGTTCTCCGAGGATCTAAAAATACAACAAGAATTCTCAGCACCATTCCAAATACAGTGGGTTTCTGTACTAATTCTAATGAGAGTGGAAAGAACTGTAGTTTGGTGCGGGAGATCTCTAATTTTAATGAGAGTGGGAAGAACTGTAGTTGTGGACGGGAGATCTCCAGGCTCAATGTTAGCAAGGGCTTAGCGAGATGCTTTCAATCTCTTCTCTCAGACATTTAAAATATTAGGACCCTTAGGAGTTTTATGCATTCTTTATTTATAATGGCTAATGCAAATAGGAACACAGAACAAAGATGAAGGAATAATTTAAGACCACAGTCACTGAGACATTTCAGACCTGGACATGAAAAGAAAGAGAGAAAGAGAGAAAGAGAGAGAGAGAGAGAGAGAGAGAGAGAGAGAGAGAGAGAGAGAGAGAGAGATGGACAGACACAAACACCCCCATGTAGGCAAAGAATGCTTGCCAGTATTTCTCCCCTCCTGCCCTTATTCACAGGTTACTGAAAGGGGCATAGACTGGTATGACCTTTCTAGAATGGCATGTGACAATATTTCAAGATTTTTAAATATGTCTGTATCTCTGACCCTATCATCACTGTTCCAGGAATGTCCTAAGGAGATAACCAGAGACAGGGTAAAGTTTCCTAAGTCTAGTTGGTCAAGGCTCACCGATTTTCCTTCCTCTCTTGGATCTGTAAATTTCTCTCCCTACAGTCTTTATGTCAGGCCCTCGTTGTTTCTCTCTTGAATATAAGAATCCTTTATTTTGTTCTCCTTCAGTCTACTCTTCATACTATAGCTAGTAAACTTTATAAAACACAGTTCTGATCACGTCACCTCCATATTTAAAATAATTGCATGGCTCCCCTAGATGGTTCCCTCAGATTTCAAGGCCCAGACTCTGCCTTCTTTCCTAGCTGCTCCCTCTCTTCACTATATACCTCATGATCTGGAGCAATTGGCCGAATGTGCCACCTGTTGCTCCTCCCATGCCTGTACCAGTAGTTTATTGAAATGTGCTCCCCAGGTCCCCCAGTGCCTTCAGAGCCTGGTGAGTCCCTCAAGTCTTTTTAAAGCCCTCATGGGCACACTGCCCTGCTGGGAAACCTTCTGATGTCTGAAACCAGTACAGTCTCACTGCACTCTGTGAGAGCTCTGTTGTGGCACTTTTCATTTTCTGGGTGGTCTGCTGGCTCCTCCACTATACCAAGTCTTATTCCTCCATCCTTCATCTCCAGCACCCGAAGAATGCCTTCTGCAGCCATGTTGCATGAAGGACTCTGTGACTATGAGAATCGAGACTGATTCTACAAACATATCCAACTACCTGATTAACAGCTTACTCTTGTGCAAAAATGATGGCATAAATAATAAGACCAAAGAAGAGCCAAATAGAATGATTAGGCCATCCTTCTATCTTGTACCAAATACCATATTGGATAAAAATTAAACAGCAGAGAGCTAAAAATGCTCATTTCTTGAAAATAACTGTATTATAGAGAAGGAATAAAAATATTCTTAACTATAATTTGTAAATGCATGACTCAACATAACTTACTGCTACATATAACAACAGGGGCAGGGGGAGAATGCTACCATGGCATCAGAGCCATGTTTTGCCATGAGCAATCCCCACCCTCAGTGTACCCGACAAGATGGCAGAGCCAGCATCTCTGCAAGTGGGCCCAGGGACATGGGCTGGTGGGAGGAGACTGACTGTAAAGAGGCTGTGGAGCTTGCAGAGGTGGGAAATTAAAACCACTGCTCTTTTTGCTTCAGGCTAATTAAAGCTACTTGACTGTAAATAGGGTAAGGGAACTGGTGCTAAACTGATTTATTCCTCTACTTCTGGCCATCAATTGGACCTGCTAAGCATGGCAGTAATCAAAGGAATACTTTACTTAATTGCATGAAACCATCCTGAGAGCTAACTTAGCACAGCTATTCCCATTACCCAGTCCAATTCTCAGTGCAGCAATGATGAGCTGCTAAGAGCTGACTGGGTGTGAAAACCACGGACATCAGGCCAACTCCAACCTTCCACCTGCTTCTGTATGGAAGCTAAGAATGGTTTTTACATATTTTAATAAATGAAAGATAATTAAAGGAAGAATACCATTTTGTGACATGAAAATTATATGAACTCTGAATTTCAGTGTCCTTAAATTTTATTGGAACAGCCCCACTCATTTGTTTGTCTATCTCTGGCTGCTTTCACATTATGACAGCAGAGCTGAGTATTGGAGACAGAACTTATGGCCCACAAAGCCTAAAATATTTACTATCTGCCTTTTAGAGGAAGCCTGCAGACCCATAACTTAAAAGATGGCTAGGCAAGGCCATCTATACTAATAAAAGGGTAATATGCAAATTTGTCAGGACACCCTCACAGTAATGACTGTACAGAAGGCTGCATGGGGCGACAAGGCCAGCAGGGGGGTTAGTGAGGGGCGACCAAATGACTGAACAGCAGGCTGCGTGGGTGATCAAAAAACCAAACAGCAGGCTGCGTGAGGCAACCAGGCCAGAAGAGGGGGGCAGTGAGGGGCAACTGGGCCAGCAGAGGAGGTCAGTGAGGGGCAACCAGGATGGCAGGGAGGGCAGTTGGTGGCAACCAGGTCAGCAGGGGAGCAGTGAGGGGCGACCAGGCCAGCAGAGGGGGGCAATTGGTGGCAACCAGGCCGGCAGGGGGGGCAGTTGGGGGCGACCGGGCTGGCGGGGGTAGCAAGTTGGGGACAATCAGGTCGGCAGGCAGAGGTGGTTAGGGGTGATCAGGCTAGCGGGAGGGAGGGGCAGTTAGGGGCGATCAGGCAGGCAGGCAGGTGAGCAGTTAGGAGCCAGCAGTCCCAGATTGTGAGAAGGATGTCCAACTGCCGGTTTAGGCCCGATCCCAGTATCAGGCCTAAACCGGCAGTCGGAAATCCCCCGAGGGATCCCGGATCGGAGAGGGTGCAGGCTGAGCTGAGGGTACCACCCCCCCATGCACGAATTTCATGCACTGGGCCTCTAGTCCATAATAGCATTCCACAGCAGCTTGGATTCCAAGGTACTTAAAAATTATTTCCATTAATGAGTTTATCTTGCTCACAGAAATGGCCACTAATTTGAGCTTCAAAATTGTGCTAGGCAGGATTCATGTAAGATGGCTGAGAATTTAATAAAGGCCCCTTTAGTTTAGAGGAATTTGACTATGAAGATGAAAATAAATTTTCTTCACTACAACTTTCTCTAATTCAGAAAGTCAAAGGTTCAGCAGGAGCCAGCCATATCCACCCTCTCACATGCTGAGGATCCTGAAGTGGCACAGTTTCCTTCAGGCAGTGGGGCTCCTTTCTTCAGAAGCCTCCCATGGAAGGCCTCCCTCTGAGTGCTGTCACCACACTAAGGGTGTCAGCCTGGAGAAAGCCCCGGAAAACTGTAGGTGTAGCTTCCTGACTTTTGTTGGGGGGTTCTTTTTAGCACCCTGCTACCCTCCCTTTGTTATCCTTTATGAAGGCAATGGCTAAGACACAGAACATCACATCAGAGTCAACTAATGGCATCTTCATCTCTGGAAAGGAGGCTTCTGGGAGGATGGGGGTCAGGGAGCTCTGTGCACTCCCAAGGCCCGTAGGGCAGGCCTGAGTCGTCCAGGAAAATCTGAACAGGGTGTAAGGGCTTCCCATAGCCCCCCACCCCACAAAACTCAGATTTAGATATGATTATAATCCATTATGATTACTTTGACTACAAACACATAAAAGTCCCTTTATGAGAATCTCTGTTTAAGAAACATATGTATATATATTATACATATAAACATATGTATATATATTTTATATATATATAAACATATGTATAATAAAGAAAATAAAACATGCATGTGTTAAACTCTAGAATTAACATGGCAGCAGAAAACATGAAGGTGGGAAGAAACCACCTGGAAGGTATGTTACTCAACTCATCCAACCACAAGCACAAAGAATGCACTCAGCACCTACACTTGCTTTCGGGCAATGGCATAAAGGAGCGTCATTTCACTGAGCTAGAATCTCTTTACAACTCGGTTTAAGCTCCAGATAAAAGAGACATTTGGAGCAGGTAATCCGAACTCAAAGGCAGAGCTTCCCATCTGTTTCACATCACAGTACATACAGAACTTGCTAGTACCTGACAGCACTCTAGGATAAGCAGACAGGACTGCTAGCAGGTGGTCCCCAGGAACTGAGGCCAGCCCAGGTAGCCCTGAGGGCTGAGGGTGCATCATTTCAGACGTGAGTATGGCAGCTCTGGTCTAAGGTGTGGACTGCAATCACCCAGTGGTCAAGTTGCTCTGCATTTCGGAAGTTGTTATGACCTCTAAACCATTGAGTCCTTACCTGACAAACAGGTACTATGCTAGTGTACTCCATCTCACCCATTCTGAAAGTCATCACGGTAAATTGACTTCTTGGAAAGGTGACTTCTGGGTTAGCAGATCTATTCTGCATTCAAGGGCATACTGTGTGACATGGATGGTGTCCCCTCTTACAAAGGCCTCTCATAGCACCTTCCTAATTGAGGTTAGTGTAAAAAATGCATATATATATTTTAGGACTGCCACCAAAAACGTGGACATCGTGAACTGAGGCAAACAGCATCAGAGAGCAACTCAAACAGCAGGCTATGCCAAAGCCCCGAAGAAAAATGGATTTTAGTGAAGGCAAATGCAGGCAGTCGACACATGAGAACAAATGCAGTGACTGCCAAATGGGCCACTGAGCTGATTTATAAAGGATCTCACGGTGTCTCTGTCGCAGGAGACTGATGTGCTCCTCCTAAAGTCCTGGTCCACACACTCATCTAGAGAACCAAGGATTCAACTCCAAGGATGCAAATCCCTTATTTTCAAACCTTCATTAACTGGAACTTAAGTAGGACTTTTGAGGGCTTGTTTTTCTCACTTGAAAGGAAACTTTTTCTCTTAAGTCAGCATGGCGTAAAAGGAGGAAAGGTGAACAAAGTGCTAGCTATCTGGATTTCTTGCATATAAGCAACTTATTTAACCTTTGGGGGCTTTGGCTTTCTAATTTATAAAATGAGAGGGCCAATGAGATACAGATAACTAAGTTACCAGACATAGCAACTCAGCCAGGTTTGAATGACAGCTGCCTAAGTCCCAGTGAACCGCTGGCATGGCTGTGCTATTCCAGAGCCATCAATACCATTCTGGGACATTGTTTTCTTCAATAGCCAGCATTCTATAGTCTCCCCAGTTCTGTGCTTCCTCAGCTATTAATCTGGAATTTGTAAACATAATTCTTTTGGGATGACAAGGGATAAGAAGAAACACTTATTTCTTTAAGCCCCATAATCAGATACTGGTTAACTCCTACATGTCCATGTTTCCTGTTCCCAGCTCAGTTAAGAGGGATTAACAGTAGAAACCAAGGTGAGGACCAAATACTGGACATACCTTCCCAGGTTAGGCCAGCTGGGAGCTTTGGTCTCACAGCCACCCAGACACTACCCTTTGCCTGAGCTCACAGTGTTAGGCCTCAGGCACCTGTGGAGCTAGGAGGAGTGGGAGTTAGTTCCTGCCTACCTTGCAGAACATTGTTTCAGGGCAGTGACTGAAGAAACAAGGAGGGAAGAGTTCAAGACTACCATACTGAGTTGCAGACATGCTTGGGTTCAGGTACAAAGCAAATCTGTTGGTTGCACTAAAAAAAGGAAGTGACTGACCTGATCCAAACGCAGTGCGCCGTCCAAAAACCGCTGTTTGCGTAACTCCTTCGCAATCCGGTGAAGATTCAAGACAGCCTGGTGTACCTCCTCACTGGTGTGCTCTGGGGAGATGGGGGGTAGCTCCTGCTCAGGGATTGTCGTAGTCGGGCTCTCAATCATGCTCTGTGCGTGCTCGTAGCTCAGTTTGGTGCAGGAGCAGATGATGGTCCGGCCAAACCACTCACTAAGGATCTGCAGGAGGACAGATTGTGAGGAATTGGTTTTCAGGTTTTTCTTACATGTGACCATTCACCCACATGCATTCTCCAAAGATTCCCTGAGCGCTGGCTTTTTGCTCAGAATGGTGTTAGGTTCCGGCTGGGTACAAAAACTGATCCAATGTGGAAGCTGCTGCCCTCAGCGAGCTCAGCCTCTACCAGGCTTGGACTGGGCAGGCATGGAGTCTCCAGACGTCTCCGAGCACAGGGGCTCAGGCAAAGCCAAGCAGGAGACTGAGGTGAAGGGCCTGTAGGAGGCTTTTTCATTCATTTGGGTAAGTGGTCATCAATGTCAAAACTGGGAAAGAGAAGAAGGGATAGATGCCAAAGATGTGCAGATGGGGAGTCTGTGGGTTTGGTAATGGATATGATGTGGGATGAGGGAAAAGGTGGGGCCCCTAGAAACAGAGAGCAGGATGCAGGAGAAAGAAAAAGCCAAGTTCAACTTGTTCTCTTTGGGGCACTGATGTAGAAACAAAGGCCCAGAACAGTATTTCTCAACCTCAGCACTATTGGGCTAATTCATTGTTGTGGGGTTGTACTGTGCACTGTGAAGTGTTTAGCAGTATCCTTCAACTCTGCCCACTAGCACCTCTCCCCAGCCCTGAGTTGACAACCAAACCATTTCTAGACGTTGTCAAATGTCCCCTGCGGTTATCGGAGCAGATTGAGATCCAGTGGGCTCGAAGCAGACACACCTGAGTTGAGCAGTGATACTGCTGAGGGATGGGTTACCAATGATCTGCATTTTATCCTTTCAGTTTGTCTCTATTTTTTTATAATGAGCATTTATTACTTTTAAAACAAAAATAAAATAAACCTTAAACTATTCGGGGGACTCCTGAGCCTGAGGTGCAGGGCGGAGACCTGGATGATGCCAAGTTACAGGCAGTGGGTATAGCCCTGGGGCAATGACTGGTTTGGAGGTGGGAAGATGGCCTCCCGGACCTGAAAGAAAGAGAAGGCCGTATTCTCCACAAACTCCTTCATATTGGGGGACAAAAAGAAAAGCTGGATGCTGAAAACAAACAAAAACAAGAGGACTCAAAAAGACAGGAGAAAATTCAAGAGTGTCCGCTGTTAGGAAGAGCAGGAGACAGGGTGGAAGAAAGGGGTGCTTAGAAGCAGCAACAGGCACATTTCATCGCCCTTGGGATGAGATAGACGCTGTTTCTACACTTTCCATAAAACTACTTCATCACACAGCAACGTATGTGGCAGGTGTTTTGTTATCCTCACTCTGCAAACAAGGAAACTAAGGCACAGACCCATTAAGTGACCTGCTAGAGAATGAATGGCAAAGCCAGGAACTGAGCCCAGGCAGTTCAGCCCCAGAGCCTGAGCTCCTAACCGCTAGGCTATGTCAAATGCCATCTGGACGTTGAGGAGGATGAAAACAAAGGAAAAGACCTTGTATTGAGCATTTGCTTATTGGTGAGCTTTATGAAGGCTATTTTAGGGGGGGAATATGGTACAGGCTAGGTAGATTTCAGGCATGTGCTACAGACAGATTACAGAGACACTGTCAATCCGGCAGCCAGAGCTCTGCCTTCCACCGGCCTCTCACACCCCGTGTGCCATTCAAAAAGCAGCATCTTCTGTGCGAGGCATATGTGGGAAAGTTTGGAAAATTTGGGGTTAGGACAGGTGGACAGCTAGCAAGCAGTGGTGGCAATGTGTGGATGGCTGATTCCACAAGGATGGAAGGACAGGGATGTTGCAGTTTGTAGGGTGAGGGGAGAAGCCAGTACATAAGGAGGACCGACGTTGCCGGAGAACGAATGGGTCCTGAGCCAAAGGACTCCAGTAGGTGACCCATCCATGAAAGAGGAGCAGGGACCTGGAGGGGAGGTGGGAAGCATAGGGGAGGCAAGAAAGGCGATCTTGAGGGGATGAGGCAAGCCAAGAACACTCGGATCAGATATTCCCAACCTATGGAGCCAAGTAGAAGGCAAAGAATAAGGGTCCTGAGTGGGATTCAAAGGCGTGAGGAAAGTGGAAGAGCCCTGGGATCAATGCCAGTTCTTAACATTTATTATCTGTAACCTGGCAGAATTGGAAGTCTACACTCCTTATCAGAGCTCCCTAACACACGCTGCTTGCACTATCTTAGTTTGAGCCACTTCTTCCTAACAGGCACCTTGGCTCCTTCAGCTGGTTTCCTTATCCACCAATACCTATCTTAACAGCACACAAGACCACCACCAGATCTGCGACTACTGAGAAGTTTCCTATAATGCCCGCATCCCAGAAAACCTGTACTGCCCTTCTTTTTGAACCCACAACGGGTTGAAGTGAAAGTTCTGAAGAGCCATCGAGAACTATCTGGCCATGTGACAGTGGCCTCAGGCAGCAGAACCTACCCTGCTTTAACACAATCCAGTGATTCTGGAATCACAGGGACTAAAAAAATGGAGGTCAGGAAAACTGGCCTAAAACCACCTTGTGGGGAGGCAGCAGAGAAGCAAGGATGTCCCCCACAGCCTCACAGAGAGGGCAGTAGGGAAAGAAGGACCAGGAATGGTGGCTCCCAGGGGCAGCATGCCTAACAGCAAGGGAAGAAGGCCTTTCTGGAAGGTACACCTCATTAATTTCCAATTTGGCAGCTGTATTCACATCAACGCCCCGTCCAGAACCAGGGCCAGTAGCAGAAGACAAAAGGACAGTTTTTCACGGAAAAAGTGAAAAAGCCATGAGGAGTTTCATAAATAAAACCCTTCAGAGAGAAGATCATGTCCTTCCTCTGTCCTTCGCTTAATCACAGGACGGGTCACTGGCTATCTGCAGGTGGCAAGCTTCCTGCATTCATTCGAGGACATCATTGTTTAGAATGTCAGACTGAATTCTGTGCCAACGCCTACTGAAGGCATATGATGATGAGGAAAACGTGGTCAGAATGGAGCAAACACTCTATCTCATGACCTACTTTTTGGCCCCAGGTAGGACAGGAAATAACAACACTGCTGTGGACAGCACTTCGGAGTATCTGGCCCTGGCCCCTACTGAACAACCTTTCACAGTTTCTTGAACACATTTGGGAGGACTGCATTATTCAGCCCATTTTACAGTTGAAAAAATAGGCTGGGAAAAAGCTTCTAAGTGGCAGCCACGAGCAGATCTATGTCTAAAGACTTAAGGCTCAAAATCTAGTGTTACTTGTATTATATTTTAGCTAAAGGTCACATAACAGACAAAGATGGTGGAGTAAAGGAAAGGAAGTATGCCTCATATACCAGCCTTCCATATATTATAGCAGGGGTCCTCAAACTTTTTAAATAGGGGGCCAGTTCACTGTCCCTCAGACCGTTGGAGGGCCAGACTATAGTTTAAAAAAAACTATGAACAAGTCCCTATGCACACTGCACTTACCTTATTTTGAAGTAAAAAAAACAAAATGGCAAAAACACCCGCATGTGGCCCGCGGGCCGTAGTTTGAGGACACCTGTATTATAGATACCATGTTGTGAGGACATCATATCCTTGGAAAACTTTAATTCTATTTAAATACATTATAAAATTTATCATCTAAAAAATGTCAGTGCTTCATTAAGACATTTCTGCTAATGGGTAAATTTGTAATTTTAAGTAAGTAGGTGCAAAATTACTTCTACAGCAGTTCTGGTTTTCTGTATATAATTTTTTTTTTTTTTTTTTTTAAGTATTAGAAAGAGCCCTATCTGTTTTGGCTCAGTGGATAGAGCATTGGCCTGTGGACCAAAGGGTCCCGGGTTAGATTCCGGTCAAGGGCACCTACCTTGGTTGCAGGCTCCTCCCCAGCCCAGGCCCTGGTTGGGGCTCCTGCAGGAGGCAACCAGTCTATGTGTTTCTCTCACATCGATATTCTCTCTGCCTTTCCCTCTCTCTTTCACTTTCTCTAAAAATCAATGGAAAAATATCCTCAGTTGAGGATTAAAAAAAAAAAAGTATTAGGAAGAAACATTTTCCTGACTGGAATAAAACCAGTCTGAGGTGGCCAGGGGTGGGGATGGGGAATTTATGCTGCTTGGAACACAAGGAAATCGTCGAGGGGGTGGGGGGAGGGGCACAGCCGTGAGAAAAGTCCAAGGGGCCAAGAAGAACATGCCTGAAAAGGGACTGGGCAGAAAAAGGAGGGGCTTGAAGGCAGCTAGGAGAGATCAACATGTTTGTGATGGGGGCCTGGGGACTGCAGTGGGGAGAGGCAGTGGGATGGTGGCTGGCTCAGGAGCAAGCAAGGATCCCCTAGGCCTACTCCTTGCACCAGGCCCACAGTAATTAAGCAAGGTGCAGGTCACTTTTTAAAGAAAAGAGAAGACTTCAGTGAGATTAGAGAGTAAAAAACAAGATGGAAGAACCGTCAGCAACTCACTTCATTTAGACCCAGCTGTGTCCTTTCCTACTGTGTGGAGGGGCCCTGAGGCACACTAGGCCCACCAGAATGCACGGAGGACGGGCCTGTGCTTGGGCCATGCATTTGCCAGCCTGTTTTAGTTTATAAGGCAGTTTGTTTATGTGTTAGAATTTTCTGCAACGTTTGTATTAAAAAAAAAGCCCGAGTAAACCGTGAGCTCTTCTGTCTCACGTCACCTGCCATCATCCTAGTCTGCAAACCCCCAGACAATAATCGGGCCCCTTTTCATCTTGACCTGTCTAAAGGTCAACTGTCTAAACTTCCAGCCTAAGAGGAAGGAAATGAGGGAATTTCCTTAAGTGTTTGCCTTGCAACTGTAGAAAATGGCAGGAATGTGAGAGGAACCTCAGGTCCCGGATGTGGTTAGGAGACAAGAATTCCATTTCTATGACAGTGGGTGAGGCCCCAAGCCTGAGCAGCCCTTGAAAAGTGTTCCCTTTACCATGACAGTTGCATGAGGGTGGGAAGGGGCAGTGGGAATCTCAGGTTGGTAGTTAGGCTGGGAGGCCTAAGGAACTAGGTAGGGAAGGAAGTTAAAGGTGGGGGAGAGGGTGGGAAATGTTGGAGAGCCATGGAGAAAGCCTTCTGAGGACTGGCTTCAGACAGACCCAGGAAACACAAAAAGCAGATTTTTAAGACCAGTGAGGTTAGCTCAGCCCCAGCTTTTCTTTCTCTTTAAAAATTAAAAAAAAATAATAAAATGTATATATATATATATATATAAATAAAATTGATCTCAGAGAAGGAGATAGAAACATCAATGATGAGAATCATCAATTAGCTGCCCTCTGCATGCCCCCCCCAACCCCCACCAGAGATGGAGCCCACAACCCAGGCATGTGCCTTGACTGGGAATTGAACCATGACCTCCTGGTTGATAGGTTGGCACTCAACCACTGAGCGACACTGGAAGGGCAGACCCAGCCTTTCAACATGACCAACCTAAACCAGCTCTCATGAACACAGGTCCAGCTTTTCTTAAAGACACCCAGCAAAGTGACGTGTTATGTTGATAACTAACTTCAGGGCTCAAGTCCTTAAGATTTAAGTCAAGTTCACTATTAATAACTATTAAATGCAGGAGAAAAGATGATTAAAAATCATTTTAGCAGGATAGTCTTATAAATAAATGGTAAATGTCTTTTTTTCCTTGAAAATATTTTATGTTGAATCTCAAGGATTCACAGCAAAATCAGTGTCCACGATTCAGTCTGCTGTTACCTTGAAGTGACCTTAGGGAAGCCTCTAATTGCGTGGGGCCTTCATTAGCAAACTGGGACACAGGGGACCAAGAATACAGCAGTTTTCCAAAGACTCCTCTGGTCCCCAGTGGTTTTTATAGGCCCGAGATAAAGCAATTCTGTCCTGCTTCTGCTAAGGACTAGAGGTGGGCATTCTGGTAACTTTTCTACTACTCTTAAGAAGCAGCCTTTGAAGCTACTGCCTCTCACTGGAGCTTCTTGGGCAAGACTCCCACTGTAGTGCCCGAGGATGACGCAAAACAGTGTATTTCTTTACCACTAACTGAAGCCCTAAGTCACACAATGGTGCTCATGAACCTTGGCTCTGTGAGCTGACTGCAGACACCATGATGACCCCGGAAAGTATATTTTATTTCTCACATTTCATAGGATTTCCATGGGTGGCAGTGGGGGTGACAGCGGCAGGGAGAGCATGGGAGGCAGTGGAGTGAACCTCTGTGGAGGAGTCATGAGAATCATCAATTCTTCCTTGCGTGAGCTGTGGAAGGTCCTTCTCAACTCCCAGGATAGCGCTCAAGAGGGCTGAGAAAGCTGCTGTGGATAAAAATGCCTTACCAAGGGGAATGCCATTCTAATTAAGCAGACCAACTCAACAAAGATCTGTGAAAACAGATATGCAATTCACTTTATGAAATCATTTCTGAGCATTTTAGGGGGTTACATGGCACTGTGGTGTGGAGGGGGAAGGATTAGTTAACAATGGGCTCTGCTTATAAGGATGTTAAAATCTAATAGGACAATGGATCTGTGTACAAATAGCTCCCAAGTGCAGATGACAGGTGCTGTAGGGATGGAGAGGCGAGAAAATGGGTTCTGACAGGGAGAATGGGGCCCTCCTATCTGAGCACCTTTGTAGGCTGTCTACCCTGCACCATTCCCAGACTACAGCAGGGGCCCCCAATCTTCACTCCCTCGAGGCTTGTGAGTTAGTGGTTCTTATAGTCCTACTAGTAGCCCTGCGCACGAATCCGTAGCTTGCTGCCACCCTCCAGTAGTTCTCCACCTGCTGCCTCGCCCTCCTGCAGCTCCCCCACACCCATAGCTTGCTGCCCTGGCCCCTCCTGTAGCTCTCTGCCCCACCCTCCCACTGATCCATGATCTGGTCGTTATGCTTCCCGGTGTAACGACCATTTGCATATTACATCTTTATTATATAGGATTGGGAGCAATTCCCTCACCTGGGGTTTGGGTTTTAAGTCTCCCACTTCCTTCATGACCTGACTCTAAAAATCTGTTCCTCTTTCCTTGTCTTCAACATCTCCTTTTCTATTCGCCTTCCCATACAGCCTACAAACAAACTCCAATCTCACTCATCTATTTATTTAAAAGAAAAAAAAAAAAGACAGGAAAAGAACCTCAAAATAATTCTTACTACAATGGTGATATGCATTCACTGCAGAAAACTTAAATACAGGTGGGAAAAGGAGAAGAAAAAGAATCTCCTATAAATCCACCATCAGGAGAAAATTATGACCTGTTTCTATTTCAGTACATATGTAGTTGTATTGAACAGAGCAAATACTTAATGACTAATTACTAAATGAATGAATAAAGGACTAACAATAGTTTCATGGAAGAAGTGGTATTTTAGCTGGATCTCAAAGAATAAGTAGGATTCATACTGGTAGAGATGAGGGAAGAACAGTCTAAGAAGAGAGAAAAGCATATGCAAAGTCTCAGAAGTGTGAGGGCAAATAAACCCTTCAGTGGCAAGAGTAGGGGCTTAGGGGACCAGAGAATGGTGGCAGATGGTCATGTAGTAGTGGAGGAGTCGGTGAGGTCTTTGAATATCATGCTCTGGAGATTGTCATGCTGAAGAAAGATGCTGAGCAATCCTACCCTTTATAATAAAGAGCTAATATGCAAATGGTTGTCACACCCTCATGCTGTAAAGGCGCAGACACTCAACATTGGGGAGAGAGGAATGGGGACCAGCCAGGCACAAATGAGCTCATGAGAGACAAATGGGGACCAGCCAAGCACAAATGAGCTCGCAAGAGAGGAATGGGGACCAGTCAGGCACAAATGAACTTGTGAGAGAGGAATGGGGACCAGCCAGGCTTTGGCCCGGGAGAGGGACAGCCGCCTGCCCCGCGGTCCCGGGTGCCAGCAGCTGCGCCTGTGGCCCGGGAGAGGGACAATCTGCATGCCCATGGTCCCCGCAGTCCTCACAGCGCCAACGGCTGTGTCTGCACCTGCAGCCCGGGAGAGGGACAAGCCGCTCGGCCCGTGGTCCGGGGTGCCTGCGGCTGCGGCCCAGGTGAAGCCACACATCTATGGTTCCCTGTGGTTGCAGCCAGCCTGGGTCTTGGGTGCCTGCGGCTAGCCAGAGGGAGGGAAGCCCGGGTCCCGGGTGCGGGGCGAGGCAGAGGAGGTTAGGGGCGATCAGGCCAGCAGGGGAACAATTAGGGGAGATCAGGCAGGCAGAGGTGGGTTGGGGTGATCAGGCAGGCAGGCAGGTGAGCCATTAGGAGCCAGCAGTCCCAGATTGTGAGAGGCAGCTGGACACCCCCCTAAGGGTCCCGGATTGGAGATGGTGCAGGCCAGGCTGAGGGACCCTCCCCTCGCCCCGCCACCGTGCACGAATTTCATGCACTTGGCCTCTAGTAGTGCAATGAGACCAGATTCAGCTTTAAAAAGTCATCTAACACCACTGGGGAGAGGGCTTGAACAGTTTCTCTCAGCCATCCCAGAGGAGGATGACAGGATTTGAGTAGGACAGTGACTGTGGTGACAGAAAAGAGAGGAGTGACTAGAGACACTTGGCAAAGGTAGAGCTGCTAGCACTTAGAACTGCTGGGTTTTGGCAGATGTGAAGCAGGCTAGAGGCTGAGAGTCTAAGTGGTTTGGAAGATGCTGATGCCGGTAACAGATCTAGAGAAGGTGGGGCTTGAACTCAGGCTGCAGCAGAAGATGTTTTACTGAATGAAGAGAGGTGAAGGGATGAGGAAAGGCAGAGGGGTATTCTGACTCTCTGAAGTGGGGACTTCAGCAGATCAAGCTGGCTGGTTTCCTTGATTTCCAAGAAGAACTGAAAGTCTCCTGGGGGAATGGTGGATCTTGAAGGAAAGAGGAGTGGAAGGCAAAGTTGAAGGCTGGAGTCAAGAATAAAAGTTTGAAACAGCTACACTGGCAATAAAAGGATTCTCAAATAGCACATTGAAGGGCCAGCTGAAGAACGACATTGTAGTTCCTCTACAGTGTCCAATATTCAAAATGGTGGGTGTTAGGCATGGACAGGAAAGATTTTCCTAGACCTCCAAGGAATGGACAGAGACTTGAAGGATGTTCTAAGGTGGCAGTTAGGAAAGTGCGACCTTGAGTGAAGTCAGGTCATGGAAGCTGGGGTGGGGAGCTGCTACATAGTGGAGAGCTCAGTTATGCAATAAAAACCAGCTTTTCCCAAAGCAGAGATGCTCTAGGAAGCGAGAAGAGACTCTAGTCCCAAGCAGACTTTGTAGTTCATGCATTTCTAGCTGTGAAGACAGGGAGAAAAGAAAAGGGGGGGGGGGGGATCCCATTGTGAAGACTTTTTAGATTTTTTTCTGAATAAGAGACTAGAGAGTTTTGTGTTTGTTTGTTTTTTAAGAGAGATAATACCTAATTTCTGACTTAGAAGGATCATTCTGACTGCTGAGTAGAGAGAAGATAAGTGGGGCAGAAGTAGAAGCCAGGAGAACAGTTAGGAAGCCAGTGTAGTCCAGGTGGGGGGTGGTAGCCTGGACCCAGGTGACAATGCTGGTAGTGGTAAAGAAGGGAACAGATTCTAGAGGTAGTTATGATGATAAAACCGAGGGGATTCACTGGTGGATTGGATGTAAGAGGTAAGAGAAAGATCGAAGTCAATAATGACATTGTGGTTTTTGGCTACGTAAATGGCTGAAATGGCGTTGTTGTTACTGATTAAGGTTGAAATGGGCAACTTCTGGAGTATACCCTCACATTCTAACTTAGAAGGAGCAATGGCAGGGATATTGCTGGAAAGGCAAGCTGTGAAGAGCTACTATAATTGTGAGACACTTCCTTCAGTATTCCGAACTGTGACCCTGAGATATTACAGTTTTAAGATCTAAGAACTTAGTTATCAAGTCAGATTCATTGCTTCTGACCTCCTTTAAAATGTAAGATAGATGTTTTTACAGAAGTTACTTAAAATTAAGATGCCTCTGATGAGTGGGGCACTTAGGTATGGTCTCTGTTTTGTAGGACCTTAGTGTCAAGTTAGACAGAGTGCCAGAGGTGTTAAAAAATAACAAGGGCACTGGACTAACATGGTCAAAGTGGATTTCATGGTACCCAAGTTGGAACTTACAAAGCACAAGGTTCAGTTGGGCTTGTTTTCCATATGACAATATATAGTCACAAATATCTAGATCAGAGAACAATGCCCTCACCACCAATATGTGAGAAAAGTGCCAAAAATAGATCCTTCAGAATTTACTGATCTAAAAATCTGGGCGCTGGATTAATGAAAGCATGTATGACCAAGATTTTCTGCTGAATGTTTAAAAAAACCTAGTGGGTATTTAAATAAAAATATCCTTTCTATAGATGACCATGCCTACTCTAGAAAATAAGACTTCCCGCAGGCTAAGGAAAACTACAAAACATTCTCCACTTCGTCCCCAGGTGAGACTGGCACCATGTAGCAGAGGTACGATGCTGTTGGATGCTGTTGGCCCTGCTCCGACTCCTAAGTTCCAGGGCTACACACAAACCATCACTACACACAAACCATCACTACACACAAACCCAGCCTCAGGCTTTGGACACATCCTCCTCATTTATTCAGGGTCCCTACTGGCCTGCTGGTTCCCTGACCCTCCCACCTGCCCTCCACCCCACCCCCACCCCATTTCATGCATCTTGGCTGTAAGATGGGTGAAGAATGTCCAGCCCTTGGGCTGTATAAGGCCCAAGAAATCATTTGGTCTGGCCCTGCCAAGACATTAGGAGTTAATTAAATGTTTAACCAAATATAACAGGATAATTTTTAAAAATATATATTTTTATTGATTTCACAGAGGAAGGGAGAGGGAGAGAGAGAGAGAAAAATATCAATGATAAGAGAGAATCATTGATTAGACTAGCAGGCTATTTAAAAAAAATAATTATTTTCTTTATCCCCCTCTTGTCTCCGCCACCCCCCCCCCCCCCCCCGCTTATGCCCTCACTCCCCCGGTGTCTGTGTCCATTGGTTATGCTTATATGCATGCATACAAGTCCTTTGGTTGATCTCTCTCCCTTACCCCCATTCTCCCCTACCTTCCCTCTGAGGTTTGACGATTTTTATTGATTTCAGAGAGAGAGATAGAAACATCAATGATGAGAATCATTGATTGGCTGCCTCCTGCATGTCCCCTACGAGGGATTGAGCTCACAACCTGGGCATGTGCCCTTGACCAGAATCGAACCCGGTACCCTTTAGTCTGCAGGCCGATGCTCTATCCACTGAGCCAAACCGGCTAGGGCCAGGCTAATTTTTAAGTTGATAATTTTGTATATCCCGCAAATGATGTTACAAATATCCATATGGCCCTTGGCAGAAAAAAAGGCTCCCCACCCCTGCTGTAAGAGCTACTCATTGGTCACTATACCCCTGGACTAACCAACCAGGTTAACTCCCCATGTGCTATTTGGTCTGGTAGGGTGCTTGGATGACCACAGTACAATAAGTGTGGTTAGTGGTTCTACAACTATTCCCAGTCCAAATCCCTTCACTTCCTACTTGGCTTGTTTGACAGAGGCCCAGCATCCCCTCCTGGACCTTGTGCCTACTTCACACCTGCTCTATAGACCCCTCATGCCAAAAGGCTTGGTTACCAGACACTACCTCCAACAGAAACCCTAAAGACCAATTGAGCCTTCAGAGTGCCTCTTTCTAGTGCTTCTTTTATGACCCTCATATTTTAGAAGCTCATTAGATCAGGCAGCTTTTTATTCCTTGGGTCTGACCCTGGCAGGCATAATTCAGATTCATCGTTCTTTTCTGTTGATTCAAGTTACTTTTCTCCTATGGGCTTTTATTTTCTATTTAGTTAAATTTTTGCAAAAACAAGCATTTATTAAAATATAAAAGTAATATGTGTTTTCAAAAAACATTAGAAAACACACAAAAAAGTAGAAAAAATTACTCATAGTCTTACTACCCAAATACAACCACTATTGGCATTCTATTTTATTTCCTTCTGGTCTTTTTCCATTCATTTTTTCCCCATGCATGTTCCCACCCCCACCAAAATATCATTACTGGCATACTGTCTTCACAATTCCTTCTTTGTATTTCAGATCAGGTTTGCTTCTTGATTCTCACAAAGGAATCTAGTATCAGATATATAGGAACTGTCAAAACCAAATGTAATGTGTGTAGCTTGTTTTGATTCCAGTCCAGACAAATCAATTGGAGGCAATCCAGGAAATGTAATTATGGACTGGATTCTGGACATGACACCAAAGCACTAGCATATTGTTAGGTGTGCTAACAGCATTGTGCTTACATAAGAAAGTGTCCACATTTTTTAGAATTACATATCAAAATATGTATGAGTGTAATGACATGATGTCTGTGTTTATTTTAAAGTACTTTAGCAAAGAAAAAAATGTTGATATAGTCGAGTCTGGGAGCAGGGATGGTGGGGTTATTGTATGCTTGAAATTTTACAAAATAAAAATGAGAAGATTGAAGTATCCATAGTTCACACAGTCAAATAGTTTTAAAAGCTTGCTATAAAAACAGTAGCTCTCTGTCCCTCTCTCTCTTCTGCCCTGCCCACGGGGTAATCACTTTCACCTCGTTCAGCAGATCAGATTATTTTGGCATTACTTTCATATTTTTGTATAGCCTTCTTGATTTCTACTTCTTGATTTTTCAGTTTTAGACATTATTCACAAACTTTTCACTATAGAAGATAATTTATTTTTCTTTCCACACACACCCTTCCCCTAATCAAACCCACATAATTGTTCCATGCCCTCATCCTCCCAATAAAGTTACATAATAAACTATCAGCATTAACTATTATGATTATGTAGATACTAAGTGTTACTTTTCTTTCCTATACAACTTTTATTTTCACTGAATTTAATAACTGTCTTGTTTTAATTTGCTTGTTTTTCTGTATACTATGTACATTGATCCACTCCAAACTACCAACTGTATAGAACAGTGGATCTCATGGTCTGTGGACTCCTGGTGGTCTCTGAGACCCTTTCAGGGACCCATAAGGTCAAAACTATTTTCATAATAGTACTAAGGCATTATTTGCCCCTTTCCGTGTGCTGACATTTACACTGATGGTACAAAAGCACTGGTAGGGAAAACTGCTGTTGCCTTGGCATGAATCCGGCCATTGCAACAAAGGGTACCAGTGGTCAGGAAACTCATCACACTTCACACTCTCAGGGAAAAACAGTTCACTTAAGAATGTTTTTGATGAAACAGTGAAAGTTATTAACTTTATTACGTCTCAACCCTTTAGTGCTTATTTTATCACTTATTCTGCATGCCGAAGTATGATGATTATCTTGAGGAAAAGCATTTATATAACTTTGAGTTGTGAGCTAAACTGATTGCTTTTTTTTTTTTTTATGGAATATCACTTTTACTTGAACGAACAACTGACACACAAACTATGATTATTTGGCACTTCAAGGAAAACAACTGACATCATTTATTGCCAATGATAAAATTTGAACTTTCATGAAAATTAGAATTTTGGAAACCTTGTATGTGACACATATTACACACATTTCCTAAAAGACTTGTCTAAGATCAGTAGTAATATTAACAAATGTGATTTCTTGATATCATATAATGTGTCCACATTTAGAAGATCAATAACAAACCAATATTTTCTAAATTTCTAAATACATGATAAAAAATCACGTATAAAAGATCCATTCAGAGTGTAAGACAGACCAATAGATTATAATATAACCCAGTTAAAAAAATCAATTGATATTGTATTAGTCTGCTAGGGCTATCATAACAATATACCACAGACTGGGTGGCTTAATCACAGATATTTCTCTCATTTCTGGATGCTAGAAGTCCAAGATAAGGTGCCAGCTGATTCGGCTTCTGGTGAGAGCTCTCTTCCTAGCTTTCAGAAGGTCATCTTCTCACTATGTCCTCACATGGCAGGGAGAGAGAGTAAGCCCTTGGGCTTCTTCTTATAAGGGTACTAATTCTATCATTTTTATCAGGGTTCCATTCTCATGACCTAATTTAACTTTAATCATCTCCTTAAAGGTCTTATCTCCAAATACAGTCACATTCAGGGTTAGGGCTTCAACATATGAATTTGGGGAGGAGGGAGGCACAATTCAGTCCATAGCAGATATGGCTTCAGATTCTAGATTGCATTTGACATTAAGAGATTACTGTCAAATTCTTGTGTAATATAAACAAATATCCACAATTATTTGAAAAAAAGCTATTAAGACACTCCTTTCTTTAACTACATATCTGTCTGAAGCCAGATTTTCTTCACATACTTCAACTAAAAGAACTTACCCCAATAGATTGAATATAGAAGTACATGTGAGAACCCAGTTCAATGTCTTGCCTAAGACAGACATGAAAGAAATTTCCAAAAATGTAAAAAAAGCTTTTCTCCTAATTTTGTTTTAGAAAATAGTTATTTTTCACAAAATGTTATTTATATCAATATATAATGAATTGGATTTATTTTAATTAAAATAAGTGAATGTCTAAAATTTAATCAGTTTTTATTTCTAATAGGGTAAGCTACATAAAAGCTCTTTGACATCCTCAATCATTTTTTAATGCAATAGGTTCTGAGACCAAAAAGCTTGATAACTGCCAGTCTAAATCATCTCTCAAGAAATTCAGATATACATATATCTTAACTATTTCATTTTCTCAAAGATATCTCTCCTAGAGCCTTCTACACCAAGTAGAGCTATATCTTAGCAACTTTCTTCACCATCACCTTGGTCAGGTGTCAACAAGTTATGGTGTGTGGGCCAAATCCAGCCTGCCACCTGTTTTTTAAATAAAGTTTTACTGGAACACAGCCATGCTCACTCATTTATATATTGTTTTTTTGTGTTGTTGTTTTTTTACTACTACAAGGGCAAAGTTGAGTAGTTGCGACAGAGACCAAATGGCCTATAAAAGCTAAAAATATTTACTGTTTAGTCCTCATGGGGAAAGTTTGTTTATTTGTGATCTAGGTGATTTTTTCACTTCTTTCCTGTGTTGGTTTATTTGTTTCTTAAATCCCATGTCTTCCTCCTTCCTGATTTACTCCTTAATTTTGGTGAAGCACATATTCTGGTAGCTTCTTGAGAAAGGGTATATGAGGTACTTTTTTTGTTTGAGACTTTGCATATCTGAAAATGTCCTTTTCTACTCTCACATTTTATTCACAGCTCAACTGGGTACAAAATTTTAGCGTAGAAATCATAGTCTTTCAGAAATTAGAAAGCTTTGCTTCACTGTCATCTTGTTTCTAGGGTTTTAATAGAAAAGCCTTAAGTTAGTCTGAGTTCTGATCGACTCTGTGTGACTTTTTTTTCTTTTAACTCTTAGAAGCCTAAGGACCTTTCTGTGTTCTCAGTGATCTGAGATTGTAGGACAATGTGGCTTGGTGAGGATGTGCCTCCACCACTGTGCTGGACAGTGGGCTCTTTCAGTATAAAAAGTCAACCCTCTAGTCAGGGCACTTTCTTGAATTATTTCTTTCCCTTCTGTTGTTTGTTTGTTCTGTTCTCTATTTCTGGAATATTTATTGAACAGATGTTGGGCATCTTGGACTGGTCCTATAATTTTCTTACCTTTTCTTTCTCTTTCTGGGACAATTCCTCAATTTAATCTTTTAACCAGAAGTTTGAGTCTTTATTTTTTCTAATATGTTTCTAATTTCTAAGAGCATTCCCTCCATCCCCCAAATGTTTATTTTAAAAAGTATTTAGATCTTGTGATATAAATGCTTTCTTTTAAACAATTCTCTTAGGATGTAAACAATAGTTTCATTTCCTTGTATAGTCTGTCTTGTTCTAGTTGCTATTTTTCTGTTTGCTTGCTTTGGTTTTCCTATATCATGTTAGAGGTTTTCCTCTTGGTTGTCTCTTCATACATGAAAGTGAAATACTAAAAGGCTGATTTTTTGTGAAGTCCTAAAATGTTCTGCTTGTGTAAGTGGAGATGATTGTCTATAAGCTTTACTATAGAGAGATACAGCTGGGCTGTTGGTTCAGCAATCCTGAGGTTATTATCTTTAAATCTGTTTCACTACTCAGATTCCTCAGAGGAAAATTTTTCCCACCTCCTGATTCAGGGTATAGACTCAGCTACTGGAATTCTGGGGTTGACTAGGAAAAGAAATCTGGGACTCTTAACATTCAGTGTGACAGAGTTTACTCAACCTCTGCTAAGGGACCACACCATCAAGTGTCCCCTAGTTCAAACAACCTTTACTTTATTCTGTCCAGGGAGTAAATTTCTGGTCTTCTTCAAAATTATGGAAAGGGCAATCTTTTAAATAAACTTTCAATCAATAGAGCTAGTCTTCTCTTCACACACCTCTTTCCCACTTTACAGAGTTACCTGGTGCTGTCAGTTTCTAAATTTCTTTAGGGTTCTGCTGTGTAAATTGGGTTGTTTCTTGGCTTTCTCTATTGCTGGCACAGGATTCAGCTTTCTCAGGACTGCTAAGTCAGTTACCACTCATCCATCTGCTTCCCAGCTTCCAAAATGTTGTTGCCGTTGTCTCCTCTCCCATTCTCTTTGTCCTTGTGGG
Organism: Eptesicus fuscus; assembly: GCF_027574615.1. NCBI lineage: Eukaryota > Metazoa > Chordata > Mammalia > Chiroptera > Vespertilionidae > Eptesicus > Eptesicus fuscus. The sequence goes on from NC_072483.1 coordinate 62,930,698, forward strand.
TTTATGTCTTTAAAAAAATCTCTTCACTGTTGTTTTAGTGAGGTTTTGGGAGGGAATGAAAGCAAATGTGGGTACTTGATCCTCCATCTTTATTTGGAACCTCTTTATAATTAAATATCTTTTTTTCTTTCATTTAATTTTACAGCATACACATTTCCCATGTTCTTACATGGTCTTTGTAACAATTTTAGTAATTGCATAACATTCCACTGAGTTGGAACCATAATTTACTTAATCATTACCCCATTTTTGAGTGTTTACAGTTGTTTCTGTTTGGGGGAGGGAACTAGTTTTTCCTAGAGTCACCTTTCATTTATTTGTCTCATTTATTCCCTCTATTTAGGGAATGCTTGCTGACATTCATCACTTCTCTGTTCTCACTCTGTGCTTTCATCACCTTTGCCTTGATTATTGAAAGACCTTGTGCAAATCTAATTCATCTTTAAACTGCCAGGCATTCACACAATGATGCAGCACTAATCTTTCTAAAAGTCACCTTTCTCATGACACTTCAGAGGAACCTTACACCTACAATTCACTAGTGACTGACACTTGTGGCTCCCCATAGTGTGATTTCAAAGTCGGCACCCTTCCCCTGAATCTCATCCTTCCAACAAGGCCTGCTGCTCCTCCTGCCACTGCCAATCAACATTCATCTTCACTTACACCCTATCTATTGAACTAAGCTTCCCCAAGTGACTTTGCTTACACAATTGCTTTCTTCACCTTATAGATAAAAAACAAGTACTTATTTCTGAAAGCTTAGGGTCTGTCTTGCCTTTTAAATGGACAGCATAGGCTAATAACAAAAACACAAGAGCAGGAGATTACAAATGGTGGTGGAGTAAATGGATGCTACACAGACATGCACATAGATTCAAACTGGAATTACAACTAAAATACAGAAAAACTTACTGAATAATCAATGGAGACACACTGGAGAGAACCCTGATAACCTGAGAACGAAAAGTGGAGACTGCATAGAGGCTGGTAGGAGGGGCAGAAGCGTGAAAGGGCTGGCCAAGCCCCCATAGACAGCAGCTGAAGTTCTGGAGAGAAATCTCAGCTGTGGGGGTTGCCACTGAGAACTCTGGGGTCTAATTCCTGAAGTGGGCCCCACAGCAGAGAACACCAAAACTGAGAAGGGTATCCATATAATATCTGGCTGTGAAAAACAGTGGGGTAGCTGTCTGCCATAGAGAGATGGCTGGAAATTCAGGACCCTCTTAAAGGGCCAATGCATAAAAGTCCCTGTGGAGCCACCCATCTTGTGCTCTGACAGAGGAACAGCAGAGTGGATGGAGCTGGGTGAGTAGACACCAGGATCGAAGGCTCTGGATCAGAAGGCAGATACCCTGGTTTCTTGTGCTGAGCCATTCCTTCACACTGCAGAGGTAATCATTCTCAAGCAGATGACTGCCTGGGGAGAAGACAGCTGACCCACTCTATTGGAAAGCACCTTGCCCCTTACAAGACTGAGAATAACAATTAGCCTCCAGGAAGAAACAATTAACCCATCCTGCAGAAAAAAAACAAAAAACTCTTGCCACACCTGTAGGTGATTGCCTGAGGGCAGATCAAGAGGAATCCTATCAGTCTACAGCCAGAGGCAGTCTCTGGAGACTTTGAGTCTTTGCCTGATCTAATTAGTCAGAAACAATATTTGACACTGTCCTGCACTAGAGATTGAGAGATGTAGCAGATCTACCTAATACATAGTCACAAACCTAAACAGGTGCCAAAATGAGGAAACAAAGAAACAACCCACAAATGAAAGAACAAGAGAATTCTCCAGAAGAAGAGATAAAAATGAAATGGAGATAAGAAATTTATCTGAAACAAACTTCAGAATAATGATGGTAAAGATGCTAACAGCATGAGAAAAGATATAGCAACTATGAAAAAAGAACAGTTAGAAAAAAAGAATGAGATAGCACAAATAAAGAACAATTAGGAGGAATACACAGCAGATTAGGGGAAGCTGAGGACTGAATCAGTGAATTAGAAAACAGAGTTGAAAAAATCACTCAGAGTACCAAAAAGAAAAAAACAATTAAAAAAACAGGACAGCTTACAGGAGCTGTGGTACAATGTGAAATGTAACAATATTAGAATAGCAGGTGTGCCAGAAGAGGCAGAAAGGGAGAAAGGGATAGAGAATGTGTTTGAAGAAATAATGGCAGAAAACTTCCCCTAACCTGATAAAGGGACAAGTCACACAAGTACAGGAGGCACAGAAGACCCCAAGCAAGAAGAAACCAAACAGGCCCACGCCCATACACATCATAATTAAAATGCCAAAAATTAAAGACAAAGAGAGAATCTTAAAGGCAGCAAGAGAAAAGAAAACTATTACCTACAAAGGAGTTCCCATGAGGCTGACACCTGATTTCTCATCAGAAACCCTACTGGCCAGAAAGGAACGAATGACATGAACTACTCAAGGTAATGGAAAACAAGGATCTGAAACCAAGATTATTATATCCAGCAAGGGTATCATTCAAAATAGACGGTCAAATAAAGAGCATCCCAGACAAAAAAAGGCTAAAGGAGTTCATAACCACTAAGCCAGCATTACAAGAAATGTTAAAGGGAATGCTGTAATAAGAAGAAATAGAGAGAGAAACCTAGACATACAGAATTAAAATGGCAATAAACAAATACCTATCAATAATAACCTTAAGTGTAAATGGATTAAATGTTCCAGTCAAAAGATATAGGATAGGGAGAGAAACCAAGATGGTGGCATAGGTAAACACCTAAACTGCTGCCTCGCACAATAATTTCAAAACTACAACTAAAAGACAAAACGAACATCATCCAGAACCACAGGAAAGCTGGCTGAGTGAAAATTCTACAATTAGAAGGAAAGAGGAAAGCACATGGAGAATCACAGGAGCTGCAAAAGGCTGAGGTATGGAAACACGCATGCGGGTGGCTGAGTGCCTGGCTGGCTTTCTCTAGCGGGAAGGAGACAAAAGCTCCCGACTGTGCTGAACCCCAGTTCCGACTGCACTGAACCCCAGCTCCTGGCAAAACCCTGGGGACCCAGGCTTATACGGGGGGAATCTGGACTGTCAGGCGGAAAGTCAGGGGAGCCACGAAAGGCAGAGGTCTGGAGGCGCATGCACGAGTGCGTGAAGAGAGGACTGACTGCTGAGTGCGCCACTGGCTTTCTCTAGCGGGTGGGAAACGGAAGCTCCCCACTGTGCTGAACTCCAGTTCTGGGCGAGAATCTGGGAATACAGATTCATTGGGGGAAAAACTGGACTGTCTGGCAGCGGGCAAAATTCAAGGGCGGCTTACTCCTAGAGGTGCTTGCAGCGGTTACCGAGGGACACTGAGACCCAGGGGCCTCATAGGGCAGGGCTGACAGGAAGCCAAGATTGTCTGCTCAGCCCTGAGACTCCGCCCCATCCAAGCTGAGCACAGAGGCTTTTGCAGTTTTGCAAGTCTTGTCTCATAAGGCTGTCTACAGCACAGAAGTTCTCCTGGTGTAGACACAGCTGATCCTCACAGGCAATTGGCCTGGAGGTCAATTCCTCACAGAGATACCAACAACAATCAAGACTTAACTACAACAAGGCTGTACACACAATCCACAAAGAGATGCACCAAGAGTGTCCACCTCAGGTAACTGTGGATGCCAAGCCACTGGGCCATATAGGACACCTAGCACACAAAGCTACCCTACCAACTCAGGGAAGCAGCAAAAATGTGGAGACAAAGAAACAGATCACAAATGAAAGAACAGGAGGAAAACTTACGACTGGATATAGAATTCAAAACCATGCTTATAATGTTTTTCAAGAATTTCCTAGAAAAGGCCGATAAATTTAGCGAGACCCTCAAGGATATGAAAAAGGACCAACTAGAAATTAAACATACACTGACTGAAATAAAAAATATACAGAGACGCAACAGCAGACTAGAGGAACGCAGGAATCAAGTTAAAGATTTGAAATACAAAGAAGAAAAAACACCCAACCAGAAAAGCAAAAAGAAAAAAGAATCCAAAAATTTGAAGATAATGTAAGAAGCCTCTGGGACAACGTCAAGCGTACCAACATCAGAATAATGGGGGTGCCAGAAGAAGAGAGAGAGCAAGATACTGAAAACCTATTTGAAGAAATAATGACTGAAAACTTCCCCTACCTGGTGAAAGAAATAGACTTACAAGTCCAGGAAGCGCACAGAACCCCAAACAAAAGGAATCCAAAGAGGACCACACCAAGACACATCATAATTAAAATGCCTCAGGCAAAAGACAAAGTGAGAATATTAAAAGCAGCAAGAGAAAAACAGTTAATTACCTACAAGGCAGCACCCATATGATTGTCAGCTGATTTTTCAACAAAAACTATGCAGGCCAGAAGGGAGTGGCAAGAAATATTCAAAGTGATGAATAGCAAGAACCTACAACCAAGAATACTTTACCCAGCAAAGCTATCATTCAGAAATGAAGGTCAGATAAAGAGCTTCACAGATAAGAAAAAACTAAAGGAGTTCATCACCGCCAAACCAGTATTATATGAAATGCTGAAAGGTATTCTTTAAGAAGAGGAAGAAGAAGCAAAAGGTAAAGATAAAAGTTATGAACAACAAATACATATCTATCAACAAGTGAATCTAAAAATCAAGTGAATTAAAAATCTGATGAACAGAATGGACTGATGAATATAATAGAATCAGGGGCATAGAAATGGAGTGGACTGAAAATTCTCAGGGGGAAAGAGGTGTGGAGGGTGCAGGAAGAGACTGGACAAAAATTGTACACCTATGGATGAGGACAGTGGAGGGGAGGTAAGGGCAGAGGGTCGGGTGGGAACCGGGTGGAGGAGAGCTATGGGGTAAAAAAGAGGAACAACTGTAATAATCTGAACAATAAAGATTTATTAAATTAAAAAAAACCTCAAAAAAAAAAAGAAGACATAGGGTAGGTAAATGGACACAAAAACATGATGCAATATATATGCTGTCTATAAAAGACCCACCTCAGAACAAAAGACAGGATGAGAGTGAAGGGATGGAAAAAAATTTTCCATGCAAATGGAAAAGAAAAAATAGCTTAAGTAGCAATACTCATATCCAACAAAACAGACTTCAAAATGAAGGCCATCAAAGAACCCAGATGGCGGCATAGGTAAACACCTATACTTGCTGCCTCCCACAACCACATCAATATTACAACCAAAATACAGAACAACTATCATCCAGAACCGTGAGAAAGCTGGCTGAGTGGAAGTACTATAACTAGAGGGTAAAGAAGAAAGCACATTGAGATTGGTAGGAGGTGCGGGAGCGTGGAATGGACTGGGTGTTCCACTTCTTTAATCGGAGGGAGATCGCCTCTGCAGAGGCCACCTGGAGGAGTGAGGGATCCCAGCCCCATACCAGACCCCCAACCCAGGGTCCCAGAGCTGGGGAAAGAAGTCCCTTTGGGCTGTAAGAACCGTGGGCTATAAAAACCAGTGCGGATTGGGGCTGAGTGACACAAAGGCTGTTGGAAACCCAGCTGCTTCTCTTAAAAGGACAGCACCATGAACTGAATTTACAGGCTCCCACTTCCTCTGAGCTCCAGTGTCAGGAGAGGCTCTGGGGGACCTAGACACATACAGTGAGAAACTGGACTGTCTAGCATTGGGGCAGGAACTTGGGGGTGGCTTTCTTCCAGACAGAGGTGCTCCCAGCGGTCATTGTTCCCGTGATGCACCCGCCCTCTGCATGGCTGACTGGAAGCCATTGCTGTTTGCTCTACCCTAGTGATTCCCTGAGACCCTGACTCATCCAATTTACAACTCCACCCAAACTGTACACAGCGGCTTTTGCATATGAATGGTCTTTCCTTTCTCAGGCTAAAAACCAGTCAAACAAGCTACAGCTAGGTCAGGGAGCCTCAAACCTATAAATAAAAGGTCCAAGACCCAGCACCAGCACCAGCCTGCCTTGCTTCACAGCTGGGCCTCCTCTGGGCACTGCCAAACCTGATACAAAGAGGAAGAATTTGCAGATCTCTCTGTAGCTACTGCTGGATGGCCCCAGGCAGTGGCTGACTTTGCACCTCCCTGAAGACCCAAGAGCCAGTGTACCCAGTGGTCAGTGTGAGACCATACCAGATTATAACTTGTCACATCCATAAGCGACACACTCAAGGGGTTAGACTCAGTGAGCACCAAAGCTCCACTGAAGCAAGTCCTCCTCCATAAGAGTATCTCCTGCACAGCAGCTCTCCCACTGTAGTCATGGCTGGTCTCGCACAACCAATTGGCCTGAAGGTCAATTCCTCCCAGTGACACCAACAGCAATCAAGGCTCAACTACAACAAAACTGTGCACACAACCCACAAAGGGGTGTACCAAGAGTGTCCACCTCAGGTGACTGGGGAGGCTGAGCCACTGGACCCTATAGTACACTTACTACACAGGCCACTCTATCAACTCAAGACTTAGCAGCTACCCAATACATAGAAACAAACACAGGGAAGCAGCCAAAATGTGGAGACAAAGAACTATGTCACAAATGAAAGAAATGGAAGAAAGCAAACTCTCAAGAATCTTCTAGAAACCTCTGAGGAACTTAGTGAGACTTTCAAGGATCTGTGAGAATGCCAAAAAAAAAAAAAAAAAGGGAAAAGGACCAGTCAGAAATTAAGCATATGCTGACTGAAATAAAGAATAATATACAGAGATTCAACAGTAGATTAGAGAATCCCAAGAATCAAATCAATGATTTGAATAAGCAAAAAACACCTAACCTGAAGAGCAAAAAGAAAAAAGAATCCAAAAATATGAAGATAGTGTAAGGAGCCTCTGGGACAACTTCAAGCGTACCAACATCAGAATAATGGGGGTGCCAGAAGAAGAGAGAGAGCAAGATAATGAAAACCTACTTGAAGAAATAATGACAGAAAACTTTCCCTACCTGGTGAAAGAAATATACTTACAAGTCTAGGAAGTACAGAGAACCCCAAACAAGAGGAATCCAAAGAGGACCACACCAAGACACATCATAATTAAAATGCCAAGGGCAAAAGACAAAGAGAAAATCTTAAAAGCAGCAAGAGAAAAAGTTAGTTACCTATAAGGGAGTGCCCATATGACGGTCAGCTGATTTCTCAACAGAAACTATGCAGGCCAGACGGGAGTGGCAAGAAATGTTCAAAGTGATGAATAGCAAGAAACTACAACCAAGAATACTCTACCCAGCAAAGCTATCATTTAGAATTGAACGTCAGGTAAAGAGCTTCACAGACAAGAAAAAGCTAAAAAATATGAACAACAAATTGACAAAAAATACCTATCTATCAACAAGTGAATCTAAAAATCAAATGAATAGAAAATCTGATGAACAGAATAAACTGGTGAATGGAATAAAATCAGGGGCATGGAAATGGAACAGACTGACGATTCTCAAAGGGAAGAGGGTGGGGGGGAAGGAGAGATTAGACAAAGATCTTATATGCATGTATGCATTACCTATGGACACAGACAATAGGGTGGCGAGGGCCTGGAGTGGTGTGGGAACCGGGTGGAGGGGTGCTGTGGGAGGAAAAAAGAGGGACATCTGTAATAATCTTAACAATAAAGATTAATTTTAAAAAATGAAGGCCATCACAAGAGACAACAAAGGTCATTACATAATATTAAAAGGATCAATCAAACAAGAGGATATAACCCTCGTAAACATATATGCACCCAATATAGGAGCACCTAAATATATAAAAACACTGCTAGAGGACTTTAAAGGAGAGATTGACAACAGTACAATCATAGTAGGGGACTTTAACAATTCACTGACTTCACTGGATAGATCTTCCAGACAAAAAATTAACAAGGAAACAGTGACTTTAAAGGACACACTGGATCAGATGGATTTAATTGACATTTATAGAACATTTCACTCCAATGCAGCAGAATATGCATACTTCTCAAGTGCACATGGATCATTCACAAAGATAGATCACATGTTAGGACACAAAACAAGTCTCTATAAGTTCAAGAAGACTGAAATCATATCAAGCATATTCTCAGATAACAGTGGAATGAAATTAGAAATCAACTACAGTAAAATGCCCCAAAACATTCAAACAAATGGAGGATAAATAGCATGTTATTAAACAATGAATGGGTTACCAATGAGATCAAGAAAGAAATAAAAAAACTTCCTGGGAATAAATAAAAATGGACACACAACAATCCAAAATATCTGGAACACAGCAAAAGCACTCGAGAGGGAAGTTCACAGCACTATAAGCCTACCTCAAAAAACAAGAAAAAAATCAACAATAAACTATTTAACCCTACAATTTAAAGAACTATAAAGAGAACAACAAGAAAAGCCCAGAGTCAGTAGAAGGAAAGAAATAATAAAGACTAGAGCAGAAATAAATGTCATAGAGACTAAAAAAACAATATAAAAATTCAATGAAATCAAGAGCTAGTTCTTTGAAAGGATAAACAAGATTGATGAACCATTAGCCAGACTCATAAGGAAACAAAGAGAGAGGACCCAAACAAATAAAATCAGAAACAAAAGTGGAGAAGTAACCACTGACACCACAGAAATACAAAGAATTGTAAGAAAATACTATGAACAACTATAAGCCAACAAGCTGGACAATGAGGATGAAATGGACAAATTCCTAGAAAAATACAATCTTCCAAAACTGAATCAGGAAGGAGAAAACCTGAATAGGCCAATAACAAATGATGAAATAGAGGCAATAGTAAAAAAAAAACAACTCCCAGTAAACAAAAGTCCAGGTCTATACAGCTTCACAGGGGAGTTTTACCAAACATTCAAAGAAGAACTAACACCTATACTCCTCAAACTATTCCAAAAAATCCAAGATGAAGAAACACTTCTATGCTCTTTTAATGAGGCCAGCATTATCCTAATTCCAAAACCAGATAAGGACACTACAAAGAAAGAGAATTACAAACCAATATCCCTGATGAACATAGATGCTAAAATCCTCCACAAAATATTAGCGAATAGGATCCAGCAATATATTAAAAAGATCATACACCATGACCAAGTAGGATTTATTCCAGGGATGCAAGGCTGGTACAATATTTGCAAATCAATAAACGTGATACATCACATGAACAAACTGAAAGACAAAAATCACATGATTTTGGATTCAGAAAAAGGCGGTGGAATAGACAGATGTGTTCTGAGCCTTGTCCCAGAGTGGAAAGAAAGAGCAGCTGAGGGTCGCATGGGGAGTGTTTGTTGGCAAGTTAGGGGACAGGTAGACTCCAGGAGAAGGTGGGGGACTGCTGGATGGGGTTCCCCTGACTGGGCAGCCCCCACTGCTGCTGGGTCCCTCCCAGAGCTATGCGCTCAGATGCAGAGACCGCGCCATCTTGAAGGAGAGAGTGGATCTTATTGGAAGCCTGAAAATCTATGGCTGCAGCAGCCACCGAACAGCTGCGAGCCCCAGCGCACCAGTCCCCAATTGGCGCAAACACACGGATTCGGGGGAGCTCTGCACTCCACCACGGAAGGGTCAGATTTCGGCTAGGATAAGGAGAGAGAGAACTACATAACCAGACATCCGGAGAAGAGAGACCATGAGAGACAAAGAAACAGCCCACATATGAAAGAAAAGCAGGCATCACCAGAAAAGGTAGTAAACGAAATAGAGGCAAGCAACCTATCAGAGAAAGAATTCAGAGAAATGGTCATAAGGTGGCTGAAAAGAATGGAAGACAAATTCGACAATATGAGTAAGAACCAAGAGGAAATGAAGAAGAACCAAGAAGAAATGAAAAATGGCATCGCTGCTGTAAAGAACTCAATAGAATGCAACAAGAGTAGACTAGAAGAAGAGGGGACCACATCAATGAGCTAGAAGACAAGATGGGAAAAAATAACCAAGTAGAGCAGAGTCTAGAAAAAACAATTAAAAAGCAGGAGGAGAGCCTAAGGGAACTTTGGGACAACACGAAACAAAACAATATCCTCATTATAGGGGTTCCAGAAGGAGAGGAAACTGAACAAGGAATAGAAAACCTGTTTGAAGAAATAATGACAGAAAACTTCCCCGATATAGGGAAGAAAAACCCCACACAAATCCAAGAAGCTCAGAGAGTCCCAAACAAAATGAACCCCAAAAGACCAAAGCCAAGGTACATTATAATTAAACTGGCAAACACCAACGACAAAGTAAGAATCTTAAAAGCGGCCAGAGAGAGACAGAAAGTTACATACAAAGGAACCCCCATCAGACTAGCAACTGATTTTTCAACAGAAACTCATCAGGCCAGAAGAGAATTGAATGAAATATACAAAGTCATGCAAAGGAAGGGTCTGAATCCAAGAACACTGTACCCAGCATGGCTATCAATCAAAATTGAAGGTGAAATCAGGAGCTTCACAGACAAAAAAGGACTAAGGGAATTTATTACCAACAGACCAGCAATGCAAGAAATGCTAAAGGGTCTGCTGTAAAAAAAAAAAAAAGAAATAGGAAGCGAAGAAGGAACACAAGGGTAAAGAATAAAAATGGCGACAAATAAGTACCTATCAATAATAACTTTATTTATTTATTTTTTAAAAATATATTTCATTGATTTTTTACAGAGAGGAAGGGAGAGGGATAGAGAGTTAGAAACATCGATGAGAGAGAGAAACATCGATCAGCTGCCTCCTGCATGTCCCCTATTGGGGATGTGCCCGCAACCAAGGTACATGCCCCTGACCGGAATCGAACCTGGGACCCTTGAGTCTGCAGGCCGACGCTCCATCCACTGAGCCAAACTGGTCAGGGCAATAATAACTTTAAATGTAAATGGATTAAATGCCCCAATCAAAAGACACAGGGTAACGGATTGGATAAGAAAACAAGACCCATATATCTGCTGTCTACAAGAAACCCACCTCAGAAAAAAAGACGCACACAGACTGAGGGTGAAGGGATGGAAAAAGGTTTTCCAGGCAAATGGAAATGAAAAAAAGCTGGGGTAGCAATACTTATATCTGACAAATTAGATCTCAAAGTGAAGGACATAACAAGAGATAAGGAAGGCCACTTCATAATACTAAAGGGAGCAATCCAACAAGAAGAAATAACTCTGGTAACATATACGCACCCAATACAGAAGCACCCAAATACATAAAAAAAACTCCTGGAGGATGTCAAGGGAGAGATTAACAGCAATACAATCATAGTAGGAGACTTTAATACCCCACTATCACCATTGGACAAATCCTCCAAACAAAAAATCAGCAAAGAAACATCAATCCTAAATGACTTACTAGACCAGATGGAATTAATTGACATCTTCAGAACATTTCACCCCAAAGCCACGGAATATACATTGTTCTCAAGTGCACATGGATCGTTTTCAAAGATAGACCATATGTTGGGGCATAGGCAAAATCTCTTCAAATTCAAGAAGATAGAAATCATATCAAGCATCTTCTCAGATCACAGTGGCATAAAACTGGAAACCAACTACAATAAAAACAATCCAAAGAAATCAAACACATGGAGACTAAACAGCATGCTATAAACAATGACTGGGTTACCAGAGAGATCAAGGAAGAAATAAAAAACATCATGGCAACAAACGACAATGAAAACACAACAATCCAAAATCTATGGGACACAGCGAAAGCAGTATTGAGAGGGAAGTTCATAGCTCTACAAGTCTACTGCAAAAAAAAAAAAAAAAAAGAAACAATGGTAATAAATTACCTAACCCTACAACTCAAAGAGTTAGAAAAAGAGCAACAAGAAAAGCCCAGTGTACGCAGCAGAAGGAAGGAAATAATAAAGATCAGAGCGGAGATAAACGACATAGAGACCAAAGAAACAATACAAAAGATCAACAAAACCAAGAGCTGGTTCTTTGAAAGGATAAACAAGATTGATGAACCTCTAGCCAGGCTCACCAAGAAGCAAAGAGAGAGGACTCAAATAAACAAAATCAGAAATGAAAGAGGTGAAATAACAGACCCTGCCGAAATACAAAGGATTGTTAAAAAATACTACGAACAACTTTATTCCAACAAACTGGACAACCTGGAGGAAATGGACATATTCCTAGAAAAATATAACCTTCCAAAACTCAATCAGGAAGAATCTAAACAGCTCAATAGGCCAATAACTATGGAAGAAATTGAAACAGTCATCAAAACGCTTCCAGCAAACAAAAGCCTGGGGCCAGATGGCTTCACAGGGGAGTTTTAGCAAACATTCAAGGAAGAACTAAAACCTATCCTCCTCAGACTATTCCAAAAATTCAAGAGGAAGGAACACTTCCAAGTTCCTTCTATGAAGCCAGCATCACCCTAATACCAAAACCAGATAAAGACAACACAATGAAAGAGAATTACAGGCCAATATCCCTCATGAACACAGATGCCAAAATCCTCAACAAAATTCTAGCAAATCGGATCCAGCAGTACATCAGAAAGATCATACACCATGACCAAGTAGGATTTATCCCAGGAATGCAAGGATGGTACAATATCCACAAATCAATAAACGTGATATATCACATAAACAAATTGAGAGATAAAAATCACATAGTCACATCAATTGATGCAGAAAAAGCATTTGACAAAATCCAACACCCTTTCTTGATAAAAACTCTCAACAAGGTGGAAATAGAAGGATCATACCTCAACAAAATAAAAGCCATATATGATAAAGCCACAGCTAACATCGTACTCAGTGGGCAAAAACTAAAACCATTTCCCTTAAGAACAGGAACAAGACAGGGATGCCCACTCTCACCACTCCTGTTCGACATAGTAATGGAAGTATCAGCCATTGCAATTAGACAAGAAGAAATAAAAGGCATCCAAATTGGAAAAGAAGTAAAGCTGTCCTTATTTGCAGATGACATGATATTGTACATAAAAAACCCGAAAGACTCCATCAAAAAACTAATAGACTTAATAAATGAATTCGGCAATGTAGCAGGATACAAAATTAACGCCAAGAAATCTATGGCATTTCTATACACCAATAGTGAACTTACAGAAAGAGAGACTAAAAAAGCAATCCCATTTACCATCGCACCAAAAAAATTAAGATAACTAGGAATAAACTTAACTAAGGAGGTAAAAGACCTATACGCAGAAAACTACAGGACACTGAAAAAAGAGATAGAAGAAGACGTAAACAGATGAAAGAACATACCATGTTTACGGATTGGTAGAATCAACATAATTAAAATGTCCATACTACCCAAAGCAATCTATAGATTCAATGCACTCCCCATTAAAATACCAACGGCATGCCCTAACCGGTTTGGCTCAGTGGCTAGAGCAGCGGCCTGCGGACTCAAGGGTCCCAGGTTTGATTCCGGTTAAGGGCATGTACCTTGGTTGCGGGTACATCCCCAGTAGGGGGTGTGCAAGAGGCAGCTGAGTGATGTTTCTCTCTCATCTATGTTTCTAACTTCCTATCCCTCTCCCTTCCTCTCTGTAAAAAATCAATAAAATATATTTTAAAAAATAAAAATAAAATACCAACGGCATATTTCACAGACCTAGAAAGAACTCTCCAAAAATTAATCTGGAATAAAAAAAGACCCCGAATAGCCACAGCAATCCTGAGAAAGAAGAATAAAGTAGGAGGGATCTCAATACCAGATTTCAAGCTGTATTACAAAGCCACTGTTCTCAAAACAGCCTGGTACTGGCACAAGAACAGACATATAGATCAATGGAATAGAATAGAGAATCCAGGTATCAACCCAAACCACTATGCTCAATTAATATTTGACAAAGGAGGCATGAACATTCAATGGAGTCAATAAATGGTGTTGGGAAAATTGGACAGAAACATGCAAAAAAATGAAACTAGATCACCAACTTACACCATATACAAAAATAAACTCAAAATGGATACAGGACTTAAACATAAGATGGGAAACCATAAAAATACTAGAGGAATCCACAGGCAGCAAAATCTCAGACGTATACCGAAAGAACTTCTTCACTGGTACTGCTCCTAGGGCAATGGGAGCTAAAGAGAAAATAAACAAATGAGACTACATCAAAATAAAAAGCTTTTTCACAGTGAAAGAAACCATCAACAAAACAAGAAAGCCCACTGTATTAGCAAATGTAATCACTGATAAAGGTTTAATCTCCAACATCTACAGGCAGCTTATACAACTTAATAAAAGGAAGATAAATGATCCAATAAAAAAATGGGCAACGGACCAAAATAGAATCTTTTCAAAAGAAGACAGAAGGAAGGCCAAGAGACACATGAAAACATGCTCAAAGTCACTAATTATCTGAGAGATGCAAATCAAAACGACAATGAGGTACCATCTCACACCTGTCAGAATGGCTATCATCAACAAATCAACAAACAACAAGTATTGGCAAGGATGCGGAGAAAAAGGAACCCTTGTGCACTGCTGGTGGGAATGCAGACTGGTGGGAATGCTGGTGGGTGCAGACACTGTGGAGAACAGTATGGAGTTTCCTTAAAAAAACTAAAAATGGAACTCCCATTTGATCCAGTAATCCCACTTCTAGGAAAATATCCTAAGAAACTAGAAACACCAATCAGAAAGGATATATGCACCCCTATGCTCATAGCAGCACAATTTACAATAGCTAAGATTTGAAAACAGTCTAGGTGCCCATCAGCAGATGACTGGATCAGAAAACTATGGTATATCTACACAATGGAATACTATGCTGCCATAAAAAAGAAGGAATTCTTACCATTTGCAGCAACCTGGATGGAATTGGAGAACATTATGCTAAGTGAAATAAGCCAGTCAATGAAAGGAAAATACCACATGATCTCACTCATTTGTGGATAATAAAGAACATTATAATCTGATGAACAAAAAGATAGATACAGAGGCAGTAAAGCATCAAACAGGCTGTCAAATTACAGTGGGAAGGTTAGGGAGAGGTGGGGGAGATAAGAGATCAACCGAAGGACTTGTATGCATGCATATAAGCATAACCAATGGATGCAAAACATTGGGGGGGTGAGGGCATGTATGGGAGTGGGGTGGGGGGGCAATGGTAAGATATGTACACATATAATACCTTAATAAAAGAAAAAAATCACATGATTTTATCAATAGACGCAGAAAAAAGCATTTGACAAAATCCAACACCCATTTAATACACACACACACACACACACACACACACACACATTTTTTTAATTGATTTCAGAGAGGAAGAGAGAGGGAATGAGAGATAGAAACATCAATGATAAGGGAGAATCATTGATTGCCTCCTCCTGCACGCCCCTTACTGGCGATCAAGCCCCCAAACCCGGGTATGTGTCCTTGACTGGAATCAAACCCGGGACCCTTCAGTCCACAGGCCAACGCCTTATCCACTGAGCCAAACTGGCTAGGGCCCAACACCCATTTTGGATAAAACCCTCAGCGAAGTGTGAATAGAGGGAGCATATCTCAACATGATAAAGGCCATATATGACAAACCTACAGTGAACAGCATACTCAACAGGCAAAAACTAAAACAGTTTCCCCTAAGAAAAGGAACAAGACAGGGATGTCCACTTTCACCCCTATTATTCAACATAGTACTGGAAGTCCTAGCCACAGCGATCAAACAAGAAGAAGAAGTAAAAGACATCCAAATTGGAAAGGAGGAAGTAAAACTCTCATTATTCGCAAATGATATGATATTGTACATACAAAACCGTAAAAACTCCACAAAAAAAACTATTATATTTAATAAATGAATTTGGCAATGTAGGAGGATACAAAATCAACACCCAAAAATCAATGGCTTTTTTATACACCAATAATGAATTCTCAGAGAAACTAAAAAAAAAAGTCCCATTTACCATTGCAACAAAAAAATTAAGATACTTAGGAATAAACTTAACCAAGGAGGCAAAAGACCTGTTCTCAGAAAACGACAGGATGTTGGAAAAAAAAAAGATAGAAGAAGATATAAACAAGTGGAAGAATATACTGTATTCATGGATTGGTAGAATCAATATCATTAAAATGTCCATACTACCCAAGACAATCTACAGATTGAATGCAATCCCTATTAAAATACCAACAGCATACTTCACAGAGCTAGAACAAATACTCTGAAAATTAAATGGAATAAAAAAGACCCCGAATAGCTGCAGCAATCTTGAGAAAAACAAAGTTGGAGGAATCACAATACCAGATTTCAAGTTATACTACAAAGCCACCATAATCAAAACAGCTTGGTACTGGCACAAGAGCAGGCATATAGACCAATGGAACAGAACAGAGACCCCAGAAATCAACCCAAGCCATTATGCTCAATTAATATTTGACAAAGGAGGCAAGAGCATACAATGGAGTCAAGACAGTCTCTTCTGCACAGCAAAAGAAACCATCAACAAAACGCAAAAGGAGCCCACTGTATGAGGGAACATATTTGGCAATGATACATCAGAGACCTCCAACCACATAGGACTTTGGGTGAAGGAGTTTCACTAGAATTTTTTAACCGACTTCTGTGGGCAATCTCTTTGCTCCTTTTCCCCCTCACAAAGCCCAGTGAGTGGGACAGAAGTTCTTGTAGATAAAGAAATCCTGGAAGTGGCAGGGCAGGTATTGGGCAACATTTCCCAGGAACAGCCCCAAACCTTTGAAAACTGCCAAGGTCTCACCCACCTGTTTTCCAGGTAACCTGGAGAGATAGGGAGAGTCTCCATCAAATCAGACGACAGCAGACAGGGCTCTTTAGCATCTCCCTGCACATCCTGTCCAACC
This sequence comes from Eptesicus fuscus, assembly GCF_027574615.1. Classification (NCBI taxonomy): domain Eukaryota; kingdom Metazoa; phylum Chordata; class Mammalia; order Chiroptera; family Vespertilionidae; genus Eptesicus; species Eptesicus fuscus. The sequence goes on from NC_072483.1 coordinate 62,947,425, forward strand.
GACCTTCCAATGGTCTTGGCTTAGGGACACACCTCCCTGTGCTTCTGGCCTTGGGCTCTGGATCGATGTTGTGTTTTGTTTTGTAATCTGCAGAGATGGTGGGGGACTCCTTGCTCTGCTGGGTGGGTCTGCTGTGGCCCCACACTAGGCCACTGCTGTCTGATGAAAATGAGTCAACAGGAGTGGGAGACCCTGGAGGTCTTGCAATGGGAAAGAATGGGAAGCCACAGGAGGATTCTAAACAAGGGACAACTCAGTCAGATTTGTCTTCAAATCTCATTCTGGTTATTATGTAGGAAGCAGCCATTACTCTTGTGTGTTCATTTGCAGGTGAGGAAGGAAAGAAAGTAAATAAATAAACAAACAAACCAATAGACTGACAGCTTTTCAGAGGCAGCAGCTCTTATATGTTCTCTATGGTGGCTGTTCCTATATCATCATCATCTACCACCGTGGGACTCCAGCCTAGTACGAGGCATACAGTAGGGACTTAACAGGGACTCACTGAGTAGAATGGACACAAGTCTAAGTTGTTACCTTGCCCTCCGAAGTCAGCGTCCAGATCACAGAGAAGGTCAGTTTGTCGGTCATGGGATTGAGGCTGCAGAGTTCCTCACACAATGCCCTGGGAAGCATGGGGATCACCTGCAAATAGAGAATAGACCCGTGAGCACCTTTCTCCAATCCACAGGAGTTTACACAGCCTTAGAAATATCCCAGACAGCAGAGTTTTGATGAACAGTTTGAGCTTCCAGATAGAGCTGAAGAAGGAGGCAGCTCTTTTCCCCAAAGACTATCAGAAAAACCACACTATCTGATACTTTTCCATGAGCTTCTAAAGTCAAATAGGAATGTGAAATGAAAGGTAAGAAGAATTGGTAGCAGGGAAAAATACATTAGAGCAATGAAAAACATCTACATTTTACCATATATTAAAACTGAAGCTTTAGACTCAAGAATGACCTGTACTTTAGGATATAACTATTCCAGTTGAACTATATACTTAAAAACCCAAGGTCTTACTCTTTAAGTCTTCAATTCATTTTGAGTTTGTTTTTTATGCATAGTGGTGTAGGGGTCTTTTGCATGAGGCTATGCAATTATCCCAACTTTTATTGAAAGAGACTATCCTTTCCCCATTGTGTGTTCTTGTCACCCTTGTAAAAAATTAGTCTTACAGTTTTCAGTGTATAGGTCTTTCATCTCCTTAGTTAAATTTATTCCTAAGTATTTTATTGTTTTTGATGTTATTGTAAGTAGGATTGCTGTCTTTATTTCTTTATCACCTCACATGATAGCTATTACAAAAAAGACAAAGATAACAAATGTTGGCAAAGATGTAGAGGAAAGGAAACCCTTGTACATTGTTGATGGGAATGTAAATTGGTACAGCTACTATGGAAAACAGTATGAAGGTTCCTCAAAAAATTAAAAATAGAACTACCATATGATCCAGCAATCTCACTTTTAGGTATATATTAGAAGAGAAGGGAACCATGGTGACTTACTATTACTTCTAAGAGATATCTGCACTCCCATGTTTGTGGAGAAGTACAGGACTTGGTTGGAATGTCTGTAAGGAGGATTCTCAGAAAGGTTGGGGGCCTCTGGGGGGACCTTGCCGAAGGCGGCAGCCCCTACCTTGACTTTTCCAAACAAGTCTGATCCCCCGGGTGTTTTACTAAGGGATCTGTTTAGTCTTTAGACCCGACCTTGTAGAAGAATGTGCTTTCTCAAGAATGCTTACCTTGGTGATTGTATCTAGAGGTTAATTTTAGTTCAAGCTGTTATGACAATAAAAGCCAAAGGAGGCAGGCGAACAGGGCTACTTGGTGGCGACAGCCAAGTAGTCCCTTAGCCCTCTTTTTTCACAGAAACGTGCATCAGAGCAATCTGTTCATCCGTCGCTCAGGGTCTGCTGGTCAGCCCCGGCACATGTTCATGACAGTATTATTCACAATAGCCAAGACATGGAAACAACCCAGTGTCCACTGATGAATGAATAGATTAAAATATGTGATATACATATATATGTGCATGTGTGTGTGTGTGTGTGTCTGTGTCTATATCTCAAATGAATGGCTAAAATATGTGACACACACACAGAGGAATATTATTTGGCTGTTGGAAGGAAATCCTGCCATTTGTGACAACATGGATGAACTTGGAGGACATAATGCTAAATGAAATAAGCCAGACAGAGAAATACAAGTAGTGTATGGTATCATATATATGTTAAATCTTTGGGGAAAAAAAAGCCTATTCATAGAAACAGAGAGTAGAATGGTGGTTGCCAGGGGCTGGAGGTGGGGGGTTGGTGGGTAAGATGCGAATAGAGAGATGTTGGTCAAAGGTTACATACTTTTAGTTATAAGGTGAATACATTCTGAGGATCTAAGGTACAGCCTGGTGACTACAGTTACTGATAAGATACTGTATACTTGAAATTTGATGAGAGCAGATTTTTTTTGAGAGAGATCTTAAGTGTCCTCTCACCATACACCCAAAAAAGAGTTAATTACATGAGTTGATAAATGTCTTAATTATCTTGACTTTGGCAATCATTTCACAATGTATATGTATATGAAATCATAACACTATACACTTTATTTTTTTAATTTCTTTATTGATTAAGGTACTACATATGTGTCCTTTTTCCCCATTACTCCCCACCTCCCATTCATGCCCCCACCCCCCTGTCGTCTGTGTCCATTGATTAGGCTTATATGCATGCATATAAGTCCTTTGGTTGATCTCTCCCCCTTACCCCCATTGTCCCTTACCTTCCCTGAGGTTTGACGTTCTGATTGATGTTTCTCTGTCTCTGGATCTATTTTTGTTCATCAGTTTATGTTATTCATTATATTCCACAAATGAGTGAGATCATGTGATATTTATCTTTCTCTGACTGGCTTATTTCACTTAGCATAATGCTCTCCATCTCCATCCATGTAACACTATACACTTTAAATACATACAATTACATTTGTCAATGATTCTTCAATAAAGCTGGGGACAATAAAAAGAATCTAAGGACTAAGTATAACAGAATTTCATCCAAGTAAAATTGCTGAATCAATGCTTTAGTAATTGAAAATAACACAACTGATCAAATCACATGTTGGAACATTAATACATATTCCAATGAAATATCCCTGAAAGGTTCTCTTTTCTTTTTCTATTTTGTTCGTCAGTGTATTTTATTCATCTGATTCCACGTATAAGTGAGATCATGTGATACTTGTCTTTCTTTGACTGGCTTATACTGAAAGGTTCTTAAATACAGGTTTCCTACATGAACATTGTAGTCTACTAGTCACTCATTTTGCAGTGTTTTAAGCCCAAATTATTTCTTAATTTTACTGATCTTTCTATCCTGTAACTGATACAATGGTATGCTCTCTTTAATTAAAAAATATCTTTTCAATTTACTTTTAAATGATGGCTATTCTAGAATATTACTTGTTTTCTCTAAAATTCCAGAGATGATTTGAATATCTCTACCCAGATTTCCTAGAGATATTTCAAACTCTCTCCCTCCTTCCTTTGAATCTATTCCTTTTCTCAGTTTTCTGGATTAATGGCAGTACCATTCACCCCACCACCCAAACTAAAAACAGAGCATCAATAGCCATTTGTTCAACACACTGCATACCTACTTGATTTGCAGCCAAGTACAGGTAACATGCTACTCTGTGTGAAGTAACTGGAGTGACAGGTAAGAGGAGCAACTATGCACTAGTTGATATAAAATTAGCTAGTTAAGTTTCTATGTCAGCAAAGGCAAAACAAACCCCAGTGTTTTCTTATTCTGTGTGAAGTGTCTGTACTTGTACCATTTCAGTACAGTAAATAACCTTGGTATGGAAAAGTAAATTCTAGAACTCACAGCCCATACCAGTAACAACTAATTGTCCTAAGGGATGCTGTATCTTCCTAACACCTATGTACAATCTAATGACCACCTGCAAATGTCTGGTAACAGCTTTTATAAGATAACCACTTTTGAAATTTTTTCTTATCATTACTTTTATACCATATGTTCAAATAACACTATATTTTCTTTAACTTATTTAATGAATATTAAAATGTAATTAAATTTTTTTCTTGTACATATCAAGTGTTTTACAAAGTAATACATTTTTACCTGCATAAACATATTGAACAAAATGGATTAAGTTTCAGTACCATATTGTGCCATGATTGAATTGTAAAGATTTTACATAATTTCAGCCTTTGGACTATGCTATGGACTGAATTGTCTCCCATCCCAAATTTCATGTTGAAGCCCTAACCCTCAATTTGACTGTATTTGGACGTGAGGTCTTTAGGAGGTAATCAAGGTTAAATAAGGTCATAAGGGTGGGTCCCTGATCCTATAGAAAGAGATAAACACCCCTCTACCCTGCACATACACAAAACGCCACTGAGCATGGACCCCCTCTGTAATGTCATTGCAACTTCATTGTAAATCTAAAATTATTTCAAAATAAAAGAGTTTATTAAAAAGAAAGCCACTGTTTTTATTAGTATGTTTCCTAAGTGCCATACATTTAAATATGGAAGAAATTTATGTTAATAAATACAACCAGATCTGTTCAGCTTATCTTATACTTAAAGTACTAGCTGCCTGTGAAAATAGTGTTCAGGTAACACTATAAGCCAGGAAGAGTCCTCAGTAGGAACCAAATTGGCTGACATCTTCTTCTGGGACTTCTAGCATCTGGAGCTATGAAAAAATAAATGTGAGTTGTTTAAGTCCCCTCTTTGATATTTTGGTATGCCAGCCCAAGCTGAGTAAGACAGGCCAAATCGAGTTTTTTGTGGTGAATTCTTGAATTCTTCTTTGTGCTGCATTATCAGATAATTATACCAACTGTATTTGGTAGCAGGCTGCTCACCCTGCTAGTTAGGATTTCTTCTAAGTGTACAAGGCAGTATCTGATTGTGAATCACAAAACTGAATATCTGAGGATGTAGCACAACTCCTGACTTCATGTGTTAGTGTTTGTCAAAAGAAAGTTATCGCAACTAAATGCAATGTGGTACCCTGGACTGGACCCTGGTACAGAAAGAAGGCAATAGTGCAAAAACTGGTGAAATCCAAATACAGTATGCATTTTCGTTAACAGTAATGTTCTGATGTCAGCTTTTTACTTATAGCAAATGTACATGGCACTGTGAAGATATTAACCAGATCTGTTCAGGTAACACTATACATCAGAGTTTGGGGTTAACATTGTATTTGCAAATTGTCTGAAAATCATTAACCAATAGCATTATGTCCAGGTTCATCATCAGCACAATGCAGGAAAGAAAAGCAAAGGCTTTGAAGCCAGACAGACTTGAGGTTTAATCCTGTACAAGTTGGGCAAGCTAGTCTAGTTCTCTTGAGTCTCAGTTTCCTTATTAGGAAAACAATATTGAAGGTGCCCAATAAAAGTCAGCTCCTTGCCATCCCACGGTCTACTGGGTCTTTGGTCACATGGCTCAGCCTTCCCCCAGTCTTTGCCCTGGTGTTCCCCTCTACACCCAAATCAGAGCCACACTGACTTGCTCACTGCACACCCCTTCACCTGCCAGGCCTGCTCATTGCTCTAGCTCTTGTTCCCTCTTTCTGGAATACTTGTATGGATAATTGGCATCTGGCCAACTTTTGCACATCCTTTAAGATTCAACTCATCACCATTTCTAAAAAGATTATACAGATTCCCCCAGGTGGAGTGTGTACTATGTTCTGTGTACTTCCCCACCCCAGCCCGTTCTTTCAAAAAGAACTAGAGGCAGTCCTGAACGTCTGTCACTTACTCCATCCTTCCTGCTCTTTCACAGTACTTCTGTAGCCCTTAACACACTCATCCTAATTGCTTCTTTATGTGCCTCTCCCCTCTACTAGACCATGTAATCCTTAGGAATGAAGACCAGCTCCAGCTCCTGTTCCTATCTCTCTATCCAGCACCAGACACACAGCAGGCACTTTGGTTGAATGAATGAATGACTTTTGCCTGGGAAATGAATCACCTGTTTTTTTCTATGTTTACTGTTTACTGCATCACAGAAGATTTTATGAAATACATGGCAGACTTCTACTTAAACATCTTTACAAAAGATTTTCACAGGCAGCTAGTACTTTAAGTATAAGATAAGCTGTTTTGGCTACTCTCCCCTAAAAACAATGGACACACACAGGGACTGCCCTGGTTATAGATAAACACTGCTTGGTCTCCTGTATCTTATACAGAAGATGACATTTTAACATTCACACTGCAATGTGATGCCAAAGAACCTAAGTGCTCAGGAAGAAGCTAAACATTAACACTTTTCTTGTAGTATAATTATCTTTAAATTTTAAAGAGTATTCCTTTTAATAAAATTTCTTAGGGCAGAATTCAGACGGAATTCAGAGAAAACAGTCTTTATGTCCACATAGTTTTGTAAATAAATGGTTATTTCTATGTCTTTGAAAGGAAAATGAGTAAACCACAATCACATCTGTGGTTTGGCATGTCATGCCTCTCATAAATCGGGCCTGACTTCTGCTGGGGTCACTGGGAATGTGCTCTATGACATGAGGCACATGTATCAAGAACAGAGCACAGCAGGGATCCCCATGGGAGATGGGGCTGGGGAGACAGGCAGCTGCTCCTGATAAGCTGCTTTAAATACAGTCCTATTATTTCAGGGAAGACCTGCCTGGACAACAGCACAGTGCCCCATGCGCACTTCTCTGCATAAGATCTGCCATGGTACCTGGAGAGACTCCGAAGCAGGGGTGATACATGCATAACATGGTGTGTAACTAGAAAGAGAAGAAAGACCAGGTCTCTGCAGGAGTTGAGAAACTGCTAGTTGTTATTAGCATCGTGCAGATGCTTATGCATCCCTGAGATTGTCCACAGTTGAGTCCTGCCTTATCCTCATTAGCTTCACTACTCAGTATGGACCACGTGGCTATTTCTTTCAAAGTTCTCAAACTTGCTCACTTTCACTGTCCCAAGTCTACAGACCCACAGTCAAGCTTATCATCTGCCTTTCCTGCTTCTGCCATTCACAGATGAGTGGTGATGGAGGAAATCAATGGACCGTGTGCAGGTGCACCACTGAACCAGCCTTAGCTCCCACCCAGTGGTGGCTGGCAGTCTTTCACTTACATTGCTTAGTTCCTTCCTCTGTGCCCCTCAGGCTCTATTCCAAAACTTCATTACTCTCCTCAAACTTCCTGCCCAACTGCCTTCTGCCTCATTTTCAATAGAAAACCTCAACTCTTCTTCACAGAGAAGGTGAGCACGTCAAATTTACTTGTTCCCAAGCATCCTTCCAGCTCTTTCCTTCACCAGTTTCTCCAGACTCCACCCCCTCTAACTTCACCTGAGTGCCTCAGTTCCCTGACACCTCACAAGTACAAGTGTCCTCCTTGTCTAAAGCCTGGCCTCTGTCTGGACATTTGATCCACCCCTCCCGCCAACGCTCTTCTCAATCAGCTACCTGCTCTGCTGGTGTCATATCTTTCTTATAGACCATATACAAGGCCAGTCTTAGCAACAACAGACAACACTCACCTCCTCAGTTTAGCTCTCCCTCTTCCTCTGAGCCCTCCCTTCACTTCTCAGGTAAGGTTAGCTCTCCCTCTCCCTCTGAGCCCTCCCTTCACTTCTCAGGTAAGGTTCTCAAAATAGTTTCGCTTCCTGTTTTCATTTCCAGTTTGTTTTCACATCTCAAGGCAATATGACATTTTAAAATTGCAAAAATTATATGTTCACTGTAGAAATTTTAGATGACAATAAACCAAAACATGAGAATGTAAAAATTCTGAGGCTCCATGCCTTAGGATAAACAATGGTAACATGTTGGTACAGAACTTTTGTCTTTTTTCAGTGCACATATAAACAACTATGTGTCAGGTAAAATATTACATATTATAGGTCTATGTATATTTTGAAACAAAGAACTAGTGGACACTCAGACGCTCCTCTGTATTGGTCTTTATGGGTCTCTTCTCCCTCCCAGGCTCCCTCAACCCTGGTGCTCCTCTCTCTCTGGGCTTTGCTTTCTATTCTCTCTCTGCACATTCTCCCCAAGGAGCCCCTTCACCCCTGGGTGTGCATGACCACTGATACATGAATACCATCTATATCCCGTCTCTAGCCCTGCCTTTCCTCTCCTGGTAGCTCCAAACCCCTCTATTACACTGCCCTTTGCACACCCTGATTTGGACATTCCATGCCTACTTCAACTTTGCATATAGAAGACAAAGGTCAGCATTTTCATCCCTTCACCTGTTCCTGTGTCTGTATTTTCTTTCTCAGTTAAGAGCAGCACCTTATCCTAGTTAAATAAGCAAGCAAACAACACACACACACACACATAGACACACACACACACACACACACACACACACACACACACAGACACACACACACCCCTCCCACAGACCACAACTAGGTGTTACTTTGTGATTCCTCCACTCTCCTCTTCCTGCTACAACCCACCAGTATTCAGGTCTGGTAGGTCTTACCTTCTAAATCTCTCTAAAATGAATTTTTCCCTCTCCATCTCCACTGGTAAAGTGTTGACACCTTTGTCTCTCTTGGGATATTTCCCGATAGCAGTAGAGTTCCGGAGTGGAAATTATTCTGGATAAGATTTCTTTATTAGTCTCCAGATTTCTACATCTTCTTACTAAACTCCATCCAATGATAACCTGCATTCCCACTTCTATTAAGGTACATTGCTTTTACCTTCTCTGACAGTTGATGAGCTAAATTCTGTAATTTGATTTTTTATTCATCCTGCTAATAAGGGAGGGCTCTGAGAAGTCTGCGAACCAGCCTGGTCATGGCCCAGGTCACGTGTGGCCCAGGCCTCTCCAGGAGCAAAGGCACAACACCGGGATCCCTCCTCTAAGGAGACAGCAAAGTCACAGTGAAAGCTGAGCTTTCCCATCTGCCTCACCCCACTCTTATTGTGTGAGATGGATTGCTAGATTGGGAGGGGAGGCAATCTGGAGGCAAATGTGAAACACTTCGTGCTCAGGATGTCCATTTTAGCCACAGGCTGCAGACATTTATTGCTCTACTTTTCCTGAGCTCCAGGTGGATGCCAGCACATCAGTAGACTCCCCCTATGATTCTGTGGAGGGTCACTCAAAGCCTCAAGGGGTCACAACCGAGGGAAAGGGCTCTGGTACTGATAACTGTAGCATCACTGTTCTTCAACCACATGGTTGCTAAGGGGATTGCCCATCTTAATAAAAAAAGATCATGTCACTTCCCTGCTTGCGCTCAAAATGAAGCCCAAGCTCTTTAGCCCACCATTCTAGGCCTCTCTGTAGCATCTCTTGGCACCCCCTGCAACATACACCCCAGCAATTCTAAACTATATACTGTTCCATGAAAAGTTCCATGCTTTTCCTAGCCTGGGCCTAGAATGCCCTCTCCATCCACTTTTGTCTATCTAAAAATTTTCTACTCATAATTTGAAGCCCTGCTCAAAAAAATCAATAGCTTTATAATGCCTTCTTGGCTCTTATGGAAGCTCCTCTCTTACCACCAACCAGGGCAAATAAAACCTCTCTTCTCTATAGTACTTCCTCACCTTGGGAGTACAGGTAGCCCAGTGCATTGTAATTGTTTGTTACATGCCCACCTCCTCAGACTTCCCAGGCCAAGATCAGCATCTCGGCCCTTTTCATAAGCCTGGCACCTGGCACACAGCTGGAACTTGATAAATGCTAACTGGATGAAGGCTAGTAGCACCTCAGGCAGCAGGAAAGGAAAGGGGATTAAAGGGTGCTAAATCTTCTTAAGCATGTTTCAGAGTCAGGATCAAAGTTGGGTCAGGGCAGAGCTTAAAAGCTGGTCATGGATAAAAAGGGACAATACCGACTTTCTAAGCATTCTGGACTAGAACTTAAGAGAGCTGAGAGAATTGATCATTTAGGTAAATACACCACTGCCCAAGGAAGCTGGGTGGGGGTACCAACAAGACTATAAAATCTTATATTAGCCTCAGAGAGCAGAAACATCTGCAAAAGCCACAGCGGGTAGGCTGGCCAAGTTCAGCAACGGGTTAGCCAGGACAGCCCTGTGACCAACCGAAAGGGCCACAGAGGGGAAGAATCAATCAGCTAGGCAAGGAGGAACAGGAGGTGACTAGCAGTGACAAGGGGGCTACAATAGCTGAAGGAAGCTAGCTGTTAACTGGGTTGCGCAAAACCAGGAGGGGCTGTAGAGGCCTCTTCTGTCTCTCTCAGCTCAGGCCACCGCTGGCTCCCAAACCTCCCTCACACCTTCTGTGCCCACTGGCTGTCTGAGCCTGAGAACGTGGTGAATTTTCTCCTCTCTGAGGACTTCGAGGTTTTAACAATGAGGTGCACTCAGCTAGCTCCCAACTCACACACATAAACAACTTAAAAGGACAGAGATAATTCACTTGCCTACCAACATCTCTGTTTAAAGAGTTTTCTTTTTCACATCAACACTTCCATGAATTCTGAATTTGATCAACTCTGTGTTGCACAGTTTGACATTAACAAAACATCAACATTCTGACAACCTGCTGGGGTCAGAAAGGAACATCTTAAAACTTTTTGGACTTCACTTTAAGACAGGCTTCCAATCCCAATCTTTGATCTCTATTATAAAGCAGTACCAATAAAATATCGTAGAGATTTATGGGCGAACTTTCATTTGAGCTGTTTCACACCTAAAATAACACAAGTGCTTGGGCCAATAGGCAGAAATTTTTGGTTTAGGTTTCAACTGTTTAGGTTTTCTTTTACTTCTAAAACTCAATTCACTTATTTAAAAGAATTACCTTAAATTTTACAATTACATTATATTTCTCTCTCAGAGAAGACAGTGGGAAACATTAACTGGGTAGATGGCATGTCCTCCTGAGAAGGACAGGCCTAAGTTAGGGCAAATAGTCCCTAGCCTAATAGATATCTTTTATTAAAAAAAGAAAAGAAAAAAAGGTGTTTTTTCAAGGGATTTAAATGGACAGTATTTAAATTTATCTTTCCTCCTGAGTAAACCCTAGTGTTAACAAGAATAACCAAATACTTATTTCTGTGAATAACGTCCCAACAAAAACGAATCTCATTTAGAAGGCAGTAAGACAGTATTTGGACCCAGATCTGTTGCCCTGCATGCTGTCCTGATCCCATGAGAATTCCCCATCAAGCTTAGATTGCAATCTGACATTAGTCACTCACAGGTCAGTTGCACTGAATGAACACAATTAGTGGCACATTCCCTCCAGGTGGGAAAATATCCGGCACTCCCGCCCTCACCACACATATTCCCTCCCCGATCTGATGGAGTTGGGATAATGATTCTGCCAAATGAGAGAGCAGAGGATTTGAGGAGGAGGAACGCAGCTCATCCAGCTTTTAAGAAGACCTTTATAGGCAAAGTAAAGTGAAAACAGCAGAAGAGTTCCTGGACACAGTCCTTTAAGAAACAAAAACGAGTAGGAGGAAAGGTCAGAGCTGTGGTTCCAAGGAATCCGGAGGCAAAGCTGCTGCTGTCCAAGGTTGTAGGCCGGCGCCACTGGCTCCTGCCAAGCTGGGGCAGTGCCGGCAGGCGGCAGGAGCCCGCAGCCATTCAGAGGCATGAAGGCCCTTCCTCCACCCAGCTCCTGCTTTCAGAGCTTAGGAGCAGAGTCCCAACAATAAATTTTAGAACTGTGACAGTCAGGAAATCAAAGAGAACTGAAAACATGTTTAGTTATTTAACCCAATTTTGTTTCATCATTTCCTAATTTTGAAACAAAATTCCTGGCTATAAAAAGAGAATGCAGCAGTTAGATAAGAGAAAGACACCTGCTTAGAAGAACCTCACATTGTGACAGAAATTCCTAAATATTTGAATTTGAAGAGCAGAGTTAAACTTTTCTACATGGGGAGAACATTTCTTTTATGCACTTTTATGTGGTCTGCAAAGAGATTGCTACTTTTATTTATCTTTCCATCATAACATTATAGTTTTTGTAGATAAAAGTGATTTTGAAGTCTCATCTCCCTCCTCTAAGAGGTCCTGCATTTTCGGGCAGGGGATGTGGATGAGACATCTCCAACCTGAGGCTATAGTAAATGTAGTCCATGCATTGCTAGCACGCGGCTGGGGCACTCAAAGGTCAAATGACATTAGGTTTATTGGATGTGGCAGAGGTATGTTTGGAAGTTAATCTTCCACATATCACAGATGATGCCCACTAGGGCTGAGGTGGGGGTGAACCAATCCTGTGCACCAGAGCAGAACTACATGAGGTTTTGGGTCTGTGGGAATCATGGGAACTTTCCATGATGGCTGTATTTAAGTAGCAGAAGTCCTGGCAGAAGTGGGCTCCACAGCAAAGACAGAGAGGCTGAGAAACCCCTGACACAGTTGACGTCTCTATTTGTAGAAAGCCTTGGTTTCAGACTTGAAAAGGAAGTACAGTCATCCCTCAGTATCCATGGGGGACGGGTTTCAGGACAACCCCCACAGATACCAAAATCCGAAAATGCTCAAGTCCCTTATATTAAATGGTGTATGTTGTATTTGCATAGAACCCATGCACAACCTTTAACTCATCCCTAGATTACTTATAATCCCTAATACAATGTAAATGCTATGTAAATAGTTGTTATACTGTATAGTTTAGGGAATAACAAGAAAAAAAGTCTATACATGTTTAGTACAGACGTAACCATCACAGGGCTAACTACATAGTACATGTCAGCAACAACATAACTGTTTTCCCCCTGAATGTTTTAAATATGTAGTTGTTTGGATCCAGGGATACAAAATCAGTGGATACAGAGGGCTGACTGTATACTATAATTGCTGGGCAGTCTTAGAAGCTTTGGGCTCCAGGGTAATTATACATTTGGGATATGGGCATAGATGGTATATCTTTGGCAATAGTGTGATGGGGAGGGGTGGGTATGGAGGTGGTGCCACAGAGCCATCTATGAGCACGGACATGAAATTGTCGGGGACAATTTTCAGAACCCGGGAGAACACTGGAAGTGAAAGTCATGATATAACCAAATAAGCAGATGAATGGAGGAGAAAAGAAGTTGGAAGAATTCATGAGCTTCAGTAAGGGGGTAGAAATAACTCACATATGGTCTTTTACTCATCACCGTCCCCAGGGCTAAGTGCAGTGCCAGGAAGACACTGGTGCCCATTGAATACTTGTTAAAGGAGGCCTATAGACTCAGTGCCTCATCAGGAATGGCAGAATCAAGACTAGGCAGATGGTATATCCTTGGCTCCCTTTGCTTTTCCATCTCTGAGAATCCAGGGTATCTTGTAAAGGGCAGGGCAAGGGCAGATGAACTCCACCCTTTAGAACAGGAGTCAAAACACCCTGGGAGGTGTGGCTCACTTGGTTGAGTCCAGTGCAACAAAAGGTTGCCAGTTTAAATCCCAGTCAGGGCACATGCCCGGGTTGCAGGCTTAATCCTGGTAGGGTGCCTTCCTTTCTCTCTAAAAATCAATTTTAAAAATCTTTTTAAAAAACACAAAAAAACTTTTTCTTAAAAGGCTAGTAGTAAACTTTCATTCCATTATTCTATAGTATGGCCGTTTAATAGATACTACATAAGTGAACGAGTGTGACTGTGTTACAATAAAAGTTTATAAAAATGGTGGCTGCTGTGGCTGAGTTTGCTGAGCCCTGCTTTATTTGGAATGATAGTTTGCAAGCAATTATTTTTCCTCATTTCTTGCTGAAGCTGACTACTTGTCTGCATTACTTACGTGTCAGGGTCTATAGGAAGGCTAGAGATGAATACCTGTATCTTGCCTTCGTATCTCTTTAATTTCATTCCTATTGAACATATAAAGGCCTAACAGGAAAACATGCAATAATAGAGGACAAGTATTTTTCCAGGGAAAACTTTTTTTTTTTTTTAGACCTTATTAGATGTGAAAAAAGATATTCAGACAAGGTTGCTGTCCTCAGGAATTTTTTGTTTAAAGAGAAATTTAAAAAAATTTAAAAGAAGGGAAGAGGACTAAATAGAAGCACATTTTTCAATCCAAGACACTAGAGACTGATTTTTACCTTCTGAACCAAGTAGACACTTGTAGCTCTCTGAGCAGCCACTTGATCCAATTCAGAGCCCTCAGGGACAAAGTAACTGACGTCGGCAATGTGAACTCCCACTTCATAGGTGCTGCCTGTAAAGACACAAGAAAGTCCATCAGCCTGGTCTGGAAGGCAACAGCAATCCCTCCCAAGAACTCTTCCCAAGAACACATGTCACTCTCAGAGGCCAATGGGGACCCTTTCCAGTCTCGATGGGCGCTCTACCTACTCCCATAACTTCACTGTTGTTACTTGATGAGATTTTTATCCTGAACAAACAACATTAACCATTTTCACAATATGTTTCCCACTTCTCTCTTTAAATTAAATATTTTTATTAATTTCAGAGAAGAAGGGAGATGGAGAGAGAGAGAGATGGAAACATCAATGATGAGAGAGAGTCATTGATTGGCTGCCTCCTGCATGTCCCACACTGGGAATCCGCAACCCAGGCATATGCTCTGACCAGGAATTAACTGTGACCTCCTGGTTCATAGTTCAACGCTCAACCACTGAGCCATGACAGCCAGGTGTGTTTCCCATTTCTAAAGGCTTCCTGTCTTTAACAAAACATTAGTAGACTTGCAAAAGAAGACTCATTTTAGATGATGAACAAGTCATTTCAGGTCACTAGAAGCAAGTTGGTCCCAAAATCCTACAGACTCTGCCTCTGAAAGCTCTGCTGTCCAGTCCATCTGACAACACCCTGCTTTCAGCCCCACATCTGGCCTTTCTCCCTTGATGTACGCAGCCTCATACCCAACCTTCCATACTGTTTCCATTCATCTTCATAACCATGGATCTGGTGATGCCACTCCCTAGCCTGCTACTCTTGTTTTTGCATGGTCTCACCCAATCTATCACACCAGCCTTATGACCTTAACCTCCACATGCGCTATATGCAGCTGTCATGGCAAATTTCTTCCCATTCCCAGAACATGTCTTACTCCATCCCATTCAGATGCTGGCTTGGCTTGTGCTTTTTCTTACACTTGAGATAATCTCAACAGGACTTGCCTATCAAGATCCTTCTTACCTTATAAGGGCTAACTGAAGAGTATCCCAGAACAAGAAGAGATTCTCTGCCCTGTTTCCTCCAGCTGCACTATTAAAACACTCAACCCATAACTGAAGATGCCTGTCATGACCATTCTTCAGAGGTCTCATCACTACCAGATATCACAGCATATCTGCACTGCGTTACTCCAATGTCTGTCTCTCTCCCTACAGTGTAAGCTCCGGAAAGGAAAGGCTTTGGTGTAAAGTTCACTGTTGTAGGCCCAGTGCCTAGAAGAATGCCTGACACAGTAGACACTCAGCAATACCTGTTGAGTGAATAAATCAATAATTGCTTTGCCAGTTGCTTTTTCCCTTCTGGCAAAAGACCCTTCTTGTTTTCCTTTTAGAAAGGAAATGCCCTTTCCCTTACTGGGGAAGCTGTTTTTCAACAGGCACTGCATTCCCTATCAGTTCCACTAGAGATGGTCAGATGATTCAGGCCAATGGAATTGCATCTAAAGCTGGGCTGGGGACCAGTGAAGTTATTTAAGATTTACTCTTGAAAATCCTATAAATCATCTATCAAATGTAGTATATGTAATTACACATACACACACACTTCCATATATATATGAAAATACACAAAATGAACAGAATATGAAAAAGAGCACACATGTGAAATAAACGTGTAGAAGTATGCAGACAGAAGCATACTGATGATATGAGCACAAAAGTGAATTTGTTTAAATTTAAATATATACTTGGTGTAATTCTATTACACCTCATCCCTGTTCACAGTTACTGGTTTAGGCATAGGTATATGACTCAAGTAGATCTATTCTGAGTCTGTTTTCAGGGACTGAATTTGGACTTCAGGAAAAAGTGTCTCTCTCCGAATCCAGAGACAGTAAGGTCCATTGTTAAGTCCAGAATTGCCAAGGAAATTTCTTTGTCATATAATCATGCCAATATAGTAAATAATAGGTCTAAGAAATAAAGGGAGAAATCATGATGACCTCATTTGAACTCCAGGATCCAGCTGAACTCGCAACTAGACTATCTGTGGACTTGGCAATTCATGAGTGATTCGGTCATGGCGACCTCACTGAAACAATCCTGACTGAGTCCTCCACCATGTGAGGTCACAGTGGGAAGACCACTATCTATCTATGAACTAGGAAGCAGACCCTCATAGACACTAAGTGTGTTGGCTCTTTGATCTTGGACTTCCCAGCCTCCAGAACTGTAAGAAGTAAATGTTGTTGTTTATAAGCCACCAAAAAGAAAGAATCCTGATTGATATCCAAGTTTACTTAGAAGAGTTTGCTAACATATCACAAACGTGCTTCTCTGTTACCTGGATAAGGTTTCACACATTTATCTGAAAATCTTATAGCTATTTATTGTCCTCCTATTCCTTCTTCACTGGGGGATGATTCTTCCCCCAGTTTTTAAAATGGAAAAACATTTAAAAATGGGGTAGTTAAGGGATTCAGGGGAGGAAAAGCATTCTTTACTCAGAGACCACCCTCCTACTGGACATTCACTGGGTTTTCCTGCCCAATCCTTTAACATTAATACATTAGAAAAACCTAAGTCCACCTAAGAGATCCTGCTGCTATGGGATAACAGACCAATTTCCCACAGAGGAGAAAGGACTGTCTGAAAGGCTGAGAGAAAACAGTGTGGCTCAAAGTTCAGCTGCCTCATTCTGAGAGCCACGCAGCTGTGTTGTTGGGTCATGGGGAACAGTGAAACCTGCCCTGCGATGATCGAGGAACTCAACCCCAAGAGAATGTGGCCAACAGTCTCAGACAGCTCAACTTCCAATTTTGATATTACAAGTATCTAAAGCCAACACTTGAAGAAGGTAAAACCAAGTGTCTTCTTTTGAAGTCAGAATTATAATATATTGGCCTAACAGGTAAATATTGACTAAAGGAAAAGAGAGAGGATTATTACATCATGATATAAACCATAATCTTAAATTCAGTCTGTGTGTTGTTACTACACATGAACTTTCTGTCCTTAGTCAAAATTGACAAACTGACAAAGAGTTCATTACAGGAGATAAAATATGAAGGAGGCCAATCAAAACATATTTGAGAGGCTTAAATTTCACTCAGAATTCCCAGCAGAGCCTCTAAAACCAGTAAAGAGAAGCTCTTGTATTCTCTCCTTTGGACATTTTTAATGGAAACCCTAAGTAAATATTTTATTACATATATTTACATAATGTGAACTTGCAGAACTCTTGAGGTAGTTGTACTGTAGTTTTTATTCTATGAAAGAGAAAATATAAATCCAAAAGGTTATATAATATATGCCGCCAAAACATTTAGGACAAATTTGATGTTTTAAAAAATACCGTCTTCCATATAAAAGTATTCTCTAAATTTTTTCTTTACATTAAAACATTTTCATCTCCTGGGGCTAAGGTGAGTCTTGTGAGTTCTGAAGAGCTGTGGAAGGAGAGGGAGGAAGAAGAGTCCCCAGGCCAGCCATGCCTGGCGAACTCTGCAGACTTAAATGAATACAAATGCTCCTCTGAATGAACCTGAGAAGATATCAGAACTGCTTCATCTAATTAAAACACTAACAAAACCTAAAGCAGGGGCTTAAGAACCATCTTCTACACTAGCCTTTCAGTCATTCAGCTGTTCCCTGCTGTGTGCCTGTCAGGTGGCCCCCGACACAGTCTCAAGGGGGTGGAGCTCATATTTTGAAGCCACTGCTCCATTTCTTTCCCCCCCCCCTTTTATTTCTTTTTTAAATTTCTTTATTGATTAAGGTATCACATATTTGTCCTCATCCCCCCATTCCCATCCCAAACCCCTCCCCACGCATGCCCCAATCCCCGTTGTCCTTGACCACTGGTTAGGGCCACTGTTCCATTTCTGAAGAGCTTTGGTCACGAGAAAGCGCTTCCTTACACAGATCCATGATACTCAGAAATAGAGCCCTAGTTTATTTCAGCACTGGACCTCTGTTAAGAGGTAATCCCTCCATTAGAGGAGCTCACAGCCTAAGGTGGTTGGCAGATATACCAATGTGGTGACAATATAATGTTACTAGTGCTATGAAAGAGGACAGTTACAAAACCTTACTGCAGGGAGCAAGTTGAGCTGAAATCTGTTTTTACTTCAATAAGAACATGTCTAGTGTTTTATAATTTATAACAACATAAATGCAATGTTGACATTGATGATCACAAAAATGATAACAAGGACAGCAGCAGTGACCATTTGGTTTAATGTCTCCTTTGTGCCAGGGTCTTCACACACATTAATGTAGCTCTGGCAATAGCCATGTAAACCGTATTTCACTGATGGATCATCTAAGACTCAGAGAGGTTCCAAGTCACTTGTCCAGGTTTACCTGGCTGGTAAGTAATAAACCCTGGATTCAAAACCAGGTCAGATTTCGAGCCTTTGCTCCTTTTATTACCACCCCTCAATTCCGCCAATGTCACCAAAACTTTAGGACATGATATAACCCAATTTTTCATCTCAGTGGACCACAGCTAGAAATGCCTCTCTATGTCTTCTGATTCCATAGAAGCCACATTCTTGCTATGGATTCATAAGTCCTGTCAGGAATTTTCTCAGCCTTGTACCCAGTCACATCTCTGACCCTGCAGATGCTTTTTTTTTTGGTTCCCATTGCCAATCTCCTTGGCCACTTGTAGCAGGGCCTGATTCTAGAGTAACCACTAAGCTGTCAACTCTAGTTCTACTTAACTAAAGCCCTTGAGGTCCAACAATCCCTTTCTAAACTTCTAGCTTACAGTCATCTTTAGCTGGTGGCAGGGTGACTGTCTTATTATAGGTGGCAATATCATGCTTCCCCTGCCTTGCCAAGGGTGAGACCAGGGCCTTTCAGACCTGGGTCACTTGATCTCACCTTTACCCACTGCTAAGATTGGACCGTGGTGACAGAGGCTCTTCTTGACCAGTGGGACACTCCTTTTAATCCAGAGTGTAGGGGAACAATGCTGTTAAGTGTATTTCACTAGCAAAAATGATTGCATTTGTCCAGGTCACTAATGGCCTTTGTGTCATTAAATTCAAACCTTTTTAGGCCTGACTTGGCCTGATCTTCTAGGACATCTGAGGCTTGTGGTGATTTCTAACCTTGCTGAGACCCTCTTCCTTTGGCTATGGCCCCACTCTGGATGTCCAACACTGTGGCTGCTCCTTCTCAGGCTCCTCTTCCTCTCCTATCCCTCCCATGTACATATGCCTCTAAGCTCTGCCCTGGGCCACCTTCTTTTCCCATTCTGCTCTCTCTCCCTGGACTGTCTCATCCACTCCCATGAGTTCAAGCATCATCTCTGTGCTTCTGTCTCCTCATTCTGTGCCACCAGCTCCAGAATGACATATACAAGGGTCTACTGGGAACTGCTACTTAGCTGTTCCACAGGTACCTCACACTTACACCTCCTAAAGTCCCCACCCCCAGCACAACCTTTTCTTTTCCTATTCTCCACCCAGGAAGTGGAATCACCTCCACTAAAGCAGCACTGCTCAAACATAGAGGAAACCTGGGCCTGCCTCCACCTGCATCCACCAAGTACTCTGAACTCTACCTCCCAACGCCTCTTCAGACTGCCTGTCTCTCTTCTGCCCACCATCCCATTCTTGGCTAGAGCCACCATCGTTTCTCTGGAGGAAAATCTAACAACCTACTCGTGGATCTCCCTGCCATTTCTCAAACCCATTCTCCACACTGTACTCTTTCCAAAACACAGATCTCCACCACCGATGGGGTAAGCCTGCAGTCCCCACACCTGGTTCTCCCAAAGGGTGTCCAACCTATTCTTGTATGTCTCAGGCAACTTAGAAATCACTACTTCCCAGCACAGTCCACTTCTTCCTCAGATAGCAACAATAAGAAAAAAGTTCCTCCTTTGAAAAAAAAGGGTACATATATAATATTTTCAACAATAAGGAATTGTGTTTTAAAAATTCCCGCCTTTGAAGACAAAATACATCTCACTAAATTTCCACTTGTTGGTGCAGTTCTACCTCATTGGGCTCTCCAGAACAATGCCATCTTCTCAGAGGACAGCAACCTGGCTAAGAGAAACAGTGACGGGGTAGACCTCTTCCAGTAGGGTTGAGCTCTGCTTTTGGGGTAGCACCAGCTTTGAATATTTAGATAGCATGAGGTCCCCTGGATCTTCTCTCCTTCAGGCTAAATACCCACATGGCGTGGCTCTGAGTCACCTCATAATCCTCACCATCTACTTCAAACGTGTTTCTAATGACCGTCTTCATTCATTCAATTAGCCACCAATAAATACTTAGTAAGCTCCTACTACGTGTGGCAGGTACTTTTCTAGGTTCTGGGTACATACAAGTCAACAAGATTGACAAGGTCCCTTCCCTTGTGGAGCTCACATTATAATGGGGGAGAGAAGACAGTAAGCAAATAATTAAGTGATAAGATTACTTAACATAGTAAAAAGGACTTTAAAGTAAATAAAATTAGGGTGAGGTGATAAAAATGTCTAGGTCCATCTCAGATTTAGTTAGGAAGGTTTCTTTGAGTAAATAAATTGAGATGTATGTCTGAAAAGAACCACGTCACATCATGGTATGAGGGAGAGCATCAAGGTAGGAGAATAACCAGAACAAAGGGTCAAAGCTGGGAGCAAGCCTGGTGCATCTAAGAAATAGAAGAATGGAAAGACGGGAGAATTGGAAGCCAGGAGGCTATTGAGGTAGATGGGGCCACAATGAGAGATGCCCTGTGGTGGCAGGAAGAAGCATGTAGATTTTATTTCAAGTGCAATGGGAAACCACTGGTGAGTTTTAAGCAGCAAAGCAACATTAATTGGATATGCCACATTCACTTCTCACACTGTCACCTCCTTCACTCTGCACACCATGATCCTACTAATGTATTTCCCACCTGTAATAAGACAGTCACCCTGCCACCATGGTTCTGCTAAGGCCATACTGAACTGAAAACAATGAGCCTGAATAAGACCACAATCTCTTGGGAATGGTGCTAACAGGCAAAAAAATTAAATCGACCCTTCAGTGAATAAATACATTTGGTGAACAAAGGTAGATGATGAAAAGAAGCAAAATGTAAAAGACACACTAAAAGATACAATAAAAGTGGGATTCCCCATCCCGCAGACCCGTTTCCATCCAGCCAACACAGCGGGAACATGATGATCTTACTTAAATCACTCTCTTGACCCTGTGGCCAGTCTTCTCAGCAACATGAGTCTTAGAGAGATAGAAAACAGTACTCTGGAAGCTCAGAAAGGGTAATCCAATGTAGAGACCTGAGAGAATGGGACTTTTCTGCTGTCCAGACATCCCCAGCTGTGATGGGCTTCACTTTTGGCAGCACAGTCAGCCAGGATGAGGGCCCTAGCCTTAGTTTGGTCCTATTGAATTTTAGAGACAGATTCCATAGCTGAGAAATAACTGGGCTTGGATCACCTTGTGGCCACACAACAAACTCCATCTTTTAATTGGGGTAAGCAAATTCCCTGACTTTGGTGGAAACACTGATTGAGTTGCTAGGTAAGAGGGACAACTCAAATGCTGACATATTCCAATTGTGTGGTATTTGGTTATGCAATCAAACACAAAAGTTGACCACTGATACAGCAAGCCATGGCAGTGCTCCCTAGCTATGACGTGGTGATGGTTTGAGGATATTTCATAAACTTAAAAGAAGTCAAAAGAGAAAAATTTCTGGGACAAATAAATCTGAATGCAATGCAAGGTACCCATGTATGAGAAGGGGGCTATACAAGATGACTTCTCAGGTTCTTCTGAAAGCCAGGATTTGAAGAGTCTGCAGATTGCCTTTCAAAAATTTTCTATGCCATCCACAGAGAGTTGATGAGGATCTTTAGCTGCAAACTCCATAAATGGTGAGCTCACCTTCTGGAACTAATCAGCTTAGAAAATCTTTCCCTTCATTATTACAAAGGGCTCTATCAAGCTTCAAGTACTCAGCTAAACTACCCACACAAAACTTTTTGTCATGTTCAATTTAATTCTCAGGAATCTAAGTTTAAATTTATATGAACAGCATGAAGAGGAACACCCAGGTAGTAAGTTCCACATTTCCCTTTCCAAGTGATTTGAGCAATGGCCTCCTTCATTACCAGGAAAGAGGACTAGGAGCTGCACATGTGCAGCTGGCACACCTTGTGTCTGGGAGTTTCCAGGCATTTCACAGTGAGCGGGGAAAGCCCAGGTCAGCCGGTCGGGCCTGGGACAGAGAGCTGAGTACAGCTCATGAGGCGCAAGGCGGGCATTTGGTCCTTTCTCATTTCTAAAAGAGAGTGAAGTCAGAGGGACCAAGAAAGACCCTTAAAGGTAGTTACAAAATTAGCAAATCCAAATAATAAGGACTGGGAGAGGGGTAGGTGTGAATGGGGTGGATTGGCTATATTTTCAGGGTTCCCGGGGCTGGATGATGGGAACAAGGGGGTTCATTATACCATTCTGTCTACTTTTGTGTTCAAACTTCTCTATCCAAAAATTAAAAATAAGAATGTTTGCAGAGGTTGAAGCCAACGAAAGGAAAAAAGTTTAAAAAGGAAAAATCCAGTTAAGCAAAACTAGTTACAAGTATTAAAAGCAAGACAAGCCAATAGAGGCAAGGGAGGGTTACCGCTTAAGAAGAGCAGAATTAAAATGTCCCCAGTGATGATCTCTGGAAGTTGAGGTTATGGGGACCATATCTTTCTGCATTATATACATTTGTAACATTGCCAGCTTTCAAAGGCTGGAAAAACAATAATGATAAAAAGTATAAAACAAAAAATGCAAACCTGGCTTGAAAATGTCTGAGTGGTAGTATGATGAATTTTTTTTCCTGCTTATATGTAAACTAGAGGCCCGGTGCATGAAATTCGTGCACAGGTAGGGTCCCTAGGCCTGGCAGTCAACGGGGCCCATTGGGGCATCCCTTCTCCTGGCTGCCAGCTGCTGGCCAGAGTCTTCCTTCATTCCGCACCACCCCCTGGTGGTCAGCACACGTCATAGTGAGCAGTCGAACTCCCGAGGGGACAATGTGTATATTAGCTTTTTATTACATAGGATTTTCTATTATAAATGGGTTTTTGTTTTACATTTTTGTGTTCTTTTTTTAAATAAAAACACACCAACAAAAGGCTGTTTGCTCCCCTCCCCCACTCCTGCTTCCTGGTGATTCCCCACCACATAGGAAAAAGCCCCACTGGCCAGCCTGGGCAGGAGGCAGTGAAAGAGTGGCAGCTCATTGACAATTTTCCTGGTGGATAACAGCAACTAAACCCTTTGTGAGCAAGTTCTGTTAGAGCCAACTCAGTAAATGAAGTAGCAGGAACTGGGCATACCCCTTTTATTTTCATGCCAGAAATGTGACTCCAGATTGTGGCAGCCTGTGTTTTTTGTCATCATTACATAGGTTCAGTGTTTGCAGATAGCATGAGAACCCTGTTCTTTCTCGTCTCTGTAGGGTGCAAGGAATCCTATCTAATAAAAGAGTAATATGCAAATTAACCGTCACTCCATGACAAAACGGCGGCACACATAGCGGCCAGGGCAGACGCTAGAGGCATCGCCCAGGCAACGCGAGCCCAGCGTCTGCTCCTTGGCCGCAGAGGGAGGGAAGGGGCCTCTGGCCAGAGGTCGGGGTGAGGGACGCTGAGCTCATGGTAAAGCGAGCCCAGCGTCCCCGCCCCAGCCTCACGGAGGGAGGGGAGGACCCAGAAAAATGGATCTTTCCAGTTCCTGATGCTGACGGAGCCAGAAAAATGGATCTTCCCAGTTCTTGACGCTGACAGAGCCCTATGGGTGCCGGGGTAGCAGGACCTGGAAGCCCAAGCCCCCAAGTACCCGAGCTTCCGTGCGTCGTGGGCTGGGGCCCTGAGGAGGCCCCAGGACAAGCATCTTCCCAGAGGCTGTGCGGAGGATAGGGAGGGGCCTCTGGCTAGAGGCTGGGGTGAGGAATGCTGACGTCGTTGCAGGCCAGGCTGAGGTACACCCCCCCCCCCCCATGCATGAATTTCATGCACCGGCCTCTAGTGCTTGTATAATCCCAGTAAACTGGTTTCCCAGATTGGGCTTGAAAACTGAATTTCAGTGTATTTTCACTCACTTGTAGATTTTTCTATTTTTAAAAAGCTCCCTTCTATTAACAAAACATAATTACAAGTCTAAAATAGCCAAATTGAAAAGAGATAAAAATTTCAACAAGTCTTACAGAAATATAAACATGTGTGTATTTAGATGTTGATTCACTAAATGTTAACTATCATCAACAACAGCTTAGTCCAATCCCAGCCTTCCTTTCAGCTGAAATTAAATCGACTTTCATATTCACCTTGAGTTTTGAGAGGCAAAAGCTTTTAAAAGGTTTATATCCTGGTGATAAAACCCTTTAGGAGCTTTTATCTCATTCTGGAGAAGCCTTTGTGGGTTTCTGTTACTTTCTCACCATATCCAATTAGTTCTTTTTAGATCTAGGCACTTAGTTTCATTAATTAATCTCCTTGTATGATTCCCCAAGGCTTTTCTGATTCCCCAAGGCTTTCCAACAGTTAATAAAAAATGATATCCACAATTTATGCATGCTTGCAGTATGAGTCTACTATATTGGCTATCCCATAACAATCGCATATTGGCTATTTGATTTTTAGAGAATTTTGTATTAATTCATTTAATCCTTCCAATGCTATGAGTTCTCTTTCCACAGATGAGAAACGGAAGCCCAGGGAGATCAGATACCTTGCCTCAAAGTCTGGCTCCTGAGACTAAGCTCTTAAATATTACTTTATGGGATGTGCCCCTTAGTATCAGGAACTTGACTAACTTATAATTGCTTCTTTCTCAACTCCTGTGGCTACAAGCACTGTCAATGTAACATTTAAAAGGGTTATACATTTACATTGCAGAATATCCATTTTATGATAACTAAGTAACCACAGTATGATTTTAAACATAACCAAAAGGAACTTCATTATGAGGACAATATACATTGACTGAAATAAAAAGTTACTTTCTATTTTTGAACTGTCTATATATCGATTACAGTTATAACTCAGTTTTCCTGTGGTTTTTTTTTCATAAACCTAGTTTTCAGATAATGTATAATGAAATGCCAAATTTTCTAGGTAACTGAATGCCAATACCTTAATCATCAACATTTATGGTTTTAATGCTTCCAGATGAAAATCCTTTATAAATGTACTAGAGGCCCAATGCACAAAGTTCGTCAAGAGTAGGCCTTCGCAGCCGCAGCTGCCTTGATCCCTCCCTTGCAGCCACGGTGGCTGCCTGGATCCCTTCATCCTGGAAGGACATCCAGTCTAATTAGCATATTATGCTTTTATTATTATAGATTATGTACCTCCTTTTCTTAATAGCAGAATATAATTCAATATTAATAACTCAGGGTCATTAATATAAACATTTCTTTTGTATTTTGCAATAGATGTTGATGTGGTATAGCAGGGCAAAGTTGTCTTATCTTCAAGACATACTCTCAAATTTACTTATCGCTGTCACTAAAGTGGAGTAAAGACTTCAGATGCAAAACCCCCTGGCTATATATAACAACAGTTATCAGATTCAACCTGGCACATAAAAGATACCCACATATCTCTTAATTAAATGAATCATCTTCACAAAAGTTCTATGGGATAGGTACTATTTTTTTTTTTTTTAATTTCAGAGAGGCAGGGAGAGGGAGAGAGAGATAGAAACATCAGTGATGAGAGAGAATCATTGATTGGCTGCCTCCTGCATGGCCCTCTACTGGGGACCAAGTCTGCAATCTGGGCATGTGCCCTGACCGGGAATCGAACCTTGACCCCCTAGTTCAGCGGTTGGCAACCAGTGGTCCATGAGGTCTGAAAGGTTGGCGACTGCTGCCCTAGTTCATAGGTCAACGACACTCAACCACTGAGCCATGCGGCTGGGCAGAGTAGATTCTAATAATATTAATATTTTACAGATGAAGACATTTGGCTCAGAGAGCTTAGATATTTTACTCGATGTCACATTTAGCAAACAGTAGGGCCAGGATTAGAATACTGTTGGACTCTAGTATCAGCATTCTTAACTATCATGCTACAGGGCCACATGGGACAGCCTTTTCCTAAGGGGCTTTAATCATTCCACAGTTAGCAACTTTATTGAGATTTCACTCACTCATTTAAAGTGTACAATTCAATGGGTTTTAGTATATACAGAGTTGCGTAACCATCACCACAATCAATTTTAGAACATTTCAACATACCTAAAAGAAACCCATATCTGTTTTCAGGCACTATTTCCTATTTCTCCCCAACCTTCCCAGGCCTTGGCAACCATTAATTTATGTTCTGTCTCTATAAATGTGCCTATTCTGGACATCTCATAGAAATGGAATAATTCACTATGTGTCTTCTCTCACTCAGCACGTTTTCCAGGGTCATCCATGTTGTAGCATGTATCAGTACTTCACTTCTTTAATGGTTGAATACTATTCTACTGTGAAGCTATACCACATTTATTAAACAATAGAGGCCCAGTGCAGGAAATTCGTGCACTGGGGAGGGGGGTCTACTCAGCCCAGCCTGCACCCTCTCCAATCCAGGACTCCTTGGGGGATGTCCAACTGCTGGTTTAGGCCTGATCCCGGGGATCAGACCTAAACCAGCAGTCGGACATCCCTCTTACAATCCTGGACTGCTGGCTCCTAATCACTCACCTGCCTGCCTGCCTGGTTGTCCCTAACTGCCCCTTCCCCCCCCACCCCCCCCCGCCGAGACAGCCTGATTGCCCCTCACTGTGCCCCCTGCCAGCCTGGTCTCCCCAACTGCAGCCCCTCCCGCCAGCCTGGTCACCCCTAACTGCCCCATCCCGCCGGCCTGGTCGCCTCTTACTGACGCCCCTGCCAGCCTGGTTGCCCGCAACTGCCCTCCTCTGCTGGCCTGATCATCCCTAAATCCTCACCCCCCTGCGCCGGCCTGGTTGCCCTCAACTGCCCCCCCTGCCAGCCTGGTCGCCCCACGCAGCCTGCTTGTTCAGTCATTTGGTTGTCCCTCACTAACCCCCCTGCCGGCCTGGTCACCCCACATAGTCTGCTGTTCGGTCATTTGGTCGTCCCTCACTAACCCCCCTGCAGGCCTGGTCATAGGCAACCATCTTGTGAGGGTGTGAAGGTCAATTTGCATATTAACTCTTTATTATAAAGGACTAGAGGCCCAGTGCATGAAAATTCATGCACTGGAGGGAGGGGGGTCCCTCAGCCTGGCCTGCCCCCTCTCACAGTCCGGGAGCCCTTAGGGGCAGGAGGCGACCCAGCAATCAGGGGAAGGCTACATCCCCATCACACCTCTGCTGCTGCCACAGCCGGCAGCGCGAGCCTCGGCCGGCCCTGGTTACCTGAGCCTTGGGTGGCCCTGAGCGGCTGGGCGGCCGCCATCCGAGGCTTGCCTGCGCCTCAGGCGTCGGCTGGGCAGCCGCCATCCAAGGCTTGCCTGCACCTCGGGCTGGCCCTGGGCAGCTGGGGGGCTGAGGGCAGGTCTAGCCGCACTGTGCACCTGCCGCTTCCCTCCCTTCCCACCCACCCCCCTCAGTGGGGCTGAAAGGACTGGGGGACTCTGGCGGGGCTGAGGGGACTGGGCACTGCCATCTTTGTCATGGTGTGACAGTCAACTTGCATATTCCCTCTTTATTAGATAGGATTATTCATCAGTTGATAGACATTTGGGTTGATTCCACTTTTTCTATGTTCCTTCACTTTCTAAAATAAACTTTTTATTGAGACATAAAATTTAAAAGTATACAAACCTTAAGCTACAGCTCAGTGAATATTTACAACATGAATACACTTAGGTAAACACACCCCAGGTTCAAGAAACAGACCATAACCAGAATTCCAGAAGTTTCTCTTGTGTCTTCCTTTAAGTCGTTATACCTACCAAAGGTAACCACTTTTCTAACCTCTGCCACCTATAATCATAAATCAGTGTTGCCTATCTTTGCACTGTACATAAATGGATTCACACACAGTGTGTGTGTGTGTGTGTGTGTGTGTGTGTGTGTGTCTGGCTTCTTTTATTCACAATATTTTTGCTACTCATCTATGTTGTGTTTTGAATTTGCTCTGTACATTATTATATAGAATTCCATTGTAAAACTATCTGACAATGTAACATTTTATTGATGATACTTGGTTTGTTTTTAGTTTTTTGCTATTGTGAATAATGTTGCTATGAGCATTCTTGTACATATGTACTCATTTCTGTAGGGTATATATCTAAAAATATAACCACTAGGTTATGGAATAGGAATATTTTCAGCTCCATTATGTATCATACAATAATTTTCCAAAATGATTCTACCAACTTATACTCCTAATTAGGGTATGAGAGTTCTAATTGCTCCACATCTCCAGTAATATTTGGTACTGTCAGCTTTCAAAAAAAAATTAGCTATTTTGGTAGATTCTAAATGCCAAGGATACTACATAGTAGTATTTCATTGTGGTTTTAATTTCCATTTTGCTGTGGACTAATAATATTAAGCACTTTTCGAATAGTTTTGACCACTGGCTATCTTCTTTTATGAAATCCCTGTCCAACTCTTTACATATTCTGGATAGGAGTCCTTTAATGGATATAATTGACAAATATCTTCTCCTACTATGTGACTTGCCTTTTAATTCTAAGTTATCATTCTTCTCCAGCTTAAGAAATATTTGCCTATCCCAAGGTCATAAGGTTAACTCTTCTA